>NC_045962.1:5239317-5879317 GCF_010909765.2 Amblyraja radiata
GAAAAAGAGATGACAATTAATCAGTACAATACAAATACCCATCCATGTAGGACATGGTTTACTTTTAAAAAGTGAAAGCTTCTCTTCAATCTCTAACACATCTTGTCGAAGTCTTGATCCGAAATAAGACTTAAGGACTTATGTTGGTTTATTTAACTTGCACAGGGGGAGAAGTGTCTCAGTCACTGTCCCACTTAGGAAACCTGAACGGAAACCTCTGGAGACTTTGCGCCCCACCCAAGGTTTCCGTGCGGTTTCCGGAGGTTGCAGGTGGTTTCTGGAGGTTGCAGGTAGTGGAAGCAGGTAGGGAGACTGACAAAAACCTTTGGGAACCGCTCGGAAATCTTTGGTGGGGCGCAAAGTCTCCAGAGGTTTCCGTTCAGGTTTCCTAAGTGGGACAGGGGCATAAAGGCTGTGATCACGTCTCTCAAAGTTAAGTCGGTACAGCAGGACATTTATACAACAAAAAGATGACAAGTGAGGAAGTACAAAGGTGAGGTAGATTGATGTGTTAATCACAGGATCTATACTTTATTCTCACGCATAATACAAAAGTTGCGGCTCCTTGGTTCTGTATGCAATGGAGCACAAAGGTAAGGATGCTTAATATGTTAATAACTGACACTAGATTGTGACTCGTGTAAGAAGGAACTGCAGATGCTGGTTTAAACCGAAGATAGACAGAAAATGCTGGAGTAACTCAGCACATGGCATCTCTGGAGAGAAGGAATGGGTGACATTTCGGGTCGAGACCCTTCTTCAGACCTGTGACTGTGTAACTAGATTGTGATCCAGATTGTGACTTATCGGTTCTGCATGTAACGGTACAAAGATAATGACGGTGAATGTGTTACTAGCAAATACCAGCTTCTGAGTGCTGCAAGAGTCGAGGTAAGGACAATGAATATATCCTCCCTTTACTACTCGCTTTCTCTTTTGTGTCCTCTTCGTTAAATATTTTGAATCTTCAGCCTAAATTTGCCTGGTCTGTATATGCATCAAATTGTGTTAATTTGAAACATTTTGTTTGCTGTTTTTAAGGTGTGTTTGCAACTGTGCAAAGTTGCTAGGCAACCTTCATCTTCAGATGGTGATCCTCATTTATTTTGCTGTCTAATTACAGCCAAATTAGAGTGCATTGTTACAAAATGCAACATGCCGTTTCTGTTGGCATAGTGCGATATCTGTCGGCTCAAGTGTGCTTCCTTGTCCTATGTCCAAGATAGAATAATGAATGTTGGAATTTCATATGCTATTAGCAGTTATCGATGACAAAATTGTTGAATTATTTATGGCAGGATAGAAGGAGGCCATCAAGATCATGTCAGCTCCCAGTAAATCAATCCCATCAGTGCCATTTCCAATTCCTTTTTCCTGCAGCCTTTCAATTTATTCTCTCTCACAGGCCCATCATCATCCTCCTTGGTTCCTTTGCCACCTACTCACACACAGAAGTAATTTGCAGTAGTTAATTAAATGACCAGCACATTTTAATGAAATGGAAAGTATAAAAATAAATAGGTTTGCAGAGTGGAATAAAATCATTTGCCTGTGGAATATTTAGATGCAACTTAACTACCAGAGGAGATAGTTGAGGCAGGGACTATCCCAACGTACAAGAAACAGTTAGACATGTACATGGATAGGACAGGTTTTGAGGGATATGGACCAAGCGCAGGCAGGTGGGACTGGTGTAGCTGGGACATGTTGGCCGGTGTGGACAAGTTGGGCCGAAGGGCCTGTTTCCACACTATATCACTCTAGGACTCTATGACTCTAACTTCACATTTTTTTAAATAAATAGTCCTTTTGCTTACTTTGGAGTTGTATTGACTGCATCCAAAATTGTCTGGTTGCTATAGAAATAACAAATACTATTGCCGGGAAGAAATGCGACGTACATTCTGGGACCATTTTACTGGAGAGGAAAACCAATGTAATTGCTCACTGTATGCGACATGAACGCTTGCACCAGCTCGTTGCAAAGTTGACTCATCTCTTACAACAAGCAACTCATTTACAGCAATTAAAAGCAGTTCTCAAAAACAACCGTAGTACACACCATAATTTTGCTTGGAATAATTAGGATTAATAGTTTGTCCCATTTCTTTGGTTATGTTGACGTATAAATTACAGAAGGATGCATGTTAGATTCACAAGACATGTCAAGAAAGGCGGGTTTTGCCTCTGAAAGTTGGTTACAGTAACGAATTGAACAAAACAAACAATGGTCACAATAATATATTGTAGAATATACATGCCATTTGTGTTATGTATATGTATAATTAATGTATAAGTTATGTTACTGTGCCTATGTGCTTGTGAGGCAGCTGCAAGTAAAATTTTCATTGTACCTCCATTATACTGCACTTGTTGATATGAAAATAAACTCAACTTGATGTGAAAGATGCTCAAATATTTTGTTCTATCTTAATTAGGTATATTCTTTTTAAACCATAATATGCATTAATATAAACATTTTGCTTATTATTTAAGGGCCTGTCCCACTTTCACGACCTAATTCACGACCTCTGTCGAGTTTGCCCTTGACTCATACTCGCAGCATGGTCGTCACAAGGTCGTAGGTAGGTCATAGGTAGGCCGTGATGCTAGTCGTAGGTACTCGTGGCATCAAGTAGGTCGGGGCGTATTTCTAGCCTGATGTAAAATGTCCATGAGTAAAAAAGGTTGTGAATTAGGTCGTGAAAGTGGGACAGGCCCTTAACTCTTTTAATCTGGATAACTGTGTTTTCTTCTCCTCTTTTCATTGAGAGCTACAACTCAAGTTATAGCTTCCACTTACCACAATGGCGATAACAATTGGTGTTTGATAAATCCAGTGAAAGTTGCCTATATTTAGTTCCCAACATCTACAGCACAAAAAGAAAGAAAATGATGTGAATACAAACACAACTTTTAGGCCTCCTATTGTTAGTTATGACAGTTTTGTTTTTAGTTTAGTTTAGATATAGCGCGGAAACAGGCCCTTCGGCCCACCGAGTCCGCACCAACCAGCAATCCCTGCACATTAACCCTGTCCGATACACACTAGAGACAATTTACACTTTGATTGCGGAGAAAATCCAGGCGGTCTCGGGGAGAAGGTACAAACTCCGTATAGACAGCACTCATAGTCAGGATCGAACCCGGGTCTCCGGTGCTGCAAGGCAGCAACTCTACCGTTGCGCCACCATTTTAACCGACTATTTTAATTTTCGAGCAGAAGAATTTAAATTAGCCTTTCACTCATGCTAACCATGGTCTTCATTTAAAATGTCTATGCTGAACGTGATACCAAGGCCAACATTTAGCTACTTGCACATAATCCATATCCTTCATTCTCTGTATATCGATGTGCCTGTCCAAAAGTGTCTTCAATCACACTAACTAAACTTAAAGGCCACGATCCTATCTGCCTCAGCAACCGCCACCAGCAGTGTGTTCCAGGCTACCCTCTGTGTAAACAACTTTCACTTACATTTCCTTTACGCTGCCCCTTTCACCTTAACGCTACTGTAGGCCTTCTATTTGATGTTTCTATCCTTGTAAAAAGGTTCTGCCTGTCTACCCAATCTATGCCTCGCACAATTTTATATACTTCTATGAAGTCTCCCTGCAACCTCCAGCGTTCCAGAGGAAACAATCCAAGTCTGTCCAACCTCTCCCTGTAGATAATTGCCCCTAATCCAGCCATCATTCTGCTAAACCTCCTCTGCACCCTTTCCAAAGCCGCCACTACCTTCCTATAATGGGGCAACCAGAACTGCATGCCATACTCCAAATGCAGCGGCCAAAGCCTTAGTTTAGTTCAGAGATAGGGAGCAGAAACAGGCTCTTCGGTCCACTGAGCCCGCACCGACCAGCGATCCCCGTACACTAACACTATCCTACACACACTGGGGACAAGTTACAATTTTTACTAAGCCAATTAGCCTACAAACCTGTACGTCCTTGGAGTGTGGGAGGAAACTAAAGCTCACTGAGAAAACCCACGCAGGTCATGGGGAGAACGTACAAACTCCGTACAGACAGCACCCGCAGTCAGGATCAAACCTGAGTCTCTGGCACTGTAATCATAATCATAATCATGTACTTTATTAGCTACGTATGTTTTGCAACATACAAGGAATTGGTAGCAACTCTACCGGTGCGCCAACTTGCCACCCCAAAGTCTATAAAGCAGCATCGTGACTTCCTGACTCTTATACTCAATGCCCCATCCAATGAAGCCAAGCATACATTATGGCTTATTTTCCCCAAGAACAATCGGTACCTCAATGCTGTTAAAGGTTATGCCATCAATTGTATATTTTCTCCTGAAACTTATCCTCCAAAAGTGCAACACCTTACACCTGCTCAGATTGAACTCCATCTGCCATTCCTTTGCCCGTTTCTGTAGCTGATTGATATCCTGCTGTTTACTTTGATAGCCACCCTCACAATTATGTGACCCCAGCAACATCGGTGTCATTTGTAAACTTACTGACCAACCCGTCTACATATACGTCCAAGCCATTGATACATGTCATAAACAGCAGAGGCCCCAGCACTGACCCCTGCGGAACTCTGCTGGTTACTGACCTCCAGCCTGAATATTGTCCTTCCACCACAACCCTCTGTCCTCTATAAGTAAGTTAGTTCAAAATCCAACCCAGTTCTGAATCCAATTCAAATGTTGAGAATAAAAGATATTAGTCTGAGGCATCCAAAAAATAAATATTAAGGCAACTACTTGTACTCACAATTAACCACATGGTCCTCGACTCACCATTCACAAATTGTTTTACAACCAAATTGTTGCCCCATTCATTACATAGAAATTGGACTCTGTACTTGCAGAAGTTCTTTATGGTTGCTGCACAGATTGACATTAATCATCGTGCAAGGACATTTTTCTGGCTTACTCTGTTCTTGTTAGTATTGGGACAGATGGTATGTGCTCTAGGTGTTGTGGCATTCCCATTCCTTCTCCCCAGAGATGCTGCCTGTCCCGCTGAGTTACTCCAGCTTTTTGTGTCTACCATCGATTTAAGCCAGCATCTGCAGTTCCTTCCTGCACAATCATTTACCACCTTCTTTCTCTGGGCATTATCATACCTTTTCATTTGTCTGAGGGTCTCAGACTTTATCATTAACCACATACACTCTTTCCACAGACACTGCTTGGCCAGCTGCTTAATCACCTTCAGATCAGAGTTGCAGCATTTGGTTTTTTTCTCAAGAGCAGTGAGAGGTACAACATCAGTGTGCAAAGTACTGTTAACACTGAGTCATAGAACTTCATAACAAGTACTTTAATAAGAATACATACAGAGACCATAGCAACAGGTACTGCAGGCTCAAAGTCGTAGCTCAAACTGCAAGTCTGGTTGCTTACATTCCACAGGAGGGCATGGTGGAAACCAGACATGGATTAGGGATCGGGTCCTAAATAGCAAAACCAGACATGGGACAAATCAACAATAGTGATTGATCTACAATCAGCCTTTCCAGCAATGCCTATATCCCATGAATGAATATTCCTAAAACTTTCAGCTGATGGTAAAACACGATCTTGCAGATTTCACAGCTGAAAGGAATGTTACCAGGTATAGAATTATTAGGGGGTTCACACACAAATCTATGTTTTAAAGAGGCACAATATACTACATAAGAGATATAATCTATTTCATTAAGATATTCATTAGGTTATCGAACTCAAGAACCTTTTCAAATTAATTCATATTTCATGGGTGTCAGGGGTTATGGGGAAAAGGCAGGAGAATGGGGTTAGGAGGGAGAGATAGACCAGCGATGACTGAATGGCGGAGTAGACATGATGGGCCGAATGGCTTAATTCTGCTCCAGGAACTTTTGACCTTATGACCTTATCAAGTTAATTTAAGAAAGAACTGCAGATGCTAGATATATCGAAGGTAGACAAAAATGCTGGAGAAACTCAGCGGGTGAGGCAGCATCTATGGAGCGAAGGAATAGGTGACGTTTCGGGTCGAGACCCTTCTTCAGTCGGAAGAAGGATCTCGACCTGAAACGTCACCTATTTCCTTTGCTCCATACATGCTGCCTCACCCGCTGAGTTTCACCAGCATTTTAGTCTACCATCAAGTTAATTTAGTTTAGTTTAGTACCGAGTTACAGTGAAAAGCTTTTGTTGCATGCTAACCAGTCAGCAGAAAAACAATATATGAATACAATCGATCCATTTACAGTGTACAGATACATGATAAGGGAATAATTAGGGTAATTGGTGTGTTAATAATCATTTAATGTAAATTAATGAAATCCTGGCAGATGCCATTCATGAACAATGACTTCTCGTGCTCTTGAAAGTTTAAAATTTATGTAAATCTTTGGGACTTGATCATGAATCCTGGTGTTATGCAGAATGTGGGATTTTAAGGCCTGTGTGTACTGTGCCTCTTGGAGGAAAACAGAAATCTAGCCATCTTCCTTCAAGCATTGGCAAATGAAGGAAGATCAAATCCTTCCGATTTATATTTAAAAAATAGAAGTTTATAAATTAAACAACAAGGAAAAAAAAAGTGTTCTCACCTTTCATCAGCTAACGTAGCTCTCACAACGGCCCAAGCCACAGTAAAGACTGATGGAACACCTGGAAAAGGAAGAGGTCAGCTTTACTTATTAGGCTTACTTCACTAATGACTCTCCAATGCATTAAGCTCTTTAGGAAGATGGCTCGATTATTACTAACCATGCATTAACACAATACAAAATTGAAAAATGCCTTTGAAAGATTTGACCAAAGTGTTAATTCTACTGAATGGAGATCGTAAATCAATTCTCCATTAAAACCTCTCATGGTCGTTACAGTAGATGGCCATGACACAAGTTACATTATTTTGTGGATTAAATTTAGCACAATTTGGAGCTTGGGTTTTAGCTTTGATCTAGAAAGATGGATCGGCTTGTGTGCTGATTACAATCTTTCATAACAAATACTGAACTCTGACTTACAATCTTTCTCATTCTTGCCTCCTTCCACCAACCTACTGAGCAATACGGACACAACTCTTAAGGAAATCTCTAAAAAATATGAAACATTCATCTTCATCTGGAGATGTGAGGAGTGTGGACCGGTGGGAGGGTGAACCGGGGCTAGGGTTAGGGTAATGGGGTAATGCCTCCAGCGCCTTCAAGGTCAGCTGCAGGAGGCAACCCCGGGATATAAAGATGGCCAGATGTGCCGACCAGTCTTTGTGGACTTTGAATAAAGTCCCTAACATTGGCGGCGCCCGCACGTGTAATATATGCAAAACGAATTTCACTGTGCAGTTGCATATGTTACAAATAAAATACTATTGACTATTATTATGAAGATAGACACAAACACCTGGAGTAACTCAGTGGGACAGGCAGCATCTCCAGAGAAAAGGAATAGGTGGCGTTTCGAGTCGAGACTCCTCTTCAGACTGAGAGTCAGGGGATAGTGTTCTATTATTATATTCCTTTCCTCACCCAAAAGCAGATGAGACAGCCAAAGAGTCCAGTGGAACATTGTGGAATAAGATTAGACCTTTCCCAAAAGTGGGCTAAACACATCAATCAGATGCGACATAAAGTTGATATCACAGGTAGGTCTTGGCAATAAACAAACCACTTTTTACAGAAGGGAAAAAAAGAAAGTCATGCCAATTCCACTGAAATGAGCGCACTATCATGGGCACAAGGTGGACATGCACTCTCTTTGGCAAGTACACTGTCTCCAGCTTAGCTGAAAATGTTATGTAGGCAATGTCTCCATCCGTCTCCTTCCCTACTTTTGGAAGTCTTTCATTGTTTATTTTTAAAGGAATTGTTGGTACCTTACCCCATCCAATGAATGTGAAAGTCCAGAGATATTTTCTGTCAGACAGAAAGGCCATCAGGATGAGGCAATGCAAATATAGGCCCTCCACGAGAATCCAGTAGTAGTTTGTGGTGAAGAAGTAGAGAAACAACACAACGGCAATCTTGCAGCCCACCTGAGATATAAACATCGGTGGGATCAGAGAAAACAAACTTATCTCCATGCATTGTAGAAACAAAGAACTGCAGGTGCTGGTTTATACCAAAGATAGACACAACATGCTGGAGTAACTCAGCGGGACACACAGAAGGATAGGTGGAGTTTTGGGTCAGAACCCTTCTTCAGACTGAAAGTAGGGGGTGGGAGGGCGAATTGGAGACAAGAAAAGATCAGGGCCAGCAACAGATGACATCAGGCAGGGTGGAGCCCTGGCAGGCCAATTGTTGGCTCGGGAAGGTGTGAAGAAAGTTCTTGCACGCTTTGTGAGTTGTTACCTTCACTAATTACATAGGTTAGGCATCAGCAAGAAGGAATAGTTTGAAAGGTACATACAAATCCCTGCTATTCTAAAAGGCCTGTCCCACTGTACGAGGTAATTCAAGAGTTCTCCTGAGTTTCCCCTGATTCGAACTCGGAGAATTACGGTAATAGCCGGTACTCGGGACTCTCGTGGACATTTTTCACACTGTTGAAAAAACTTCACGAGCTTACCGTGTTTCCCGAGTACCTGCCGTTAGCGTTACGAGCCGCTAAGAGACATCCCGTGCTCCGACGTACCCGCTACGTACATTCTACGTACTTACCACGAGTTTGATTTCTTTGAAACTCGGGAGAGCTCTTGGGTAAACTCGTATAGTGGGACAGGCCCTTAAGTCACTCCTTGCTTCAGTTTGCAGTCAAAAGCCAACATTTCTGGAAACTGCCTAATGTGAATGAACAGCAGTGGTTCAAGAACAAAGAATTGCTTGCACCTTCTCACGGGCAACCGGATGTGCGCGCTGAACCATTGCTTAAACTGGTGAACGGTTCACCCAAGGGCAAATGAATTAAGAAATTAATTAATTTATGTTTTTTGCTCATGCGACAAAATAAATTATATATAAAATTATACACGAGGGAGAATAAATTGAAAATTACCAAAAAACATAAGAAAATTTAGTGGAGGGTGAAATTTTGTGATAAAGACTCAAGGGTGAATGACACTGAAATAGTTTAAGAAGCACTGCGCTAAACTTGCCTTTGGTATTATGGCCAAATTGGCAAAAGATTGAGTTCTAAAAAGACATGTTTCAGGCATCACATCAGACCAATTCTACTATTGCAAGTCAGAGACTTATGACTTGAATCATGGAGACTCAGATTTTTATATCCGGTATTCCATGTGCAACCCATTGAAAAGATCATAGGAGTAGAATTAGGCCATTCGGCCCATCAATTCCTTTAACTCCTGGAGAATCCCAATCCTGTCACATTCGCCATTGCCCACAGGCCTCCCCTGTGCAAAAGACACACAGATTCTGCAAACCAAGTGACTTAGTTTAATTTAGTTTAGTTTAGAGATACTGCGCGGAAATAGGCCCTTCGGCCCACCGAGTCCGCAACGAACAGCGGTCCCCGCACATTAACATTATCCCACACAAACTAGTCAAGTTCAAGTCATATTTATTGTCACATACACCAATTGGTGCAGTGAAATCTGAGTTACCATGCAGCACACAAATAAGACAAACACAATACACGATAGAATTAACATAAAACAACCCCACACAGCGGAATCAACGTTTCCCACTGTGAGGGAAGGCAACAATGTTCAGTCCTCTTCCTCTTGTTCACCCGTGGTCGGGGCCTATTGAGGCCTCTGCAGTCACTGCAACGGCGGCCCGATGTTTCAGGCCCTCTCGCCGTGATGATTGGATGATCGGAGCTCCGGAGTCGGACGGAAGAACACTCTCAGCGGCTTGGAGTTTCCGAAACGGCCGCTTCCTACCGGAGATCACGGCTTCCAAAGTCCACAGGCCGAGCTGGGCGGAACTCCAACACTGGTGATCCTCGGCGAAAGATCCCAGGCCTTCGTGATGTTAAATTCAGTGCCGCCCACGGATGGAAGCTCCGCAGACCACAGCTCCACAGTGTTAAAGTTGGCAGGCCCCTGGAGCTCCAACACGGTGATCCCTGGTAAGGCATCGCCCGCTCCGTGATGGTAATTCAGTACTGTGTCGCCGCTGAAGCTCTGGCCGGTCTCCGGCAGGAAAGGCCGCGCCAATCCAGATGGTAGGCCGCGTTGGGAGGCGAAGATGTGGCTCGGAGAAAAGACACATCCTCAACCAGGGACTGACTGAGAAGACAGTTCCCCCCCCCACCCCTAACATAAAAAAGACTAAAAAAAACTCCAAAAACAAACTTTTAGACAGACTAAAAATAACATAAAGGATGAAAGGACAGACAGCTGCTGGCGAGGCTGCCACACTCGATGGCGCCACCACTTTGCCACTAGGGACAATTTACATTTATACTAAGCCAATTAACCTCCAAACCTGCACGTCTTTGCAGTGTGGGAGGAAACAAAAGATCTCGGAGAAAACCCACGCAGTCACGGAGACAAAGTACAAACTCCGTACAGACAGCGCCCGTGGTCAGGATCGAACCCGGATTCTGGTGCTGTAAGTGCTGTAAGGCAGCAACTCTACCGCTGCGCCACTGTGCCACCCTTAAAGGATGATCCTGAGCAGATCCCAGGCTGACCTTGGGAACCCAGATCTGGTAAGTTCCCCCATCTGCTCCAGAACACCCAGCATTGATCCCTACCCACCCACAAGTTTGTAACACGTTCATGATTCAGAAAGGGATCCCACCATCAGGCCTGATCCATTAGTCTGCCCCTCATCCACTGACCTTTGCCTGTCGCCCATTCCCACTCCATGCCTGACTACTGACAATCAAGCCACCGCTAACCCCCCAACATCTCATCGACTCACGGCAAACAGCTCTCACCCAGACCCTTCTAGACACTGCCGTGAGCTCTGACCCCAGCTGTTTCCACCCCGTATCGCAAAATTAAACTAAAACTCTGTGCAAGAAAATACTCACCGCTAGATTGTATATACATATTTTACAATATAAAATAGGGTACACAGAAAAAACATATACTTCTTCATAATGTGGCTTCACATTGCTGGGATTTGCATAGATCCTAATAACCTCAACGTTTCCAGAATTTATATATTTCACTGTACTCTCACATAGAACCGTAACCTCGATCACCCTTGCTTGCATTAGCATGAAGTGCCCCGTAATTGGCTTATTCTGTGTCATTCCTTTTAAAATATTTGCATTTTCTTCTTTTTGCAAGACCTTAATTACCAAGGTAAAGGAATGAATACAACATTAGCATTAATGGATTTTCTGATGAGTAGCTACAATAATGAAATGATAATAACTCACTTCTCTAATGTTCCGTTCCTTGAACTGTATTATATCTGCTTGCTGCATCTAAATAGAATCATGAATCACCAGTTATGCTGCTCACATTAAAATGCTTTTAACTATTTTACACCATGTTATACACTCAACGACGACCAAACCAATCTCTGAGACTCACACATTAAATCTGCCAGTTTACTGGGAGAATCATGTCAAGCAGTCCAAACCCAGCTAGTTCACTGCCAAATTGCAAACAAGTACCAGCTAGAAAAGATTTGAAATGCGGGCAACATCTAAAGGTAATTGACCTGTTAACAATTTGACACTGAATGGTGGAGAGCTGCGGAAAAGTGGGACAGAGGAGGAAGAGTGGTAAAGGATACACCAATGGCAAGGTGTAGCTTATTCAACACAATGTAGGGCAGAGACTATGCTCAAAAATGATTATCCAGGTACCTTTCTTCCTGCAAATGCTCTTGACCCCACTCTGTCGTGGAATCACAGAGTTATCCAGCATGGAAACAACCCCTCCTGCCCATGTTGACCATCAACCATCCATTTTATTGCCCACACATTGGCAACAACAACACCCAGATTCTAGCACCCACCTACACATCAGGGGCAGTTTATAGTGGTCATTCAACCTACCTTTGGAATGTGAGAGCGGAGACGAGGAAACACTTTTTCTCACAGAGAGTGGTGAGTCTGTGGAATTCTCTGCCTCAGGGGGCGGTGGAGGCAGGTTCTCTGGATGCTTTCAAGAGAGAGCTAGATAGGGCTCTTAAAAATAGCAAAGTCAGGGGATATGGGGAGAAGGCAGGAACGGGGTACTGATTGGGGATGATCAGCCATGATCACATTGAATGGCGGTGCTGGCTCGAAGGGGTTGAATGGCCTACTCCTACACCTATTATCTATTGTCTATTGAGAGGAAACTAAAGCACCCGGGGGAAACCCACATGGACACAGGAAGAACGTGCAAACTCCGCAGGGACAGCGATAGTATTGAACTTGGTTCACTGGAGCTGTGAGACGGCGAGCCTACCTGCTGACCCACTATGCCACATACTCTGACAAAGCGGGATTGTATCATCAATTAAATAAAATCATTCAGTGACCAATCGCTTCCCATACAACTGGGTATATGTGAGACATCGTCTCCCACTCCTATCCATCCACCACCATCACAAGTGCCCCAAGAGGAACAAATCAGGTAATATGATCAGACAACCTCATCACAAAACATGCATGCAGAGGAGGAAACAGAGGAGATATTAGGCCAAGGGAAATTTGGCCATGAGAAAGAACTGCAGAAGTGACTTGTGTTTTACACATGGCCTGCAAAATGAAATCATTGATCATATTGAAAATACACAGGCTACTGATCAATGTTGGACCAGCTTAAGGAGTAGGGTTGGAATATAACCTAACTGAGACATCATGCATCAAAGATGGGGCAATCATGCATATTTTATTTGGAATGCCTACACAGCTGCGGCTCGCTTGCCTGCAGTCCGTTTGTCTTTTTTCTTTTCGTCTTTTTTGTTGTTGTCTTGTTAGGGGTATGTTTTTGGTTTATATTTAGTTGTGTATATGTGGGGGGTGGGGTGGGGGGGTGCGGGAAACTTTTTAAATCTCTTCCCTTGAACGGTAGCACGACCTTTTCCTTGTCGTGTCTCTGTTTCGCTGGGGCCTAACATCGTGGAGCTGGCGGCCTCCAACTGGAATCGATCTGATGGCTCCGGTCACAGCGCCTGTGGACTTACCATCACGGAGCTGGCTGACTTCGGAGGCTGTGGTGGCGGTGTGGCTGCGACCCGACTTCGGAGCTTCGGAGGCTTCGGCCGCAGGCTCTGTGGACGTCAACATCCGGAGCTCGCAGGTCCCTAGTAGGAGACCAATTTTCGGGAGCTCCCGCAACGGCAACTTCACCCGCCCCGAATCGTGGGGTTTGAATCGGCCTGTCACGGGGCTTTTCATCACCTGGCGCGGCTTAATCGACCGCGGGACTTACCAGCGCCCACCGGGGGCTTTAACATCAAGAGCCTCGATCACCTCGATGCAGCAGTTTGACTGCCTGACCGCGGGAGAAGAACAGGGAAGAGATAAGACTTTTGCCTTCCATCACAGTGAGGAGGTGTTTGGAGATTCACTGTGATGGATGTTTGTATGGAATTGTGTTAACTGTGTGTTTTTTGGGGGGGGGGGTTTGCTGTTATGACTGCAGGGAACGAAATTTCATTCAAACCTTTGTTTGTTTGAATGACAATAAAAGGCATTCTAAATAAAAAAGGCATTCTATTGTGTAATGGAATTGGATGGTTGAAAAACAGAGGGTGAAAATGTACAGGAAGAGTTGTCTCTTGGATTAATAAAGAACAATTGGGGGATCTAACCAATAATGAAATACATCACTACAAAATATGGTCTGCATGGATGAGTAAGAGTGAAGGGTACGTTTTTGTGACGTATGACTTGTTAGGGCGTGAGGACAGATGATTAACTAGAGTCTGGGTAGAGGAGGATTGTGGAGAAGCTACCAGTAAAGTTCTGGCAATGATTGTATGACTTCCAATAACCTGCAGACTTCTGCTGCCTCAAACGCAAGAAGAAGATACCCCAAAATAAAATTGGGTCTTCCAGAAAGAAAATATAAGCATTATTAGAAAATGGGACATAAAGTGTGTAGGAAAGAACTGCAGATGTTGGTTTAAACCAAAGGTAGGCACAAAATGCTGGAGTAACTCAGTGGGACAGGCAGCATCTCTGGAGAGAAGGAATGGGTGACGTTTCGGGTCGGGTCTGAAGAAGGGTCTCGACCCAAAACGTCACCCATTCCATCTCTCCAGAGATGCTGCCTGTCTCTGAGTTACTCCAGCATTTTATGTCTACCTTACTGGGACATAAAGATGTTCTACCTTATGAAAGAAGAAGTGGTACTTACAGCTCTGACAACAGTCTGCAGGGCCGGCCCTAGGCCGATTGGACCGATTTTTCCAAATTGGGCCCCGCGCCCAAGGGGGGCCCCGCGTTAATTTTACGTATTTCATATGGAAATACAAATTCGCTATGTTAAATAAAGATTTTTAAAAAACATTCGCCATATGGATTTTTTTACAAAACGAACATGGATAACAAACGGTGTAAACTGCTACTGTAACACTTGTTAACAGCCAGTAGTTAGCAAGTAGTTATACAATGCATCGATCCACGTTCCTCAGTAAATGCGTTAAATTGTGTCACTCGCTGCCGCCGGAGCAGACCCGGGGGGGGGGGGGGGGTGGTGGGAGTTTACAGGGCAGCAAGCCCCAGCACCGCAGCGAACTCAGCCGTGAGTATTCAACGCTAAATGCTGGGAGTGGGCAGGCGGGCCGTGTGTGAGTGGGGGGGGGGGGGGTTGTGTTAACTCGTTCGGTGCCGTACAACAGCAGACCTGGTTGGAGGTTTGAGTCTGTGTTAACATTGGTGTCGGGGTTAATTTCCATGCCGGGGTACGGGTGGGATTTAACCCTGTGTGTGTCTTTCTGTCTCTGTCTGTCTGTCTGTGTATGTGTGTGACTCTGTGTCTGTGTATGTCTCTGTGTTTCTGTGTGTGTGTGTGTCTCTGTGGCTGTGTGTGCATGTGTGTGTGTGTGTCTCTATCTGCGTGTGTGTCTGGGTGTGGCTCTGTCTGTGTGTGTGTGTGGGGGGGGGGGGGACAGTGGAGAGACAGAGAGGGGGGATTTTCAGTTTGCAAACCACTCGTTTTCAGTTAAGAGTTGGATACGATTACTGTCAATACGAGCAGCTCACGGAGCAGAGTCAGAATGAGAAACACTGCTCGGCTCTCACACACACACTCGTGGAGTGAACTGTAGATATAAACGTGGCTGGGGGGAGAGGAGTGGGGCGGGAGAGGGAGAGGAAGAGGGAGAGAGAAAGAGAATTGGAGAGTGAAGAGAGGGGGGGAAAGAGAGAGAGGGGGAGAGAGAGAGAGGGGGAAATTGAAGAGAGAGAGAGAGAGGAAGGAGGGAGAGGGGGGAGAGAGAATTGGAGAGAGAGAGAGGGGGAGAGAGAGAGAGAGAGAGAGGGGGGGGGGGAGAGAGGGGGAGAGAGGGAGAGGGGGGAGAAGGGGGCGGGAGAGAGAGAGAGAGAACTGGAGAGAGAACTGGAGAGGGAGAGAGTTCTCCCTTCTGCCTCACCTTGGCTGCCCTTTGTGAGGTGATTGGAGACCAAAACCAGTTACCCTTTAGATCTCCCTCTCCCTACCTCCATCCCCCTCCCTCTGCCTCCTTCTTTAGAGAGGAGGGGAGGATGCGGGAAGGAAGGGGGGAGAGGGCGGAGGGGAGAGAGGAGTGATCCTTGCTTGGTGGAGAAGAGGGATGTGGGAACGCTGTACGCAGGTGGTGACTCACTCTCACACTGGGATCCCCCCCTGTCATTGTGCAGTCTATCTGACACCCCCCCTCTATGGAGCGAAGGAAATATGCAACATTTCAGGTCGTTTTTGTATATTTGTACTGCCACAACACTATACTGTGAAATAATGCACATTCTGACGACAATGATTTTCTTGCCGTTTTTGTTGATTCCATTGTCGTTATCATTTATCTGGCACGTTGGAGCTGCGCTGAAATTTTGATGTATGTATTTACAATGACAATAAAGTGTATTGTTATGATTGTACTCGGGGGCACAGACAAAGTGTTGCCAGAACTGTCAACCAGTGCAGTTGCCCGTGAGCCACAGGATAATTTTTCTACAAACTTTTACAGTTAAAGCTCCCTATATGATACCAGAAAAGTGCCTCCTTTGACTAACATGGACTCCTAGAGCAGTGGAAGGTAGACATTCCCATCATCTAGCCCATCCTCACCTTTAGGTCAATCTTGTCTCGCAGAGCCTTATAACTGCTGGTTCCTAGTCATCATTCACTCTTCCATCCTACAGGGTCCCAGTTGCCATCATTAATCATGACATTCTTTTATGTTGCTGGATTTGCCCTTTCAATTCTGCAATTTGTTTTTTGATTATGTTCACACTATCTCTGTTCATAATTTTGGCTCTGTAGAATTCTAAAAACAATCGTTGCGCTTCCTCTTTTTGTCCTTTGCCACTTGTCTTCCTTTCCATCACTCACACTCCCTTTCCCATGCCTGGCATAGCTGGATATCTGCCATCAGCTCACATTGGAAAGACTGGACAATATTTTTACCCTTCTCTATATCCCTGTTCCCATAAATCTCCCTTCGCCTAATTCACTCAGTGGTTGGGCAAATAATTCATCCCCTTCTTCAAACCCCATATCCAATCTTGCAATCGATTCAAATCCCAACAGCTCCAGTGTCCTCTCCTGTTGCTCAATCTGAAGCCTCATCTGTCCATTTCCCTCCACCGAAGCTGCCTGGTCCATTGAATTCGTCCAACAGCTGTTTTTTTTTGTCTTTTGCTGAAGATTGTAGCATCTGCAGTCTTTTGTGTATCTATTTCTTCATTGGCATCTTGCCACAATCTCCCAAGCTGTTAGTTTAGTTCAGTTTATAGTCATGTGTACCAAGGTACAGTGAAAAGCTTTGTTGCATGCTTGGAGAATTGGAGAGAGAGAGGGGGGGGGGGGAGAGAGAGAGAGAGAGAGAGAGAGAGAGAGAGAGAGAGAGAGGGGAGGAGAGAGAGGGGGGGGGGGTGAGAGAGAAAGGGGGAGAGAGAGAGAGAGAGGGGGAGTGAAGGGGGTGGGAGAGTGAGAGAGAGAATTGGAGAGAGAGCGAGTTCTCCCTTCTGCCTCACCACCACTGTTGGCTGCCCTTTGTGAGGTGATTGGAGACCAAAACCAGTTGCCCTTTAGATCTCCCTCTCCCTACCTCCCTCCCCCTCCCTCTGCCTCCTTCTTTAGAGAGTGGGGGAGGATGAGGGAAGGAAGGGGGGAGAGGGCGGAGGGGAGAGAGGAGTGTGCCATGCTTGGTGGAGAAGAGGGATGTGGGAACGCTGAACGCAGGTGGTGACTCACTCTCACACTGGGATCCCCCCCGTGTCATTGCGCAGTCTACCTGACTCCCTGCACCCCCTCACCCTCCCCTCTATGGAGCGAAGGAAATATGCAACGTTTCGGGTCAAAACCCTTCTTCAGACCCGGCCTGAAACGTTGGCTATTTCCTTCGCTCCATAGATGCTGCCTCAAGCCCTGTCCCACTGTGCGAGTTTACCCAAGAGCTCTCCCGAGTTTAAAATCTGTGTGTAGCATCTCTGTCCCTATCTTCAAATTCCCACTTTGAAATAAAATACAACTTTCGACTTAAAAATTAGTCGATTCCCACACATTTTCAATCATCGTTCGATTCTGTGTAATTTTCACACCTGGTTAATATATATATTTTTTTAAAGATACTGTACATTACAATAAATAGTTTCAAGCATACCTGGTATTAACGCACAAACATTAACACATCAATAGAATATTTTTTTTGCAGCAAACACCCTCTCAATACAGTTTCTGCACATACAACGAACATTACTGATGTTACAAACGGTTATAAATGAATATAATTTCAAAGTGAAATAGGAGATTTCCGTGGAAAGAATATTAAACTAGAATATGGTGAGGTCACTGCAAAATGCTCACTTAAAACAATACGGCGTCAACTCAGGATTGTTTCTTAGCCCTCTGACAGGTGTTTCAATCTCACCTCGTATCTCGCTGTTAATCGATTCATAGCTATTAATTTTCATTCCTGGTCCAAACCAAATGCAAACGCTTCAAGTTACGCTTCTTGTGTGGTGGTAAGGGAGGGGGGGGAGGGGGGATGCTAGGATTAAATACTATATATTTGCATTTATATAGCAGTCCTGCTGCAAAATTTTTAAGTCGAAAGTTGTATTTTATTTCAAAGTGGGAATTGGAAGATAGGGACAGAGATGCTACACAGAGATTTTGATAGGAAGGAAACGTTACAGCAGCTGGGTAAAGGATCGGCCAAATGGTAGGTTCAATGAAGATCGGGCGAGGGGGATTGGGGGTGGCGGAAAAGTATCTATAGCTTGGGACTTGTCTAAATGAGTACTGAGATGGATTATCATTCCACACCAAATTTCTAAGACAATAATACCTTTTATGCAATTATCACAATAGTTTGTTGGATATGGATCAACAGACTCTGTATGGTACATGCTCGTAAATTAGTAAAACAAATGTTCTTCTTTAAGTACTGTTGTTTCTGGGATGGGGGTGACTGATAACAAATAATCTACATTCTATATTTTGTCATAATGTGGCTGAAACAATGGCATATTTTGTGATATTTATTGAGATAGAAAGATACAACTGAGTTTGGGCAAGATATTACCTTGCAACATTCTGTATGTCTGATAGATATTGTGAAATGGAACTCAGAAATTATGGGAATATTACATAAAACTACAATTCAAAGGTAATGAATATACAGAGTATTCTTATTTCCATCATGAACATACAATAGTGATATAGGACACCAGGTCCTACTACGGTAAACTCACGAGCTACTACGATACGGTATGACTATGTGTTAAAAAGTATCAAATTTTTACATCCTGAGTATATTTTACATGTGGACATTTTTCAACATGTTGAAAAATCTTCACGAGTTACCACGTTTCCCGAGTACCTGCCATTAGCGCTAAGAAATGGCATGTTGGCCTTTATAACAAGAGGAATCGAATATAGGAGCAAAGAGGTCCTTCTGCAGTTGTACAGAGCCCTAGTGAGACCACACCTGGAGTATTGTGTGCAGTTTTGGTCCCCTAATTTGAGGAAGGACATTCTTGCTATTGAGGGAGTGCAGCGTAGGTTTACAAGGTTAATTCCCGGGATGGCGGGACTGTCCTATGCTGAGAGAATGGAGCAGCTGGGTTTGTACACTCTGGAGGTTAGAAGGATGAGAGGGAATCTCATTGAAACATATAAGATTTGTTAAGGGCTTGGACACACTAGAGGCAGGAAACATGTTCCCGATGTTGGGGATAGTCCAGAACCAGGGGCCATAGTTAGAACGGAGATGAGGAAACACTTTTTCTCACAGAGAGTGGTGAGTCTGTGGAATTCTCTGCCTCAGAGGGCGGTGGAGGCAGGTTCTCTGGATGCTTTCAAGAGAGAGCTAGATAGGGTTCTTAAAAATAGCTGAGTCAGGGGATATGGGGAGAAGGCAGGAACAGGGTACTGATTGTGGATGATCAGCCATGATCACATTGAATGGCGGTGCTGGCTCGAAGGGTCGAATGGCCTACTCCTGTACCTATTGTTTATTGTCTATTGAAACGTCCCGAGCTCCGACGTACCCACTATGTTCATTCTACGTATTTGCCACGAGTTTTGATTTTTTTTAAACTCGGGAGAGCTCTTGGGTGAAATCGCACAGTGGGACAGGGCTTCACACCCGCTGCGTTTCTCCAGCATTTTTGTCTACCTTCGATTTTCCAGCATCTACAGTTCCTTCTTAGACGTTTTGCGGTGATGGCTGCATCTGCGGTTCCTTTCTGTTGGGGGGGGGGGGGGGAAGAGTCCTGGCCCATGGCGGCTCCTGATAAGTGATATGTTCCCTCCGTGGGTGCTGCCTTGCCCGCTGAGTTCCTCCAGCACTCTGTGTTTTTTGTTTGGCTCTGAAGTTGAAGGTGGACCCCCCTGTGTCTACCTTCAACTCCCTGTCTGTGGTGGCTCAGCGGGACGGGCAGGGGCTCTGGGGAGAGGGTTGCGGTTCTGGTCGAGATCCTTCTTCAGACAATCACAAGTACTATCACCGACGAGAGTTCAGTTCAGTCTGAAGAAGGGTCTTCTCTCCAGAGTCGCTGCGCTGCCTGTCCTGCTGAGCTTCTCCAGCTTTTGTCTATCTTCAAGTTCAGAGTTGGATAAAATTGTAGACTTGATTTTTTAAATCTCAAAATGTTGTAACATTGCTAGAAAATGTACCTGCATCTTGGAGGCCGAAGGTTAGGTTGTTAGCCAAGAAAGATAGACTTCGATATCCCTCAGTACAGCAACATCAAGAACGACGTTGCTGTACTGAGGGATAGCCATGTCTATCCCTCATTGCCAGCAGCTGATGGGAAGTGGCTGTAAAGTGGGAAGCGGCTGCTGTAAAAGGACAGCGCTGCTGGGGGGGGGAGTGGGGGGAGTTCCTTTCACAGTGTGTGGGCAGTCTGTCCAGGGGTAAAGTTGCGGGGAGGGCAGGAGTGTTGAGAAGGAGGGGGTCGGCTGGGAATCATCCAGCTTAAGAGCGGGTCAGCGGGCGATGGATAACAGGACAGCGGGTGGTGGAGCTTACTCCATATGTCAGGGCGAGTAACCTCAATTGATCCCTTGTTCGCGCTGACACAGGAGTAAGCTCCACTGCCCACTGTCCTGTTATCCACCACCCGCTGACCCACTCCGCTCTATGATCTTTGCTCTTGAGCTGGTCCCCTCACTGTTCAGACGGAGAGCACTGCCAGAGGTGAGCGGGCCAGCAGAAGGCGCTGAGATGGCAGTCGGTTCCGCTGTCCGGTGATGGCGGCCGCTCGTAGCCACACGAGCTGCTTCCATCCCCGGCCACAATGCGGTGGCGCCCGGAGCAAAGCGGCAGCGGTGAGTGAGTGTTACTGGCATGTACCCGACCCTCTCCTTCTCAACGCTCCTTCCCTCCCCGCAACTTTACCCCTGGCTAGACTCCCCACACACGCTGTGAAAGGAACTCTCCCCCCAATTGTCATATTACTCATGACATGTGACTCATTTATAAATATTTATTTATATTTCTACGAAAATTGTTCCCAATTGGGCCCCGCACCTCCTAAGGCCAGCCCTGACAGTCTGTCTCTTTTCTCTCTTTGTTGTTTTTTAGTATGTGTTAAAAGTATGTTTTAGTTTTCTTTAGCTTTGTTTTATGTGTGGGGTGGGGGGAAAACTTTCTTTAATCTTACCTCGACGGAGATGCGACTTTTTCCGTATTGTATCTCTGTCCGCACTGCGGCCTAACATCGTGGAACTGGCAGCCTCTGCTGGAGACCAACTTCGGGAGTTCCAACCACGGGAGCCTGCGAACTTCAACATCGTGGAGCTCGTGATCCCTTGGTTAGGGACCAACTTCGGGAGTTCCAAGCCGCGGGAGCTTCGACCGCCCTGATCACGGGAGCTTCGACCGCCCCGACGCGGGGGCTTTGATCGCCGGCTGCAGGAGCTTCAATCGCCCCAAATGCGGATGGTTCGACTGCCCCGACCGTGGGAGAATAAAGAGTGAAGATGCCTTCCATCATAGTGAGGAATGTGGGGAATCCGCTGTGGTGGATGTTTATGTTAACATTTGTGTGTCTTGTTGCTGTATGGTAAGTCGAGTTTCGCTGTACCTTAATTGGTACACGTGACAATAAAAGACCTTTGAACCTTTTTTTGAACTCGGAATACTCAAAACTCCTGGATAATTATAACACAGATGTTCCTGACTTTGATGTGAGTCTTTCAAGAGTCTGCAGAGAACACATTTCGAAAATTAAATCAGGTTGAGTATGTGGAGGTGTAATTTAAAAATCTCTACCTTGGACCATAATGATCGAATTGATCTTCCCGAGATTATGCTTAGATCTGATAAATGTAGTGGCATAATGGGAGGTTTTGCTATATTCGATGGAACCAGGTCAAGTCTGCTGATCTGTAACACTCGAAGGTAGACACAAAATGCTGGAGTAACTCAGTGGGACAGGCAGCATCAGAGAAGGAATGGGTAACGTTTCGGGTCGTGACCCTTCTTCAGACTGAGCTGATTTAGCAATGTGAAACTGAGGGAGCTGAGGCAGTAAAAAACTGGCACTCTAATTCCGTTAGGTTACATGAAGGCAAAATTGATTTATGCTTTCCTCCAATTATTCTGATATTCCCTTATGGTTTTTGTGGATAATTTACAGATAGTTCCATCAGCATGCTCCCATAGAAATAGCTAACTGAAGTCCTGAACGACTATCTACCTCTTTGGTGATCCTCAGACAATCCTTGATAGGACTTTGCTGGCTTTACCTTGCACTAAACATTATTCCCTTATCATGTATCTATACACTGTACTTTCATCGATTGTAATCATGTATTGTCTTTCTGCTGACTGGTTAGCACGCAACAAAGGCTTTTCACTGTACCTCGGTACACGTGACAAGAAACTAAACTAAACTAATATGGTCATAAGGGATAGGAGCAGAATTAGGCCATTCAGCCCATCAAGTCTGCTTTGACATTCAATCATGGCTGATCTATCTCGCGGACCCAGTGGGCCGAAGGGCCTGTTTCCGCGCTGTATCTCTAAACTAAACTAAACGAAAAACAGATGGATGTATACTTACATAAGAAAACTTGTCTGTTACAGGAGCGACAGTGAAGGCTTTCAGGTCATCCATTGAAGAAGAGTCATATTGTTTTCCAAGATAAGAATACACAACATGGTCTTTGATGAAAATGCTGATGGCTCTGAGCATGAAGGAGATAAACAAGTGGACGTGGATATAGTTCCTGGTGCAATGGAGTCTTCTGTTAGGGGGAAAATAATTCATGTCAGGCACCTTCAATCAATAGAGTTCAATTTGAATAATCAAACTATCAAAGTGATGCACTGTCACAATCCTTTACAATGCTATTTTCCAACCAAATTCATCTATTGAATCAACCTCCAGGAATCACGAATGCTTAAGTCTTTCATGCCTGCCAATATAATCAAAATTTTCTACATATTCTGCAGAAGCACACTTTTCACAATAGTTACGCATACAAATATCAACATTAACTCTGAAAGCTCCTGGACATTTACTGGTCCAAGTCGCATCAGTGGCCAAAGTTCTAAATACTTTCGTAGAACTTTTTGGAAAAATATGTTTCATGATGAATGCTTTGACTTGTCAAGGTTCAATGTTCACACTTCATTCTGGCTGCACCTGTTGACCATGTGTACCTGCAGTTCAGTTTTGTCCTTTTCCTTTTGCTTTTGGTTGGCACTTTTTACATTGATGGATTCACAATTATCCCTCAGAATGTAAACTTCAAAGGAAATATGATATTACAGCATATTTGACAAATGCCCCTGTCCCACTTAGGAAACCTGAACGGAAACCTCTGGAGACTTTGTGCCCCACCCAAGGTTTCCGTGCGGTTCCCGGAGGTTGCAGGTGGTTGCCGGAGGTTGCAGGTAGTTGAAGCAGGTAGGGAGACTGACAAAAACCTCCGGGAACCGCACGGAAACCTTGGGTGGGACGCAAAGTCTCCAGAGGTGTCAGTTCAGGTTTCCTAAGTGGGACAGGGGCATAATACTACTATTCTATACGACTTTATCTGCTCTTGTCTATTTGCCTCAAGAATGTTAGGAATAATTCAAAAAGGTTTTGACAAAATATGTATGCAAAAAGGATGCTTTTTATCATCCTCAGTAAACTTCTGCTCACCATAAAATAATCGCTCATGTCATCCCATTCACCCATCAATGTGTGCTCACTGAACTATAAATAACCCCACTTTAGAGAGCCCACTAATAGAAACATGGAAACATAGAAAATATGTGCAGGAGTAGGCCATTCGGCTCTTCGAGCCTGCACCGCCATTCAATATGATCATGGCTGATCATCCAACTCAGTATCCTGTACCTGCCTTCTCTCCATACCCCCTGATCCCTTTAGCCACAAGGGCCACATCTAACTCCCTCTTAAATATAGCCAATGAACTGGCCTCAACTACCTTCTGGCAGAGAATTACAGCGTTAGTCTGCTAAACGTGCTCTGAACTTGTTTCAACGTATCAACATCCTCTCTTAAATAGGGAGATCAGTATTGTTCACCATACTCACCAATGCATTATATACTGTAACTGAGGCATGACCCAGCTATCTTTGTATTCATTTTCCATAACAAGGAACGATTCTATTCTGATGGCTTTCCTTTTTACTGGCTGTTCTAACATAACAGTCCTTTGTGAATAATGCATTAGGACACCCAGATCCCGTTGCTTCTCAGACCAGTGCGTCTTTAACTAAATATGCATTCTTCCTTTCATATGATTGTTGCATTTAAGAGTCTTTTAGATAGAAACATGGATATGCAGGGAATGGAGGGAAATGGATCAGGTGCAGGCAGAGGAGATTTGTATAACTTGGCATCATGTTTGGCACAGACATTGTGGGTAGAAAGGCCTGTTCCTGTGCTGTACTGTTCAATGTTATCAACCAGCTCATTGCCTATTTATTTAAATATTCCCTAAGTCCACATTTTTAATTTCCTTGTTGCATTTATTAATGAGTATTTTACAGCTTTAGTTTATACTAGACTAAGTAGGACCCGTTGGGTCCCTGTCACACAGGAGGCCTGGTCTCCCCATGCAACCTGTTCCCCAACGCAATATTCCACCACACCCATAGCCCCCAACTGCACAGGCGCATCTCATTTCCCCTCGTCCCCCGCACTCTCGCCCCCTCCTCTTCACTGTCCCTCTTCTTTCCCCTCTCCTCCTCCCCTCCCCAATCCCTCCCTCTCCTTTCCCCTACCCTAAGTCCCTATCTCCCTCCATAACTCCTCTCCCCTCTCTATCCCCCTCCTATCCCTCTATCCCCCACCTCCCCCACTCCTCAACTCCCCCTATCCCCCCACTCCCCCACTGCCCTCCTCTCCCTCTATTCCCCACTCCCTATCCCCCACTGCCCTCCTCCTCTTCATCTATTCCCTCTCCTCCCCCACTCTCCCTCCTCACCTACCCCTCCTCACCTACCCCCTCCTCTCCTTCAATCCCCCCACCCTCCCTCCTCACCCACCCACCCAGGATCTTGTGGTTGCTGCTCCTTTCCCTCCTTGCGTGCCTGGAGCCAGCAGCGCCACTGCCCTCAGAGCCAGGCTCAGCGCCCAGGGTTCGGAGGGAGATGCCGCGGCTGTGGCCTGCTTTGCCACAGGTGCCATGTATTCTGGTTGCAGGCCGTGTACTCCAGCTGCGGGCTGTGGCTGTGGCCGTCCCCTCCGGCCTCTTCTGGCCGACTGGCTGTGGCTGTGGCCGTGCAACGCCAGGCGAGGCGGGCGCCACCGGTGAGTGACAGCAGACGTGGCCAATCAGTGCTGAGATGGTGCAGGAAGGGGCGTCGCCATCCCGGCCATGACGTTGACTGACAGGAGAGGAGACCATTCTGTGTGGCCAATCTGCGCATGCGTGGTTTTTAAGATTTTTAAACTTTAATAACTTTTAAAATATACCATCGATGGGAACAAAACTTGTTGCACTTGCGGCAGAGGAGAATGGCGAGTAAGATGGCAAAAAATCGTAGTGCTAATCTGTACCGTTTTTGCACAAATAGAAAAACCACGCAAACCGGAAGAGCACAAGATCAGAGTTTTAGTCATGTAGATAGATATATAGATAGATCTCACCAATTCGTGGGAATATTTTTTTTCTGCACCTATTCTATCAATTGGCATATTATTTTATAAATATCAGGTTACCTCTCACCCTCCTCTTTACTTGATGAAACAGTAGCCAAGCCTTATAATATTTTCCATTAGCTTTAACCTACATTTTTAGGGTTATCTTCATATCATTAGTGTCTGTAATGATGTATTTCAGTTATTTCTATAAGCTCTAGAGAGCTGATATGCTTCACAATTCTGAATCTCCTTTTTCTTATAATTTTATGTCAAACATTTAGACACGTCATACAAGGACAATATTGAATGATAAAATTACAGTGAAGGTAATTTAACACATTTGAAAGGTTAAGATCTTAATAACGTGCAATATAATAGATGGGTTTGGTGAAATTTGTATAATTTCAGTAATTTGTGATTTATAAATATTTATTTTATGGATTTTTACGACAACACCACTGTGGTGTTTACTACAACATTCTTTGTGGTAAGTGTCTTGCATTTACAAAGCTAATTTTAGCTGATGTAAAGAAGCTTGCCACTTTCAGAAATATACATCATGTATTTTGCCAAGTTAATCTTTTTTCAAATTAATGAAATTAAGTGTTTTTTTTCAAATTAAAGACATTTTGTTCAATATGTACTTTCAGGGAACAATCGCTTCTGCGATGTAGGTGTGTATGTGTATGTGTATGATAGGAGTGAATTCCAACTTTAGTTTACTTTAGTTTAGAGATACAGCATCCTTCGGCACACCGAGTCCACACCGACCAGCGATCCCGACATATTAACACATACTAGGAAAAATTGTACATTTATACCAAGCCAATTAACCTACAAACCTGTACGTCTTTGGAGTGTGGGAGGAAACCGAAGATCTTCGAGAAAACACACGCAGTCATAAGGAGAACATACTATACAAACTCCATACAGTCAGCACCTGTAGTCAGGATTGAACCCGCGTCTCTGGCACTGTAAGCGTTGTGAGACAGCAACTTAACGGCTGGGCCACCGTCCCGCCCATCTCCTAACCAAGAGTAATCATATTAAAATGTCTCTTCAAATATTATACTTGATCCTGCATTATACATGCAGTACTCCAGAACATAATAAGATCTTTCTGCTACTGTTGTGACTTGAGTATAAGCCTAGATTATACATGCATACAGGGTTTCCACTGACATTGCAATGCAATAGTAGAAAGTATGACGGAATTAAGGAGCTGTTGATATAAATAATGTACCACTGAAATGAACAGAGAGACTTTTTAAGACACACATTCATTATTTGACAATAATACCCATGGCATGTTTAATTTATTTAATCATTGGGTAAGTCAAGGATCATGTTT
Source organism: Amblyraja radiata (assembly GCF_010909765.2). NCBI lineage: Eukaryota > Metazoa > Chordata > Chondrichthyes > Rajiformes > Rajidae > Amblyraja > Amblyraja radiata. Next base: position 5,266,242 of record NC_045962.1, read on the forward strand.
TTCATTCAATCAGTGGTGGATTAAGTGCTCTTCCACAATTAGCCAGACTTTGGCAAAGAAAACTCGAAGCAGGTTCCCTGGACCTTGTTGCTCGTTGATCATTTCTTCCAGAGGGTTATAAGTATCTGGATGAAGTGAGGACAGATTCAAGTATCACAGTAGATGCTCAATAATGAGTAACAAATCAAGACCTACTTGAAAAGTGACTATTTTGAATCTCATGCCAACATTGCCTTCAAATACAGCGTTCCCTGGGTTACGAATGTCCTGACCTTTCGAAATCTGATTTCACCTATAGTCTCTCAAAAAAACACACAAACTGCTGGAGTAACTCAGCGGGTCAGGCAGCATCTCTGGAGGACATGAATTATGTGATGAGAGATGCTGCCTGACCCGCTGAGTTACTCTAGCACTTTGGGGGGTTTTTTTAAACTAGCATCTGTAGTTCCTTGTTTTTCCATGTTCTCCAATATGTTTTTTTTTTTAAATATCTTCAGTTTGGCTGCTTTCTGATTAACAAATTAATTGATTAATTTATTAATTATTAATTAATCCTTTTACCCTGATTAAAATGATTGATTTTTAAAAATCTGGAACTCACTGCATGATTCACTACGCACTGGGAACTGGGAGGAGTAAGTTGTTCTTGTTTGGCTAACATTATCACGAGGGGCCAAATGCCCCCTCCCCCCTTCTGTATGTTAAATTGAAAGATTCCATAATTTAGATTTATTCACTATCAGACCAACTGTCTAGTGATTGGGTTCAGCATGATTTTTCAAAGGGAACCTTTCAGCTTCACAGGAGACACCGAGACTCCAATACAATTCTGAAGAGCTTTCACACAATGCCTGTCCCACCTCAGGAACACCTATGTAATTCTCCATCTAATCATTTCTGGCTCCTTTGTGCAGTACTCTGTACTAGCCTGGCTAAATGATAATATTCACAATGTGACATTCCTTCTGAAAGTCAACGTAAGGATGGGTGGGGAAGATTCTTGTCTTTTGTACGTACTTGAAATATCCCATGATCATAATGGCTATGGTCAGTGAGCAGAGTGAAACAGCATATCCGATGGTGTACATCACTGACAGTCGTTCAAAGAATTCCTGTTGAATATGAATATATATATTAAAATGTTGAAAATGCTTGGTAGAAATGTTATACTGCGCAATTATTTATTTTTGTTAGTCATGTGTTAAAATGAAAACAGCATCATAAATACATTGGAAAATTAGGCTTTGTTTCAATGTTGATTCCCAATAGATTGCAACACCAGTACAATGTAGGCCGTAGTGGGGAACCGTTTCATGTTGGATTGCCGCATTAAGTTAGCTGTAATCTAATAAGGCCGCATCCAAGAAACTTCAATCAGATATACTTCAAAATGTACATTATTTTGTTAAAATAGCCCTCAAGACTTACTAATGTTTTAATTGTGGCCGTCAGTCGAGGAGGATTATTTAATTGAATCTTCTTTTACACTTTGGTATTTTAAATACGTTCATTTTAAGATTAATATATAAGTAATAAAAGAGAACAAAAACATATTAATAAAAATAAAAGGTAGACAAAAATGCTGGAGAAACTCAGCGGGTGAGGCAGCGAAAGAAATAGGCGACGTTTCGGGTCAAGACCCTTCTTCAGACCTGAAGAAAGGTCTTGACCCGAAACGTTGAGACCCATTAGGTGACCGTTTTTCGCCCTATTTCCTTCGCTCCATAGATGCTGACTCACCCGCTGAGTTTCTCCAGCATTTTTGTTTACCTTCGATTTTCCAGCATCTGCAGTTCCTTCTTAAATAAAAATAAAAGGATTTGTTCTACAAAATTTGGATTCATTCAAAAGGCCGCACTTAATGGCCTAGAAGGCCGCTGGTTCCCCACCCCTGGTGTAGGCACTGCAACAACATGGAGAAGGAAGAGTATGATTGTACCTGTCTGTCACTGTTATGGTATTGCACGAAGCACTCTGTGTAATTTGTCCATGTTCGATTTAGACTTCCCGCAAGCTTCCACTTCCCATCTTCCTCACAGTGTCGATAGGCAAATCCTGCAACCCAAGTGGGAAAATATACCTTCCTGTCCCTTCTGATTGACTAGCTTTTTGCCGATCAAATTTATGAAGTGAACAATAATTTGTAAACAAAAACAAATAACACATTAAATAAAACACAGTACCGTCATGATTAAAGTCGTAAACATAGCTTGGGCAGGGGACCACAGTTAAACTTCCTGGGATCCCATTTGGCCAACATGTTAACCCATCCCACTCCGGAGAGCAAGATCCATCTGTAAAAACACAGGAGATCATAAAAGCAGGGAATACAGTGATTCTGTCTAAGAGGCAACAAGTGAACTGTTATAATTCTAAAAATACCTACAAAAGAAGTTTAAAATACCAAAATCAGAAAACACTCAGCAGGACAAGCAGCCATTATGTAGAGAGATGCAATGTTAATTTTCTGCTGCAAAACCTACTATCAGAGTTGAGAAAAGATAGAAAGATCAACTTAAGATTTATGGAAACAGAGAGTACAGGAGCAATTTAGTTTAAAGTTTAGTTTACAGGTACAGCGCGGAAACAAGCCACCGAGCCTGCACCGACCAGCGATCCCCGCACATTAACACTATCCTACACACACTAGGGACAATTTATATTCGTACCAAGGCAATTGTCCTACAAACCTGTACGTCTTTGAAATGTGGGAGGAAACCATAGATCTTGGAAAAAACCCACGGGGTCACGGGGAGAATGTGCAAACTCTGTACAGAGAGCAATTGTAGTCAGGATCGAACCCGGGTCTCTGGAACTATAAGCACTGTAAGGCAGCAATTCTACCGCTGCGCCACCGTGCCACCCCAATGGTGCCAGTCATGTCCAAGAATGCAATTTTGTGATAACATATTAGCGGGAGCAAAGAGGTCCTTCTGCAGTTGTACAGAGCCCTAGTGAGACCACACCTGGAGTATTGTGTGCAGTTTTGGTCTCCTAATTTGAGGAAGGACATTCGTGCTATTGAGGAAGTGCAGCGTAGGTTCACGAGGTTAATTCCCAGGATGGCGGGACTGTCATATGTTGATAGAATGGAGAAGCTGGGCTTGTATACTCTGGAATTTAGAAGGACAAGAGAAGATCTTATTGAAACACATAAGATTATTAAGCGTTTGGACATGGTAGAGGCAGGAAATTTGTTCCCGATGTTGAGGGGCCAGGGGCCACACTTTAAGAATAAGGAGTAGGCCATTTAGAACAGATGAGGAAAAACTTTTTCACACAGAGGGTTGTGAATCAGTGGAATTCTCTGCCTCAGAAGGCAGTGGAAGCCAATTCCCTTTTTGCTTTCAAGAGAGAGTTAGATATAGAGATCTTAAAGATAGCGGAGTCAGGGGATATGGGGAGAAGGCAGGAACGGGGTACTGATTGTGGATGATCAACCATGATCACAGTGAATGGCGGTGCTGGCTCAAAGGGCCGAATGGCCTACTCCTGCACCTATTGTCTATTATTGACTCAGTCCTCAAAATCTAGTAGCAGATGTGAAAGTTCCAAGTCTTTTTACTCTTGTTAATCAACCTTCGTTTGGAGATTATTAATTTTCCTCCATCATCGCACAATTTTTGGAGGGAGAGAATTCCATATTCCAGATGTCCACTAACCTTGTGTGAAAAAAACATCCTGACCACATCCCCCAAACAGATTTGAGTGCATGAGATGAGATTTTCCAAATTAAATAACTTGTATGGTTTAAATATTGCTTTGTTTATTTCCAAAACTGCAGAGCAAAAGTAATGTTTCTCACACTACATCAGTACCACCTAGTCATCAAACCACTTCGAAATTATCATTGATAAATGCTGATTAGCCAGCGTCTGCTTCCATAAATGAAAAAAAAAGTCTATCCAAAGTTTCCCAGACATTTATATTCATTCACAAAAAGATTAACTAGAACAAAACAAAAGGAGAAATAAGTGCATTAGAAGCAGAGCTTTTAAAAATGTGTGGCTATTGTGGCCTACAAAGACCTTACATTGACTTGGCCTCCACAGATTCACCACCCTCTGACTAAAGAAATTCCTCCTCATCTCCTTCCTGAGAAGATTATGGATAATAGAATGTTACAGCATGAAAACATGGCCCAACTCATCCACACTGAGCAGTGGATGCCTTTCTGAATTGATCCTATCGATTAGCTCCTGGTCGATAGCCTTTAATGCCTAAGTGATTAAGTGCTCATCAAGGCAGTTTTAAAATGTTGTCAGAGAACCAGCTTCAAGCATTCTCTCTACAATTGCATTTCAGGTACTTATCGCTCTGGGTAATGATGGCTCCCCTCAGTGTCCCTCTAACTCTCTTCCCCATTACACTAAACCCATGTTTCAGTGTTTTATTTACCTCTTATATGAGGAAAATGCTACCCTAACAATACCCTTTGTAAATGTATATACCTCAATCGTGTCCCATCTTAACCTCCTCTTCTTCAGGGAAAACGGATTTAGCCTCCCTAGCCTCTCCTCATAATTGAACTTGCTTTTTAAGCTGGAGGCCTGGGACCAGTGGCGTGTCAGAAGGATCAATGCTGTGTCCCCGATTGTCTATCATATATATGAACTATTTGGATAAAAACATAGGTGGCATGGTTGGTATGCTTGCAGATGTTATCAGAATTGATGGTGTCATGGACAGCGAAGGTTACAACAGGATCTAGATCAACCTGGAAATTGGGAAAAAGGATGGCAGATGGCATTTAACTCAGTCACGTGCAAAGCAATGTAGTTTGGGAAGTTAATTGCAGGGCTTTGTGGAGTGTTGTGGTACAAGGTGATCTCGGAAAGTGGCAACAGCGGTAGAAAGGTAATAAATGCCAGCATTTATTTCAAGAGGACTAGAAATACGAAAATAGGGATGTAATGCTGAGGCTTAATAAGACGCTGGTCAGACTGCATTTGTAATATTGTGAACAAGTTTGGGCCCCATATCTGTGGAAGGATGTGCTGGTGCTGGAGAGGGTCCAGAGGAGGCCGCAGAGAATGATCCCAGGAATGAGTGGGTTAACATATGATGAACATTTGATGGCATTGGAGTTTGGAACAATGAGGGGGGACAGGGCCGGATTTACGTATGAGCTGGACAAGTTTCAGCTTAGGGCCTCGACATCTAGGGGGGCCTCGCAGAGCCGGATTTACCACTAGGCTTCATAGGCTGAAGCCTGGGGCCTCGAAATCTAGGAGGCCTCCGGCCAAGGCAGGACACCTGCTGTTCAACTCTGGGCGGGCCCCCCTCTCTATCTCTCTCTCGTCTCCCCCCGCTATCCGTGTCCGGGTCTCCGGGTCTCCGCTCTCCGCTCACCGCTCGCTCCTCATCCGCCGGCACGGCAGGCCGCCTTGCACATGCACATTGCTGCGGCCTGCACGTCCTCCCCCTGCACATGCGCACAACCACGGCCCGCACTTCATCGGCCGCCCTGCGCATACACACTGGTCGGCGCTGGGCACTTTCTCTCTCGCTTTGCATTGTGGGAGATTTGGCCACCATTGCTGTCCGGTCGCTGCCTCGCCGCCAGCACTGAAAACCAACGCAGAATCACTCCATGACCCTGGATCAGGAGTAACTCCCTGGAGTAACTCTTGCTTCTGGTTTCCTGGTCCTCCATAAATATTCTAAATGCAATTTAAACTGGAGGTGGTAGAGGGCTGAACAATAACAGCCTATTGCATTTTATCTGTTTATTTATTGTGTATATATATGGTCTATGGTATATAAACACACTGAACTTTTATCTCCTGTTCTGTATTATGTTTACATATTCTGTTGTGCTGCAGCAAGCAAGAATTTCATTGTCCTATCTGGGACACATGACAATAAAACTCTCTTGACACTTGACTTGAACTTAAGCAAAAAAGGGTTTTTGGGGAAAAAAGAGGTACCTTAAATTTAGTTGCGTCTGGCTGGGTACCTATGGTAGGGTGAAGACTGTTCCATGCTTTAATTGTGCGGGGGAACTCCATGGAGCAGGATAGAAGTAATTGGGTGACGTTTCGGGTAGAGACCCTTCTTTAGACTCCCTCAGGTTTTAGTGTCTTTAGTTTAATTTAAAGATACAGCGTGGAAACAGGCCCTTCAGCCCACCGAGTCCACGCCGAAACCACTGATCACCCCTGCACTAGTTCTATCCCACACATTAGTGGAGTAAGTCAAGAGTCAAGAGTGTCTCCCATCTCTCACGTCCCAGTTAGAACAATGAAATCCTTACTTGCAACAGCACAACAGAATATGTAAACATAGCACTCTGTAAACAATGTTATAAATGAGAAAACAAAACGGTGTATATTTATATATGAATATATCTATCTATCTATCTATCTATCTATCTATCTATCTATCTATCTATCTATCTATCTATCTATCTATCTATCTATCTATCTATCTATCTATCTATCTATCTATCTCTATCTATCTATATACTATTAAAACTCTGTGGCTGCCGCCTGCCGTCCGGCTGCCGCCTGCCGTCCGGCTGCCGCCTGCCGTCCGGCTGCCTTTCTGCCTTTGATTCATTGCCACGCCGAATCCAGACGCTCAATCGCCGAGATCTGTTCCATTTCGGTAGAGATTTCACTTTTCTTTCTAAGTATCCGCTCCTCATTACATTTCGTCGTGTTTAAGTACACGTTTTTAATCAAATCCTTCTCCCCCCCCCCCCCCCCCCCCACTCACTCATTTTGTCGCCTCCTGCTGGCCAGCGACCATAACGGCTGTTGGCGCCCGCATCTCGCCTCAAAGACGCCATTTAAAAACAGCCGCACTGCTCATTCCTGAGCCGCTTGAGTTGAAGGACCACGTCTCCCGTGGGGGCTACGGGTAGGTAACGGCTGCGTTGGGGGAGCAGACCCAACGGCCTAGTTATTATATAAAAGTCTGTGGCTGCCGCCTGCCGTACGTCCGTCCGGCTGCCGGCTGCCTTTCTTCCTTTTGATTCGTTCCATCGTGTGATGTCACAATGCCCAATGTTCACATATGTCCAATCGGAATGGATCCATTTACATATGCCTTTGCAGGAGCCCCAGCTCATGGTGAACATTCCATTGTGTGATGTCACAATGCCCAATGCTCAAAGACATTCTTGCCATAGAGGGAGTACAGAGAAGGTTCACCAGACTGATTCCTGGGATGTCAGGACTTTCATATGAAGAAAGACTGGATAGACTCGGCTTGTACTCGCTAGATTTTTGAAGATTGAGGGGGAATCTTATAGAAACCGATGTTGGGGAAGTCCAGAACAAGGGGTCACAGTTTAAGGATAAGGGGGAAATCTTCTAGGACCGAGATGAGAAAAACATTTTTCACACAGAGAGTGGTGAATCTCTGGAATTCACTGCCACAAAAGGTAGTTGAGGCCTGTTCATTGGCTATATTTAAGAGGGAGTTAGATGTGGCCCTTGTGGCTAAAGGGATCAGGGGGTGTGGAGAGAAGGCAGGTACAGGATACTGAGTTGGATGATCAGCCATGATCATATTGACTGGAGGTGCAGGCTCGAAGGGCCGAATGGCCTACTCCTGCACTTAATTTCTATGTTTTTATGTTTCCCTCTCCTCACCCCTCTCCCTCTCCCACCCATCCCTCTCTCCCCCACCCCCCTTCCCTCTCTACCACCACCCCTTCCCCCTACCCCTCTGTCCCTCTTCCACCACTCCCCCTACCCCTCCCTCCCCACTCTTCCACTTCTATCCCCTTACCCCACCCCTCTCCCTCCCCACCCCTCTCTCTTCCCCTCCCTTCCCCTCTCTCCCCCACCCCTTCCCCCACCCCTCTGTCCCTCTTCCACCACTCCCCCGTCCCTCTTCCACCACTCCCGCTACCCCTCTACCCCTCCCTCCCTCCCCACTCTCCCACTTCTCTCCCCCTTCTCTCCTCCCCCTCTCCCTCTCCTCACCCCTCTCCCTCTCCCATCCCTCTCTCCCCACCCCCCTTCCCTCTCTACCCCACCCCCTTCCCTCTCTCCCCCCACCCCCTTCCCCCTATCCCTCTGTCCCTCTTCCATCACTCCCCCTACCCCTCTCCTCCTCCCTCCCCACTCTTCCACCTCTCACCCTTCCCCCTCCACTCTCCCTCCCCACTCTTTCCCCTCTCTCCCCCCACCCCTCTCCCCCTCCCTCCCTCCTCCCCTCACTCCCCATCCCCCCCCCCTCCCCCACATCTCTCTCCCCATCCCCCTCTCTCACCCCCTACCCCGCTCTCCTTTCCCTCCCAAATCTGTCCCGTTTCCTCCTTCTCCTCTCCCCTCCCTCCCTTCTTCTCACCCCCCCTCCCCCCACCGGTTTGTTTGGGGGGTGGTTAATGTGAGTGTGATGCCACAGCCCCCCCCCCACCCCCCGCAAACGCCGTTGGGGAAACAGACCCAACGGATCTGCACTTGGTCTAGTAACTATATAAATATATATGTATGTGTGTGTGTATAATATATATACCCACACGCACACACAATTTCCCTCCTGGGATTAATAAAGTTCTATCGTATAGTATCGTGTGTGTAGGAAGGAAGTGCAGATGCTGGTTTAAACTGAAGATAGACACAAAAAGCTGGAGTAACTCAACAGGTCAGACAGAATCTCTGGACAAAAGGAAAATATTACGTTTTGGGTTGGGTCTGAAATAGGTTCCTGCACACCTTTGGAATGTGAAAGGAAACAAGAGCACACGGAGAAAACCTATGTGATCAAAGGGAAAAGGAGCAAACTCCATACAGACAGCACCCATATTCAGGATCAATTCCGGGTCTCTGGCACTTTTAGGCAGCAACGTTATGGCCAATGTACTGCCCCATAGTCTTAAACCTAATTAAAACGACAAGTGTGGCAAGGGGGGTGACATGAAAAAGAAAGGAAGAGGCGGAGACAGTGGGCTGTGGGAGAGCTGGGAATGGGAGGGGAAGGAGGGAGAAAGCATGGGCTACCTGAAATTAGAGAAGTCAATGTGCATACTGCTGGGGTGTAAACTACCCAAGCAAATATGAGGTGTTGCTCCTCCAATATGCGGTGGGCCTCACTCTGGCCATGGAGGAGGCCCAGGACAGAAAGGTCGGATTCGGAATGGGAAGGGGAGTTGAAGTGTTGAGCCACCGGGAGATGAGGTTGGTTATTGCGAACTGAGTGGAGGTGTTGGGCAAAGCGATCGCCAAGCCTGCGCTTGCTCTCACCGAGGCTGATCATACGCTGAATAATCCAACCACATTTTTGTTTGGAAGTGGAAAGAAATAATAGAAATTACAATCATTGCAACGTGTAAAAAGAGTTGAGATACTGTATTATAATTTTGCTGCATGTCATTGTGGTATATATCATGTCTTGATTGGTGAATATGTTTAGTTTGTGGCTTTATTTGAAGCAGAAATAATATGTGAGTGCTTCATTGAGCATAATTCCGACTGGTAACTACGCACTTCGTCCAAACACATTATCGCACACGTCATGCAAGCCGTCTTAAATGACCACCTAAACTGTCATTTGGCAAATTAAAAAGCTGTCAAGGTTGCCCTTCAGTAATTTTCCTTGCCCTCCATTTTAGAACAATAGTGTTTTAAGCCAATAACTCGACACTAGCAGTGGCAATAAATAAATAAATAAATAGATAAATAAAGCACAGCTTTTCAGCCCCATATCTTCCTCTAATCGTGGAGGTGGGGGATTGGGGGGGGGGGGGCCTCACAAGTGGAACAGCTTCATCTAAATCCGGCTCTGAGGGGGGACCCCATTGAAATGCACAGAATAGTGAAAGGCTTGGATCGAGTGGATGTGGAGAGGATGTTTCCACTAGTGAGAGAGTCTGGGACCAGATGTCATAATAATAATATCTTTTATAATATCTTTTATTGTCATAGCCTCACAATAAAATGACGTTCCTTTAGGAAGGAGATGAGGAGGGATTTCTTTAGTCAGAGGGTGGTGAATCTGTGGAATTCATTGCCACAGAAGGATGTGGAGGCCTAGTCAATTTTTAAGGTAGAGATAGATAGATTCTTGATTAGTACAGGTGTCAGGGGTTATGGGGAGAAGGCAGGAGAATGGGGTTGAGAGGAAGAGGTAGTTTGAATGACGGAGTAGACTTGATGGACTGAATGGCCTAATTCTGCTCCTATCACTTATGAACTTATGAACAAGGTGGTGAAGAAGGCATGTGTGGCATGCTTGCCTTTATCAGATGGGGCATTGACTAAAAGAACAGAGATATCATATTGGATGTTGATGATATGGCACCTGGAACATTGTGTGTAGTTCTGGTCACCATACTAGAGGAACAACGTGAGTGCAGAAAAGATTCACAAAGATGTGGCTGGGAATGGAGGGTTGAATCTTCTTCTTCTTATCGAGCCCACATCACATGATTAGAAATTGTTCAACCAGAGCTGAACACACTTCTCGGCATCTGCATACAATGGCGTCTTGTGCTTCTTGTGCGTGGTGGTGGAAAGACTGGTGGAAACAGGGCCGCGACGTGAACGCTCTTTCCTTGACTCCGAGGGTTGAATTATAAGGACTGATGGGATACAGTGGAACAGTTTTTTCTTTGGAACAAAGGCTTAGGTCTAAGCTGAGGTCTCTATTGTTACATGTACCGAGGCACAGTGAAAAGCTTTGTTTCGCATGCTATCCGAACAGAAGAGATTTATCATACATAGTTATAATCAGTTCAAACTCAAGTACAATAGATAGAGCAAAGGGGAATATACAGAGTGCAGAATATAGTTCTCAGCATTTTAGTGCATTGTAGTGCATCAGTTCCATAGATTAAGTTCAATGTACTCATTGGGGTTGAGGTGAATTGAACAGTATACTAGCTTATGGAAAGACCATTCAGAAGCCTGACAACAGAGGGGAAGAAGCTGGTGGTGCATGCTTTCAAACTCCTGTACCTTCTGCTTGTCCGGGAGCAGGGGGAAGAAGAAGTTACCTGGGTAAGTCTTGAATTATGTTGGCTGTTTTTCCGAGGCAGCGTGAGGTGTAGATGTATTCAATGTTTGGAAGTTTGGTTCATGTGATAAACTGGGCTACATCTGCAACTCTCTGCAATTTCTTGTGCTCTTAGGCAGAGCTATTCCTAAACCGATCTCTAATGTAACCTGACAATATGTTTTCTGTGTTGCATCTGTAGAAGTTAGTACAAGTCACTGGAGACATGCCAAATTTCCTCTGCCTCCTCAGGAAGCAGAGGCATGGTGTTCCAAGCTGCCACGTCAATGCGGTTGGATTATGACAGATCATTGGTTATATTAACGCCAGGGAACTTGAACTTGTAGGAGCAAGATGGAAAGGTCACACGGAGTTGGTGTATGAAGTAACGGGCGATCTATTAAACTGGTGCTTGTGCACCAGGAGGCAGCCAAAGCTGACCTGTCTAGTATGGCCCTGGTACATTTTAATATTCTCAGACGATGAGGTTTTGCACAGAGACTTGATTAACAGTAACTCAAGGTCTTAATTACGGAATAGAACTCAGAAAGGCTTAATTAGGTCACAAACAGAATGAGATGATAATCCACAAGTCTAAATTCATTAACAGTTGATCCAAATTTCTGAAGGGTGCATGCATAATTAATTAAATTCCTGTCGGCTTTTTCTGCGGTTTCCTGTCACCACATTAGCACAATCCACGTCCCTATTTACTAATTATTAGCCCTCACTATTGGTTACTCTACAAGCTCTCAACCATTTCCACTTCGGCACCATTGATGCTGACTGGGGCATGTGCTCCACCATGTTTCCTGAAGTCAGTAACTAGCTTCTTTATCTTGCTGACATTGAGGGAGTGGTTATTACCCTGACACCATGTCACTAAATTCTCTATCTCCTTCCTGTACTCCATCTCATCATTGTTTCTGATTCAGCCCACCACAGTAGTATCCTCCAGAAACTTGGAGATGGAATTAGAGCTGAATTTGGCTGTACAGTTGTGAGTGTACAGGGAATATAGTAGGTGACTTGCATCCGTGTTGAATCATTCCCCTCTCAACTTAAACCCGTGTCTTCTGGTTCTCAATTTCCAGGCATAAAGGGCCTTATCCCACTTGGGCGACCTAATCCGCGAGTTCTGGCGAGTTTTCCCTCAACTTATACTCGCAGCATGGTCGACACGAGGTCGTAGGAGGTCTTTGTAACTCTCCTTCATGCTCGAGAGTGGTCTCCGTGTACTCGAGGCCTCAGCTAGGTAGCGGCGTTTTTTTCAATATGTTAAAAAATGCCCGCAGGTAAAAAAAGGTTGCCATGGAAAAAATCGATACTTTTTTTACTCGTAGGTTTAGTCGTAGTAGATCGTAGTAGGTCGGCATGTTAGTCGTAGGTAATCGAGGGTAGTCGAAGGTAGTCATAGATAGTCTTCATCATAGTCGAAGGATATTGAAGGAGGTCGTCTTCACACTCCACTATTCGGTATCCAATTTTCCCAAAGTTAGTCGTAGCTAGTCTTAGCTAGTCGAAACTGGTCTCCAACATAGTCGAAGGAGGTCTTCAACATGTCATTTTTTAAAACTCTTATAAACTCGCCAATTAGGTTGCCCAAGTGGGACAGCCTCTTAAGACTGTGCATTTACCTAATCTATTCCTCTCATGGTTTTGTACATTTCCCTTAGATCACACCTCATCCTTCTGTAATCTGAGGAATAAAGTCCCAGCCTGCTCAACCTCTCCCTGTAGCTCAGGTCCGCGAATCTCCTCATAAATCTCCGCAGTACCTTTTCCTGCTTAACAACATGCTTCCTACATATGGTGATCAAAACTGAGCACAATACTCTAAATGTGACCTCATCAATGCCTTACATAACTATAACATGACCTCGCAACTTCTATACTCAATACACTGACTGAAGAAGGCCAATGTGCTGAAATCCTTTTTTGGCCATCCTATCTACCTGTGATGCCACCTTTAAAGAATAATGCACCTGCACTCCTAGATCCCTCTGCTCTACAACACATCCAGAGCTCTATCATTCACTGTGTAGGTCCTGCCCATGTTAGATGTCCCTAAATGCAACACCTTACATTTTTCTGTATTAAATTCCACCAACCATTCTGCAGCCCGACTGGCCAACCGATCCAGATCCTGCTGCAATCATTCACAACCATCTTCACTATTTACAGTACCACCCACTTTAATGTCATCTACAAACTTGCTAATCATCGTACGTTATCATCCAAATCATTGATATAGATGATGGGCCCAGCACCGAACCCTGAGACACGCCACTAGTCACTGGCCTCCAGTCTGAAAAACAACCTTCCATCATCACACTCTGCTTCCTTCCAAGAAGCCAATTTTCTATCAGCTATCTCTCCTTAGATCCCATGCGATCTAACCTTCCAGAGCAGCTTACCACGCGGGGTCTTTATATTTGATATTATTTTAACTTTATTAGTTAGTCATCATCATAGTGGTACAGCAAGGGCCCTTTGGCCCACTGTGCACGTTGAACATCAATCACCCTTAAAGGGCCTGTCCCACTTGGGCGACCTAATCCGCGAGTTCTGGCGAGTTTGCCCTCGACTCATACTCGCAGCATGGTCGACACGAGGTCGTAGGAGGTCTTCTTAACTCTCCTTCATGCTCGAGAGTGGTCTCCGCGTACTCGAGGCCTCAGCTAGGTCGCGGCGTTTTTTTCAATATGTTAAAAAATGCCCGCGAGTAAAAAAAGGTTGCCATGGAAAAAATCGTTACTTTCTTTACTCGTTAGTTTAGTCGTAGTAGGTCGTAGTAGGTCGGCATTTTAGTCGTAGGTAATCGAGGGTAGTCGAAGGTAGTCGTAGATAGTCTTCATCATAGTCGAAGGGAGGTCGAAGGAGGTCGAAGGAGATCGAAGGAGGTTGTCTTCACTCTCCATTATTCGGTGTCCAATTTTCCGAAAGTTAGTCGTAGCTAGTCATAGCTAGTCGAAGGTGGTCTTCAACATAGTCGAAGGAGGTCGAAGGAGGTCTTCAACATGTTATTTATTCAAACTCTTCTAAACTCGCCAATTAGGTCGCCCAAGTGGGACAGCCCTTTAATACTATTCCTACATGAAACCTATTCATCCTCCTCCACATTCTCATCCACTCTCCCCACGTTCCACCACTTACTACATATCAAGGGGCAATTTACAGTGGACAACTAATCTCGCATCTTCCAAATCTCTGGGATGTAGGAGGAAGCCAGGCACCCAGAGAGCACACATATGGTCATCACAGTCCTACTGGTCGTGCCACGGTGAATGATAGCCCAAAGATGTGCAGGTTTGCAGGTTAATTGGCCTCTGTAAAATAGTGTCTAGGGAGTGAGTGCGAAGGTGGGATAACTAAGAATCCATGTGAATGATTGGTCGATGGTCGGCGTGGACTTGGTGGGTCAATGGGGCCAGATTGCATGCTGTATCTCTAAACTAAGCTAAGCCAAACAAAGTTATTAGCGGTCTCTTACATTTTAGTCAGGACTGGAAGTTGCAGAAATTGTGCAGTTATTTGCATAATCAATAAACTACTGCTTATTAATTTTATGTACTGATAGCGTGCGCTTTTCTTAATTTTACGATGTTCTCTGTAAGAATGGTCTATTGGGTGGGCAGATGAACCTGTCTCTGTGCTGTACAGTTCCAATGGGACAGATATACAGTATCTGTATCGGGATACTGAGTTGGATGATCAGCCATGATCATATTGAATGGCGGTGCAGGCTCGAAGGGCCGAATGGCCTACTCCTGCACCTAATTTCTATGTTTCTATGTTTCTATCTCCAGAATTAGAGATTTAAATGGAGAATGCATAGGCTGGGCTTTTTTTTTTAAACTACAGTGTAGGAGACTGAGGGGTGACCTTATAGAGGCTCCAAGGTGAGAGGGGAAAGATTCAGAGGAGACCTGAGCAGCAGGTTTTTCATAGAGTCATAGAGTGATACAACGTGGAAACAGGCACTTCGGCCTAACTTGTCCACACCGGCCAACATGTCCCAGCTACACAAGTCCCACCTGCCAGTAGATGGTCCATATCCCTCCAAACCTGTCCTATCCATGTACCTGTGTAACTGCTTCTTAAATGTTGGGATAGTCCCTGCCTCAACTATGTCCTCTGGCAGCTTGTTCCATACAAATTGTGAAAAATTTACCCCTCAGATTCCTATTAACTCTTTTCCCCTTCACCTTAAATCTATGTCCCCTGGTCCTTGATTCCCCTACTCTGGGCAAGAGACTCTGTGCATCTACCTGATCTATACCTCTCATGATTTTATACACCTCAATAAGATCACCCCTCATCCTCCTGCACTCCATGGAATAGAGACCCAGCCGACTCAACCTCTCCCTATAGCTCACACCCTCTAGTCCTGGCAACATCCTCGTAATGGATGTTCATGTGAAGGGTTGTGGGTACGTAGTTTAGCAGCATCCACTTCACGAGGCCAGCTTTGGTCTGCCATAAACTTCAATCTGAGTACATTCATCCCAGTGGATTTAGATAACAATTATCTGAAGGAAGCAATGGGTGATAAATGAGTTATGAGTGAGGAGACAGGAATTGGTTTTCATCTTTCCATAGCTGTGTAGTGTGTCCCTTATCCAGCTTGTTTAACAAATTCTCGCAGCACATGATTATAATCGGGATTTCAGACTGAAAGTAGGGGTGGGGGTGAAGACCTGGAGGTGAGGAAAGACCAGGACTACTCAGGGCCCACCACGAATGAGCATCAGCTGGTCAGCCTATTGTTGGCCTTGAGAAGATGTGATCTCAAGAGGAAATCAATGTGGAGGACTGTTGAACTGGTAGAGGAAGGGTGGAGGAAGGGGGTAGGGGGTGTGGGGGTCTCGGTTTCCTTGCTTTGCATGTGGGACAATGTGTGTTCAGCAAAGCTAACTGATTCGGGTAAGCTCAGTATAATTGGGAGTATTGGCTTGAACCGTGGTTTCTCCAATTCAGACATGTATTGTACACTTTCCAAATCCTCAGTCCGTTCTAGTCCATCAAAAGTGGATCTGAATGCTAAACATTGCATCGTGAGAGGCATGGATAGGGTAGACTATCAAACCCTTTCTACTGGGGTGGAAATGTTAAGGACTGGCTTTGCGGTGAGAGGGGAAATGTGTGGAGGAGATGTGTGGGTTAGTTATTTTGTATGGAGACTGGTAGTGGTGGAGGCAAATATGATCATGGCATTTGAGTGGTTTTGAGAAAGGGACATGGAGATGCAGGGAATGGGGGGATATGGATATGGATCACGTGCAGGCCGAGGAGATTAAGCATTAGAGGAGCGGGCGGCACGGTGGCGCAATGGTTGAGTTGCTGCCTTACAGCGCTTGCAGCGCCAGAGATCCGGGTTCGATCTCGACTATCGGTCCTATTTGTACAAGTTTGTACAGTACGTTCTCCCATGACCGCGTGGGTTTTTTCCGAGATCTTCGGCTTCCTCGCACACTCCAAAGATGTGCATGTTTGTAGGTTAATTGGCTTGGTGCCCCAGTGTGTAGGATAGTGTTAATGTGCGGAGATCGCTGGTCGGTGCGGACTCGTGGGCCGAAGGGCCTGTTTCCGCACTGTATCTCGAACCTAAACTAAAAAGATGTGAGGAGATTGACATGGACATTGTGGAGTGAAGGGCCTGTTCCTGTGCTGTGCTGTTCTATATTCCATGTTCTTACATTGTGCAATATGTCCATTTACAAACATATTCCACCTTGAAGAAATGGGAGCAGCAGTAGAAGCTGTTCCACCAATCAACCAGATTATGGCTGCTCTTCCTGCCCTCTTCCCACATCCCGTGATTCCTGTAACACAAAGCTGGAGTAGCTCAGTGGGTCAGGCAGCATCCTTACTCATAATGCATTTCGTTGTCTCTGTACTGTACACTGACAATGACAATTAAAATTGAATCTGATCTGATCTCTGGTGAAAAGGAATAGGTGATGTTTTGGGTCGAGACCCTTCTTCAGATTGAGAGTGTCTCGACCTGAAACGTCACCTATTCCTTTTCTCCAGAGATGCTGCCTGTCCCGCTGAGTTACTCCAGCTTTTTGTGTCTATCTTCGGTTTAAACCAGCACCTGCAGTTCCTTTTTACACATCCAGGTATCTATTGGTCGGTATATTGAATGCAGTCAATGACGAGGCCTTGAAAACAGAAGATATTTGAGAGAAAACAGAGAATGTTTGAAAAGAGTGAAGGCATGTTGTAGATGGGAAGAGATGTAGCCACAATGGCTGTTTGATTTGCTGGTATGCCCAGCAAGCCAGGCTATACATAGAGAGGTACAGAAAGAAGCATGGCAGGTAGAAATGATTCTTATGTGGACAGGATGAAGGAGCAAGTTATGTAAGATAATTCAGTATTTGATTTCTTTTTTTTGATTTTCATGAACTATAACGAGTTTCTCCCATCGTTGCTAGTGATCTTTTGTCCAGGTAATTCTGCCGCAGATCCCTGTGGAACTGCTGAGTGCTTCAAAATAGTTGGTGATTACCAATGGGTTTTTACATTAATATGAATGGTACAGTGAGCACCATGCGTCTTTGTTACATATTGTGGGCTGCTGGGGACAACAAACAAATCCCTATTATAGCCATGTGCTGCTAGAATTTGTCAAACAAGCTGGATAAGGGACAAATTTCTCTGACTGCACAGCTGGGGTGAGATGAAAACCAATTCCTGTCTCCTTACTCATAATTCATTTAACACCCAGTGCTTCCTTCAGACAATTGTAACCCAAGTCCATTAGGATGAATGTACTCAGATTGAAGTTTACGGCAGACCAAAACTGGCCCAGTGAAGTGGAAGCTGCTAAATTGCCAATTGTGCAGCAACAGTTGAAATATTCAGGGATGGCACAGTGGTTGAGCTGGTAGAGTCACTGACGAAGAAGGGCTGAGTACTTTATGTAACTTTGTCAGCGGCATTGTGGCAAATCTTTTGTGTACTTTCTCTGCAAAAAATAAGGGCCACTGCACCTAGGTACATGATAATTAAGTATCATCATCAAGTGAAATGGACAGTCACGTTTCAGGTCAAGGCACTTTCTCTGGAGGGAGAGGGTGGAGGGAATGTCATGCAGTAGAATGAGGGTGGGATGGGGCAAGAGTTGGCATGCAACAAGTGTATCCAGGTGAAGAGGTGTGGATGGCACCCGGTGAAGCAGAGAGATAGAGATAACTAGAGATTTGTTTAAGAAGGAACTGCAGATGCTGGAAAATCGAAGGTAGACAAAAATGCTGGAGAAACTCAGCGGGTGCAGCAGCATCTATGGAGCGAAGGAAATAGGCAACGTTTCGGGCCGAAACCCTTCTTCACACAAGATATTTTAACAAGAGAGGTGGAAGTAACCAGAGGCTGTAGATGGTGGAATCTGGTCAGAAAGGTGGATAACCGAATAAGGGAGGTGGAGAGAACTAATGGAAATGAGGAGCAGGAAGGGCCCCAATCAGATGAGTATGTAGGCAAGAGCAGGTGATTTTTTTGGTTTAGTTTAGAGATACAGCGCAGAAACAGGCCCTTCGTCCCACCGGGTCTGCACCGACCCACGATCCCTGCAGATCAACACTATCCTACACCCATGAGGGAGGGGCAGTTTTTACATTTACCATGCCAATTAACCTACAAATCTGTACGTCCTTGGAGTGTGGGAGGAAACAGTCTCGGAGAAAACCCATGCGGATCACGGGGAGAATGTACAAACTCCACACAGACGGCACCCATAGTCGGGATCGAACCCGAGTCTCCGGCACTGCATTCGCAGTAAGGCAGCAACTCTACCGCTGCACTACGGTGGGTGAGCAAGAAGCTAGGTTAGTGGGCGTTGTTGGGAATTTTGAGGATCATAATGATGCGTAGGTTATAGTTTGATTAACCTTGGAGCTCACATACTGGGGGCATGATGGGAAAACGGCCAAGATTAAATGTAGTTAAAATATCTAAAGTTGAACCATTCTGCTGAGAAGCAGGCTTTCTTATCTATTGGGGGGGGGGGGGGGGGCGGGGGATAGTCCTTCTAGGTTCTTATCTGTTGCAATCTTGAGATTGCAGCTGCTCTTTGTCGCTGTGTTTAGCAGGCAAGTCTCGCAAAGATTCATCTCTTTTACGAGGGGTTCCCATTTGGCGAGGGGTGTGTAGGGGTGATGGGTGATGTGTGGGAGTAGAACCTGAACATTTTAATGCAATCTATTTGTTAGATATTTGGGAGATAGATTTTCAAAACAACAAGAAACATAAGGTTAAAGTTAACTCTGGGGAAAGACAAAGATGGAATGTAACAGGGACATTGATTAATCATGGTTTATTTCAACTCCATAAGCAACCATTGTCTCTTGAGGGTAGAAAAATTGTACAGTTGCTTTGGCTTGTTGAAGCAGTTTGGGTTTGCACACACTGCTTCCTGATGTACATCGCTAATAAACCGACTTGTTCGATAGATTCGTCACAGATCTAGGAGTTGTTTTAATTTGTGTCCGTGACTATCTGAGCTAAGTCAGAAATAAAGTACAAAATTCCCTCCTGCCGAAGGAATGGGGTATTGTGGAAAAGAAGGATCTGTGTCAGAGGATTGAGTGGAGAGAGAGACCAAGGGGAGATGGCACATGCCCAGAATTAGAGATTTCAATGCTCAAGTCGTTGAGTTGTAAACTATCTATCTATCTATCTATCTATCTATCTATCTATCTATCTATCTATCTATCTATCTATCTATCTATCTATCTATCTATCTATCTATCTATCTATCTATCTATCTATCTATCTATCTATCTATCTATCTATCTATCTATCTATCTATCTATCTATCTATCTCTGATCTTGTTATCCTCCTCTTTCTATTTGCACAAAAATGGTTTGCGATAGCTCTAGGATTTTTCACCCACCCCCCTCCAGCCCAGCCCCCAGCAGCCCCGCCCCAAGCAGCCCAGCCCCAAGCAGCCCAGCCCCAAGCAGCCCAGCCCCAAGCAGCCCAGCCCCAAGCAGCCCAGCCCTAAGCAGTCCAGCGTCGGAGACCCGACACAGCCCAGCCCCAAGCGGTCCCGCCCCAAGCAGCCGCCCAGAGTTGGAGACCCAGCCCAGCCCAGAGTCGGAGATGTCGCCGATGTCGCCAAATGGAAAGAGGACACTCTGATCCCCCCTGGAGGAGAAAGACCAGCGTCCGCTGTGAGTCCCCATCGCACCGCCAATTCCAGCCACTACCCCTCTGGTCCCCCACGCTGGCTCCTCCCCCGTGATGCCCCCCTCTCCCCCATGGCTCTTCCTCCGTCTTTTCTCCGAGCTCACTCTCCCGTCCACACACCCTTCTCCCCCCACACAACCCCCCCGCCCACTAACCTTTCCCCCACAAGTCCCCCTGCCCACACACACCCACTACCCCACACTCCCCGTCTCCCACCCACACCCCCCCCGCCCTCACAACCCCCCACATACAGCCTCCCACACATCACCCCTACACACCCCCCGCCCACACCCCGCACCTGCCCACACACCCCTCTCCCCCCACACAACCCCCCTCCCCCCACAACCCCTCCACCCGCACACCCCTCTGCCCCACAACCCCCCCCCACACACACCCCCCACGTCCACACCCCCCCCCCCACACACACACCCCTCCCACACACACACTCTCCCCCACCCACACCCTCCCCCACCCACACCCTCCCACATCCCTTCGCCCCCCCTCCCACCCACATACACACCTCCCCACACCCCACAACCACCCCACCACACACCTCCCTCTCCCACACTTGGGGTACCAGGCCTCCCGAGCGACTGGGACCCAATGGGTCCCACTTATGAAAATGTCATAGACTGCAGCAATAAGAAATCCTAAAAAATAGTTTTCCTTGCTCTTTCATGTGCTTTCTTCATATAATTCAGAGAGTGCGCTTGTCAGAGAGGATTTTCTTGAACATCTACAGGTGTACAGTGGAGAGCATACTGACTGGTTGCATCACGGCCTGGTTCGGCAAAGGTTGTGCCCAGTCCATCACCGGTTCTGACCTCACCACCATCAAAGAGATTTACAGGAGTCGATGCCTCGAAAAGGCAGCCAGCATCATCAGAGACCCACACCATCCTGGCCACACACTCATTTCACCCCTGCCATCGGGAAGAAGGTACAGGAGCCTGAAAACTGTAACGTCCAGGTTCAGGAACAGCTTCTTCTCTACAGCCATCAGGCTATTAAACACTACAACCTCCACTAAGCTCTGAACTAAAAAAACTATTATTGTTATTATAACACTGTTGTTGTTCTTTATGTGTACGTATGTGTGCGTGTGTAAGTATATTGTGTGTGTATGTGTGAGAATGTGAACCTTTTTTCTCGTTTATGATATAGTTTACAGTACTATGTTTACATATTCTGTTGTGCTGCTGCAAGTATGAAGTTCATTGATCTATCTGGGACATATGACAATAAAACACATTCTCTCTCTCTATGATTTAAATTTCTCTTTGCAGCATTTCATGCTGAATATTTTCTGATCATTATTTTTTTCCACAGATAATTAATTCTGAGAGCAGATGGCGATGAGTTAAAACAGAAATAGCTGCAAACACTCAGCAGGCTAATTAACAACTGTGATGCCAGAAACAGGGTTGGCAATGCAAGCTTGTGCCATTTCAGCAGGACTTGGAATTGTTCAAGGCATTTAAGCTTTTAATCATGGATCTTCATGGATAGAGAAAGAAATGAAGAGAAGGGAATTCGGAGGGGATCAAATTATAAAAATGTGGTGGTGGAAGACCACATTGGTGATGATGGGACAAGTAAAGGATGAATATACGATATGATATGATACGATACAACTTTATTTATTCCAGAGGGAAATTGGTCTGCCACCAGTCAAAAGTTACAATGCATTGAAAGTGTCATTGTGCATTAGAATAATAATGAAATTTAAAGGGGCTGTCCCACTGTACGAGGTAATTCAAGAGCTCTCCCGAGTTTAAAAAAAAATCAAACTCATGGTAAGCACGTAGAATGTTCGTAGTGGGTACGTCGGAGCTCTGGATGTCTCTTAGCGGCTCGTAACGCTAACGGCAGGTACTCGGGAAACGCGGTAAGCTCGTGAAGACTCGTGAAGATTTTTCAACATGTTGAAAAATGTCCATGAGAGCCCCAAGCGGCTATTACTGTAATTCTCCGAGTTCGAATCAGGGTAAACTAGGGAAAACTTTTGAATTACCTCGTACAGTGGGACAGGCCCTTTAATAGTGCCCAGATATTGCACAGCACATATGTAACATTGCACAAACATGAAATCAAATTCTCGAGGAGGACAAGTCCAGCATGAAGGATGTTCGAGATGGGGGGAGGAGTCATCTACCCCATGACAGAAGGGGGAGGAGTTCGAGCCAGCGAGCTAGTAGATTGCAAATTTTCTGTATCACATGTACCATTGGTTTGTGAACAGTGATTTAGCTACTTTGATGCTATCACTTAGAGACCTAGAGACATAGAGCTTCACTGCATGGAAACGGGCCCTTCGGCCCACCCTGCTGCATGCCGTTAAAGTTAGCATTCTGCGCTAGTCCCATTTGGCCCATATCCCCTCTGAGCACATCCTATCCATAAATATGTCCAAATGCCTTTTCATGGATTGTTAATGGATTATGTGACTAATTGCTTTGTCTCGATTGCAGCAAAGTGTGTAGAATATTGAAGAGAAAATCTGTTTGGAAGGAGGCCAAATATGTGCTTGGATGCTGCCCAACATTTGTAAGGAACTTCATTAACAAAGTGACGCGACCTTTCACACTAGTCTTTTAATTAATGGGATGGTTTTCTCTCCAGTGTCATTGACTGCATTCGCTATTCCACTTCCTGCACTTACATTTCACTCATCTTTCCCCACCCAAAATAGGGATAGGAGTCCATTTGTCCTGATCATTCACCCACGATTCCTGGAGAGGATTCTTCAGAATCAGATTTGGAAGAGATTGGGTTAATTAAGGAAAGTCAGCATGGCTACGTTTGTTCATGCCAGGTCATCTTACTAACTGGATTGAATTTTTCAAGGAGTGTAGGGCAATGGATGTTGTCTAGATGGATTTTAGTAATGTTTGATTAAGTCCCTCTGAAGTAGGCTGATCCAGAAGATTAGTATACATGGGATCCACACAGACCTGGTAGTTTGGATTCAGAACTGATGGAAGATATAGGGTTGTGGTGGAAGGGTGTTGTTCAAGCTGGAGATCTGGCGATCTGTGACCTGTGGAGTTTGCAGATCTCTGTGCTGGGACCTCTGTGTGCGGTTTTGGTCCTCTAATTTGAGGAAGGACATTCTTGCTATTGAGGGAGTGCGGCGTAGGTTCACAAGGTTAATTCCCGGGATGGCGGGACTGTCATATGCTGAGAGAATGGAGCAGCTGGGCTTGTACACTCTGGAGTTTAGAAGGATGAGAGGATATCTTATTGAAACATATAAGATTATTAAGGGTTTGGACACGCTAGAGGCAGGAAACATGTTCCCGATGTTGGGGGAGTCCAGAACCAGGGGCCACAGTTTAAGAATAAGGAGTAAGCCATTTAGAACGGAGATGAGGAAACACTTTTTCTCACAGAGAGTAGTGAGTCTGTGGAATTCTCTGCCTCAGAGGGCAGTTCTCTGGATACTTTCAAGAGAGAGCTAGATAGAGCTCTTAACAATAGCGGAGTCAGGTGATATGGGGAGAAGGCAGGGACGGGGTACTGATTGGGGATGATCAGCCATGATCACATTGAATGGCGGAGCTGGCTCGAAGGGCCGAATGGCCTACTCCTGCACCTAATGTCTATTGTCTATTGTTGTTTGTGATAAATAATAGGCTTGCAATCTCCGCCAAAATAGGTGGAGTTGTGGAGTTTCAATCATCCAGGTGAAACAGTCAACATGCTGAATTTTTCCAGCATCTTCTATTTTTGGTTTAGATTTCCAGCATCTGTAGTTTTTTGATGTTCAATTAGTGAAACCAAGCCTTGGTCGGTGAGCGCTTTGCACAACCCCTCCGTTCAGTTCAGAGGGCTTTCACTTCCTTATCACTGTCATTCCCTATCCCTCCCTGGCCTCCTACAATGGCCCAAGTGTAAGCTTGAGGAAATCCTTCTCATCTTCTTACTAGAAACATTCCGACTGTCCAAGCTCAACAAAGGGTTCAACAATTCACCCCAATGACTGGTAGTGTTCTGAAAAGTAATCATCCAAACTGCATTTGTTCTCCTTGGTGTGTAGTGTCAAAGCGATGTACAGGTAAAGTTTTTTATTCAAGAGAGTGGTGGGTGCCGGGAACCTGCTACTGGAGGGGGATGGTGAAGGCAGATACGATAGTGGCGTTCAGATACACACATGGATATGCAGGGAATGGAGGGACATGGATTATGTGGAGGCAGAGGAGATTAGTTTAAGTTGGCATCATGTCCGACACAGACATTGTGGACCTTAGAGCCTCTTATTGTACTGTACTGTGCCATGCTTGCTCTATGTTTGTTGTCCGTCGTTCTATGCTTCATAGCGTTCTCATCTACTGAACCAAAAGCTGTGGATTCAATACACCAATTCAAGTCTATAATCTGGGCCAAAACATTGGTGCAGAACTGAGTGAGGAGTGTACTAATATGTGCTTGGATGCTACCCAAGACTTGCAAGGAACTTCATTAACAAAGTGAGGCAACCCTTCACACTAGTGTTTTAATTTATGGTATCATTTTCTCTCCAGCGTCGTTGACTTCATTCAATTTATAATTGGACATTGATTAAGGTTCAGTTTGCCCCTCAGGTAAGATGCAACGCTCCCTTTGACAGGAGTATAGCAGGTTAAGAGGGAGCAGGATTGAGGTATATAACATGATGAGGAGTACAAATGGGACAGATGTTTCCCTCATATCAGAGATGGATTAAACTACAGGAGATACAGAGTATTCAGACCCCTTCGCTTTTTCCACATTTTGTTACGTTACAGCCTTATTCTAAAATGGATTAAATTCTTTTTATTTTATTTTATCATCAATCTACACACAATACCCCATAATAAAAAAGCATAAACAGGTGTTTACACATTTTTGCAAAGTAATTAAAAAGAAATAACTGAAATATCACATTTACATAAGTATTCAGCCCCTTTACTCGGTACTTTGTTGAGGCACCTTTGGCAGCGATTACAGCCTCAAGTCTTCTTGGGTATGACACTACAAGCTTGACACACCTGCATTTGGGTAATTTCGCCCATCCTTCTCTGCAGATCCTCTCAAGCTCTGTCAGGTTGGATGGGGAGCGTCGACGCACAGCTATTTTCAGGTCCCTCCAGAGATGTTCAATCGGGTTCAAGTCCGGGCTCTGGCTGGGCCACTCAAGGGCATTCAGACTTGTCTTGAAGCCACTCCTGCGTTGTCTTGGCTGTGTGCTTAGGGTCGTTGTCCTGTTGGAAGGTGAACCTCCACCCCAGTCTGAGATCCAGAATGCTCTGGAGCAAGTTTTCATCAAGGATCTCTCTGTACTTTGCTCCATTAATCTTTCCTTCAATCCTGTCTAGTCTTCCAGTTCCTGCCACTGAAAAACATCCCCACAGCATGATGCTGCTACCACCATGCTTCACCGTAGGTATGGTATTGGCCAGGTGATGAACGGTGCCTGGTTTCCTCCAGACATGATGCTTGGCATTCTGGCCAAAGAGTTCAATCTTGATTTCATCAGGCCAGAGAATCTTGTTTAAGTGCCCTTTGGCAAACTCCAAGCGGGCTGTCATGTGCCTTTTACTGAGGAGTGGCTTCCGTCTGGCCACTCTACCATAAAGGCCTGATTGGTGGAGTGCTGCAGATATAGTTGTGTTTCTGGATGTTTCTCCCATCTCCACAGAGGAACTCTGGAGCTCTGTCAGAGTGACCATCGGGTTCTTGGTCACCTCCCTGACCAAGGCCCTTCTCCCCCGATTGCTCAGCTTGGACGAGCAGCCAGCTCTATGAAGAATCCTGGTGGTTTCAAAGTTCTTCCATTTAAGAATGGCGGAGGCCACTGTGCTCTTCGGGACCTACAATGCTGCAGAAATTGTTTCATACTCTTCCCCAGTTCTGTGTCTCGACACACTCCCGTCTCAGAGGTCTACGGACAATTCCTACATCTTCATGGCTTAGTTTTTGCTCTGACATGCACTGTCAACTGCGGGACCTTATATAGACAGGTGTGTGCCTTTCCAAATCATGTCCAATCAATTTAATTTACCACTGGTGGACTCCAATCAAGTTGTAGAAACATCTCAAGGATAATCAGTGGAAACAGGATGCACCCAAGCTCAATTTTGAGTGTCAGAGCAAAGGGGCTGAATACTTATGTAAATGTGATATTTCAGTCATTTCTTTTTAATTACTTTGCAAACATTTCTAAATACCTGTTTTTGCTTTTATATAATGAGATATTGTGTGTAGATTGATGATTAAAACAATGAATTTAATCCATTTTAAAATAAGGCTGTAACATATCAAAATGTGGAAAAAGTGAAGGGTTCTGAATACTTTCTGAATGCAGTGTAGGTTTATGGTACGGGTGAAGAGATTTAGAGGGGATCTTAGGGGTTCCTTATCCACCCAGAGAGGGGTAGGAACCTGAAGTACATTTCCTGAGAGATTGAAGTTGGATTCATGTTGGTATTTAGAAGTGCCTCGGCATAGAAGACTGTGGAGCAAGTGCAGGAGGATGGGATTGATACAAAAGGGTGTCCATTGGTCAGTGTAGACGGGTTGGGCCTAATGCCCTTGACAGTCGATGAGAGCGTGGAGGAGCCATGAGAGGAAGAACAATGGAGGACCCGGCATGGGGGGGACCATCATGAGGGGGGAGGGGAGACCAATGGGCAATTGGGGAAGGGGGGGGGGGAGAACAAAGGACAATAGGGACCCGGTGTGGGGGAACAGCTGTGGGGGGGGGGGGGAACAAAAGGAGGAGCCGACATGCTTTGTAACTTTGTCAGCGCTGTAGGTGGCTGCTATTTGTATACATTGGGTACGCAGCAAAGAATCTTACTGTGCCTAGTCAGATGTGACAATAAGATATTCCATTCCAATAGTAATAGTCGTTTATCACTTAAAGTGAGTAAGTATCTTTGCTCATCTCACAAACACTATCCTAAAGTGGGGACTATTCCGAGATCTGGACCACGTGGTAAAGCTCTAGATTTTCAGCACAGAGGCACAGTCAAGCCAATGGCCAGTGGACAATCAATGCATTTCACTCTCAATGAATGAACATCCGTTTCAAATAAAGTAACTCGGGCAGAAGAGAATGGCTTCTACAGTTACAATTATCTGCAATAATGGATGGTTTATTTCTGACATTAAACCAATGTTCAGTCTATTCAATTAGGTAAATTACATTTTGAGAACATTTTAATGTTAAAATTTCTAGTCCTTTTAATATATTCCATGTGGACTTCCAGTGGCAACATGTCGTGAGGAAAATGTATTATATTAAAGCAACAGATATTGTACGCCAGCACGATATTGTACAAAAATAGCAGTCACCAAGGTTCCAGCTAAGTCCTACCTTCATCATGAAAATGAATGTAAAATTGTTTCTAAATTCTGCAACTATCATCATAGTAGGATTTGCTGTTGTCCCAACGTTCCCATGCCAATGCCAAGCTTCTCATGATTCCTCAATTCTACTTATATATCTTTAAGGTGGCGATTGATAAGTTCTCGATTAGTAAGGTTACTGTCAATTTTATGGGGAGAAGGCAGGAGAATGGGGTTGGGAGGGAAAGATAGGTCAGCCATGATTGAATGGCGGAGTAGACATGATGGGCCGAATGGCCTAATTCTGCTCCTAAAACTTATGAACATGAATTCATCCCATCAGTTGATATTTCAATTCTGTCCTCCCCTCTGTGCCTGCCTGGCTTTCCCCTTAACCGTACGCCTGCTTTTTTGGTGTGTGTTGCCCTTGCCGCTGTACATTTAACTTTGACTGAACATGTTTCCCTAAATTGCTGTACATCTCCTTCCTTCAGGGGGCAACACTATGCCTTGTTCTAGTGACCTGTCAAATCATTACACCATTTTCACTCTATTCAGTACTGCTTTGAGGCAAAGCAAGGCCACGTGGCACAGATGCTGCTGTTGAACTAAAAACACCTAAATATAATCAACACACCACCTGATTTGCTTCCTCCCTTAACTTAACTGAAGTGGCACAGTGGCGTAGTGGTAGAGCTACTGCCTTACAGCGCCAGAGACCAGGGTTCGATCCTGACTATGGGTGCTTGTCTGTACGGAGTTTGTACGTTCTCCCCGTGACCTGCGTGGGTTTTCTCCGAGATCCTCGGTTTCCTCCCACACTTGAAAGACATATATTTTTGCAGGTTAATTGGCTTGGTATAATTGTATTAATGTAAAATTGTCCCTAGTGTGTATAGGATAGTGCTAACGTGCGGGGATCGCTGGCCGGTGCAGACTTGGTGGGCCGAAGGGCCTGTTTCCGTGCTGCATCTCTAAACTAAACTAAAACTAAACTTACTAACACCATTTTTCACACAGAGAATCATCTCTTTCTTAAGTAGTTCTTTCTCCTCCAGATCTTTAAAATCTAAGCCAATTTAGCCAAATTATGGTTCCAAGTGCATAATCTGCTTTTCATCTTTGTCTTTATTTCAGTTTTCTCACCAAAAAGATAACACTCAGAATCATCTGGCAATGTAAGGAATTAAACAATATGGGAGTGGTGGTACCTGCTTCAGTCTGATCCAATATCTGAAGATTGCAACTTCCTCTTTCCTCAATAAGCAGGCTGATCTGTTTTTCCTTGGTAATTGCATCAGCAGTGTTAGCCTGAAGAGAGACATCGAGATCCAATTGAGATTCAACCAAAAATTGGGAATGAACTATAATTTTATATCGAAAACTAAAATTTGCATGAAGCCGGAGGAATTTCGTGTAAATGTTATTTGAGTCCTGAAGAATATCTTTGAAGTATTCCTCTTGTCTGTGCTTACAGGCAATTGGATATTTGTAATTATAGTGATATCATTCAACTTCTGATACAGTATTTGCATTTTAACAGGAAATTCACAGTGGCTCTTTACTGATGCATTGAAAATCTTCTTCCTGGGGATAAAAACTTTAAATGATCCATAATCTCTCTCCATGCAAAACGGAGTCACCCCTAGTCTGATAAATTGGACAAAAATACAGGTTATTAAAACAACCAGAATGTAGCTTCATTGGTTTGTATTTGATTGACATTTGAAAAGCATGGGATAAATTTGAACACAGCTTTTGTGGGCAAGGGGCTCAAGAGTTAAGGGATTTTCTTT
Organism: Amblyraja radiata; assembly: GCF_010909765.2. Taxonomy (NCBI): domain Eukaryota; kingdom Metazoa; phylum Chordata; class Chondrichthyes; order Rajiformes; family Rajidae; genus Amblyraja; species Amblyraja radiata. The sequence goes on from NC_045962.1 coordinate 5,295,498, forward strand.
CCACCTTCAGAGGTTGAAAACAGAGTGGAAGAGCCACAATCTTGCTGGAACAACAAGTTAACTTTAAAACATTGTCGAGAAGAAGTCTTTCAGTGTCATAGAGTGATACAGTGTGAAAACAGGCCCTTTGGCCCAACTTGCTCACATTGGCCAACATGTCCCATCTACACTAGTGCCACCTGCTCGCTTTTGGTCCATATCCTTCCAAACCTGTCCAATCCATGTACCTGACTAATTGTTTCTTAAACGTTGGGATAGTCCCAGCCTCAACTACCTCCTCTGGCAGCTTGTTCAATACACCCACCACCCTCTGTGAGAAAGAGTTACCCATCAGATTTCTATTTCATGTTTTCTCCTTAAACCTATATCCTCTGGTCCTCGATTCATCTACTCTGGGCAAGAGATTCTGTGCATCTACCCAATCTATTCCTCTCAAGAAATAGAGTAGCAAATAAAAAGTAGGCGAGGTACAGCGGAGTGGCCTGTTGGGAATGGCTGTGTGGAGGAAAAGTGCATCTTGAGGCTTTGGCAAGAAGGACTGAGGACAAGAGTGCTGACCTGTCATGCCCAGAGCAGCAGCAGGTGAGAAGTGTAAATAGGTGCTGTTGGAAACACATAATGGAGGCAAGCAGTAGCTGCATGATGTGTGAGCTGATGGATCCCTTGGTGGTTCCTGGTAATCACACCTGCAACAAGTGTGGGATGATTGTGGGAATGGGACTCAAATTTGTAGGAAGGAACTGCGGATGCATTCGTACACAGACCTTTCTGTCCTAGGTCTCCTCCATTGTCACAGTTAGGCTAGACGCCAATTGGAGGAACAGCACCTCATATTCCCCGGCATTCCCTCTCTCTACCTCCCCCCCCTCACGCAAGTCACACTAGTTTCTCGTTTTCACCCTACAAGCAGCTAACAACGGCCTGTTTCCTTTATCATCATTACCTTTTTGCATATCTTTTATTCATTGTTCTTTATCTCTTCACATCATCGTCTATGTCTCTCGTTTCCCTTATCACTAACCAGTCTGAAGAAGGGTCCCGACCCGAAACGTCACCCATTCCTTCACTCCAGAGATGCTGCCTGTCCCGCTGAGTTACTCCAGCTTTTTGTGTCTATCGGGCTCAAATTTGACAACCTGAAATCTGAGGTTCAAACGATGCAGCACATGAGAGACGGGAAGAATTACCTGGACACTGTGCTTCTGGAGGCAGTCACACCCATTAGAGTAACGGATCCCAATCTGGCCTGTGCTTGAGGCAGGTGGGATTGCACGTAAACAGCTGGGGACTAGATTGGTGTGTTGGAAAGGTGGGTTTGAATTCATGAGACATTGGCTTCAGTATTGTGGAAGAGGAAGTTATTCTGATGAGATGGACTCCTCCTGAACCCGGCTGGGACCAGGGTCCTGGCAAAATACATAACCAATGTTGGGCGAGTCCAGAACCAGGGGCCACAGTCTTAGAATGAAAGGGAAGACATTTAAGACTGAGGTGAGAAAAAACATTTTCACCCAGAGAGTTGTGAATTTGTGGAAGATTAGATTAGATTAGATTTGTTTATTGTCATTTAGACCTTTCGGTCTGAACGAAATTTCGTTTCCCTGCAGTCATACATATAATAAATAATGACAAAAACACACAATCAACACAAATTTAACATCCACCACAGTGAGTTCACCAAACACCTCCTCACTGTGGTGGAAGGCAAAATCTTAAAGTCTCTGTCTCTTCCCTCTTTGTTCTCCCTCTGCGCCGAGGCGATCCAGGCTCCAGCGGCTCAACCGTGGCTCAACCGTGCTCCGCGAACGGGCCGGTTCAGAGGGCAGTGGAGGCCAAATCACTGGATGGATTTAAGAGAGAGTTAGATGGAGCTCTAGGGGCTAGTGGAATCAAGGGATATGGGGAGAAGGCAGGCATGGGTTATTGATTGGGGACGATCAGCCATGATCACAATGAATGGCGGTGCTGGCTCGAAGGGCCGAATGGCCTCCTCCTGCACCTATTTTCTATGTTTCTATGTAACCGGGGCTGAAGATCGGGTTTTAAACTAAATAGTGGGGGGAGAGTGCAGGAGATGTTACTGGAGTCTCCAGAAATATAGGACAAAGTTAGAGAACGGATGAGAGTCTTGGCTAGGCAAAATTGGGACTAATGTGAGAAGAGGGGCGGTAAATACTGAACTAAAGGTGTTGTATTTAAATGCATGTTGTATATGGAACAAAGTGGATGAGATTCTAGCACTGTTAGACATTGTTAGGTACAACAGTGTGTGCATCACGGAGATATGCCTGAAAGCTGAATATTCAAGGTTACACATACTATCGAAAAGACAGACACAAAATGCTGGAGTAACTCAGCGGGACAGGCAGCATCTCTGGATAGAAGGAATGTGTGATGTTTCAGGGCGAGGCCCTTCTCAGACTGAGAGTCAGGGGAGAGGGAGACAGAGATAAGGAAGTGTAAGGTGTGAACACAAGATATCAAATGGGCTGTGAATCAAGGAAAATGTAGAATAGACCATTGCGAGCTAGGAGAAGGTGATAATGAAGCATACAGAGATAAGATTTAATCAAGGAGACAGTGAGACTGGTCGGAGAACTGGGAAGGGGGAGGGATGGAAAGAGGGGGAAAGCACGGGTTACTTGAAGTTATGGAAGCCAATATTCATACTGCTGGGGTGTAAGTTGCCCAAGCGAAATATGAGGTGCTGTTCCTCCAATTTACATTGGGCCTCACCACTGGATGGGCAGAGGGGGTGGGGTTGCTTTGCTGGTAAGGAATGAAATTCAGTCCTTAGCAAGGGATGCCATAGGATCAGGAGATGTAGAATCTTTGTGGGTAGAGCTAAGAAACTGCAAGGGTGGGAGTTACATACAAGCCTCTGAACTGTAGCCAGGATGTAGGGTTCAAATTACATCAGGAGATACAGTCGACATGTAAAAAAGACAATGTTATAATGGTCATGGGGATTTCAATATGCAGATACTCTGGGAAAATCAGGTTGGTACTGGATCCCAATGAAGGAATTTGTTGAGTGCCTACAAGATGGCAGCTTGTAGTCGAGCTTACTAGGGAAAAAGCAATTCTGTATTTATGTCACAAACCAGATGTGATTAGGGAGGTTAAGGTATAGGAGGTAGCGACCATAAAAAAGATCAAATTCAACCTGCAGCTTGAGAGGGAGATGATGAAATCTGATGTGATTGTATTGCTGTTGAGTGAAGGTGACTACAGAAGCATGAGGGAGGAGCTGGCTAAAGTTGATTGGAAAGGGGACCCTGGCAGGAATGACAGTGGAACAGCAATGTCAGGAATTTCTGGGAATAATTTGGTAGACACATGATCTTTTTATTCCAAAGAGCAAGAAAGATGCTAAGGGGAGAATTAGGCGACCGTGGCTGACATGGGAAGTCAAAGACAGCATGAAACTAAGAGAAGGCATGTAATATAATACATTGTTTGCTGAATATGGAAACCAAACGTATACATAATGTTACAGGAGGCATAAGAAATTACAGATGCTGGAATCATGAGCAAAGAAAAGGTGCTGGGGGAACTCAGTGGGTCAGGCAGCAGATGTGAAGAGAATGGAACGATGATGTTTTGAGTCGAGACCCTTCTTCACACAACGTTCCAGGTGCAGTTTTATAATGTCCTATAAAGTTGTCCCCAAATATTCCTGCTTTTAAACACCAAACCTAGCAATTTATCCTTTGAATCTGACCAAAAATCCATTAGCACCCTTATATTTGGTGAACCTGCATGCACAGCTTGTATGGTTCTCTTACAGTGCTACATGTTGTTGTCTTTTTCCATTTAAAACAAATATGGAATAGTATTTCTCCATCCAAACTAAATCTCAATTATTCCACGTTATACTGCAACTGCCAACTCTCTACCCGATCTCTTAACCTATGTTTATTCCTTTGCAGGCAACTTCCTTACTGTATTTGTATCCAGAAAATATCTTCCTATCTTTGGCAAGTGACTACATTAAACTCAGATCCTTCATCCAAGTTATCAATGTAGATTATAAATTGTTGATGCCCCATATTGATCCGTGCAGCATTCCGCCTTACTGAATGCTAATCTGAAAATAACTCATTTGCCTTCATCCGAAGATAGACACAAAATGCTTTGCTTTAAACCAGCAATTGCAGTTCCTTCTTACTCATTTGTCTTCATTCATTGTTTTCTACCAGTTAGGCTGCGCTAAAATCCATATACACCTGCTCATCCCTCTGTGCAGGAAGGAATTGCAGATGCTGGCTTGAACTGAAGATAAACACAAAATTCTGGAGTAACTCAGCGGGCCAGGCAGCTGCATCTCTCGAGAGAAGGAATGGGTGACGTTTCGGGTCGAGACCCTCCTTCAGACTGAATTAGGGTTTGCGTTAACCAGCAGCAATCAGAAGAAGGGTCTCGACCTGAAACGTCACCCATTCCTTCTCTCCGGAGATGCTGCCTGTCATGCTGTTACTCCAGCATTTTATGCCCATCTACTGGTTCCCTCTGGATTATTCTAGTTGTCCCTTGCTCAGGAAATTAATCAGTCAAATGTTTTTTTTTCAGAAGACCATGCCGGCTTTGCTCAGTTTTTGCTTTGAAGAAGGGTCCAGAGCCAAAACATCGCCTACCCATATCTTCCAGAGATGCTGCCTGATCCACTCAGTTACTCCAGTACTTTGTTTTATTTTGTAAACCAGTGTCTGCAGTTCCTTGTGTCTCCGTGTCATTATACCTATCCAGGTGTTTTGTTAGTAAAACCTTCCTTGTAGGTTCCAGCAGTTTTCTTGTGTTAACATTAGACAAATGAATTGGAGATTCCCTTTTTCCCCTCTACCCCTTTCTAAAATGCTGACATGACTTTGCTACACTTCAATATGCAGGAATCAGGCATTCACTGTAGGTTTTTCCCCTGCCATCAGGACCATTGATTCCAATGGGCTTTCAAGTTCACAAACTTCTCTAATACTATTTTTAAATAATATTTAGACCCTGAGTTCTCCATAAAGCCAGCTTCTCTAAAATTTCAGACAGTTTTATTTTGTGTATTCTTTGTTTAATTCCTCTGCCATTTCCTATTCCCCAGTGTTGATCATCTGGTCTCTTACTGTAAAGGGCTAGATTTACCCCTCAACTAGTCTTTTCCTTTTTACATTTTCATGAAGGACACTTTGTTAAATAGTCCGTTTTGTAACATTTGATGAATAGATTCTTCCGACCACAATCATAATTATGAAATGACAAGTAGTGTAATTAAAGTATCAAGAAACCATGCTTCCCATCCGATAACTGTGGATTTCACCAGCAAGTGTGATTTATGAAATTGATTGTAAACGAGGGCATATTTCAACAAATTTAAACGTAAAAGACTTCCATCAATTCTCGAACGGATATAAAAATAGGGATATTTCGCATCCAAAATAGAAGGCAGAAAACAGATTCAGATATACATTCTGCATTTGGCATGTCAAGTAACTGAATAAAGGAGTAATTCGTCCAATTTAAAGTTAGATGTGATCTCAATAGTTGGCATTTGAGCTAACACTGCACAGATATCCGAGCGAAGGAGCTTGTTACTGGCTTTGCAATGACCGCGGTTATTTTGTGCCCGGGACAATCTTACCTGGAGAGTAATGTAACAGTACATCAGTCCCAGAGCGCCGAGTCCGGAGCTGCCTCTCATCTTCAGCCACCAAAGTGCGGCTTGTCCAGTCCCAGTCACCTTCCTGCGACGAGTTCTCCAGCTCCCCAAGTCCTAGCGCAGCAGGTAGAAAACTTGCAGTGCTTTCTGGCAACCCGGGACTAAAGAGTTATTTGATTGTTGGTTCAAACTGGTGATTCTAACAGAGGGAAGACCACTAGATTGGTCCCACCTCCCTACGAGAGCTCGACCTCCCTTTCAACGTTGTCTGCGCACCAGCGAGTTGAAATAACTCATCGCGAAAGCCTTGCAAAATACAGCCTTGGCTGCCTTCACTCACGAACCCAACTTTAGAGTTTCAGTAAGGCAGGCTGGTTGGTCGCTGTGTAGGAAGGAACTGCAGATGCTGGTTTATACCGAAGATAAACACAAAACAAGCTGGAGTAACTCAGCGGGTCAGGCAGCATCACTGGAGAGAAGGAATGGGTCGAGACCCTTCTTCCTGATCGCTGTTGGTTAACGCGAACCCTCTAGAAATTGGGAGAAACACGTAATGATGAAGTGCCTCGTGTAAAGCCTCACTTCTCCCACCGGGGAGAGGTACAACGGTTCTCTCTTGATTATCATGCACTATTCAAAAGCTGCGAAGAAGAATGGGAAGTTTGGGAGGGGAGAGAAACGTTAGCCACAGTGCCATCTCCTGCTTTAAGCATTGCACTACTCGCAAATCCACTGCAACTTCGCAGAGCGCACCCACTCTTCAGTGACAGATAAAACCAACCACCTCCTGATTGAGAATTTGGGATTTCTGCCTGTGTTTACATTGTTTCTTTACGCACATTGGCTAAAATTCCAAACCCGAGAAGGTAGCAAATTATATCGCGGTTTTGCGGTCGGTTTACCGGCCTGGAAAATGCTAACGTTTCTGAAGTTACAGGTCGGTTGTAGACACCCATCTTGGTCAGACTAGAGAGAGAATTTTATTGTCATATGTTTCAGAAAGAACAATGTAATTCTGATGCCCCTGTCCCACTTAAGAAACCTGAACGGAAACCTCTGGAGACTTTGCGCCCCACCCAAGGTTTCCATGCGGTTCCCGGAGGTTTTTGTCAGTCTCCCTAATGGTCGAAAGTGGTTTTCGCTTCTTCTATGTTCCGGCGATTATTTCAAAATATTCAAAACCGGCCGGGACTAAAAATAGGTTGCCGTTTTAAAATTTTTAAAACGGCAACCTATTTTTAGTCGCGGCCGATTTTGAAATTTTTGAAATATTTGCCGGAACATAGAAGAAGCGGAAACCACTTTCGACCATTAGGGAGACTGACAAAAACCTCCGGAAACCGCACGGAAACCTTGGGTGGGGTGCAAAGTCTCCAGAGGTTTCCGTTCAGGTTTCCTAAGTGGGACGGGGCATTACTTGCAGCAGCACAACAGAACATGTTAGCATAGTGCACTGTAAACAATGTAATGAACGAGAAGAATATGTTTTTCTATCCCCGGATTCCAGAGAAAAGTCTTTCACCTGAGTGAGGCCTAAAGCAACAGTCGGGACAGGCTAGACAGGTACAGTCGGAGCTGTTAGACAGGTACATGGATAGGACAGGTTTGGAGGGATATGGACCAACGGGCAGGTGGGACTAGTGTAGATGGGACATGTTGGCTGGTGTGGGCAAGCTGGGCCCAAAGGGTCTGTGTCCACGCTGCATCACTCTATGATTAAAGTCAGGGACATTTTACAAAGACTTAACTAACCTCGATACTTAATACCACGACTAATAAAGGCCAATGTACCCAAAAAATATTTATCACTGTATCTACTTGTGACACCATGTTTCATGGAACTGAGACCTGATATATCTAGATTTCTCAGCTCTACAACACTCCCAGGGTCCTTCAATTCACTGTGAATGTCCTGACCAGGTTTGACTTTCCAAAAAGCCGCACTACACACGTATCTGCATTAAACTCCATTAGCCATTCTACCGTCCACTTGGACACGAAGATTGATGTTCTGTTTAACTGCAAATGGAACAAAGGAACAAGCAATGGAACACAACAAGCTGTTTGGTGGGAACATTTTGAGTTAATCAAGGAAATAATAGCTGTTGTCTGGGTAGCTACCAAAGATGCATCAGTTTATGTCAGATAATGAATTCACCTGAAGAATATATAACCAGGTTGTTCAAAAAACTGTGCACGAAGGAACTGCAGATGCTGGTTTACACCGAAGATAGACACAAAATGCTGGAGTAACTCAGCGGGCAGGCAGCATCTCTGGATAGATGGAATGGGTGACTTTTCGGGTCGAAACCCTTCTTCAGACCCCAGAGTCAGGGGAGAGGGAGACACAGAGATATGGAATGGTAAGGTGTGAAAACGAAACATCAAAGGGGATGCAGTTCAAGGAAATGTAGAATAGATCCATTCGTAGCGAGAGAGGTGCCAACGAAGCAAACAGAGATAAAATTTAATCAGGAGGACACTCAGACTGGACAAAGAACTAGAAAGGGGGAGGGATAGAGACAGAGGGAAAGCAAGGGTTACTTGAAGTTAGAGAAGTCAATATTCATACCGCTGGGGTGTAAGCTGCCCAGGCGAAATATGAGGTGCTGTTCCTCCAATTTGCGCTGGGCCTCACTCTGACAATGGAGGAAGCCAAGGGCAGAAAGGTCAGTGTGGGAATGGGAGGGGGAGTTAAGGTTTTGAGCAACCAGGAGATCAGGTAGGTTCAGCGAAACGATCGCCGAGCCTGTGCTTGGACTCGCTGAGATATAGACAACACCTGGAACAGCGGATACAGTAGACAAGGTTGGAGGAGGTGAAACTGAGTGCTTTAAAGATAATGTCAATGGTGCCTTTGCCATCATTATCAGCGAGGTTAATTATTCCTGTATAGATTCTGCATCAATTAACACTAAAATCACAGTTTCATTTCTATGCTGTGACAATTTATATTTCAATCTTCAAGTTAAGTCGAGGCAAGGCAATAATTCTGCTGTGATTTGCACTTTTCCTTTGCTCTTTGCAGTCCTGTTGCTTCAGTTGCCATGTTCCCTGCAGCACTCAAGCCAAAAATATCTCTATTATTCCCCGCTTGTAGCATGCCATTACTGGGGTCATTTCTTCTTTAATGTTCAACTGGAGAATCAATTCCTTCTTGTACTGTTTCCTCTGCAGTTTCATAAGGAGATAACAAAGAAAATAGAACAGTACGATGGCACAGCGGTAGAGTTGCTGCCTTACAGCGCTTGCAGCGCCGGAGACCCTGTTTCGATCCCAGCTACGGGTGCTGTCTGTAGGGAGTTTGCACGTTCTCCCCGTGAACGTGTGGGTTTTCTCCGAGGTCTTCGGTTTCCTCACACACTCCAAAGACGTACAGGTTTGTTGGTTCATTGGCTTGGTATAAATTGTCCCTAAAGTGTGTAGGATAGTGTTAATGTGCGGGGATTGGTGGTCGGAGTGGACTCGGTTGGACGAATGGCCTGTTTCCGCGCTGTATCTCTAAACTAAACTATACTCAGCACAAGAATATACCCTCCAATCCAGCAATCATTCTTGTAAACCTCCTCTGCACACGTTCTAAAACTTTCACATCTTTCCTGTAATGGGAGAACCAGAACTGCACTCAATACTCCATATGTGACCTAACCAAAGCACAACAGAGTTGCATCATGACTTCCTGACTCTTAAGGGCCTGTCCCACTTGGGCATCATTTGCGTGTCACGCAGATGGCGAGCAAAGATTTTGTACATCCCAAAATCCTGGGGCGCTGCGCGCGACTGTGCGTCACTGCCTACGTCACCGCACACCATGCGCACGTAATGCATACCATGCGTGCATCACGTGCGCGTCATGATGTGCGCGTCGTGCATCGTGACGCGTAAATGATGTCGCGTAAATGAAGCGCAAATGACGCCCAAGTTGGACAGGCCCTTTATACTCGCCGCTCTGGCCAATGAAGGCGGTATACCATGTGCCTTCCTTATCACTCTATCGACTTGTTTTGTCACGTTCTGGGAATTATGGACATGGACCACTATCTCTGTACATCAATGCTGTTGAGGGTCACACCATACTTTCATTCCATTCAACCTCCCAAAGTGCAACACCTCACACTTGCTTGGATTAAACTCCATCTGCCATCCCCACAGATCCCTGTGGAAGTCCACTGGTCATAGACCTCCAGCCTGAATATTGTCTTTCCACCACAAGCCTCTTGCTTCTATCAGTAAGATAGTTCTGAATCTGTACGACCAACTCACTGTTATTCCCATGCATCTTAACCTTCTGGAGCAGCCTACCACTGGGGACTTCATCGTGATAGATCTTGAACTTTTCCCATCTACCGTTTAGTTTAGTGATACAGTGTGGAAACAGGCCATTCAGCCCACTGGATCCACATCCATCAACAACCACCCATACCCTAGTTCAACCTCACACACCAAGGGCAACTTACAGAAGCCAATGAACTTACAGCCCTGTCTTTGGAATGTGGTAGGAAACTGGAGCACCCGGAGAAAACCACAGGAGAACGTAGAAACTCCGTAAAGACAGTGCGCATAGTCAGGACCGAACACGGGTCTCTGGTGCTGTAAGGCAGCAAGTAAGTGCCACTGTGCCACCCACATTCATTGCTCTGCTCATGCACAGTAACATGTTGTCAGGGTCCACATGAATGTTGGAGCCACCCCTCTCAGCTTCACCTCCAAACAGGATCCACATTCTGCACTGCACTGCACAGTGGGCTATTTATTTCTGACAGCTGTTGGCGCACCAACCTTAATAACTCTTTTCATAACTTACTCCATAATGTCTTTCCTGACCATTTCCTTCCCACCTACATGTGGGGCACCGGTCTGCCACCGCATTGAAACTTTTAATTCCCTGGTACCAACCACCTAATTATACGATGGATGACCAGCCCATCCCCCCCCCCCCCCCCCCCCCCCCCCCCCCCACACACACACACACACACACACCATCAGGAATGTGTTTGAGCCATCTGTGTATTTCATGGACTCAGCCAGCATCACTCCACCTACACTCTCTCCCACCTGGCACACTTTTGATTTCATTCTCAACAGTCTCTCTGTTGATTCCTCCCACGTTTTACAAATCAAATTAGGTGTGGGGCCATGTGCTCTTGCATGTTCCCCTGCTGTGCCTGCCTTTTCATTGGTGATGTGGTACACAGCCAGAGTGAAAGGGCAAGCGTTTCACTGACGGGGAAATAACATTTGGCGGAAAGGTCAAACTCACGGCACCAGTTCTGGGTGGTTCCGATCATTGGCTGGCCTTGAACCCTCTTCCTTCCATGTTCCAAATCTCCGGCCACGTTCCACAACTCCATCTCAGCTCTGTTGATATGACTGCATTGGTGTTGCCCCCTGCACTCATGTGGAACTCATCAGTTTTATCCCTTTGCCAACAACTTCCACCCTGCCCTCTAATCCGCCTGAAACATTCTTCCTTCTCTGGATCTTTCTGTTCATCTCAGGAGACAAACTATACACCCAAACCTAACGACTGCAGCTCAGTCAATTGCACTTCCTCTCACCCTAACTCTGTAAAGATGCCAGACAGCGGGATAGGCAGCATCTCTGGAGAGAAGGAATGGGTGATGTTTTGGCCGGGAGGGAGAAAGGAAGAAGGAAGAGGGACCATCGGGACTATATTGAATACTTTTGTAACTTTGTCAAGGCCCTTTACGTGGTGACTCTTTACATACGTATGTACTGTATTTGCAAAAACAGAGAACTTCACTGTACCAAGTACACATGACAATGAAGTATCAATCAATCAATCAATCAATCAATCAATTTCCCACAATGTTAGGCTCATTGGATTGTAGTTGCCAAGTTTTTCCTTGCAATCCTTCTTAAATAGAGACACAACATTTCCACCCTAAAGTCATCAGACTCCTCACCCATGTCTAAAGATGATTCATATATCTCCTTCAGTAGTCTTCAAATGTTTTCCCCAGTGTCCACAGTGATCTTGGATATATCTGAGCATGTGTGATAGATGTATCTATCATCATATGCCTTATGCCCCTGTCCCACTTAGGAAACCTGAACGGAAACATCTGGAGACTTTGCGCCCCACCCAAGGTTTCCGTGCGGTTCCCGGAGGTTTTTTCAGTCTCCCTACCTGCTTCCACTACCTGCAACCTCCGGCAACCACCTGCAACCTCCGGGAACCGCACGGAAACCTTGGGTGGGGAGCAAAGTCTCCAGAGGTTTCCGTTCAGGTTTCCTAAGTGGGACAGGGGCATTAGGATTTCCAGGAGGGAGTTGAGGCAGGGACTATTCCAACGTCTAAGAAACAGTTAGACAGGTACATGTGTAGGATAGGTTTGGAGGCAGGTGGGACTAGTGTAGCTGGGACATGGGAAGGAACAATGGAGGTCCCAGCATGGAACGGGGGAGGGCGGGGGGGGAGAACAAATGGGGACCTGCTGCGCATACTCTATAACTTTGTGATCGTCCTTTATGCGGTGACTATTTGCATACCTCGGGTGTGCAGCAAAGAATTTCACTGTGCCTTGTCACATGTGACAATTAAGTATTCATTCATTCATTCACTCATGTTGGGCGGCGTGGGCAAGTTGGGCCGAAGGGCCAGTTTCCACGCTGTATAACCTTATGAATCTATGACTCTATGTTAAACCAGATTCTATGTGTGCTGGCAAGATCCACCATGTAAAGAGAAATTGAGACAGAAAGAATGTTTTAAAGCTTTTCTGAGAGGCCTGAAAAGAAAACAGCAAGTATATTGGAAAGACTTAGTTTGTAAGACAATGTTTGTGGAAAGGGAAACAGAATTAACATTTCAGCATTTTCTGTTTTTATTTCAGATGTCCAATATATGTTTTTGACTTTTTCAAAGAAAAAAGATTATATAGCTGTGCATTTGTAGACTATACAGCAAATGAAAATGTACTGCTTCTTTAGTTATGAAATAAGAATAAGGAAATTAGTCATAAGGTCATCAGGTCATAACTTACGTAAGAAATAGGAGTAGAGTTAGGCCATTTGGCGCATCTAGTCTACTCCGCCATTCAATCATGGCTGATCTATCTCTCCCTTCCAACCCCATTCTTGAATGCTGGTTGCCGTTGGAGGTCGAGTGTTTTGTTGATAAAGTTGACGTTATATTAATTTGATGATCGTTTGTTTGTAAACTGTCAACATAGGCAGTCTTTGATTGTGTTAATACTCTATGTTTATTTTATTTTTTGAATAAAAGTAGTTTCATAAAAAATAAAAAAATAAATTAAAAAAAACCCCATTCTCCTGCCTTCTCCCCGTAACCTCTGACACCCGTGCTAATCAAGAATCTATCTATCTCTGCCTTAAAAATACCCACTGACTTGGCCTCCACAGCCGCCTGTGGCAAAGAATCCCATAGTCCTTAAACCAAAGAAATAATCCTCTGGTAAGGAGAAGTAGAATACTGCCAGTAAATGAGTAAATGGAAATGATCAAACGGAATTGTGACAACTTGCAAAAAAAAAAGAATGTTCTCATTTCAGTCATTTTTGAAAGGTTTATAACACAGCTGTCAAAACATTCAAATATCGCAGAAGCATGAACTGAATCACTGACTAATGCTTGGGTTCATTTGTAAAGGCCAAACAACAGGAAGGTCACCATCTTGACAGCACCCACAGTGAGATAAATTTCTATATACATATTGGAGCAAAAAAAGGAGAACGTCTTAATGGTGAGAAACCTGATTCTGTGACAGGTTGTTCATTAAATGCTGAGACCAATGGTGAATCAGCCACTTTTGCAACAGGATATCAGACTTTGTGATTTTCCATTACGCTGGAACCATTGGAACAAAGTTTACGAAAGAACTGCAGATGCTGGAAAAATCGAAGGTAGACAAAAATGATGGAGAAACTCAGCGGGTGAGGCAGCATCTATGGAGCGAAGGAATAGGTGCCGTATCGGGTGACCGTGCCGGCCGTGGTCAACAAACACCAGACGTCTTACCCCGAGGCATTTACCACCATTGCTGGGGACTTCAATAAGGCGAACCTCAAGAAATCACTCCCCAACTTCCACCAACATGTCTCCTGCTGCACCAGAGGACCTAACACCCTCGACCACTGCTACACCACCATCAAGAATGCCTATCGTTCTATCCCTCGCCCTCACTTCGGTAAGTCCGACCATACCGCGGTGCTGCTATTTCCTGCCTACAAGCAGCAATTAAAGAGCGCACCCCCAGAAGTGAGGACAGCACAGAGCTGGTCGGGGGGGGCAGAAGAACAACTCCAGGACTGTTTGGAGTCTGTAGACTGGGCAATGTTCAAGGACTCGGCAACGGACTTGAACGAATACGCCACAGTTGTTACAGACTTCATAAAGAAATGTGTGGAGGACTGCATCCCTACAAAAACCTTCCGAGTGTTTCCCAATCAGAAACCTTGGATGAACTTTGAGATCCGCACTCTCCTGAAGTCCAGGCACAGGGCATTCACTTCCAACGATACAGTGGCCTACATGAAGACCAGATACGACCTTGGTAAGGCCATCAAAAAGGCCAAAAGGGACTTCTGCTCCAAACTGGAGGACGAGACAGATGTTCGGCAGCTGTGGCAGGGTCTGAATGCAATCACCTCCTACAAGGCAAAACCAGGAGGCAGCTCGAATGCCGGTGTAACATCACTCCCTGACGAGCTCAATGCGTTTTACGCACGCTTTGACAGGGAGAATACCGATTTGCCTTCCCGATCCCCCATTCGCTGTGATGGCATTTCAGTCTCAGTTACAGAGGCCGATGTCAGGAAATCCTTCAGAGGGGTGAACCCCCGAAAAGCACCTGGACCTGATGGTATACCCGGCCGTGTTCTAAAAACCTGTGCGGACCAACTGGCGGGAGTTTTTACGGACATTTTCAACCTCTCACTTCTGAGGTCTGAGGTCCCCACCTGCTTTAAAAGGGCATCAATTATACCGGTGCCCAAGAAGAGTAAGGTGACGTGCCTCAATGACTATCGACCAGTAGCACTAACGCCGGTGGTGATGAAGTGCTTTGAGAGGTTGATCATGGAGCAAATCAACTCCTACATCGACAAAAACCTGGACCCACTGCAGTTCGCGTACCGCCACAACAGATCAACGGTGGATGCGATCTCGCTGGCCCTCCACTCCGCACTGGACCACTTGGACAACAAAAACTCATATGTCAGGCTGTTATTCATTGATTACAGCTCGGCATTTAACACAATCATCCCCTCCAAACTGGTTACCAAACTCGCAGAACTGGGTCTCTGCGCATCCCTCTGCAACTGGATCCTTGACTTCCTCGTCCACAGACCACAGTCTGTTCGTATTGGTGGAAATGTGTCAGCCTCAATAACAATCAGCACGGGAGCACCTCAAGGCTGCGTGCTCAGCCCCCTGCTGTACTCACTCTATACCCATGACTGCGTAGCGAACCACAGTGCGAACTCCATCATCAAGTTCGCTGACGACACCACTATTGTGGGGCGTATCACTGATGGGGATGAGTCAGAGTACAGAAGAGAGATCGAGCAACTGTCCATATGGTGCCAGCGCAATAACCTGGCCCTCAACACCAGCAAAACCAAGGAACTGATTGTGGACTTTGGAAGGAGTAGGAGGGGGACCCACAGCCCCATTTATATCAACGGGTCGATGGTTGAAAGGGTCAAGAGCTTCAAATTCCTGGGCGTGCACATCTCTGAAGATCTTTCCTGGTCCGAGAACACTAATGCAATCATCAAAAAAGCACATCAGCGCCTCTACTTCCTGAGAAGATTACGGAGAGTCGGATTGTCAAGGAAGACTCTCTCTAACTTCTACAGGTGCACAGTCGAGAGCATGCTGACCGGTTGCATCGTGGCTTGGTTCGGCAATTTGAGCGCCCTGGAAAGGAAAAGACTACAAAAAGTTGTAAACACTGCCCAGTCCATCATCGGCTCTGACCTTCCTTCCATCGAGGGGATTTATCGCAGTCGCTGCCTCAAAAAGGCTGGCAGTATCATCAAAGACCCACACCATCCTGGCCACACACTCATCTCCCTGCTACCTTCAGGTAGAAGGTACAGGAGCCTGAAGACTGCAACAACCAGGTTCAGGAATAGTTACTTCCCCTCAGCCATCAGGCTATTAAACCTGGCTCGGACAAAACTCTGATTATTACCAACCACTTTCTGTTATTTGCACTATCAGTTTATTTATTCATGTGTGTATATATTTATATCATGGTATATGGACACATTTATCTGTTTTGTAGTAAATGCCTACTATTTTCTGTGTGCTTAAGCAAAGCAAGAATTTCATTGTCCTACACAGGGACACATGACAATAAACTAACTTGAACTTGAACTTAAACAATTTTTGTCTACCAGTGATTGTTCAAAGATCACTACTATCTGCAGCTTTCGTTATGCGGTTCACAAGGACCCTGGTCCCAGCGGGGTTGACAGCCACCTCCTTCCCCAATACCCCATGAATTCAAAGCCACTTCTCCCACACCTCAATAAATATAAACGGTAAACCCCTCGACCACATCACATTCCAGTCACCTCCGCTCTCATTCCTTCTCCTCCTGGCTAAGGTGAGATTGGGGTTCCCCTGATCTTCAACTTCACCCCATCCATCTCCACCTTAAACGGATCATCCTTTGTGTCTCTCAGTGGAGTTCCACCATCTGACACGTCCCTTCATTATTCTATGTTCGCTGTTCTGGGTGAGATGCGAACTGCATTTCGTTGTCTCTGTACTGTACACTGCACAATGACAATCAAGATTGAATCTGAATCTGAAAAGGATTGCTTCTTTCATGATTCCCTCCTTTGCTCTTCCATCATCAACAACCCCTTCCTTTCTCATGTGTGTGGTGAGGAACTGCAGACGCTGGTTTAAACTGAAGATAGACACAACAAGCTGGAGAAACTCAGCGGGGGAAGGCAGCATCTCTGGAGAGAAGGAACAGGTAACGTTTTGGGTCGAGACCCTTCCTCACACACCCTTCCGTTCTCATGGTTGCTTCTCATCAAAGCAATAAAATGGCCTTTCATGCTCTTTTATCTTTCCCATCTTCCAGGTAGATGGGGCTCGTCAGCCTGGGAAGGCAGTCCAACGGAGAGGAGAACTCTGATTTAAAACCTCCACTGCCTTGTGGCCATATCCAGTCATGGAAAAGGCTCCAGGAGTAAACCTCAAGAAAATCCGGAGTCGGAGCCCCTAAGGCAGTTTGTCGTTGTCTCCAACCTCGCTCTGGCAGCTCCTGCGACGGCGCTGGTGCCAAACTGTAACGGCCCTGCTGTTCCTTTGGATCGATCAGTGACGTGGAGAGGGGGGACGTGCTGCATGGGCAACAGCCTGTCCTCCATATGACATCGCCCAGGCTTGCATCCGACCAGGATGCATCACCCATGGTCAGTCATGACCGAGAGGGGTCTACTTGCAGGCAGCCAAACAGTCTTTCAGGAGAAGCAGCAATTCAGCAATTCAAATGTAGGTTGGGTGAGTGCTTTGTGGAGGGGTGACTCTAATCTTTCAGTTTATTTCTCCACCTCACTTCCACTCTGACTGTGAATCTATCTGATCCAACCTCCTTCACTGCTCTAATGGGGCCAACTGTGAGTTTAAGGAAAATCATTCATTTTCCATCCAGATCTGTTGCTGCCTTTTGGACGATATCAAATTCATTATCCAAGTAAGTAACTTTTTGATTGTATCAGAATTGGCCAGTTCCACGTTTTAATAATAACTCAGTTTTACCCTCTCCAAAGACACTGTCTGGTCTGCTGGGCAGTTCCAGCATCCTGCTTCCATTTCAAATTCCAGCTACAGCCCTGACTTACTCAACACAGCTTCAACATGTTCATTGGTTGCCCTCTCTCAGCCTCTGTCTCTCTGCTTCTCTGCCTCTCTCTCTCTGCCTCTCTCTCTCTGCCTCTCTCTCTCTCTCTCTGTCTCTCTCTGTCTCTCTCCCTCCCCCCTCTTCCCTCCCCCGTCTCCCCCTCTCCCTTCTCCCCTTCTCCCTCTCCCCCTTCTCCCTCCTCTCCCTCTCCTATCCCTTTCCCCCTCCCCGTCTCCCCTCCCCTCTCCTCCGCCCTCTAATTGTTCTCATTATTTAGTTGGTCCCATAAGCATTAAAATCACCTGAGAAACTCTGACCTCCCTTTCAGAAATATTCCCCTTATCCTGTCTGTTGTTTGTCCGCTCTCTTTGCAACTAAAAACAATTGCATTTTTCTCTTGTTTCCAGTTCCGATGAAGACTCTCCCGTCCAATACATATGGTGCGAATTCTGGTGCCGTAGGTGAGTCTCCAGGAGGTCGAATGTTGTCGTAGGTTCTTGTAGGTTGTAGCCGGTGTTGACGGGTGAATTTCATTGGCTCATTGGGGAAAAAAATGTAAGCAGTAGTTTTCAGAACCAAGGATAACCGACCGGTAATGTTAATGTCCGCCGAGCTTCACAGCCGTGTATCTCTGGCTTCTTAAAAATTGTCTCGACTCCTTCTTCCCCCTCTCCCCCCCACCCACCCTCCCCCCTCTTAAAGGACTTATGTGCTTTCACCGTCTTAATTACAGCGCCACCCTTCCTGTTCATCGCGGTGTGTGTCTGTATCATATTGGCTTTTCACCGTGTGAATTTCACTCAGACAGCGCTCCCCCCACTCGCCCTGTCTCCCGCCTGCATAACGGGCTGGTGAAGGAAGTGATGTGTGTGTGTGTGTTCCACTCTGACAGTCACCGTTCCAGTTGCCAGTTTTTCAGGCGACTGCCGGCAAATTGACAGTCGCCGGAAATCACCTGAGAAATCACCTAAGTGGGACAGGCCCATTACTCAGCATCACTGGAGGGAAGGAATAGGTGACGTTTCGGATGGAGACACTTCTTCAGACTGCAAGTCACAGGAAAGGGAAACGAAAGATATTGACGATTATTTAAAAAGATATAGAAGAAATGAATGAAAGAAAAGTAACAACGATAAACGAAAACGGTCAAAGCTATTTGCTAGGTGAGAACAAGAAGCTGGTGCGACTTGGGTGGGGGAGGGATGGAGAGAGAGGGAATGCGGGGGTTACTTGAAGTTAGAGAAATCAAGATTCTTACCACTGGGCTGTAAGCTGCCAAGCAAAATATGAGGTGCAGTTCCTCCAATTTATGTTTAGCCTCACTCTGACAATGGAGGAGGCCTAGGACAGAAAGGTCAGTGTGGGAATGGGAAGGGGAATTATCATGTTTGGCACCTGGGAGATCAGGCAGGTCCAGGTGGGCTAAGCGAAGGTGTAATGGAAGTTATAGGAAAGATGTGAAGAATTATGAGAATTATTCCATGAGGCATGGTAATTCTAAGTGTAGATTAGCGAGGATGGGTCTGTGTATTTAGATAAGAGGTCAGGGGAAGATATGATCAAGGATATTGAATGGTGAGACGTCTGGACTGAATGACACTGGGAGGTCATTCCTGTTGGTGGAGAGTTTGGGAATGAGAAATCACAGGTACATTACAAAGGAGCACAGAGCTAAGGGTGACATGAGGAAAGCCTTTTTTCTGCATTGGCTTGAATCCAGTTGGAATCTGCAGGCACGGAGGCACAGCGGTAGAGTTGCTGCCTCACAGCGCTTGCAGCGCCAGAGACCCGTGTTCGATCCCGACTACGGGTGCTGTCTGTACGGAGTTTGTACGTTCTCCCCGTGACCGCGTGGGTTTTCTCCGTGTTCTCCGGTTTCCTCCCACACTCCAAAGACCTACAGGTTTGTAGGTTAATTGGCTTGATGTGTGTGTAAGTTGTCCCTAGTGTGTGCAGGGTAATGTTAATGTGGGGGGGATCGCTGGTCGGTGCGGACTAGAAGGGCTGAAGGGCCTGTTTCCACGCTGTATCTCTAAACTGAACACGGTGGGACCAAGTTACTTAGTGACGTTTATGGAAACAGAAAATAATAATCATTTTGGTTTATTATCAGGTGTACTGGGATACAGTGAAAAATGTTGTGAGCATGTTATCCAGTCAAATCATAGTGTACATGAGTATAATCAGGTAGTGCAAAGATAAATATACCAGATGGGAAGAATACAGTGTTACAGCATTACAACATTACAGCTACAGAGAAAGGGCAAGTGAAAACAAATGTGCAGTCTGCAATGAGATAGGTTGGAAGATCGGGACTACACCCAAGCTCATGGGTGGTCTGCTCAGAAGTCTGATAAGACTGAGGAGGAAGCTGTTCCTGAATCTTGTGCTACACCCTTTCAAGCATTTGTATCTTCTGCCTGACAGGAGACAGGACATTGGGGAATGACTGGGGCGAATGATTACAGCATAGAAGGAAGACATTTGACCCATCGTGCCGATGCCTGATCTCTATCGGAGTAACTAACTAGTTCCAATCCCCAATCCTTTCTCCATGAAACAGAATTATTTTTCTTACTATATTTTAGTTTAGAGATATAGCGTGGAAACACCGAGTCTGCGCCGACCAGCGATCCCCGCACATTAACACGACCCTACACACACTGTGGACAATTTGCATTTACACCAAGCCAACCAACCTACAAACCTTTGGAGTGTAGGAGGAAAGCAAAGAACTTGGAGAAAACCCACGCAGGTCACGGGGAGGACGTAAAAAAACTCCGTACAGCCGCACCCGTAGTCGGGATCGAACCCGCGTCTCTGGCGGTCAAAGTGCTGTAAGGCAGCAACTCTACCGCTGCGCCACCGTGCCACCCACCTGCGCCACTGTGCCACAAATGTCTATCTAAAACACTCTCGAAGGCCACAATGGAACCTGCCACCACCACATTTGCAAGCAGTACGTTCCAAATAAAACTCACAGCTTATGAGTAAGGTCTTCAAGAAGGAACTGCAGATGCTGGAGAATCGAAGGTAGACAAAATTGCTAGAGAAACTATGCGGGTGCGGCAGCATCTATGGAGCGACGGAAAGAGGCAGCGTTTCGGGCAGGACGTTTCTACATCGGTAAGACCAAGCGTAGGCTTGGCGATCATTTCGCCGAACACCTCCGCTCGGTCCGCATCAACCAACCCGATCTCCCGGTGGCTCAGCACTTCAACTCTCCCTCCCATTCCGAATCCGACCTTTCTGTCCTGGGCCTGCTCCATTGCCAGAGTGAGCATCCCCGGAAACTGGAGGAGCAGAACCTCATATTCTGCTTGGGCAGTCTGCATCCTGGTGGCCTGAACATTGACCTCCAACTTCCGGTAGCCCTTGCTGTCTCCTCCCCTTCTCAGCTCTCCCTCAGCCCTCTGGCTCCTCCTCTTCCTTTCTTCTTCCAGCCCCCCCCACCCTGCATCAGTCTGAAGAAGGGTTTCGGCCTGAAACGTTGCCTTTCCTTCGCTCCATAAATGTTGCCGCACCCGCTGAGTTTCTCCAGCAATTTTGCCTGCTTATGAGTAAGGTATGGTCCATATCAAAAGTTTGCAATGAATTGAAAAGAAATTGATTTATATGTGACACATTTTTTAAATAAATAGAATATATTCGATTGATGAATGAGAAGAAATCCAAAGACATATCAATTTATGACCATTGATTCCCTATGTAGACAATATTGAGAGAATTGAGTATAAATGTGACTTGCTTTCCTCCGCACTCTCTTTCAATCCAGGACAGTTACATTAAAGGGCCTGTCACAGTCGTAGCAGGTCGCCAAAAAAGCGGTGACTGGACCCCCCCCTGTGACAATGTGCACGATAAGCTATGACAACCTATCACCTAGTCGACGTCAAGCTACGGCAAGCTACCGACAACCGGCGACCCATTTGAACGTCCACCTACGACCACACAGGCGACAACCTACAACAACCAAAGTCAACTTACGTCCACCCACGACAGGCTACGACAAGCAACGACCCTGTCGGCGACAACTGAAGACAACTGATGACAATTCAGTCGCCGGTACCTGTGGCCGGTTGACGTAGGTTGACGTAGGTAGTCGCCAATGGAATTCACCAAAGTCAGCACCCGGCGACAACCAACGTCATCCTGGTGACAACTTACGACAGCATCTACAACAGGCGAAGACAAGCTACGTCAAGCCCACTGTCGCCGAAATGTTTTGAACATTTCAAAATCCAGTGGCGACCAGAAAAACGATACGACTCTTTAGGCAACTTGAGGAGACGACTCACGACCACACAGGCGTCACCCCACGACCATGTTGCGACAGCCTAGTCGCCTGTAGTCGCCTAAAAAAATCGCCTAAGTGGGACAGTGGCTTAACATCAACATTAGGCACTGAATATCACGTTTATAATGATAGACAAATCTTCAATGCATGTTCCTAATTATTGTGACATGAAGTTAAAAACTGTCTTTGATTAAAAGACGGAATTAATAGTCATCAGCTGATATAAACCAGTGTCTTGGCTCACAAATGAACTTGTGATGGGTAATGAAGGATGCGGGGAAGGGGAATAAGGAGTGGGGACAGACACCCCAGGAACTATACCCAGCATAATTGCATTGCTTTACAACAGGAGTAAAACCAAAGATCTTATAGCGGAGCTATAAGATCTTTGAGTAAAACTAGGACAGAAAATGACTGCACTGGCATCTCCATAGAGTCAAGATTGCACAGCACTCATTCCACTGTTCTGGGAAGTTCTTTTGAAGAGAGTGATTACCTGCAAATAGTCCAGAGCCACTGATAACCAAAGATCCTATAGCTGATAACTACCATAAGACACTTTGCAGAGAAGTATTTGTTGGGAAACATTTCAATTTCCCCAATTTAAATGGCATGGCCAGTTTTCCACTAATTGCGGCATTAAATTGTCCTTTGTCAATGTTTTCATCGAGGACAGCTTTTAACTGGCTGTCACAACCATTTAGAAACAGGCACTGATAATTTATCTTTGAATCTAAACGTCAAGCGCAGGCTCGGCGATCGTTTTGCTGAACACCACCGCTCAGTCCGCCTAAACCTACCTGATCTCCCGGTTGCTAAACACATTAACTCCCCCTCCCCCTCCCACACTGACCTTTCTGTCCTGGGCCTCCTCCATTGTCAGAGTGAGGCCCAGCATGAATTGGAGGAACAACACCTCATATTTTGCTTGGGCAGCTTACACCCCAGAGGAACGAACATTGATTTCTCTAACTTCAAGTAACCTATGCCTTCCTTCTCTCTCCGTCCCTCCCCTCCCCTTCCCAGTTCTCTCACTAGTCTGACTTTCCTCGTTTACATTTTATCTCTGTTTGCTTTGTTGTTACCTTCTCCTAGTTAACAATGATTTATTCTACATTTTCATTAACCATTCCCTTTACCTCATTTTCACACCTTACATTTCCTTATCTCTGTACCTCCCTCTTCCCTGATTCAGTCTGAAGAAGGGTCTCGACCCGAAATGTCACCCATTCCTTCTCTCCAGAGATGCGGCTGGTCCCGCTGAGTTACTCCAGCCTTTTGTGTCTATCTTCAGTTTAAACCAGCATCTGCAGTTCCTTCCTACAATATAAAGAAGGGTTTTACTTTATTTTTGTATCTTTCACAATCTACCAAGTTCAAGTTTACATTTATTGTCACATGCTCCAATAGGTACAGCGAGATTTGAATTACCTTACAGCCATACAAATAAGACAAACACAACACACGATAGAATTTAACATGAACATTCCCACACAGCGGAATCAACGTTTCCCACTGTGAGGGAAGGTAATAAAGGCCAGTACTCTTCCTCTTGTTCACCCGTGTTCGGGGCCTATTGAGGCCTCCGCAGTCGCCACAACAGCAGCCCGATGTTTCAGGCCATCTCGCCGGGATGATGGAGCTCCGGCGTCGGAAGAACACTCTCACCGGCTTGGAGTTCCAAATCGGCCGCTTCCTACCTGAGACCGTGGCTCCCGAAGTCCACAGGCCGAGCTGGGCAGAGCTCCAACACGGCAAACCTCGGCGAAAGATCCCAGGCCTCCGCGATGTTAAAGTCAGCGCCGCCCGCGGCTGGAAGCTCCGCAGACCACAGCTCCGCGATGTTAGAGTCGGCAGGCCCAATACTCCAACCCCCTCTCCCCCCATTACCCACATAAAAAGACTAAAAGACCTCCAAAACAAAACTTTTTAACGGACTAAAAATAAAAATAAAAAGGATGAAAGGACGAACAGCTGCAGGCGGGGCAGCCATACTCAATGGCGCCCCCTTGTGTAAACCGTTATTGCCGTTTATTTGCATTAATTCATGCAGTCTAACTTTACAGATTTCATTTCATTTACATAACAATGTCTATGAATTTAAATAAACCAGCTTCTCCTTAACTGTTGTATCTCATTGCAGTTGGTTTGATTGATTTAGCCATGAAGCTCTTATTTGATTCTTTCGTGTCAATGGCTGCCTCAGGCAATAATTATGTTCACAATGCTGATTTATATCAGAAAATAGACACAAAATCCTGGAATAACTTAACGGGACAGGCAGCATCTCTGAAGAGAAGGAATCGGTGACAATTGGTTCGAGGTCCTTCTCCAGACTGAGAGTCAGGGCAGAGGGAGATATGGAAGGGGAAGGTGTGAAAACGAGACATCAAAGGGGATGAAGTTCAAGGGAAATGTAGAATAGATCAGTGTTAGCTGGGGGAAGGTGACAACATAGAAACATAGAAACATAGAAACATAGAAAATAGGTGCAGGAGTAGGCCACTCGGCCCTTCGTGCCTGCACAGCCATTCAATATGATCATGGCTGATCATCCAACTCAGTATCCTGTACCTGCCTTCTCTTCATATCCCCTGATCCCTTTAGCCACAAGGGCCACATCTAACTCCCTCTTAAATATAGCACAACAAAGCATAAAAGGTAAAATTTAATCAGCAGGACAGTCAGATTGGTTGGAGAACTAGGCTGGGGGAAGGATGGAGAGAGAGGGAAAGCAAGGGTTACTTGAAGTTAAATAAGTCAATATTCATCCTGTTGGGGTGTAAGCTGCACAAACGAAATATGAGATGCTGTTCTGACAGTGGAGGAGGCTACATCAGAGATACACTTTACTGTCTCAAAGCTGTCTCCAGGCTGAAGAAGGGTCTCGACCCCAAATATCAACCATCCCTTCTCTCCAGAGATGCTGCCTGTCCTACTGAGTTACTCCAGCATTTTGTGTCTATCTTTGGTGCAAACCAGCATCTGCGTCCTTTCTTACACATCTAGGCTACACAAGCTGTCTCTCCAACTGGTGCAATGAGAAACATGAGGCTATTGTAAAAATGGTTGAGAGATTAAGACTCTATACTCTTCTCATGGTCTGGCAGTGGAGCCAAGCATCTGCACCACCGTGCCAATTTATTTTCTCTGTTATTTTATCAAATAAAATTCCAGAGCTCCCTTAGTTGTCCTCCCTCTCACCACCTCCCCCCAACCTCGCAGGCCTGGCCAAGAATCTTGTATGGGAAATGTGGGTGGTGCGGGGATGGGGAGGTGCATCTTCTCTATGCTCTCCCCTGTGCAATGGCATCCACCCTGTAATGTGGCAAATGATATTTCAGCTGTGGTCCAACTAAAGATTTATAGATTGTCGCCAGAACCTCGCCGCTCATATATGGCATGCCTCGGCTGTTGAAAGCAAGCCTTGTGTAGCCTTCCTCACCAGCCTATCTCCCTGTGCTGCCACCTTTAGGGATCTATGGACCTGTACGCCAAGGTCTCTCTGTTCTTCAATACTTCCCGAAGCCCTGCAACTCATCAAGAGTCAAGAGAGAGTCGAAAGTGTTTTATAATTATATGTATCATGGTGTTGAGGATGCCACCAGGTTCAGCAGTGACCACTCCAACACTCGCAGTAGTCAAACTCACGTGATATATTTGATTTACAGTGGTAAGAAAGTCCAGGACCACATGGGGGCGCTGTCCCTCACTGTCAGGGCACATGTGCAGTGGTGCTGGCGATCTGGGGCTTGTCCCGGCAGCTCAGTCCTGGTCTCAAACGAGAAGGCTTCCTACTCATTTGAGGAAGGACATTCTTGCTATTGATGGAGTGCAGTGTAGGTTCGCCAGGTTAATTCCCGGGATGGCGGGACTGACATATGATGAAAGAAAGGAACGACTGGGCTTATATTCACTGGAATTTAGAAGGATGAGAGGATATCTTATAGAAACATATACATTTCTTCAGGGATTGGCCAGGCTAGATGCAGGAAAAATGTTCCCCATGTTGGGGGAGTCCAGAACCAAGGGTCACAGTTTAAGAATAAGGGGTAGGCCATTTTGGACTGAGATGAGGAAACACTTTTTCATCCACAGAGTTGTGAATCTGTGGAATTCTCTGCCACAGAAGGCAGTAGCGTCCAATTCACTGGATGTTTTCAAGAAAGAGTTGGATATAGCTTTTAGGGCTAATGGAATCAAGGGATATGGGAACGGGATAGTGCTTTTGGATGATCAGCCATGATCATATTGAATGGCGGAGCTGGCTCGAAGGGCTGAATGGTCTACTCCTGCACCTATTTTCAATGTTTCTATGTTTTTATGTTTCTAACAGCCTAGCAAGGCACTCAGCGACATTACATTGTACATGATTTGGAGTCATGAAGTCACTGGGAGAACTTCCAAGTCAAGCAGCCTGAAGATTTAGTAATGTGGAAGTGGTATTTGCAAACTGCCTCGCTGCTAATATGGATTTACAACCGTGAAATTAACATGTTTGAGTAAATGCTGCGAAGGGATCTCATCACAGAAAATCTTGTGTTGTAAAAATAAGATAATTTTAATTGATGGAAACTGGCAATTATTGTCAATCAACATTCCTGTATTGAAAATTAACTGAAAATAACCTCAGGTCTCAATTTTCAATTGCTATTTGCCTTTGGACTTTAATTATGTCAATTATTTTTTTACTTTTCCTCTCGTAATCAGTCTTTTTTCTCTCTTTTTTTAAGAATCTTTCATTACGGTTCCAAATATGGGAGGGAGGAACTGCAGATACTGGTTTAAACCGAAGATAGACACAAAAAGCTGGAGTAACTCAGCGGGACAGGCAGCACCTCTGGAGAGAAGGAATGGGTGACGTTTCGGGTCGAGACCTTTCCTCTAATAACCAGTCTGAAGAAGGGTCTCGACCCGAAACGTCACCCATTCCTTCTCTCCAGAGATGCTGCCTGTCCCGCTGAGTTACTTCAGCTTTTTGTGTCCAAATATAGTAGGATGGTTGGGGTGAGATTGGAGGGGGTGGGTGGGGGGGGGGGGGGTTAGGGGTACCCCTGGCTCATGGACGTAGTCTTTGCAATGTGTGATTACCACAGACCCAATAAACCTAAGATAGACTCAAAAAGCTGGTGTAACTCAGCGGACAGGCAGCATCTCTGGAGAGAAGGAATGGGTGACGTTTGTGGTGAAGACCCTTCTTCAGTCTCGACCTGAGTTACTCCAGCTTTTTGTGTCTATCTTCGGTTCAAACCAGCATCAGCAGTTTCTTCTTGCACATTTCTGACCCATTAAAGCCGCTGGATATCGCACAGGAAAACTCATACCTGGTCCAGCCATGCTATTGCAGTCTGCATCCATCCATGCTCCTCAGTTTTGGTATTGCAAGTCTCGTTTACAGACAGACAGGAATAATCTCATCAGGTTGCCAGCTCTTACATGAGTTCCTAGGGTGACTTTCCACATCTGTGTGAACACTGCAGCAGGAGATTGAGTGAATAACTGCGGCACGGTGGCGCAACGGTAGAGCTACTGCCTTCCATCGCCAGGTACCCGGGTTCCATCCTGACTACGGGTGCTGTCTGTACGGAGTTTGTACGTTTTCCCTGTGATCTGTGTGGGTTTTCTTCCAGATCTTCGTTTTCCTCCCACGCTCCAAAGACGAACAGGTTTGGAGGTTAATTGGCTTGGTATAAATGTAAAATTGTCCCTAGTGTAGGATAGTGTTAATGTGCTGGGGTCACTAGTCGGTGTGGACTCGGTGGGCCGAAGGGCTTGTTTCCGTGCTGTATCTCCAAACTAAAATATGGTAAGGAAAATAATCCTGTTCTATGGTGAAAGGGTTAGGGTTAGGGATTGGAACTAGTTAGTTAGTCTGGGAGAGATCAGGCATAATAATAATAATAATAAATTTTATTTAATGGGCGCCTTTAAGACATCTCAAGGACACCTTACATAGTAATCGGAATAACATATAATCGGAATATAACAAGTAATAAAGACATCACAGAGACACAAATCAAAAACAGAATTCAATCCAAAAACAGAAAATCAAAATGGTTGTATTCACACCAGTCCCTATTGTCCTGTCTCCCACGCTGGCATCTCTAAACTAAACTAAAGCAAGGAGTGAACCCCATAATTCTCAGGCCCCCACTGGAGGCACTAGTTTATAAGGCAGAGATGGATAGTTTCTTGATTAGTACGGGTGTCAGGAGCTATGGGGAGAAGGCAGGAGAATGGGGTTGAGAGGGAGAGATAGATCAGCCATGATTGAATGGTGGAGTAGACTTGATGGGCCGCCCCCACAACCAAAATGTGGGCAACAGAGATGATGGAGACGTTACATCTGGAAAGAATTAGATTTGTCCTATTGGACAAGTATAATTCTTTTGAACAGATATGGTCTCCATATATACAGTATTTAGAGAAGTAGCTGTTCTTGGCAACACAGCTCGACGTGCACCCTGCGGGATTTGGTGAGAATAATTCATTTTTATATTGGAATTACATATATGTCTTTATTGATACTATCACTTGTAGTAGTGTTATTAATAATACATATTGTGGTTACTATATAATCAAATTATTATTTAATCACTCTCTTAATGATTTATTCTTCTTCTATTCTTTCTCTATCATTATTTCTAAAAAAACAGTAGATAAGTATTACTAGTGTTTTACTTAATGCAAATTGAATTAATTTGATATAAAGTTGTTTGAAGCATTGTAATTGATTACCTTTAATAAAAAAATATATTACAGACTTGATGGGCCGAATGGCCTAATTCTGCTCCTATCACTTATGAACATGAACTTTGGGCTTGTCACATGTGTCCAGCAATCTATGCTCCAGCAGTTTTACTGCTCATTCTCTCTCTTCATGCCAGTGACTGAAGGTGGCTTTGGGGATTACAAACTTGCTGTGTCCTTTCAAGATGACAGCATATACCTTCCCTTCTCTGCCACTTCACCCAAACCCCTGCTGTTGATTGCCTGCTGGCTGGTGTCACACTGACAGGGTGCTGTCTAATTGGGCCCTTCAGGCAAGAGGTGCTCAGAGTCTTTGCATCCCCTGGCAACCTCTCCCCTGAGAGACAGCAGCCTCCACCAGCTGTGGCTCTGCCTCTGGGAAGCAGTGCGTAGGCACACCAACCCAACAGCTCATGGAAAACTGCATTGAGGGATGCACAAGGTGGAGCTTCTGTATTTGGCGGCTGTTTCGGATGGAATAATTAC
Source organism: Amblyraja radiata (assembly GCF_010909765.2). Classification (NCBI taxonomy): domain Eukaryota; kingdom Metazoa; phylum Chordata; class Chondrichthyes; order Rajiformes; family Rajidae; genus Amblyraja; species Amblyraja radiata. The sequence continues at coordinate 5,324,526 of NC_045962.1, forward strand.
ATGATGTTGAGCGTGGATGAGGTGGTGTGATTTTGAGTTTTCAATCAAAGGGGCACTCACAATGATGCATAGAGCAGAGGTGAAATGGGATTAGCAGGGCTAAAACAGAATTAACCAGAAGCTCATCAAGAATAGGATTCACTATTTAATTTAATGTCATTTTAACTGAATACTTACATACACAGAAGAAACAAAAAATTGTTTCTCAATCAGTTCCCGTCAGTGTGGTTAATAAAAACAGAATAAATATATACAGCTTTAAAATTAAAAATTAAATATCTAAAATAAACCTAAAAATTGAACTAAAAACAGACATTCAGACTGAACAGTGGCTTTGCTTTGACAGGTGTCTAGCTGTCAAAGTATGGGCGAGGTTAGATGTGTTGGTGTATGATGTATGGGGAGGGGACACAGTCCGTTAACCAGTCTTATTGCCTGTGGGAAGAAGCTGTGTAGCATCCTGCTGGTTCTGCAGCTGATGCTCCTGTACCTCTTCCAGAATGGAGAAGATGTGGTGTGATGGATGATAGGGGTCCTTAATAATGGAGATGGCTCTGCGGATGCTGCGCTTCTAATAGATCTCCAACAGGAAAGGGAGTGGGGCACCAATGATCCTACTGGGTGATAAGCTTTTCCTTTATCTTCTTCCTCCAAAGGAGCACCTGGCGTGGGATACTTTGTAACGTAGTCTCCGCCCTTTATGTGGCGACTATTTGCATACCTTGCAACACAAAGAATATCACTGTGGCTTGTCACATGTGACCATAAAACATTCATTCATTCATTCATTCATTCATTCATTCATTCATTCATTTAATCTCGTCCTTTTCTTCATAATTTCCTCCTCTAGGAGTCCAGCTTCGATGATAGCTGAACCAATATTAATACCTTGATACGAAGGAATTGAATGCAACATCTCCAAGTTTGCGGATGACACAAAGCTGGGGGGCAGTGTTAGTTGTGAGGAGGATGCTAGGAGGCTGCAAGGTGACTTGGATAGGCTGGGTGAGTGGGAAAATGCATGGCAGATGCAGTATAATGTGGATAAATGTGAGGTTATCCACTTTGGTGGCAAAAACAGGAAAGTAGACTATTATCTGAATGGTGGACGATTAGGAAAAGGGGAGATGCAACGAGACCTGGTTGTCATGGTACACCAGTCATTGAAAGTAGGTATGCAGGTGCAGCAGGCAGTTAAGAAAGCGAATGGTATGTTAGCATTCATAGCAAAAGGATTTGAGTATTGGAGCAGGGAGGTTCTACTGCAGTTGTACAGGGTCTTGGTGAGACCACACCTGGAGTATTGCGTACAGTTTTGGTCTCCTAATCTGAGGAAATACATTCTTGCCATAGAGGGAGTACAGAGAAGGTTCACCAGACTGATTCCTGGGATGTCAGGACTTTCATATGAAGAAAGACTGGATAGACTCGGCTTGTACTCGCTAGAATTTAGAAGATTGAGGGGGGATCTTATAGAAACTTACAAAATTCTTAAGGGGTTGGACAGGCTAGATGCAGGAAGATTGTTCCCAATGTTGGGGAAGTCCAGAACAAGGGGTCACATTTTAAGGATAAGGGAGAAATCTTTTAGGACCGAGATGAGAAAAACATTTTTCACACAGAGTGGTGAATCTCTGGAATTCTCTGCCATAGAAGGTGGTTGAGGCCAGTTCATTGGCTATATTTAAGAGGGAGTTAGATCTGGCCCTTGTGGCTAATGGGATCAGGGGGTATGGAGAGAAGGCAGGTACAGGATACTGAGTTGGATGATCAGCCATGATCATATTGAATGGCGGTGCAGGCTCGAAGGGCCGAATGGCCTACTCCTGCACCTATTTTCTATGTTTCTGTGTTACCCACATCACCTATTCCTTCTGTCCAGAGATGCTGCCTCTCCTGCTGAGTTACACCAGCATCTTTTGTCCATCTTACTACCTTGCTGTACCAAATGAAACAAGCTACAACAAACATGGATATCATCTCAGGGTTGAATCAAAGAGCATCTCCAGATCAGTGCGCCATGTTAACCTGTTGCCTCAGCATGTGTTCAATATGCCATTGCATTCTTTATTCTCCCACTAGGTAGGATGATGTTTCACTAATGTCTTCAGCTAGGCCACAGCGAGTTGCTTGTCCAATCAAGCAGGAAGCTCTTGGTCTGATAGCTGGAACAAAACTGATTACCCCAGAGTCCTCAATGCTTCCAGGGCAATTCAAATCGCCATCCCATGCTTGTTGTGCTTGTCGACCAAATGAACTTTAATTGAGTGGAGGGCTGTGGAGGCCAAGTCAATGGATATTTTTTAAGGCAGAGATAGATAGATGTTTGATTAGTAGGGTTGTCAGGGGTTATGGGGAGAAGGCAGGAGAATGGAGTTAGGAGGGGGAGATAGATCAGCCATGATTGAATGGCAGACTTGATGGGCCGAGTGGCCTAATTCTTCTCCTATCCCTTAGGACCTTATTAAGTTAGCTTAGTTTATTGTCACATGTACCGAGGTACAGTGAAAAGCTTTAGTTGCCTGCTAACCAGTCAGCACAAAGACAATACATGATTACAATCGAGCCATTTACAGTGAATAGTTACATGATAAGGGAGAGATAGATCAGCCATGATTGAATGGCAGAGTAGACTTGATGGGCCAAATGGCCTAATTCTACTCCTATCACTTACCATATGAACTAATTAATTTATGAAATTCTGGTGATAAAGGTGGATGTCTGGTTTCCATTGTGGCGCCTTCAGAGCAGTGTATCTGCACATTGTTGCTGCCTGGACCATGGAGAAACGTTTAATTCCTACAAAGTGCCTCGCAGAAGATGATCTCAGGCACACAGTCAGCCTCAGTGACCTCTTTTGTGGCTTGGTGTCTTGCAACTAAGATGCTTCTCTGGCCACACACTGATCTCCCTGCTACCTTCAGGTAGAAGGTACAGGAGCCTGAAGACTGCAACGACCAGGTTCAGGAATAGCTACTTCCCCACAGCCATCAGGCTATTAAACCTGGCTCGGACAAAACTCTGAACATTAATAACCCATTATCTGTTATTTTGCACTTTATCAGTTTATTTATTCATGTGTTTTGTAGTCAATGCCTATTATGTTCTGTGTGCTGAAGCAAAGCAAGAATTTCATTGTCCTATCAGGGACACATGACAATAAACTTGAACTTGAACTTGAACTTGAAGGAGTATTAAGCTGGAGGGCACAGATTTAAGATGGGAGGAGAAAAAATTAAAAGGGATCTGAGGCACCACTTTTTTTTTCGCACAGAGGGTGTACTCCTTCCATTAATCCTCCCGCCATTTACATGGGAACGCTAAATTCAGAGGAATCTGTGGTAGTGGGTACAATTATAATGTGCAAAATAAATTGGACAGGTACATGGATAGATAAGGTGTAGAAGGATACAGCCAAATGCTGGCCAATCGGACTTGCTCAGATAGACATGGGTGGTTGGGGCAAAGGACCTGTTTGTGATTCCTACTGTATGTAAGTGGGGGAAGGAGTATTGGAATGAGGACACCGTTTTACAAATGTCCCATACCCTCACCCTATCAGCAGCCTTTGCCCTATCTGTGAATGAGTCTGAAGAAGGGTCTCGGCCCAAAACGTCACCCATTCCTTCTCTCCAGAGATGCTAACTCCCTTTACACTGGCTCAGCCAATCTTCCCTGTCCCGCCTGCAACTGGTCCAAAACATCGCAGCGGGACCACATCACCCCGATCCTGGCCTCTCTCCACTGGCTCCCTGTGCGGTTCCGAATAAATTTCAAGATCCTTCTTAATGTTTACAAAGCCCTTAACGGGCTTGACCCCACCTACATCAAAAGTCTGCTTGCCCACCACTCCACCTCCAGGCCCCTCAGATCAGCCGACTTGGTGTTACTCCGCGGTCTAGGAATAAACTCAGGGGCGATCGTGCCTTTGCGGTTGCAACTCCTAGACTGTGGAACAGCATCCCCTTTCCCATCAGAACTGCCCCCTCCATCTACTCTTTTAAGTCGAGACTTAAAACTCATCTTTACTCTCAAGCCTTTCTTGACGCCCTCTGAGGGAGGGCTATATCTATGTATTTATGTTTGTACTTAATCTATGAACCAATGTTGTATAACGTTAGTACCTCCACCAATGTAAAGCACTTTGGTCAATGAGAGTTGTTTTTTAAATGTGCTGAAAACATTTTAGTGACTTGACTTGACTTGACTTGAACTGTACCGCTGAGTTACTCCAGATTTTTGTGTCTTTCCACAGTTTCTACACCCCCAACACTGCAGTGTAAGTAAATCATCCTTTATCCTGCAAGACTGCCTCTTGCATAATTACTACAGGCAGTAAAAGTGTTTCTTCCAGTGCTTTCATTTAAAGTGCCCTATGGAAGCAGTCACAGCTCAGCTACTTGTCTATAATTTGATTTTAACTAAGCAAGTAAATAAGACTTGGTGAAGTATTTTAATTGGCTTTCTCTTTGAGTTGTATGATCAGCAAATGCACACGTTAAAATGTGTCTTCATCTGCTTCCATCTCTTCCTCTTCTTTCTCATCTCCTCATCCAGGAGTCCAGCTGAACCTATCATACCTAGTCACACCAAGTGAAACAAGCCACACCATACTCGGTCACCATGGGGTTCGCTCACCTCTCACCAGCTTCTGCTTTTCACTTTGCTCACTCTCGCCAACCCCCCCCCCCCCCCCTCCCCCCCCTGCCTCCTCCACCTTCTCCCGTCACTCTGTCCACTTGGCCTCTCTCCCCTCCCTCCATCCTTACTTCCTTCCTTCCTACCTTCTCCCCTGCAGTCACTGACTTACTCCACCTTGGACGATTTCTGCAACCGGGGGGGAAAGGGATGAGGAGGCAGTGGGGGAGCAGGGGAGAGACCAAGGTGGACCGCGCAACATGTGAACGAGGCTGAGACCGAGACCAGGGGAAGGGAGTGGGCAAAGTGACGCCTGTGTCGCTAGTTTTAAATACGATACGATACGAAGGCACTTTATTGTCAGACAGAAGTCTGAACTGTTTTTGCATACAGCCATACAGTAAAATAAAGAACGCAACACACAATAGAGTCCAACATAAAACATCCCCACATAGCAGAATCGAAATGTTTCCCACTGTGAGGGAAGGCACCAAAGTCAATCATCTTCCTCGATGTTCCTGATGTTCGCCCGTGGACTGTGTCTCCGGAGCCCTCCGCAGTCGCCACTCAGGCCCGCTCGCCGGGATAGTGGGACTCCGACGTCGGAACGGGAGGCCAACCTCAGCGGCTTGGACCTCCAAAACGGCCGCTTCCCACCGGAGACCGCGGCTCCCCACGTCCCCAGGCCGCGCCGGGCGGAGATTCAAAGCTGGCGGCCCTCGGCAAAGGGCCTCAGGGATTCCGCGATGTTGGAGTCAGCGCCGCCCCACGTTGGGAGCTCCGCGAAGCAGAGCTCCGCGATGTTGGAGCAGTAGGCCCAATGCTCCGGAGCTCCAAACGGTGATCCAGGTAGGTACCGCCTGCTCCACGGTGAATCCGGTGCTGTGCCGCCGCTGCCGGAGCTCTGGTCCGGTCCCCGGTCTCCGATAAGAAAGGCCGCTCCGATCCAGTGGTAGACCGCAAGGTGGAGGGGGCGACGACGCGACTCGGAGAAATAGTCGCGCCCCCGTCAGGAAACGTCTGGGAAACGGTTCCCCCCTTACCATGCCCCTCTCCCCCTCATATAAAACGAAAGAATCCCCAAAACAAACTGTTTAGACAAACTAAAATAATAAAAAGATAGGAAAAAACGGACAGGCTGCAAGCAGAGGCTGCAAGCTAAGCGACACAAAGTTCTGGACTAGCTCAGCAGACTGAATCAGTCCGAAGCAGGGTCCCTACATCACCTATCCCTGTTCTCCAGAGATGCTGTTTGACCCGCTGAGTTACTCCAACAGTTTGTGTCTTTTATGGTAAACCAGCATCTCCAGTTCCCTGTGTCTACATTTATAATTTCCTTGGCGCATTTATTAATTAGTATTTTACAGCTTTAGTTTTGGTCTCTCCAATTCGTGGACATATTTTTTGTATTAGCCATTTTCTGCACTTCTGTGTTTCAACAAAATGCAATGATAATACCTTACTCGGTTATAGTGGACAATCAGCAGTAACCGACACCATCCACCTCCCATATGGTACATTATAAAGAGCACTTACTCTATAACGTTGGATTCAGATTTCATCTAAAAAAAGGTTCCATAAAAATTATATTTCAAGAAACTTGTTCAAAGGTTTTTAATAGATACGTTTAGCAAAGCTCTTCTCTTCCCAAGGCATGGTGAAATATTATTTCGCCTCTTTGCTTACTGTGATAAACTGTGGCATGTTGGATATTAAAGAAAAACCAGGTTGCTGACTGACTCATCATCACCTCTCTACCCCATTGTGGACTTTGGACTGTGTCCATGCAACTGATGCACTACACTCCCCAGAACTATATTCTGCACTCTGCATCTTCACCTTTGCCCTCACTTGAGTTTGATTTGATGCATGGCATTTATGAATGGTATATCTGATCTTTTTCATAGCATTCAAAGCAAAGCTTTTAGCTCAACCTTGGGATACTTAACAATAATGAACATAAACCTAAGCTGTGGATTACTTCAGCTGATTCTTATGCTGCAAGGTTCATAAGAGGGACACCCATTGCATGAAATTGTAGGGTGGATGATTCTACATGATAAGGTTCTGATTATGGGTGTTAGGGGTTATGGGGAGAAGGCAGGAGAATGGGGTTAGGAGGGAGAATGATCGATCAGCCATGATTGAATGACGCAGTAGACTTGAAGACCGAATGGCCCAATTTTGTTCTTATCACATGACCTTATGACCTAATGACAAGGAAGTGTATTGAATTGTTGTGCGTTTAGTTTCAGATTTTCTCCCTGGTCTGACTTTGGCAACCTGGCTGCCATTTGCTTTTGAGATGTCAACCGTTGTCAACCTACAGGATTTCCCTCCTCACCCCATTCTCCTGCCTGCTCCCCATTAACCGTGACACCCATAATCAGAACTTTATCATGTGGAATCAATTTGGACGAGGGGATTGAAGGCTCTGTGGCCAGGTTTGCGGATAATACCAGAATAGGTGGAGGGACAGGTAGTGTAGAGAAAGCAGGGACTCTGCAGAAGGATTTGGATAGGTTGGGAGAGTGGGCAGAGAAGTGGCAGATGGAGCATAGTGTAGCAAGGTGTGGAGTCATGCATTTTGGTAGTAGGAATAAAGACGTAGACTATTTTCTGAATGGGGAGAGGATCCAGAAATCGGAGGAGCAAAGGGACTTGTGAGTGCTGGCGCAGGATTTCCAAAAAGTTAATCTGCAAGTCGAATTGGTAGTAAAGAAAGCAAACTTAATGCTGGCATTTATTTCAAGAGGGCTTGTATTCAATAGACAATAGACAATCGACTAAAGGTGCAGGAGTAGGCCATTCGGCCCTTCGAGCCAGCACCTCCATTCAATGTGATCATGGCTGATCATCCCCAATCAGTACCCCGCTCCTACCTTCTCCCCATATTCCCTGACTCCGCTATCATTATGAGCCCTATCTAGCTCTCTCTTGAAAATATCCAGAGAACCGGCCTCCACTGCCCTCTGAGGCAGAGAATATTCAAAAACAGGAATGTAATACTGAGGCTCTATAAGGTGCTGGTCAGGCTGCATTTAGAATATTGTTAGCAATTATGAGCACCATATTTGAGGAAGGAATGTACTGGCTCTGGAGAGGGTCCAGAGGAGGTTTACAACAATGATCCCAGAAATGAGTGGGTTAACCTATGATGACCGTTTGTCGGCACTGGACGTACTCGCTGGAGCTTAGAAGGATAAGAGGGAACCTATTGAAACGTTCAGAATAGTGTAAGGCTTGGATAGCATGGATGTGGAGAGGATGTTTCCACTAGTGGGAGAGTCTAGGACTAGAGGACATCGCCTCAGAAATAAAGGACGTTCTGTTAGGAAGATGAAGATAAATTTATTTAGAGAATCTGTGAAATTCTTTGCCACAGAAGGCTGTGGAGGCCGTCAGTGGATATTTCTTAAGGCAGAGATAGATAGATTTTACTTCGGAGTCACGTGAGTGACTACGTGAAGAACCCCGCCAGGTCGCATGCGTGTCATATCGCTTTCACGCTTGCGAAACGACAGGCGGGGTGGAGCGTTCCCCCGCAGCGGTAAGTTTGAAACCGCGACCTGCAGGTAAGTGACTTACTCTGCGGTAGTGTTTGTCCCCGCGCTGTTTTTACACAGGGGGGGAAGCTGGACAAAATAGTGTCCACAAGTGCTGCGAGTGAAGCTGGCTGGGGAGGACCGCGAAGTTGCGGGAGCCAGCAGCAGCTGAAGGAACAAGCCCCGTAAGTGGGATCAGCTGTGCCGACTTTTGGTCCCGCGCCGGCCAGAACACCACGGCCGGGCGGGAGACTATTCAGAATGGGGCCGTCGACTTTGACAAACGGCAGGAGGTGGGGTGGAACGACGTTCCCCCGTAGCGACAGTTTAAACCTGGACCTGCAGGTAAGTGGAACGGCGGTCTTTATTCTCCCCATACTGTTTCACAGGTGGGGGAAACATGGAGAGCTGTGCAAACAACGGCAGGTGGCACAGGAATCACCCGTAAGGGAACAGCTGTGCCCGACTTCGCTCCGGCACCGGCCAGATTAAACACCATGGCTGGGCGGGAGACTATACAGAACGGAGCCGTTGGCTTTGACAAGTCAAAACAGCAGGAGGAGGGGTGGAAGGACATTCCCCCATAACGGCAAGTTTTAAGCCTGGACCTGCAGGTAAGTGATACTGCGGTCTTTATTGTTCCCATACTGTTCTACAGGTGGAGGGGAACATGCACAAGGCAAAGAAGTCGACCAGAGCTGCGACAAAGCTGGCGGGGGAAGACCACGTAGTTGCGGACGCCAGCAGTGGCCGGCGGCACAGGAATCACCCGTAAGGGAACAGCTGTGCCCGACTTCGCCCCGCACCGGCCAGATTAAACACTGCGTCTGGGCGGGAAGGCAAAAGAGTCGGTGACTGATGAGTTCGACTTTGAGCAGCCGCGAGCGGCCGGCGACTGTGAGCGCTGGAGCCGGTTGGAACGGCTTATGGAGCAAAAGCTCCAACATGACAGACTCCGGGAGATGGAGTCTAGTCACCGTGGGGATATAAAAAACACCCACAGCAGCACCTTACGTAGGGCTGCACAGTGCATCTCCCTCGTCAGAGGGGAGTACTGGGGGGTCAATTCTGCGCTGACCCTGAAGAGGGGTTTTGACGAACAAAACTACAAGTATGCAGGTGGTGCAGCAAGGCAAAATCTACTGGTCATGGTGTCCAAATACATACAGCCAGACCACGATGGACACCACTGCAAAAATACTTGGGACCAGGAAACTGCGTATCCCTGAATGTTCCAGTCGTGGAAATAGCATCTGGAAACATGTCGGAGCAGGACTTAGAAAAACCCTGGGGCTCATAAAGGCGACAACATTAAGGATCTCCTACAGCCAAAGACAGCACCCTTATGCACCCACCAGCAGAACAAGAGAAGCTGGTGAAAGCTCAAAGGCCGGGCATACAGGACAGCGGTCTTTTAGACCATAGCCCAGACCGGCCTTTCTGGAAGATGCGCAAACCCCCAACCCAAAAACAAACCCAGACACCGGCGCCTCAACCTCCACAAAGACTACACAGAAGAAGCAAACTTCCACTGGTAACAATGAAGGTAGGTGGGTCTGGTCCCTTACAAATTATAGGAAGAGTAGATAATACACATATTTGTGGGAGATTACACTCTTTTGGATACATGGTGTATATCAACTACAGACACTTATATCCTAAGCAGTATCCAGGGATATACCATTGAATTGTGCAAAAGGGGTAATGGGTAAACCCAACACGATTGGCTGGAATTTGTGTCTTATATCTTTACCAAAAACAAAATAGATGGTGACAGTCGCATCATCATAGAATTGACCAAATTGAATACATTGTACTACATATTCAGTACAAAATGGGAACTGGTAACTGCTAAAGAACTGATTTCCAAAGGCTACTCCATGGCTAGCATCGACCTAAAAGATGCTTACTATTCGGTGCCTACACAGACTGATCATAAACGTTATTTTTTTTTTAATTCAACTGGATGGGGCAGCTCTGGCAGTATAGAGCTCTACCAAATACATAATCATATGATCATACTAATTGTGGGCTTAACTTTGGAGTTGGCCTAACTAGCTGTAACAGCCACCATACAATTGGGTGAAAACTGGGGTTATCATCCATCCAGTTAAATCTAAACTAACGCCTACCAACATAATGGATTATTTGGGGTTCACTATTGACAGCTCACATGTCGGTGACTTTACCAAAGGACAAGGCTACAGTCTTAACTGAGGCCTGCAACAACCCCACTGACATCAGTGAACCGTCTATCAGATTGGTAGCAAGGGTAATTGGCATATAGTGTCTTCCAACCACACAATTTGGACCTTTGTATTACCAAAAATCTACAAAGGGCAAAAATACAAGCACTCAAAGTTAATACTGGTCATTTCGACAGATCAATAAGCCACCAATCAAAGCTTATGGAATTAAAATGGTGGAGGGATAACATTCGGCATTGTTCCAACCCTATCGTTATCAGCAAACCCTTAGTGGTGCTACAAACTGATGCCAGTGCGCTTGGTTGGGGTACTACCAATTCCATCTCCATCTGTGGAGGTAGATGAAAGGCACAGGAGGCATCATTATCACAGACACTGGGCATAAACTACCTGGAAATGTGGGGTGCGTTCTATGGCCTAAAGTCATACTGCTCTGGGATAAATCACCAGCATGTTAGACTACAGAGTGACAATCTGACTAATACAATTTGGTAATGGTGTATCCAGAGAAATATTTGAATATCAGCTACTTACCTACCAGGTAACCCAAAATTCAGTGACAGACATCAGGTCACGCAAATTCAATAAAATAAGACTTAATCACCAGTTACCAAACTGTGTTTCTTGGGAACCAGACCCTGGGACAGCAGGGACAGATGCTTTTCACTGCATTGAGGGGGCAATTGTTTATCTATGCATTCCCTCCTTTTCTGCATCATCAGTCGGGTATTACGAAAAATACAACAAGACTCGGCGTCTGTTAATTGGTAGTGCCGATTGGCCTACTTAACCATGGTTCCCTGTGATACTCGACATGGGTTTTTACCATGTATCACCATCCTGAAACAACCAGATTATTGGTTCATCCCGTAACAGGGGAACCCATCCATGTCAAATACAACAGACCTATCAATTTGTAGAGTCTAAAGAAACCTCTACTGCAACTGGGACTGGCAGACCGAACATTGAACATTATCTCAGCGGGCCACAGACAGTCCACCAAAAAACTATCTGGTATACATCAGGAAATGGGAGATATATTGTCACAGAAACAACATCACCTACAGTTCGATGAACATAACGTCTGTTCTGGATATCCTGGCAGGCCTCCATTATGATGAGGGGCTCAGTTACAGTGCCATTAACTGCGCCAGAAGTTCCCTTTCAACATATCTATGGCGAGGATCAGAGCGTCATTCTGTTGGGACTCACCCCTGGTAACCAAACTTATGAGGGGAATTTTTAATATCAATCCCCCAAGAACCAGGTACTCTCTAAAATGGGATATGGGTATTGCCCTAACATTGCTAAGGAATTGGTCTCCAGCAACAGCTCTGTCCCTGCAAAGACTGACGCACAAAACAGTCATGCTGATGGCTTTGGTCACGGCACTAAGGGTACAGTCGTACATAAGTTAAGGCTGGACTATATGACTTCTTCAACAGGAATATAACGTTTCATATTACAAATTAGTCAAACAGAACAGACTCATCAGGCCTCAAAATAGAATTTAGGGATTACCCTACAGGTATCGTCTCTGTATAATAAGACAATTATTGTTATATATGGAGAACACCCAAAACATCTGAGGCTATGAGATGGCACTACTAATCAGCCACAAACAACCCACAAAAAAGTGTCGGTTCATACTATTTCCAGATGGCTGAAACAGGTTTTAACAACAGCTGGGGTGGATACTAATATATTCAAATCTTATTCCACCAGGGCTGCAGCTACATCGGCAGCTATGGAGTTGGATGTACCAATGGACCAAATCCTCGAGACAGCAGGATGGATAAGGGGAAAATGTTCCAACTATTCTACCACAAACCAGTAGTTAAACCTGGAATTTTGCAGAGTCAATTTTAAGTTCTGTAATATAATTTCACCCCATAAATAGGGGCTATAATTGTTGTTAATAATTTATCATGGATCTCAATGTTGGATTCATGTCTAAACATGTTAACACAATTCCTCCCACAGTCAATTAAGGCAGATGTGATGCATGGACTCGTTTCCACGGCATTAAATCACAGAGCTTTGAAATCTTCACGTAGTCACTCACGTGACTCCGAAGTAAAATAGTAAGATTAAACGAGAACTTAAAGGGCTTTCTCATGGTGTGACCTGAAGCAAGACTTAACAAGAGTTTAACATCGTGGGAACCTCTGCGATAGCAGTACGGCATTCGTGGACGACCGAGGACCTCCGTGGCACTAACGGCAGGTAGTCGTGTAACTTTGTAAGGTCGGGAGAAAATTCAAACATTTTTGAATTTCTCCAAGAGTGACTTGAGCAGCGTTGCAACATTGTATGAACGCAGATGCCAGTGCGATATCCGTGCGATATCCGTAATGACTCTTGCGGGTACCGTGGGAACTAAACCCGGAAGCTTGACAGAAGGGACATAAGGTGAGTAAAAAAGGTGGTCTTAATATCGCCAATGGACCATGTGTCCATCGAGGACGTCCCACCTAATTGTCATTGTTTGAGAATCTTTTTCACAGTAAGACTTGCAGAAATGCCTCTCAGAAAAGCGCAAAGAAAGGGGTCAAAGAAAGTCAGAAAGTTTTTAGCCATGCAGGTAAATGAGGAGGAAACTCAGCAAGAGAGACAGGTGGAGAGGCAAGAGGAGATGCCAGAGATACCACTGCCTGTGGGCTCCTTGGAGCAGGGAGAGGGTGATCAAGGTGGATTTGAGATTGCCTCCCCAGTAGTGAGTATCTATAACAATATATTAGTTTATGTACAGGAGAACAATTTAATGTTATCCATGATTTAAAAACATACAATGTTACAGATGTAAAAGTGCTGTTTTTGCAGGGAACAGACAGACTTTTATAAGATAAATTAAAGGAAACTGCAAAAACAGCACTTTTACATCTGTAGCTTTGTATGTTTTTAAATCATGGATAACATTAAATTGTTAAAAGGAAACAGGCCCTTTGGCCCAACTTGCCCACACTGTCCCAGCTACACTAGTCCTACCTGCCTGAGTTTGGTCCATATCCCTCCAAACCTGCCCTATTCATGTACCTGTCTAACTGTTTCTTAAACGTTGGGATAGTCCCAGCCTCATCTACCTCCTCTGGCAGCTTGTTCCATACACCCACCACCCTTTGCGTGAATTACCTTTTCTGATTTTATGTTTCCCAGATTTAATGTACGTATAATCTAAGGCTCTACTGAACTTCAGGGCATTTAAAATGCGTGGGATAGGAATGCGAACGACAATGCCACAATGTTTGATGGCTTTTATTTGTTTTTATTTGTGCGGAAGGGTCTGCTGAGAAAACAACAGTGTGTGAAAGGGAGAAATAATCATCGCTCAATTCATGGGCACCTTTCATATCTTTCATATTGTTTCAGGAACATGCCAAAGTAGTACTTTACAAATATCATTACAGTTACGAAGGCTGGCACAAAGGCGCAGCGGTAGACTGGCTGCCTTACAGTGCTAACAGCACCAGAGACCCAGGTTGGAACCAAACAACAGGTGCTGTCTGTACGGAGTTTGCACGTTCTCCCTGTGACCCGCGAGGGTTTTCTCTGACATTTCGGTTTCCTCCCACACTCCAAAGATGTACAGGTTAATTGGCATGGTATAAATGTAAAATTGTCCCTAGTGTGTGTTCCATAGTGTTAATGTGTGGGGATCGCAGATCGTTGCGGACTTGGAGAGCCGAAGGACCCGTTTCCGCGCTGTATCTCTAAATTAAACTAATCTGAAAATAAATTATTATACATTATTGGCAGTTTGTGTAGCTGCAAGATAAAATTTGGAATTGTACAATGAATATACTTTTCAAATGCATATTATACATGAGAAATCCTAAAAATAGATATGAATTTGAATCTTGTGGTAGGATTTGGTCACAAATGATAGCTTCTTTCATTTTTACCACAATTTTGTGAAACATGCGTGCAAATTTTAGATGCTGGAGACTTTACTGTTGAGAGCAAAGAGAGAGCAAGAATACGTTAGATGGAAGCTGTTTGCATTTCAATTCACATGTGACTATCTTGGCAGTTCATTGCTGCAGATTGACTGCAAATCAATCTGTAATATACGAGGTTATGATTAATTGTCAACTGCTGTTCTCTCCGCAGGGGCTGTAGATTCACAGTTCTATGTTTGAATGCAATTTTTGAGGTGAAAAATGTAATTATATATAAAATAAAAGTCTGTAAATTAAGGAGAACGAGCTTGTTTTTTCCCCCTCAATTTGTTTTAACAGTGCTGCCATCATCATTATATTTTTCTACTAGAAATTTGATATTATACGCTATTCCACAGCATTTTAAATCATATTGAGTTTATTATTTTAGGTGACGAGATGGTAATAGCTCAGACAATAATCTTGCTCAAGATGTTTATTCCATGGCAGCATTCTGATTCATTTGTTGCGCACTCACTTGCCTTGTTGAAACAGTGGGGAATATACATTAATAGCTGAAACTAAATCACTCAAAACATTCAAAATTGTTTTCAGAGGTCTTTCACATAACACTGCTGTTCTGCAGCCAGTTAACAGTCCATCAAAGATGTATGATTTAAGATTTGTGATGGAAGAAAGCAGAAAAAATATTTCACCCCAGGTATTAAGTTTAGTTCTAAACTTTTCTTCTGTGACTAAGCGCTTTTGCTAGTCTTTCTATTTTGAGCCCTCTGCGCTTCCAAAAATACACAATACAATTGGGTTGAATTGACATTATTCCCAAAGTTATCATTCTATAAGCTTTAGACATAACAAGGAATATTTCTGAAGAATGTTTTCTGAAGAAGGGTCTCAACCCAAAACGTCACCTATTCCTTTTCTCCAGAGATGCTCTCGGACCCACAAGTTACTCCAGCATTTTGTGTCTATCCTCAGTTTAAAACAGCATCTGGAGTTCCCTCCTACACAAGGGATATTTAAAAGAGCAGAGCATTTCTCAAGTACATAACTGCGATTTTCTCAACTAATCTCTGCAATAACTCCAGCATATCTAAAGTCAAAATAAAGACATACTTCAACCAGTTTTAGTTCATTGATGATCTTTCTCAGTCAATCACAATACCATACTCTTTCTCATTTCTTTAATATGTGATTGTTTCAAGTATGTATATGACTGGCAGCTGACTGTGTAGGAAGGAACTGCAGATGCTGGTTTAAACCGAAGATAGACACAAAATGCTGGAGTAACAGCGGGACAGGCCGCATCTCTGGAGAGAAGGAATGCGTGAGGTTTTCGGGTCGAGACCCTTCTTCAGACTGACTGGCAGCTGCTTCTGAATTAGATCAATTTTGTTCAAATCTGTAAAAGTGCTACCTAGATATTTAAGGTCAGTAATTGTTCGAGCTAAGGAATCGAAGTCAAAGTCAATTTTATTCGTCACATGCACCCGAAGGTGCAGTGAAATGAATTTGCCAGCAGCGATACACTTAAAAAGAACACACAATACACAATAAGATTTAACACAAACATCCACCACAGCATTCTTCACTGTGGTGGAAGGCACAAAGTTCAGTCAGTCCTTCTCCTTTGTTCACCCGTGGTCGGGGCCATGAACCCTCCATAGTCGCCGCTACGGACGTCCGGATGTACAAGCCCTCTCATCGGGATGATCTAAACTCCGACGTCGGGACGGTCGTACACACTCCGCGGCTTGGAGTGCCCGAATCTGCACTTTCTTACTGGAGACCATGGCTACAGGATGTTAGAGTCCGCAGGCCAGCGGTCGGAGCTCTTCTCCGGCGATCCCCGGCGAGGGATCCCAGACTCCGGATGGTAAGTCCACACCGTGGCTAGAAGCTCCACAGACCACAGCCCCATGATGTCAAAGTCACCAGGCCAGCGATCGGAGCACTCCTTCTGCCAACCCCCGGCAAGGGTTCGCCCGCTCCGCGATGGAAAAAGTCCACACTGCGCCCGCTGCTGTAACTCTGGTCCCGACTTCTGGAAAGGCCGCTCCAATCCATGCTGTTAGGTCGTGTGGGAGGCCACATGGGAAAAGTCGCCTCTCTGTCGAGGAGGCGACTGAAAGCGGTTCCCCCCCTTCCCCACCCCCTACACAAGACACACCGAGAGGCACTAAAACAAACCTTTGGAAACACTAAAAAAAACAAAAAAAGTCGAAATAACGAACACGCTGCTGGCAGGGCAGCTGTCTCAGGATGGTCTCATTAGTGAGATATGTTTGATCATTTTCACTCCTGCCATGTTTAAAGTTACAATTAGAAAAGATTAACTGTTTGCAAAGTTTCAGAATAAAAAAATGTGCTGTAGAGATGTGGGAATATAACTTTTATTTTTCCATTGATTAATTAATTTCATAATAAAGGAGTCAAACTAACATTTTTCGCGTTGCCTGGATATCCCAAAAATTTGCACTGAAATGTAATCATTGGCACAAAAAGATGGTCAGCTAGATCGAATCATGCTTGATGGTGTTGAATGACAATTGTAAGTTTTTATAGATGGGTCTGCAGTGGAGAGATTTTGCAGCTTTGAATTCCTGGACATTAACATCTTGGACAACTTGTCCTTGGCCAGCACAAAGGTATAATCACAAAGAACCTTTCTTCAAAGTTTAAAGAAATTTGGCATGTCACTGAACACTCTAACAAACCTCCACAGATGCAAGAGTCCCAGATGGAACAATGAAATTCTTACTTGCAGCAGCACAACATAATATGTAAACATAGTACATTGTAAACAATGTCATAAATGAGCAAAGAAAGTTCAGTGTGTGTATATGTACACATATTTACATATATACGGATATATGTCTATATATATATATATAGACATATATATAGATCTGTTATATGTAAATATGTAAACATATATACAGATCTGTATATATGTAAATATATGTGTATATATATATATGTGTGTGTGTGTGTGTGTATATATATGTACAATTATATACAAATATATATATGTGTACACACACACACATATATATACACACATACAATCACATGATGGACACACACATAAAAATCAAACAAACAATAATAGTGCAATAATAACAATAATAGTCTACGTAGTTCAGAGCTTATTTGAGGTTGGAGTGTTTAATAGCCTGATGGCTGTAGGGAAGAAGTTGTTCTGGAACCTGGTCGTTACAGCTTTCAGGCTCCTGTACCTTCTTCCCGATGGCAGTGGTGAAATGTGCGTGTGGCCAGGGTGGTCTGGCTCTCTGATGATGCTGGCTGCCTTTTAAAAAAATATATCCTGATTGGTTGCATAATGACCTAGTACAGTAATTCTGTAGGCTGCAGAGAGTGGTGGCCTCCGCCCAGCCCATCACTGGCACAGCTTACCGAATAGCGAAAGGCCTGGATAGAGTGGATGTGGGGAGGATGTTTCCACAAGAGGGAGAGTCTAGGACCAGAGGGCACAGCCTCAGTATTAAAGGACGTTCCTTTCGGAAAGAGATGAGGAGGAATTTCTTTAGTCAGAGGGTGGTGAATTTGTGGAATTCTTTGCCACAGAAGGCTGTGGAGGCCACGTCAAGGGATATTCTTAAGGCAGAGATAGATAGATTCTTGATTAGTACCGGTGTCAGGGCTTATGGGGAGAAGGTCGGAAAATGGCATTAGGAGGGAGAGATAGATGACGATTGAATGGTGGAGTAGATTGATGGGCCAAATGGCCTAATTCTGCTTCTATCACATGACCTTTCTTCACCATCAGAAGCATCTACATAAGGTGCTGCCCCAAGAACGTGGCATCTATCATCAGGAATCCCCATCAATCGGGCCATGTTCTCTTCTTGTTGCTGCTGTCAGGCAGGAGTTACACAAACCTGACGTCACATACCCAGTAGTTTCAGGAACGGCTACTTACCTACAACTATCAGGTTCTCACAGCGATGTGCACCGACCTGACCCTATCTCGGCAATGGAACATTATTCAGATTCAGGGGGTGACATTGTCTAACCTAACAGACTGGGGTCTGTTGGATAGAAAGTCCAATATCCAGTTGCAGAGGGAGGGGTCGATGCCCAGGTCGTTGAGTTTCGTGATCAGTTTGGAGGGGATAATGGTGTTAAATGCTGAGCTAAAGTCGACGAACAGCATTTTCATGTAGGTGTCTCGCATTCTCACGTAGGTCTCCTGGACCATCTCTTGCACTACCATGGACTTGTTTTATTTCTAGTTGTACTTTACACTAACGTCCTTTTTGATGCAGTCTTTTGCTTTTTACTGTCTTGTAGAATGTTATGTATACTTGATATTTTTGTGTGCCTTGTCTGAGTCTGTGTGCATGTGATGCTGCAGCAAAGCAGATTTTGATTTTACCCATAAGTGCATACAGGGAAAAAAGTGTAACCCGAGAGAGAATCTCAGGAATTGAAGCAGTCAATGTGTGGAGCCACAGGAGATGGGTAAGGTCCTCAATGAGTATTTCTCAGTATTAAAGGACGTTCCTTTCGGAAAGAGATGAGGAGGAATTTCTTTAGTCAGAGGGTGGTGAATTTGTGGAATTCTTTGCCACAGAAGACTGGAGGCCACGTCAAGGGATATTCTTAAGGCAGAGATAGATAGATTCTTGATTAGTACCGGTGGGATTGACTTTTACATTTTGTTGTACCATGTGCAATGACAATAAAGAGATTCATTCATTCATTCATTCTACTCTGCTTTTACCGTGAGAGTCAATGGAGGTGTCTTGAGGATAAGTCAGTATTACGGTCAATGAAGTGCTGAGGGTCCTGATGCATATGAAGGTAGACAAATCTCCCAGGCATGATCAGATATAACCAAAGATACTGTGGGAAGCTAGAGAGATAATTGCAGGGGTTGAGATTTACGAGTCCTTATTAAATACAGGTGCCAGGAGACTGGAGGGTGGCAAATGTTGTGCCTCTATTTAAGAAGGGCTGCATGGAAAAGCCTGGAAGCTTCAGGCCAGTGAGCCTAACATCTGTGGTTGGTTGAAGTCACCAGAGAGTATTCTGAGGGATAGGATATACATGCATTTAGATGGACAAGGGCTGATTAGGGATAGTCAGCACGGTTATGTACGTGGGAGGTCGTGTTTCACAAACCTGATTGAGCTTTTCTGGAGATGTGACCAAAAAGGTTGATGAGGGCCGAGATGTAGGCATTGTATACATGGATTTTAGCTGGGCATTTGACAAGGTTTCGCTTGGTAGGCAGTTCTGGAAGGTTAGATCGCATGCGATCCAAGGAGAGATAGCTGAATGGATAGAAAATTGGCTTCATGGCAGGAAAAAGAAGATTATGGTGGGAGGTTATTTATTGGACTGGAGGCCTGTGACTAATGGTGTGCCTCAGGGTTCGGTGCTGTTTGTCATCTATGTCAATGATTTGGATGAGAATGTACAAGGCATGATTAGCAAGTTTGCAGATGGCACAAAATTGGGTGGCATTGTTCTTAGTGAACATTTGTCAAAAAGTCACAGATTTTTCAAAGAACAATTGTCAAAGGTTGTCTAAAATTGCAGCAGAATTTTGATTTTTTTGGGCAGGTGGGCTGAGGAATGGTTGATGGAGTTTAATACATATAAATGCAAGGTGTTGCATTTTTGGAAGTCAAACACCTCAAATAAAATCATCAGAGGAATAGATCGGGGATTGAGAATCACAGGACGTACATAGTGAATGGCGGGTTTCCTTGGGAATGTTGTAGAACAGAGGCTCCTCGGAGTGTGGGTACATAGTTCCTTGAAAGTGGCGTCACAGGTAGATAGGGTGGTCAAAAAGCTTTTCGGCACCTTGGCCTTCATCAGCCAGAGTATTGTGTATAGAAGTTGGGAGGTCATCTTATACTTCTATAAGACATTGGTGAGGTGACATTTAGAGTATTGTGTTCAGTTTTGGTTCCCTTGTTGTAGGAAAGATGTCATGCTGGATCGGGTGCAGAGAATATTTACGAGGATGTTGCCAGGACTCGAGGGCCTGAGCTACAGGGAGACGTTGAGCAGGCTAGGACTTTATTCCTTGAAGTGCAGGAGATGAAGGGTGATCTTATAGAAGTGTATAAAATCATCAGAGGAATAGATCGGGGATTGAGAATCAGAGGACATAGGTTTGAGGGGGGAATGATTTAGTAAGAACCTGAGAGTTAACGTTTTTACACAAATGGCAGTAGGTGTATGGAATGAGCTGTCAGAGGAAGCATTTGGAGCAGGTACTGTCGCAACGTTTAAGAAACATTTAGACAAATACATGGATAGGATAAGTTTAGAGGGATATGGGCCAAATGCAAGCTGATTGGACTAACGTAGATGGGGCATGGTGGTTGGCGTGGGCCATTTGAGCTGAAGGGCCTGTTTCCATGCTGTATGACTCCATGACCCTTACCTTACCGTACTTACCCATATGACAATAAACTCAACTTGACGAGTTAAATCATTTTCATCCTCACCCATGCAGTTCAATTTAAGCTCATTTCAAAAGATGATGGTCTGATACATTCTGAGTTTTTTCCAAACCGAGGACTGAACAAAATATACAAAAAATCCTTTCATAGAAAATGGTACGCTTTAAAAATGTTTCCATGTCTTCGCATGGTAAGTAATCTAAGCAGCAACATGGAAACAGCATATGTGAATACTGTACTGTGCAGATCATCCTAAATGAGTCTAAAAGGGGTTTATGAGGTGCCACCTAGTGGTTAGGCCACATACTGAGTGAACCCTCGGCACTTGGGCTGACGTGACTGTGTTTGGCGGAAGGAGTCGTCACGTGGTTAGTGGGTGTGCCCTGGTATATAGAGCCCTGGGAAAACCCTCCCCAGTCGCGTGTGTGTTGTTCTCTGTATTACCTCAATAAAGCTCACTTTGATTCACAACGCATAGCTCCCCATATTTACATATTAAAAGAAGGGGACCTCTTTGTAATAGTTGTAGGACGTGCAGAGGGAAATGAGCCAGAACTTCCATTTTACTATTATACACTACATGAGTTAACTTAATCTAAAACCTGAATGGGCAATTTGTGTATTCATCGTGTATTCTGGAAATTCAGACCAGATGCTCTGTGTTTATGATATGAACACAAGGAGAACTCTGATCCTGCACATTGATGTCAAATGGTGGGGAGTGCCAATTTTGATGCCACTTGTACCAAGCTCATTTGAGCTCTGTAGGTGGCAAGGGTTATTCACTATAACAATAGAGAAATGTTTTGGTGTTAGTCATAGAAACAGGCTCTTCGGCCCAACTCATGCATGCGTTCAAGATGCCGCATCTAAGCTAGTCCTATTTACCCACATTTGGCCCATATCCATCTTAACTTATCCTATCCATGTACCAGTCCAAGTGTCTTTTAAAAGTTTTTATAGTTTTTCCCAATGTCTCCCCTATCTGTGATAAATGTTTATCTCAAAATAGTAAGATTAAACGAGAACTTACCAGTTTGAAATTTGATCTGTATTTTATGAGGAGTTACGATGAAGGATTACGTGAAGACCCCGTCCAGCACGCATGCGTGACATACTTCAAAGCAGCGGTGTGGAATCACAGAAAACACAATAATTGAAATAAACATAGTAAAGATAAGGAGAACTAAGATATCAGTTGATCTCTATAATTGAGGGTTGGAGCGGAGGGCACGTAATCCCTCATCGTAACTCCTCATAAAATACAGATCAAACTTCAAACTGGTAAGTTCTCCTTTAATCTTACTATTTTACTTCGGAGTCACGTGAGTGACTACGTGAAGATTTTAAAGCTCTGTGATTTCAAACCGTGTAACAGTCCATACTTCACTAGCTGCCAAAGTCATCCAAGGGAGGATGTATGTTATCGTAATCAAACCTGAATCTGTTTGTAAAACAACAATGGTATTATTTGAAAATAATAAGAAAGAAATTAATGCTCCCCCGGGCTAAATTATATATTTTTTGCAGCGTCTAAAATTCTCTCTGCAAGTGAAACAGGTTTTAATGGCTTGTTGTAGAATGTTTGAAAGTTCTTCCCATGGACCACCCCGCTGTTACCAGGTTAGGTCCAGTGGCACATCCATACTGTTAGCCACCGACGTGGATGCTGCTCTGGTGGAGTGAGGTGTGTAAATATCGGTATCCACTCCAGCAGCTCCCAATACCTGTTTGAGCCATCTAGCGATGGTTTGACTCGGTACCCTGACCCAGTGGCTTTTTTGTGGCTGACCCATTTTGTCTCCCTCGGGAATTTTAGGTTGTGTTGATATATTGTAGAAGGTGTCACGACATATAATGGTGGTCAGGTGGGTATGCCCGGAATTCCATAATGAGTCCCGAAGTAGCTGGTCTGCTCAGTTTTACCAGCTCCTGAATGGTGAATGTTATTTGGTCTGATGTTATGACCATATTGTCCAGTCTGAGTAGGTAAAAGACTGGACCCTAATGCTGAGACTAAGCCATCAGCATGGCCGTATACAGGGTAGCTGTTTTCAGAGTAAGGAATCTGGCTGGTGGCCATCCCTTAGGTATGTCAGGACAACACTGACATCCCAGATCTTAGTATATATAGGTCTAGGGATTTTGAATAGAAGGTACCTCTCATTAATTTGGCCACCAGTGGACGAGACCTATGGCCTGTTTCCCTTGGTGCCTGTCTTAGATAGGCTGACAGTGCACTTCTGGCACATTTGATAGTGCTATAGTTCAGACCTTCATCATACTGGAGAGATATTGTTTCTTGGTGGAAAGTCGGTGAGATGCTGTCATCGTGTTCATGGTTCTATTTGACAATCCCAGCTCCATCAAAAGGTCTTTTTGGAATCTGCAACCCAGTAGGCTTATTCTGTCATGGCATGGGTGACTTACGCCTGATACAGGGTGGATCAGTAGATCTGGTCCGTGGGGAATGGTCATGGGTTTCAATGACCTCAAGGATCACTGGGAACCATGGCTGTGTAGGCCAGTCGGGTACTAACTAAAGTCCGAAGCAAAATTCATCTGTATTTTGCGTAGTACCTGACTGATGAGGCAGAAAAGGGGAGAAAACATAGAGATTAGTTCCCCCCCCCCCCCCAGTTCAGCGAGAATGTATCCATCGCCGCTGCCTCAAGGTCTGGTTCCCATGCAACATATATCGGTACGTGGTGATTCAGTCGGAATGCAAAGAAATCGATATCTGATGTTCCATATTGCTTTGTAATTTCAGCAAATACTTTGGTTTAACATGTCTGCCACAGTATTTAGCTCACCTGGTAGGTAAGTTGCTGATAGCCAAATATGTTTGACGACATACCATTACCAAATTGTGTTAATCAAATTGTCACATGATATCGATTTTATTCTGCCCATGTGGTTTAGTATAGGCCACCACTGTGATATTGTCAAATTATAAACGAACATGCAAAATGGTGCACTATTGAACAATATGCTTTTAACCCATAGAACGCACCCAACATTTCCAACTAGGTTTTATGTCCAGTGTCTGTATTGGTGATGACTCTAGATTAGTCCATTTACCACCTGTTCTGGATATGGGTTATTTTGTTTAAACGCTAGCACCTTAGCTCTAATGGAAAGGTCCAAGTTAAGTAGCTGGTAATGCTGCTACTAATTTCCCAATTACTCTTGCCACTTTAGTCGAATGGTTGGTTGATTGTTAACCATTAATTTGTTACAGGTTTGTGTCAATTATGCTGATTTCCCTTTTGGCAATGTAATAGACATGTGGACTGAGTTAATTGAATACCAGATAGTCCATAGTTGTGGATGGTGTCAACGTAGATTTATCTGGATTGTATGACAGAGCCCAGGCTAAATAGGTTTTTAGTAGCTAATGCTGCTGATTTAGCTAATTCCATGGTTTTGTCTGTTGTTAAATATCATCGAGATATGCCATGACAATATGTTTCCTTAATAGTGTCAGGGCTGGTTTGAATATCTTGGAAAAACAGTTTTGGCTCATATTTAGCCCATTAGTTAATAATTTATACTGCCATAGTTACCCTATGCAGGTAAATTTTAGGTATCTCCGATGATCTTTATGAATGGGTACTGAATAGTATGCATCTTTTAAATCGATGCCTACCATAAAGTATCCTTAGGAAATCCATGTTTGGCAGTTACAATTTCCATTAAAGTGTGTATACCTGGTGAAAGTATTCAATGTGGTTAAGTAAATGATGGTGCGACATTCACCATCTTTTTTGTTTTTTTGGTAAATTTAATACGGGTTCCAAAGGTTTATATTTAGACTTCTTTATGACCCCTTTGTATGTCTTCTCCAGTTCAGCTTGTCCCTCATGTTTCCTTTTTAGTGAGAGGGTAAAACCCCTTTGGGGTGCATGCTGAACTGGTGGCAAGTTTTTCTTAAATTCAATTTTGTCCTTGAATACTTTTGGTATATAACTACCAAGTGTGATAGTTCTTCATGCTTCCAAAACCAGGTGTGGTTCGCCGCCCCCCCCCCCCCCCCCCCCCCCCCCCCCCTCCCTGTTAGCACAATCCCCTCACCTTTTATGTGATGGTAGGAACCATACTCACCTACCTCCACTGTTGTTTAGTGGTGTGTTCATTTCTTCGGTTTCTGGTTCCTTGTCTGTCGGGGTGGTGTTGTTGGGGGATGGCACGTTTTCCATTGGGCCCGCTCTGGGTCCTGTCCTGAAAGACTTGCGGGGACGGTATGCGGGCCCCGAGCTTTCACCAGTACCATGAAGTAGACGACTACTGGTGGATGCGTAGAGGTTTTTGAGTGGTTTGCTCATTCCAGGTCCTGCCCTCATGAGGCCAAAATGTCTTGGATTCTTTGTCCAGATTTTAGGCTTGATTTGGTAATTCTTTGCCAAATAGCAGGATCTGTGGTTCTGAGGTCGGCGTTCTACACAGTCCTGCGAATTTTTGAGGTTGAGGGCAGGTTTTATGACCTCCTTCCCGAGGTTGCCAATCACATACTGTGTTGCACAGTAGAGCCAGGGTGTTTTGTCATGTCAACCCTGTCCATGGAATGAGCATGTGAAGTGATAGACGACGTCAGGGGTATCTACATTTTTTGAAATTTTAAGTTTTTTGGGTTTAAATACCCTGCTCAATGTACCCCCTGTAATGGCAGGCAGATTGAGCAAATGCAATTTTGGGGGAGGCGTGAATAAGTCCAACGCCTCAATGACTACCTGTCTTGGAGAGGTTTGAAGGACAGGTAGTAAGCTGGCCGCCAGTTTAGGCTGTAACGGCCGTCCCGCTCGTTGTGTTGCCACGTAGCGGTTCACCACACCCAGCAGCTCTTCCTGGTCCTGTACCTCAAGCATACTCCCGATTTTGTTCAGCCAGTGACCCCTCTTCTTGACCAGCCCAGCCCTGGTCACCAACGCTCCCCTCTGTTGAGGGAGATGCGATGGCCAGTGCTGTTAGTGCACTGGAGCGGGAGTGTCTGTGCTCCCTTGGCGAGCTTGCCCCAGCTCCCGAAACAAGTCTCGCTGGAGCTTTTGCTCCATGAGCCTTTCCATAAGGCTTGAAACGGTCACCTTTAGCCGCTCTCAGGTGGGAGTCTACTGTGCCGGGCTCTTCTGAGTGAACCGGCCGGTCCGACATCCGTTGTGCCTTACCACCAGCCCGCTGCAGTTGGTCGCCAACGTTCCCTTGAGCTATGCTGTCGGTGACTGAAGACCGCAGCGTGTGCAGTCCAGGTGCTGCCGGTCGCCCCCCACTGCTGGAATCCTCCTGGTCCATAGCAGCCCGACGTGGGAACGACCTTCCTTGGTGTTTCCCTGTTATGTTCCTATTTAAAATAAAGCAGAACAGGGTTTCGAAAACACCATGTCCTCAGAGTAAGATTTGCTTACCTGAAGGTCCGTTTTCGAATTGTTGCGGGAGAGCTCGTATTCCTGTCCGTCGCTGTGCACTGCGTGAGACACTATGTCGCGCATGCATGCTGGACGGGGTCTTCACGTAGTCACTCACGTGACTCCGAAGCAAAATGCTACTATAGTACACTCTTTTGTCTCTTGCATAAAACTTCATAAATTTTGGAATGAAATTTTTGGAATCGTCACAAAATTATTTAAAATAAAATTGAACCCCAATACAGAACTGATTATTTTCGGATCAATGGAAGCTGACTTCATTTCAAAAGTGTCTTCTTAATTATGGCCTAATAATGGCAAAAAAACTTATACTTACATTCTGGAAAAACGCACCCACACCAACGCTCAAGATGTGGATTTCAAATATGTCCGAAATGTTACATCTTGAAGATATGAGATTCGTCCTATCAGGCAAATCAGACCAATTCTTAAAGATTTGGTCTCCCTTTATCGACTTATTACAAGCATGTGGTGCAACACAACCTTAGAAATTAACTGTTTCAGAACCGGGTGAAGGGTGGGTAAAGATACGAAGCTGGTATTTCCCTTTCAACTTCTCTTTTTTTTTCTTTTTCCTTTTTCTCTTCACTACTCTTTTTTTCTTGTATCATCTCTCCTTTTTGTTTTCTCTCTTGGGTGTTACAGCTTTATGGGCTCTTTTTCTCTATTTGTTCACGAACTAACAATATCACTACTTTATATAATATTCTCTTTCTTTCTGTTCCTTGCTTTTCTCACTTTTTTCTTACTATTAAATTTAAAATAAGAAGTTGTACACAAAATGTAATATGTTATTCATGTTTTATATTATTGTACATTGCTTCTAATAAAAATGAGTACCTGCTTCAACAACCTCCTCTGGCAGCTTATTCCATGTACCCTCTGAGCGAAATTTTTGCCCTTTAAGTTCCTACAAAATCTTGCCCCTTTGACTTTAAACCAATATCTGGTTCTTGACTCCCTATCCTGGGTGAAAGACTCTGTATATTCACCATACTATTCCCCTTATGATGTTATACACCTCCATAAGATCACCTCCCACGCTCCTGCTCTGCAAGGAATAAAGCCCTCACCAACCCAACATTTCCAAATAGCTCAAGCCTTCAAGTCCCAGCAATATCCTCATAAATCTTCTCTGCACTCTTTCCAGCTTAATGACTTGCCTGGTGTTGTGTTTGGTTCAGTCTGCTGCTGTGGAGTCTAAGCCATTCATTGTCTTGCAGTGAGGTCTATGTATAAGTACTCTCCTTGTCATACTCTTCTGACTACTTTGAAATTCTTCCACATTTGAGTGGGTAAGCACTCACCCCAGACATTGGCCCAGTTCTATGTCTAATCCTACCTCAATTCCTGTCTGATCACATGTGGGAACACCATCCTCACCTCTATGGTCCACAGCCCGATCACACGCCTGGCAATGGATATGTTTAAGAAAGACACAAAAAGCTGGTGTAACTCAACGGGTCAGGCAGCATCTCTGGAGAGAAGGAATGGGTGATGTTTCAGGTCGAGACCCTTTTTCAGATATGTCTAACCTGGGCCAGTCATATCGAAACAAAATGTCACGCATTCCATCTATCCAGAGATGCTGCCTGTCCCGCTAAGTTACTCCAGCCTCATGCACTGCTCCTTATGGTGCATTGCAGGGCATGTTTGCTTGTTGTTATGGAGGAATCTGGGAGCATTTCAATTGTTCGACCACTGTGTTTCAAATGGTTAGAGCACCATCTACTGGAAAATAGTACAAATGGGGAAATCAAGCAAATGGTGTTTTCTTGCTAAATATATTGTTCTGAAGGTGGTGATGAGCTGTCTTGTTAAAGGACTGTTGTCATGGTGACAAAATGAACTCAGGTATTTGGTTGAGCAGCCCTGAAGAAATGATAATATATTTCATGACAGGATATTGTTTGGTTTGCAGTGAGGTCTACAGGTGGTGTTTTTAAAAATCTAACAAAGACACTAAAAGCTGGATTAACTCAGCGGGCAGGCCAGGCAGCATCTCTGTAGAAAAGGAAAAGGCCCATATCCCTCTAAACCTATTTAACTGCAGAAGTGGATATTGCAGAGTAAGAGTGCAGCCAGGCAAGGACAATCCCATTCATCAGTTCAAAAATGTCTAGCACAACATAGTCAAGGATTTTTAGAGAAGCAGGTACTGATGGCAAAGGGGTGGTGTCAGAGCAGAGAGAGAGAGAGTGAATAAACAGAAGGAAAACAATCTAACAGTGCAATGCCAATGTATTACATTGTGTCGGGGCTGATTAAGTTTCTATTTGTTGTGATTTGCAACCTTTATAAAATTGAGTGTGAAACTGCACCACTTCCTCCACTGCAGTGTTCAGGACTCTCCATGGCTCCATGAGATGAGAAGATGAAACATTGTTTCAACACGCAATGAGGACAGGGAGGGAAAGTCGGTTTCCTGTGGTTTATTGGTCAAGGGAGCAGAAGTAGTGGGTTTCAAGGACTAAATCCAAGTGATGGAGAGCTTGCTGGAGAGAAGCTAGAGAATGATTTGGATTGAAAGTGATGGCAGTGAAAAACAGAAGGAATGGGATATGTGGTAAAGTGAAAAAATGGACGCATTGGAGAAAGCTGGGGTGATGGTCTCAAATTTCAAGACAATATGTATCCACTTTCACATTTTGGGGATTGAGGATGGGGATAGAGTTATAAAGCAAATATTTTTCCAAACCAGCATTTTTTGGGATTAGTGTACATTTTTGTTCGAGGTTAACAACACCTGATGATGCGTCATATTGTCCAACAAGAGATACCAATAAATGACCAAACTACCATAGTCGTTTAAAGGAGAAGATGCCAAGACCATGTGTAGGAAGGAACTGCAGATGCTGGTTCAAACCGAAGATAGACACAAAATGCTGGAGTGACTCAGCGGGTCAGACAGCATCTCTGGAGAAAAGGAATAGGTGACGTTTCAGGTCGAGACTCTTCTTCAAACTCTGAAGAAGAGTCGAAATGTCATTTTTCCTTTCCTCCAGAGATTCTGTCTGACCTGCTGAGTTACTCCAGCTTTTTGTGTCTATCTTCGATGTCAAGACCCTAGTCGTAGAAATGAACAACATGGGATTATTATTATTATTATTATTATTATTATTATTATTATTATTATTATTATTATTATTATTATTATTATTATTATTATTATTATTATTAAATCATTGAAAACATTAGCGACGCAGTGGTGCTGGTTTCCGACGGGCACGGTGACAGACGCACCACACATCTCTGTCCTCCGTGCAGCTGGCAAGCTCCTCTTTTGTCTCTACACATGCATCTTCCATCAACATTTTCAACATCGTCTTGATTAGCCGTCCCATCCATGGGATGGATGTTAGATATTGATGGGGCTGAGAGCACCACAGGTGAATAAGAAGGTGATGATTTGATCACACTATTCTAGCTACACAAATATCATGGAAAATCAAATTTAGATGTTTGGAAATTTAATGGTGAGGGTGAAGTATTCTGGAGAGAGTTTGTGAATAACTCTTTGTACTGATCAGGTTTTAGGAATTTATATACCATCTTTGTTGTTGAATAGTCAAGTCAATTTTATTTCTATAGCACATTTAAAAACAACTCTCATTGACCAAAGTGCTTTACATCAGTGCAGGTACTAACGTACTACATACAATGGTACATAGATCTAACAATACATACACAAATACATATATACAGCGCTCCCTCAGAGCACCTCAAGAAACGCTTGTGAGTAAAAATAAGTTTTAAGCCTAGACTTAAAAGAGTCGATGGAGGGGCAGTTCTGATGGGAAGAGGGATGCTGTTCCATAGTCTAGAAGCTGCAACCGCAAAAACACGGTCGCCCCTGAGCTTATGCCTGGACCGCGAGATGGACAGTAACCCCAAGTCGGCCAACCTGAGTGACCTGGAGGTAGTATGGTTGGTTAGCAGATTTCTGATGTAGGTGGGGGCAAGCCCGTTAAGAGCTTTGTATACATAAAGGAGGAGCTTAGTGACAGGGCATTGGAACTTAGCCTCAGTGACCATGATCAGGGAAAGGGAGACAATGCAATTATCCAGAGCTGCCAGTTCTCATCCCAATTCCAAACATTGGGAAACTCATGGACCCGGTTCTCCAATACAGTACAATTCAATCAAAATTGAAAGAACATCATTAATCGGATGGTAATACACTACAGAGAAAACCATTTCTATTATTGTAAAAAATAATGTAATTGCCATTTCTCCGCCTACTGTCAATGAAAATTAAAGGAAAACATATAATTGAAATAAAAACAAAAAGTGTTAGAAACACTCCGCAGGTCAAGTAGAATATGTGGAAAGAGAAACAATGGTAAGGTCAGATTGAAGACCATTTAGAATCATAGAGTCAGAGTGATACAGCTTCAGCCCAACTTGCACAAACCGGCCAACATGTCCCAGCTACACAAGTCCCACCTGCCTACATTTGGCCCATATCCCTCCAAATCTGTCTAACTGTTAGTTGCAATAGTCCCTGCCTCAGCTATCTCATCCAGCAGCTCGTTCCATACACCCACCACCCTTTGTGTGAAAAAGTTACCCCTCAGATTCCATTTAAATCTTTTCCCCTTCACCTTAAACCTCTGGTCCTTGATTTCCATACTCTGGGCAAAAGACTCTACCTGATCTTTTCACCCCGAGTGTGGTAAATCTTTGGAACTCTCCACTTAAAAGATTTATGGAAACTGAGTAGCTGAGTAAATTAAAGGGATTGGAAGGTTTTAAGGAAACAACCGGTTCAGAGTCAATTGTCAGGAGTGCTCATTTATGATATGCACCAGATACGAACTGGAACAATGAAACCCTTACTTGCTGCAACTCAGTTGAGTTTATTGTCACATGTACCGGTACAGTAAAAAGCTTTTGTTGTGTGCTAACCAGTCAGCAGAAAGACAATACATGATTACAATCAAGGCATTTACAGTGTATAGATAGATGATGAAGGGAATAAAGCAGCCGTTTTTATTCCATCAGATTGTGCAGTTTGTATTTCTTGACTGCCTTACTGCGGTAAAATGTGCCAGAAGAAGGCAGAAATGCAGTGAAACCTCTCGTATTTGCTTTCTGACTTTGATCACCTTGTGAGTGTGAAGCAAGCTTAAAGGTGTTCCTTAAAACCTTCTAATCCCTTTAATTTACACATTTCTGTTGACTTCTTTCTTTCAGTTTATAATGTTTCTATCAAGCAGCTTGTGTTTCGTCATGATAAGGGAATAACGTTTAGTGCAAGGTAGAGCCTGCAAAGTCTGGTCAAGGATAGTCCGAGAGCCATCAAAGAGGTAGACAGTAGTTCAGCACTGCTCTCTGGTTGTGGTAGGATGATTCAGTTGCTTGATAACAGCTGGGAAGAAACTGCCCCTGAATCTGGAGTGTGTGTTTTCACACTTCTATACCTTTTACCTGATGGGAGAGGGGAGAAGAGGGAGTGGCCAGAGTGTGACTCATCCTTGATTATGCTGCTGGCCTTGCCGAGGCAGCGTGAGGTATGAATGGAGTCAATAGAAGGGAGACAGACACAATATAATGGAGTAACTCAGCAGGACAGGCAGCGTCTCTGGAGAGAAGGAATGGGTGACGTCTCAGGTTGAGACCCTTCTTCAGACTGAAAGTCACGAGAGATATAAATGATGATGTAGAGAGATGTAGAACAAATGAATGAAAGAAATAAAAAACATAACAATGATAAAGGAACCAGGTCATTGTAAGTGGCAGCTGGTGAGAACGAGAACCTGGTGTGGCTAGGGTGGGGGAGGGCGGAGAGAGAGGGAATGCGGGGCTACCTGAAGTGAGATAAATCAATATTCGTACCACTGGGCTGTAAGCTGCCCAAGCAAAATATGAGATGCTGTTCCTCCAATTTGCATTCAGCCTCACTCTGACAATGGAGGAGACCTAGGACAGAGGGTGTGTACACTAGGACAGATAGGTCTGTGTGGGAATCAGAAGGAAAATTGAAGTGATTAGCAACCGGGAGATCAGGTTGGTCCAGACTGAGCAAAGGTGTTCCGTGAAACGATCGCCCAGTCTGCGTTTGGTCTCGCCAATGTATAAGAGTCCACATCTTGAACAACGGATACAGTAGACGAGGTTGGAGGAGGTGCAAGTGAACCTCTGCCTAACCTGAAAGGACTGTCGGGGTCCCTGGACAGAGTCGAGGGAGGAGGTATAGTGACAGGTGTTGCATCTCCTGCAGTTGCAGGGGAAGGTACCTGTGGAGGGGGTGGTTTGGGTGGGAAGGGATGAGTTAACCAGGGAGTTACGGAGGGAACTGTCTCTGTGGAAGGCAGACAGGAGAGGAGATGGGAAGATGTGGCTAGTGGTGGGATCCCATCAGAGGCGATGAAAATATCTGAGGGTTAACATAGAAAACAGGTGCAGGAGTAGGCCATTCGGAACTTCGAGCCAGCACCGCCATTCAATATGTAATTAATTAATTAAATTAATTAATTTATTAGCCAAGTATGTAAAAACATACAAGGAATTTGATTTGTGATGGAAGGCAATGACGTCTTATCTTCTTCCCTCCTTATTCTTCCACAGACAGGGCAGTCGAACCATCCGCAGTCGGGGCGATCGAAGCTCACGCAGCCAGCGATCGAATCTCCTGCGGTTGGAGCTCCCGGAGTCAATCCCGAACCAAGGGACTGCGAATTCCACGATGTGAAGACTGCAGGCTCCCGTGGTTGGAGCTCCCGTCGATCCCTGACAAGGAATCGCAAGCACCACGGTGTTAAGTGCGCAGGCTGCCGTGGTTGGATCTCCTTAAGTCGATCCCCAGCAAAGGGACTGCCAGCTCCACGATGTTAGGCCGCAGTGCGGACGGAGATACGATACGGAAAAAGTTGCATCTCGGTCGTGGAAAGAGATTTTAAATAAATTCCCCGTCCCCCCACTCTCCACATAATACAAAACTAAAGATACACTAAACATAATTTAGCAACAGACTAGGAGCAACAAAAGAAGAAAAGGATGAGGCAGGCTGTTGGCGAGGCTGCCATCATACGGAGCCACCATCCTAAATCATCCTCAATCAGTACCCCATTCCTGCCTTCTCCCCATATCCTTTGATTCCTTTAGCCCTAAGAGCTATATCTAACTCTCTCTTGAAAACATCCAGTAATTTGGCCTCCACTGCCTTCTGTGGCAGAGAATTCCACAGATTCACAACTCTCTGGGTGATAAAGTGTTTCCTCATTTCAATCCTAAATGGCCTACCCCTTATTCTTAAACTGTGACCCCTGGTTCTGGACTCCCCCAACATCGGGAACATGTTTCCTGCATCTAGCCTGTTCAACCCCTTAAGAATTTTATATGTTTCTATACGATGCCCTCTCATCCTTCTAAATTCCAGTTAATATAAGCCCAGTCGATCCATTTTTTCATGATATGTCACTCCCGCCATCCTGGGAATTAACCTGGTGAACCTACGATGCACTCCCTCAATAGCAAGAATCCCCTTCCTCAAACTAGGAGACCAAAACTGCACACAATACTCCAGGTGTGGTCTCACCAGGGCCCTTATGATTATGTTATAAGAAGATTATGTTATGTATGCGATGGCTGATGGGGTGAAAGATAAGGACTATGGGAACTCTGTCCCTGTTGTGACTAGGGGGATGAGGAGCAAGGGCAGAGCTGCAGGGGACCGAGGAAACACTTGTGATGGCCTTATCTATGATGGAGGAGGGGAACTGTAAAGAATGAGGACACCTCGGATGTCCTGTTATGGAACACCTCATCTTGGGCGCAGATGCAATGTAGACGGAGGAATTGGGAAGGTTGGTTTGTGTGATGGTCTGGGCTGCGTCCACAATTCGCTACAATTTATTACGTTCTTGGATGGAGCAGTACCCCAACCGAGCTGTGATGCATCCTGATAAAAATCCTTTACAGGTAAACCAATTGAATCTGGTGGGACAGTTTCTTCCCAGCTATTATCTTGCAACTGAACCATTCTATCACCAACTAGAGAGTGATCCTGAGCTACAATCTACCTCATTGGAGACTCTGTGAGTATCAATCTTTTCCCAATTCATTTGTTTCTTCACTCTCATATTCTTAATTTCCAGTGTTCAAAAAATTGCAATCTTAATAGCAATATTCAGCACGTATCATGCTTTTGTGTATTCAATACTAAAGTTATATTATTATTATTCCCTATTGCATACAGTTGAAAAAGGTAAATATACTAATCAATGGTGGTGAACTGTCAGCTAAGCAAAGAAGATAGTCAGAATAATAACAGTTAATTTGCATGCTGTAGATACAGCACACAAGAAGAAGTTGACATATATAGCTGCTACTTAAAGATAGTCAAGTAATATCCTCCAATACTGAAATCTGTAGGAGGTATATATTTGAGCATGAGGACTAAGATACAAAAACAGTTTGTTTTAGCAATTGACAATCAATTATAAAGGAGCCGACTTAAAAATTAAAGAATCAAATGATTGGAAATTCATTTGATGGGAAGATGCAGAAAATAGATGACTGTCATAGAGTGACACAGTGTGGAAACAGGCCCTTCGGGCCAACTTGCCCACATCGGTAACCATGTCCCAGCTACACTATTCCCTACCTGCCTGCGCTTGGTCCATATCCCTCCAAACATGTCCTATCCATGTGCCTGTCTAATATTTCCTTGAACGTTGGAATAATCCCTGCATCAACTACCTTCTCTGGCAGTTTGTTCCAACCCCACCACCCTATGTGTGAAAAAGTTACCCCTTGGATTCCTATTAAATCTTTTCCCCTTCACCTTGAACCTACTGTAATGTTCTCTGGTCCTTGATTCCCCTACTCTGGGTAAAAGATTCCGTGCATCTACCCGATCTATTTTTGTCATGATCTTATATACCTCTATAAGATCATCCCTTATCCTCCTGTGCTCCATGAAATAGAGACCCAGCCTACTCAATCTCTCCCTATAGCTCATACCCTCTAGTCCTTGCAACATCCTCGAAAGTCTTTTCTGAAATCTTACCGCATGGCGACCCGGGAAGGGCATAAAAGTGCAATAATTATTATCAAGGGCCAATGTGACAGATGCATGGATGGAATTCTACCTTGAGATAATATCAAGGCTTCAAACAGTTTGGTTGAATCTTGGACCGCTGTCTGGCTAAAAGCTGAAATCAGTATCGAGGCCAGGAAACATCTCTGGACAGAGAAACAAAATTAACAATTTACAGTAGCTCAATGAACTTTCATATGACCTCTCTCCAAAGTTGCTGCCTGATCTCCTGAGTATTTCCATCATTGATTTTTTTTTTACTACAGATTTCCAGAAGGTATCGTGTTTTGCTTTGGGGAGGACAGGATGAATGGTCAGACAACCGTTTCTGTGATTTTGATGGCTTTGCGAAGAATTGTAGTGCATTAACCTAGCAATGATAAATAATAACACGTTGCTTTATAAACTGGCTCTTGGTGTTTCATGCGAGTATTTTCAAACAAGACTAAAAAGTGTCGAAGAATAAAATATAATATTCGTATATTCGTGTAGAATGAGCGATAGCTTGCCAATGGTTTAGGTTGTATCTTAATTTAAATCTAAAGTGTGGCACGGTGGCACACTAGTTGGTTATGTGAAATAACAAACAAAAAATGGTGGAAAAACAGTGGAGGGCACAGCTCTTTATCTAGGTTCAATTCCTACCTCTGATGCTACTGTTTGAATCTGGATCTGGATGTACTACGCTGAAATGCTCTAGGTAGAGCATCACTCAGCACTGGACAATTTTATACTGGACAATTTGTTTACATTTTTACAAGCCAATTAACCAAGCCAATTAACCCACAAACCTGTACGTCTTTGGAGCGTGGGAGGAAACCGAAGATCTCGGAGAAAACCCACGTACAAACTCCAAACAGACAGCACCCATAATCGGGATCGAACCCGGGTCTCTGGCCCTGCATTTTGCTGTAAAGGGCCTGTCCCACTTGGGCGACCTAATCCGCGAGTTCTGGCGAGTTTGCCCTCGAATCATACTCGCAGCATGGTCGACACGATGTCGTAGGAGGTCTTTGTAACTCTCCTTCATGCTCGAGAGTGGTCTCCGTGTACTCGAGGCCTCAGCTAGGTCGCGGCATTTTTTTCAATATGTTAACAAAATGTCCGCGAGTAAAAAACAGTCGCCATGGAAAAAATCAATACTTTTTTTACTAGTAGGTTAAGTCGTAGTAGGTCGAAGGTAGCCGAAGGTAGTCGTAGATAGTCTTCATCATAGTCGAAGGGTGGTCGAAGGAGATGGAAGGAGGTCGTCTTCACTCTCCACTATTAAGTATCCAATTTTCCGGAGGATTAGTCGTAGCTAGTCATTGCTAGTCGAACTGGTCTTCAACATAGTCAAAGGAGGTCGAAGGAGGTCTTCAACATGTCATTTTTTTCAAACTCTTCTAAACTCGCCAATTAGGTCACCCAAGTGGGATAGCCCCTTAAGGCAGCAACTCTACCGCTGCGCCACTGTGCAGTTTGCACCATCTCCCAACGACTATACTGTATGTTTTACTTCGGAGTCACATGAGTGACTACGTGAAGAACCCCGCTTACGACGCATGCGTGTCATATCGCTACACGCATTGCAACGAGTCACAGCAGGGGGAACGACGTTCCCCATGTGGAGAATTTGAAAGTCGGGAGCAGCAGGTAAGAGACTCTGCGTTCCTTCCACTTACCTTTTAGGTGGAGACATGGACCGGATCCATGAAGGCTGTGGAAAACTGGCGGGGGAGAACCGCGCAGTGCGGGCAGCCGGCAGCAGCAGCAACGGCACGCGAAACTTCCGGAGAGGAAACAGCTGTGCCCGACTTCGCTCCCGCACCGGCAAAATTCACTTCTCGGCCGGGCGGGAAGCGAAGCAAAAGACGTCCCATATGCCAGTCTCAAGCGAGTCTGGCTTGGAGCAGTCGCTAGCGG
This sequence comes from Amblyraja radiata, assembly GCF_010909765.2. NCBI lineage: Eukaryota > Metazoa > Chordata > Chondrichthyes > Rajiformes > Rajidae > Amblyraja > Amblyraja radiata. Next base: position 5,361,626 of record NC_045962.1, read on the forward strand.
CCAGTGCCGAGATTACCGGGGGAACAGCGGTGGACCTACATGGAGCAGCCGGAAGCGGCCAGGAAACGTTCACATAAGGGCCGGTGCAGCCGGCTGCGGGACGAGGACAGTCCGCAAACCAGTGCCCGTGAGTACCGGGGACGGGAAGAGCGGGCATATGGGAGAGAGCAGCAGACTGCGGACCGGCTGCAGGAATGGGTGCAGCCGAGAACGTCTAGTGCCAGTGAGCACAAAGACCGTTTGGTGCAGTTGCTGACAGGAGCTCCTCCATGGTGGCAGTCCCAGAAATATGGAGGCTAGCCACAGTGGGCAAGAGGTAAGTCCCACAGCGGTACCCCGTGTGGGGCCGCAAGATATCTCTTACTCCTCGGAGGAGAGTGGGCAGGACCAAATTTGGTCAGACCCTGACCAAGGCACAGGTTTACATAACCCTGAAGGAGGGGAGAAAGGAAAACTGCTTGATATGGTGGCCTGAGTTTTTTCAACCAAATCAAACTGGGGCAGATTTGGATTCTAGGATGGCAGCCAGTATAAATTATATGTCTGACCATCAGTTACAAACACAAACCTTTACAGAGACTCTGGCTAGACATCTGCCCCCAGGGAATTGTAATTCTCTACAAGTACCCAGCGTGAACCAATGCATATGGGGAAGGCCACCCGAACACACGACTTGAAAATCCAGAAAGCCTTAAAAGGGCTTACAGCGGGGATCACAGCCTTTGCCCGCACCCTGGAGAAAACAGAATTAACAAAGGATCACCAGGACGCTTTAGCTTTGTTCTGTAATGTCCAATTTGAGCTGAATAGCATGAGGAAGCGTGCTATTCAGCCAGCATTAGACCCGAAGTTCGCGGTGATTTGCAAACAGAGAGCCCTCAAACCTCCAACCCTATTGTTTGGAAAAGATTTATTTAAACAGGTTAAAGAGCTTGATGAGGAATCAAAGACATTGGGGCTCATTAAGACTAGTGCAAAGTCTTACTTTGGGCAAAGATACCAACCATATGGACCACCTAGAAGAGAGGCGTTTAGCGGTGGCAGTGCTAAACCCAGATACAACCCGCAGCAGCCTTTTTTTTTTTTAGCGTATGGCCAGGGACGACCACCCTGGAAGATGCGGGAGCCTCAACCTCCAACACAACCTCTAAAAACAGAGCCCCCCTTTACAAAGAAACCAAGGAAATAATTCAAAAACCACCAGTAACCATGGAGGTAGGTGGGTCTGGTTCTCTTATAATAAAGGGGAGCACGAGAGTTGGAGGGAGGCTGCAATATTATACGAAAGAATGGAATAAGATCACAAGAGACTCATATATTCTAAACAGTATTCAGGGTTATCTGATAGAATTTATTCATTAAAATAACCTTCCAGGGACCATACACCAGAAGGCACTTCGTACTCACGGAAGCCGAACAATCTATAGTGTCTAAAAGATTGCATACAATAGGCGTAGTTGAGCCTACAATACATGAGCCATTAGAATTTGTACCTAACATATTTATTAAAAATAAAAAAGATGGGGGTTGCCGGATAATCATTGATCTGTCAACCCTAAACACATTTGTTCAATATGTTCATTTAAGATGGATACCTTTATCACTGCTAAGAATTAGTGTCAACAGGGTGCTATATGGCAAGCATTCACTTAAAAGATGCTTACTATACAGTACCCATTAGAGGTGAACACAGACGGTATTTGAAATTTAACTGGATGGGGTCAACATAACCATAGGATATGGCATATCTAGACGACATTTTCAATGTTGGCAAAACTTACCGATTGGTTGGGGAGCCACTAATTCCGTTTCTAGCTGGGGAGGGAGATGGAAGACACAGGAGGCAGTTTTACTTAACACACGTGGTATAAATTACCTAGAGATGTTAGGGGCTTTTTATGGCCTTAAGTCATATTGCTCAGGCATTGAGCACCAGCATGTTCGGTTACAAATTGATAATACCACTGTGGTGGCATATATAAATTATATGGGTGGAAATATATCGACATCTTGTGATGAATTGGCAAATTCAATTTGGCTATGGTGTATCCAAAGATATATTTGGATATCGGCTACATACCTACCAGGGAAACTAAATTCAGTGGCAGACACCAGGTCACGTAAATTTAAGGAAAACACGGAATGGATGTTGAATAAAAAGGTATTTGCTGAAATTACAGCAAAATATGGTACACCAGATATTGATCTTTTTGCGTTCAGGTTGAGTCACCAACTACCAAGGTATGTGTCATGGGAACCAGACCATGGGGCAGAAGCAACAGATGCATTCTCTCTGCATTGGGGGAAATGGGTTTTTATGCATTTCCTCCTTTCTGCCTCATCAATCGGGTACTAAGGAAAATTCATTAAGATTCGGCATCTGGGATTCTCATAGTACCCGATTGGCCTACTCAACCATGGTTCTCGGTTATACAGGGAATGGTATTAGAACCATGTACCATTATGAGGCATAGCCCTAATTTACTAATTCATCCAGTAACACAGGGTAGTCACCCATGCCATAATAGTATGAATTTGTTGATTTGTAGAGTCTGAAAGACCCACTACTTGGCATGGGACTGTCAGACAGAACTATGAATATGATCATATCAGCTCAAAGACTGTCTACAAAAAAGCAGTACTTAGGACACATCAAAAAATGGGGGAAGTACTGCTTTGATAACAACCTTGATCAAAGAGCCAAGGACATTCCGGCTGTATTGGAATTTTTGACAAGCCTGCATTGTGATGAAGGATTAGGCTACAGTACCATCAATAGTGCCAGAAGTGCTCTTTCCAATTATTTATCGCTAGGAACGGAGCGGCACTCAGTGGGAACGCACCCCCTGGTAACTAAACTCATGAGGGGCATATTTAATGCGAAACCCCCTAAAACCAGGTACTCCCGAATCTGGGATGTGGGTGTCGTTTTGATCATGCTGAGAAGCTGGTCGCCTACTACAGCATTATCACTTGAAAAACTCACTATGAAGATGGTTATGCTGATGGCGTTGGTTACTGCACAACGAGTCCAGTCATTACACAAACTGAGGCTGGACTGCTTGATGATCTGCCCTGAAAAACTGGTGTTTGTCATTAATGATCTCATAAAACAAAATAGACCGGGGTCATCGGGGCAAGTAATAGAATTTATGGCGTACCCGAATGACGAACGCCTGTGTATAGTCACACATATCCTACTATACATGGAATACACAAAAATTATTTGAGGGCAGGAAATGGCTCTGCTGATTTCATACAAGAAACCACACAAAAGGGTGACGACCCAGACTATCTCAAGGTGGCTGAAAAATGTCTTAAAGATGGCGGGGATAGACACTAATGTTTTTAAATCTCACTCCACCAGGGCTGCAGCAACATCCGCAGCAAAATATCTGGAGGTGCCAATAGACCAAATCCGCAGGATGGCAGGATGGTCATCTGAGAAGACATTTCAGAGGTTTTATAACAAACCAGTTTTGGATCTATCATCGTTTTCAGAAAGACTCTTATGTTCAATAATATAATTTGCCCAAAAAACCAATGGGCTATGATTTCAATTTAATAAATTTATTTTTTCGTAACATCATACAGTTTTGTATGGAGGTGTTTTAAAAATTGTTAACAATACTTCTCCCAATAATCAAGGCAGACGTGAAGCATGGACTCGTTCCACGGCATGAGGTCACAGAGCTTTAAAATCTTCACGTAGTCACTCACGTGACTCCGAAGTAAAATAGTAAGATTAAACGAGAACTTACCAGTTTGAAGTTTGATCTGTATTTTATGAGGAGGAACGTTGAGGGAATACGTGCCCTCCGCTCCCACCCTCCTATGATCATATCATAAACTGGTATCTCTTTCATAATCTTACTATGTTAGGTCATTATAGGATATCTGTGACCTCACACCGCTGCTTTGAAGAATGACACGCATGCGTCGTAAGCGGGGTTCTTCACGTATTCCCTCAACGTTCCTCCTCATAAAATACAGATCAAACTTCAAACTGGTAAGTTCTCATTTAATCTTACTATTTTTTTCTAGTGTTCTGGTTTTCTCCATCAGCCAAAGCTGTGGCAAAGGGTTAATTGATTACTTCAAATTATCATTAGTGTAGGTAGGTGCCAAATAGCTATGGGGGAGGTTAGATATGTGAGAAAGAATGAGTTGCAAGGACACAGGGATATAAAGAAAACGGGATGGGACAGATGTGATTGCTCTTCTGGGAGGCATCTAAGGCATCCTTCTGTTTCATATTAAGCTAGTAAAGAAAGGTGGAGGAAAATCCAGAGCAATGGATCTTGGCTACTGATAACATGAGCACCAATGGTGGAGTGATTAAATTAAGGAATGTGGAATAATCTGGCATGAGCCTTGGTATGTTTCTGGAAGTGATTGGAGACACGGGGGAGATGACGACATTCAGGAATTAAAAGTAGGAACCAAGCAAAGACTAAAGACATAGCATAAATAAGTTTATAACATACAGGGAGTGTGGAAATCCCCAAATAAAGTCAAGAAAATCCTACTAATATCAGTAAGTCAGGAAGATTTGTAGAAAGATAGGCAAACCTAACTTTTCAAATGGTGGTATATCATGAGAACTGGAAAAAAAAATTCTAATGTAACAATTAGAGGCTGAGAAAGGGTGAAAAATGGAAGGAAGAAATGTATGGATGAAGATTAAGAGAAATTAAACAATACAGGGTGATGACATAATGGTAAATAGGAAGACAATGAATGAAACAAAAGAAGAACAAGTGGAATAAATTGCAACAGCATTACAGGTGCTATTCAGGAACTCTACATTCTGGAAGCCTGAAATAAGATCAGAAAATGCTGGAAATACTCAGCAGGTCATGCCACATCTGTAGGAAGAGAACATAAACTCTGTTTATCCTCTCACTGTGGCCTGTCCTGCAGAATGTTCCCAGGACCTATAGTTGGATTTTAAATGAAGATGTTTGTTGTGCTTTAAAGTTAAACAGTTTGACAATGAAATCACCTACATTTTGTTATCTTCAGTGTACATTTGTGTGCACCAAATTGAAAAGGATATTAGTAAATTGCAGCATCACTGGCTGGGTGCATTTAGAGAAACTTGGACAGCGGGAGGGAGGTAGCCTTTCTGTTTTGCAGGAACAGTAAAGCGCCTTTGGCAGTGAAAACACGTTGTGATAATTCAAAAGTGAATACTGCTGGGGAGGGTAAGATGTATTTGATTTGGGCATCACACTGTGAATGGAAGTATGGAGGATGACAAGTTGAATGTAGAGGCTGATCAGGGTAGAAAAGGAGAAGGAAAATTCCATTTGGTTCTGGGAAGGAGAAAAAGTAGAGGGAGTTGAAAGGAGAACAAGGTGGACGGAGATGCTGGAGAAACTCAGCGGGTGAGGCAACATCTATGGAGCGAAGGAAATAGGCAACGTTTCGGGTCGAGACCCTTCTTCAGACTGAAGTGAGGGTGGGAGGGGGGGGGGGCGGGAAGCAGTAAGGAAGAGGCAGAAACAGTGGGCTGAGGGAGAGCTGGGAAGGGGAGGAGAAAGCAGGGACTACCTGAAATTGGAGGTCAATGTTCATGCCGCTGGGGTGCAGACTGCCCAAGTGGAATATGAGGTGCTGCTCCTCCAATTTACGGTGGGCCTCACTCTGGTCATGGAGGAGGCCCAGGACAGAATGGTCAGATTCGGAATGAGACGGGGGAGTTGAAGTGCTGAGCCACCGGGAGATCAGGTTGGTTATTGCGAACCGAGCGGAGGTGTTGGGCGAAACGTTCGCCAAGCCTACGCTTGGTCTCACCGATGTAGAGCAACTGACATCTAGAGCAGCGGATGCGACAGATGAGGTTGGAGGAGGTGCAGGTGAACCTCTGCCGCACCTGGAACAACTGCTTGGGTCCTTGAATGGAGTCAAGGGGGGAGGTAAAGCGACAAGTGTAGCATCTCTTGCGGTTGCAAGAGAAAGTGCCAGGAGAGGGGGTGGTTTGGGTGGGAAGGGACGAATTGACCAGGGAGTTACTAAGGGAGTGGTCTCTGCGGAAAGCAGACAGGGGAGGAGATGGGAAGATGTGGCCAGTGGTGGGATCTCATTGGAGGTGGCGAAAACGTCAGAAGATTATTTGTTGTATGTGACAGTTGATAGGGTGGAAGGTGAGGACAAGAGGGACTCTGCCCTTGTTACGAGTGGGGGGGTGAGGAGTGAGAGCAGAGTTACGGGGTATAGAAGAAAACCTGTTGAGAGCCTCATCTATAGTAGAAGAGGGGAACCCCCATTCCCTGAAGGATGAGGACATCTCCGATGCCCTGGTGTGAAACACCTCATCCTGGGTGCAGATGCGGCGTAGACGGAGGAATTGGGAGTATGGGGATGGAGTCCTTACAGTAAGCAGGGTGGGAAGAAGAGTAGTCCAGATAGCCATGGGAGTCAGTGGGTTTATAGTGGATGTCGGTCAGTAGTCTGTTGCCTGCGATGGAAATAGTGAGGTCTATAAATGGTAGGGAAATGTCGGAAATGGTCCAGGTGTATTTGTCAGTGAGTTGTGTGTGGGTGCAGGAGGTAGCACCAATGCAGTCTTCGATGTAGCAGAGGTAGAGTTTGGGGATAGGGCCATGGTACGTCTCGAACAAAGATTGTTCGACGTACCCTACAAAGAGGCAGGCATAGCTGGGGCCCATGTGTGTGCCCATAGCTACACCATGTATTTGGAGGAAATGGGAGGAGTCAAACGAAAAGTTGTTCGGGTACCGGGTAGGCGGAGGAGAGTATCATTAGATGGGGATTGGTTGGTTCTGCGGTCGAGGAAGAAACAGAGGGCTTTAAGACCCTCCTGGTGGGGGATGGAGGTGTAGAGTGACTGGACATCCATGACTTGTGCAGGTAGATGGTCCTTGCCATTATGTTCGACGCAGACATTGTGGGCCGTAAAGCCTGTTCTCATACTTCCACGTTCTATGTAACCTTTAGTTGATTGCATATGTTAAATGCCTCTGGATTTGACAACTTTTCATATCAAAAAACTTAGTTGTTTAGAATAAATATTGATTTCTGGTAAAATAATCTCACAATTTCTTTTTTGGGATGTAATATTCATCTGAACATTTTTGTAACTCCCTTTTATGCTAATGGTGAAGTTTTCAAACATCAGGCCGAAGGTATTTAAGAAACTCCTTTCTTCTGTACAATAGGGAAGGTTAGCTGTGGTGTTGCAATCTTAATGGCTCTGGTTTCTTATGTTCTCTTCAGGTTAGTTTAGTTTATTGTCACGTGTACCGAGGTACAGTGAAAAACATGCTCACCTGCCAGCAGAAAGACAATACATGATTACAATCAATCCATTTACAGTGTATAGACACATGATAAGGGGATAAAGCCCTGTCGGGTCTCCGTTGTCGTTGGGGCCTAGCACCGTGGAGCGGCCTCCAGCCTGAACGACCCGGGGGCTCGGGAGACTGCGGAGCTGCGGACTACTCACCATCGTGGGGCTGGCCGGCCTCGGAGCGTGGGGAGCGGTGGTGACTCGCTGCTGCGACTCGACTCCTGGGGCTCGGAGGCTCCAGCAACGCAGACGCAGGTCCGGTGGACTGTCTGGGACATCGGGAGCTCGCGGGTCTGGGGGGGAGAGAGAGACCGCTTCCCGGGGCTCCCGCAACGCGACTTCTCCAGCCCGTGTTGCGGGGTTGGAACGACCTGGAGCGGGGACGTACATCACCTGGCGCGGCTTCATGGCCGTGGGACATTCCAGCGCCCGTGGGGTTCCAACCTTGTACTTTCAGACCGGGAGCGGGGCCGTAAATCGCCCCGCGCGGCCTAAAATGGCCGTGGGACTTATCATCACCCGCCTGGGGCTTGGATATCGGGAGAGACATGGAGAGCAGGGGAGAGAAAAGACTTTGCCTTCCATCACAGTGGGTTCATTGTGATGGATGTTTGTGTGAATTTAATTGTGTGTATGTCTGTAGGACATTGTCTTTGTTTGTATGGCTGTGGAAACAAAATTTCGTTTGAGTCTCACTGGGGCTCAAATGACAATAAATTTGTATTGTATTGTATTGTATTGTATTGTAAGCAGCCGTTTTGATTCCACCAGATTGAGCAGTTTGTATTTTTGCCTGCCTTACTGCGGTAAAATGTGCCAGAGGAAGGCAGAAATGCAGCGAAACCTTCTCTCTCACATTTGCTTTCTGGCTTTGAGCTCCTAGTGAGTGTGAACCAAGCGCGAAAGAGTCAACACATTTCTGTTGTCTTCTTCCTTTCATTTTATAATGTTTCTATGAAGCAACCTGTGTCTCGTCGCCAACATTAAAGATGCCTAGATTAAAAATAGTGGCTTATCTGTTAGATATTGGTGGCAGGATTCAAGGAAAACAGATGTCACTGAAGAAATACTGAATATCTGGAGTCCATTGCCTGAAGGGAGGAGGGAAGAGAAATACGTTTTGTATTTGATGAGAATTTGATGTGCTGTTGTCTGGGAGGTGTGAACCGGGCGCTGGGTAGAGGAGACGGCTTATTTATTGTCCAATTGATCTGTCTTTTTCCAGATGGGAAGGTGATCAATGAGCTGTTACCATTCTTGAGGCTCTCATTTAATACCTTCCAAAATTAGACTCCTTTGTGACAGGATCATTCAAGATATTTCAATACGCTGGTAAAACGTGGACATGAAATTGAATCTTGCTTTCATGGCTTGTAAAAATAATGCTTTAAAATAATTAATAGAACATAAAATATATCCCGAAGATGGACACAAAAAGCTGGAGTAACTCAGTGGGGCAGGCAGCATCTCTGGAGAGAAGGAATGGGTGACGTTTTGGGTCGAGACCCTTCTTCAGACTCAGGGTCAGGAGAGAGGGAGACAGAGAGCAGCTGCCTGTTCCTGCTGAGTTACTCCAGCATTTTGTGTCTATCTTCAGTGTAAACCAGTGTCTGCTATTCCTTCCTACACATTTATCTGCTCCACTGCGAAATCTCCTCAAGGTATGCCTACTTTGAAGAAGTTCTCCTCCTCTCTCTGACGAGAGTTCTGCAACATCCTCTTTCGCTGCTCTCTGTGTCTCCCTCTCCATCACCCATTCCTTCTCTCCAGAGATGCTGCCTGTCCCGCTGAGTTGCTCCAGCATTTTGTGTCTATCTTTGGTGCAAACTAGCATCTGCAGTTCCTTCCTACACATAAAATATATCCCTATTTTAAACCCATATTTGGCAAGAAACAAAATATCTGCTTTTTAAAAAAAACAAAATTAATAATTAATTTATTAAAATCATAATTAATTTTGTTCAGGGTATAATTAATGAAATAGAGAAAACAATACTTTAATTTAGAAATTATTTGGAACAATGAAAATTCTCACCATATGGAATAAGTTCCTCCATCATTTTGTCTCTCCAGATGCCTCTACATTCCTCAAGTGCAACAATTGCACTTACCACATTCAGCTGCACAGTTCCATTGCGTGGATATAAGAAATACCAACTTGCTTCTAGTGAGGAGGGGGATGCATGCTTGTCCATACTTGTAGTGTTTGTTGCACCAGCTGCTATATTGGCAAGGATACCAGCAAATCTGATTTAAAACATGTGTCTATACAGCACACCGGAAAGTTAGCTGCAACAGGAAAGATGTTGTTGCAGAGAGGATTTGTGAGGATGTTGCCAGGAGTTGAGGGTCTGAGCTATAGCGGGGGGGAAGGCGGGGGGTGGGTGGGGGGGGGGGGGGGGGGGTTGGGCAGGCTTGGACTGCATCCCGTGGAGTGTGGGAAGATGAGAAGTGATCTTATAGAGGAGTATAACTAGAAGATGGGATGTTATGTTGCAGCTTACCAAGGTGAGTCCACAGTTGGAGTATTGTTTCCAGCTTTGGTCATCCTGCTATTGGAAAGATGTTGTCAAGAGTGCAGAGAAGATTTACGATAATGTTGCATAGACGTCAGGCCTGGGCTATAGGGAGTTTGAGCAGGCTAGGACGTTGTTCCTTGGAGCGCGGGAGGATGAGAGGTGATCTTATAGAGGTGTATAAAATCATGAGAGGATTAGACAGGGTAATTGCACAGAGTCTTTTACCCAGAGTAGAATCAAGAACCAGAGGACATCAGTTTAAAATGAGAGGTGAAAGATTGAATAGGAATCTGAGGAACTATTTTTTTCCACACATATGGGTATATAGAAAGAGGAAGTGGACGCAGAAACTATAACAATATTTAAAAGACATTTAAACAGGTAACATAGAAACATAGAAAATAGGTGCAGGAGTAGGCTATTCGGCCCTACAAGCCATTCAATATGAACATGGCTGATCATCCAAAATCAGTACCCCGTTCCTTCTTTCTCCCCATATACCTTGATTCAATTAGCTCTAAGAGCTCTAACTAACTCTCTCTTGAATACATCAAATTGAGAGGAAAGTTCCAGAGGGATATGGGCCAAATGCGGGCAGATGGGACTGGTGTAGATGGGGCACCTTGGTTGGCATGGGCAAGCTGGGCTGAAGGGCCTGTTTTCTGTGCTGTATGTCTCTATCTCAGCATTGAAGGAGGCAGCCTTCACAGCCTTTTGAAGCAAGAAATTCCAAAGACACAACCCTTTGAGAGAAGAGTTTTTTCCACATCTTAATCACCTCTTATTCCTAGACTGTGTTCCCTATTCATCTGCCAGAAGGTAGAACATCTTCCCTGCATTTACCCTGCAAAATCCACTAAAAATCTCATATGTTTCAATAAGATTGTTTGTTATACTGCAATGATTAGCATTAAGGTTAGACCCAACCCATTCAAACTTTCCGAGGTAGAAAATGTCTCCGTATCGTATCCAGGACAATCTAGTGGTCACAGTTTTTTATGGTCAACATGGAACTGCAGCAGTGAAACATAGACGGAAGGAATTGCAGCTTTTTGTTCTCCATGTTCCAATTAATAACCATATAACAATTACAGCACGGAAACAGGCCATCTCGGCCCTACAAGTCCGTGCCGAACAATTATTTTCCCCTAGTCCCATCTACCTGCACTCAGACCATAACCCTCCATTAATGCAATGGTATGTTCCAATGATCCTGTATACCATTGGATTAGGGGAATGGGTTTTCAGAGAGATTAAGAATTATTAGAAATGGAGGGTTGGGAAGATTGTTGGAGAGATTAGATTGGTTGTTGTTTCCATTTACAACTGACTTCTGCATCTCCTGACAGACTGCCCTCATTCAGATAGAATTTTTCCTCCACCCTGACCCTCAACACTGTACTTTGTAGGGTACGTTGAACAATCCCTGTTCTAGGCGTACGCTGGCCCTATCCCCAAACTTTATCTCTGTGGGGAGGGGGGGTGGGGGGGAGAACAAAGAGGGAGCCGGGGGGGGGGTACTTTGTAACTTTGTCAGCACCGTTTATGTGGTGACAATTTGCATAACTTGTGTATGCAAGCAAAGAATTTCACTGTGCCTTGTCACATGTGCCAATAAACTATTCCATTCTATAAATTATTCCATTCCAAAGACTCCATCCCCTACTCCCAATTCATCCGTCTACGCCGCCTCTGCGCCCAGGGTGAGATGTTCCATTCCAGGACATTCGAAATGTCCTCTTTATTTAGGAAACGGGGGTTCCCCTCTTCCATCATAGATCAGGCCCCCACACGGGTCTCCTCGGTACCCCACAGCTCTGCCCTTGCTCCCCCTCCCCCCAGTCACAACAGGGACAGAGTCCCCAACTTTCAACCCCATCAGCCTTCGCAGACAGCACGGCATTTTCGCCACCTCCAGCGGGATCCCACGACTAGTCACATCTTCCAATCTCCACCCCTTTCCACAGAGATTGTTCCCTCCGCAAATCTCTGGTTAACATCACTTCCATCCAAACCACCCCCTCCCCAGGTAGTTTCTCCTGCAACCTCAGGAGATGCAACACCTGTCCCTATACCTCCTCCATCGGCTCCATCCGTAGACCCCGACAGTCCTTTCAGGTGAGGCAGAGGTTCAGTTGCAACTCCTCCAACCTCATCTACTTTTTATCTCCTGTTCCAGGTGTGGACTCCTATATATCGGCGAGACCAAGTGCAGGCTCTGTGATCATTTCGCTGAACACCACCACTCAGTTCGCCTAGGCCTGCCCGATCTCCCAGTTGCTAAATACTTTAACTCCCCCTCCCATTCTAATACTGACCTTTCTGTCCTGGGCCTCCTCCTCTGTCAGAGTGCCCAACGCAAATTGAAGGAACAGCACCTCATTTTTTGCTTGGGCCGCTTACAACCCAGCGGTATGAAAATTGATTTCGCTAACTTCAAGTAACCCTTGCCTTCCCTCTCTCTCTCCGTCCCTCCCCCACCCAAATTATCTGACTAGTTTCACTGTCCTCCTGATTAATCTTAGTGTTGGTATGCCACGTTGTCAGTGCCACCTTCCCCTCAGACGACAATGAACCATTAGGCATGTCCTTGGAACAGCATCTGCTTTGATGTTTCATTTTCACACCTTATACTTCCATATCTCTAGTTCCCCTCTTCCCTGACTCTCAGTGTGAAGAAGGGTCTCAGCCTGAAAATTCATCCATTCCTTCTCTTCAGAGATGCTGACTGTCCTGCTGAGTTACTCCAGTATTTTGTGCCTATCTTCGGTGTAAACCTGCAGTTCCCTCTTACACATTGTATTTATTGTTGTATGTATCATTTGTACATGTGTAATGTTGACTCTGTGAGCTGTGTTCAAATGAACAAGGAATTTCATTGCATGCTGGTGTAGATGACAATAATCTGAATTTAAATTTGAAAATGAAAGCTGAACCTGGATTTTAATAGACTCAACGAAAAAAACTGCAAACTCAGGGACTGCCACATCCTTTATTCCACTATTACCATCAAACCAGGGGTTCAATGAAGAATACGGGGCAGGGAGGGGGGGGGGGGGGGGGGGGGGGGGGGGGCGGGCTGGGTGAGGGCATGCCGAGCAGTACTAGCCATACTTCAGAGAGGGGCCAACTTGGTGGAACTTCAGGACAGCACTCCTTGCACAACATAAGGAAGACAGAGCTAAGCTAACTCAGCCAAGGGATCAGATCAATGTGGCACTGTCCTGCCGCATCCAGTCATGAATGGTGGTGCATAATTAAACATCTCACTGGAAGAGGAAGCTCCAAATTGTCTCCGAAGATAGACCCCACAAAAAGCTGGAGTAACTCAGTGGGACAGGCAGCATCTATGGAGAGAAGGATCCAGGGTTTTGTTCTTCTTCTTGCGTATGGCGTGCACAGCCTAAAGTTGTAGGACAACTTGTTCTATTTGATCTTACTTGATTGTGCACACCAGGTTGATTGCATTCGTTGAAACGGGGCGGACCACGTGAAGGTTGCAATCTCCCACCCCGATCCAGGGTCGAGACCCTTCTTCCGACCCAAAATGTCCCCAAAATATCTCCCTTCTCGATGATGAGGGGAGTGTAACATCAGTGTAAAAGGGAAAACTGAAGCATTTGCAAAGATCTTCAGCCAGATGTGCCAAGTGGATAATTAAGCTCTATCTCATCCAGTGATTTGCAGCACTATAGATGCCAGTCCTCAGGCAATTGGTTGCACTCCTCATGATGTCAAGAAACAACTAAAGGCATTGGATGCAGCAAAGGTCATGGGTTAGGGTTACGGTCCTGTCCTCATTACAACCTTGATCCATACATAGACAAAAAATCTGAAGTGAAGTGAGACTAACTACCCTGGACAAAAATATGCCCCACACATTTCCATTAAACTTTCCCCCTTTTACCTTATAGCTATTGCCTCTAGTTTTGAACATTTCCACCCGTGGAAAAAGGTTCTGACTGTCTGTCCTATCTATGACTCTTATTTTATATACTACTATCAAATATTCCCTCAATCTCCGACATTCAATCTTGGAGAAAACAATCCAAGTCTATCTAGCCTCTCCCTGTAATTGAAACCCTTTAATCTAGATAGCATTCTGGTAAATCTCCGCTGCACCCTCTGCAAACCTCCATATTCTTTCCTGTAGTGGGCAACCAGAACTGCAAACAATCATCCAAATGCGGCCTAATCAAAGTCCTTTTGAGCTGCATCATAACTTCCTGACTCTTATAATCAATGCTCGTAATAATGATGGAAAGCATATCATACTCCTTCTTCACCCTATCTACCTGTGCTGCCATCTCCAGTGAGCTATGAACTTGGACTCTGTGATCCCTCTACATATCAATGCTGTTGAGGGTCTGGCCATGAACTGTATACTCTCTCCTCACATTCAACTCCAAAAGTGCAACACCTCACACTTGCTCGGGTTAAACTCCATCTGCCATTTCTCCGCCCATTACTGCAGCTGATCTATATCCTGCTGCATCTTCTGACAGCATTGCTCAGCGGTTTCACCCCCTCCAGTTTTAGAAAGCATTTTATCAGGATGCATCACAGCTTGGTTTGGGAACAGCTCCATCCAAGACCGCAAGAAATTGCAGCGAATTGTGGATGCAGCCCACACCATCACACAAACCAACCTCCCTTCCGTTGACTCCAGGCTGGCTTGTGTTGTGGGGTCCACTTTCTGGGTCACAGGCCACCTTATTTTGGAAGTATTTCCATTTTATTGTTTCTATTGTCTGAATTATTTTATTGTCTGAATTCTGGTATTCCCTACCAAGCAACACAGTGGGCGCCCCTTTAATACGAAAGTGTCCCATTGTAGACAAATTGTAGATGCAGCCCAGACCATCACACCAACCAACCTCCCTTCTATTGATTCAATTTATACCTCACGCTGCCTCGGCAAGGCCAGCAGCATAATTAAGGACGAGTCGCACCCTGGCCACTCCCTCTTCTCCCCTCTCCCATCAGGTAAAAGGTATAGAAGTGTGAAAACGCACACCTCCAGATTCAGGGACAGTTTCTTCCCAGCTTCCCAGGCAAATAAACCATCCTACAGCAACTAGAGGGCAGTGCTGAACCACTATCTACCTCATTGGTGACCACCAGACTATCTTTCATCAGACTTCATCAGCTTTACCTTGCACTAAACGTTAATCCCTTATCATGTATCTATATACTATGAATGACTCAATTGTAATCATGTATTGTCTTTCTGCTGACTGGTTAGCACGCAACTAAAGTTATTCACTGTACCTTGGTACACTTGACAATAAACTAAACTGAACTGAAACCTCTCCCGTAATCATCATTTACCTCTTCTTTTTTATGAACCTTCTGACCAGCAGAGGGTGTTTCCAGACTTGCCATAGTAGATTTTGTAGAACAAGTCGTAGCTGTAATACAGAGAAAGTCTGAAGAAGGGTTTCAGCCCAAAACGTCACCTATTTCCTTCGCTCCATAGACGCTACCTCACCCGCTGAGTTTCTCCAGCATTTTTGTCTACTTTGGAGAATGTCACTTCATCCTAATAGGGTAAAACAGGAAGAATAAATTGGGTACAAACATAGAAAACATAGAAAATAGGTGCAGGAGGAGGCCATTCGGCCCTTAGAGCCAGCAACAATAACTAAATACAGCTGACATAGAAAATATGAAATATAAAATCAGAAAATGCTGGAAATACTCATGGGAAAGAATCAGGCAATGGCTGCAGGCAAAAGAAAACAGTGAATGAACAGTCAGGTTGATAATCTTTCCCAAGAAATGTGGGCGTAGCGATAGAGCGTCGGAGACCCACGTTCGATCATTACTAAGAGTGCGTGTCTGTACGGAGTTTGTACGTTCTGCCCATGACCTACATGGGATTTTCTCCAAGATCTTCGGTTTCCTCCCACATGGCAAAGACGTACATGTTTGGGGCTCAATTCGCTTGGTATAAAAAAGTTGTCCCTTGCGTGTGTTGGGTAGTGTTAATGTGCAGGGATCACTGGTCGGTGCGGACTCGGTGGGCCGTAGGGCCTGTTTCTGCGCTGTACCTCTAAACTAACACCAACTTGAAGAAATTAGCGATCTAACAATTGGTAAGCAACTAGATAGCTCTGGAAGGAGGAGGGAAGGGAAATTGGAAAGCATGGCAAGAGTTTAGTAAGAAATAGTTGTTTTTAGCTGAAAGGAACTCATCTGCAATGCAAGCATTCCTAAAGGTGCCCATACAAGAATGAAATATTTGATTAGCAATTGTCATTTTTTGTACATTTTGAATCCTTCTCCGTTCTATATTTACAAATTAAATATTCTGAGTGTGAATGGGAACATTACTTAGTTTTTGTTGATTATGGGTGTACATTATGTTGCTTCTTCTTTTATGATAGAAACATAAAAACATAGAAAATTGGTGCAGGGGTAGGCCATTCGACCCTTCGAGCCTGCACCGCCATTCGATATGATCATGGCTGATCATCCAACTCAGTATCCCATCCCTGCCTTCTCTCCATACCCCCTGATCCCTTTAGCCACAAGGGCCACATCTAACTCCCTCTTAAATATAGCCAATGAACTGGCCTCAACTACCTTCTGTGGCAGAGAATTCCACAGATTCACCACTCTCTGTGTAAAAAATGATTTTCTCATCTCGGTCCTAAAAGACTTCCCTCTTATCCTTAAACTGTGACCCCTAGTTCTGGACTTCCCCAACATCGGGAATAATCTTCCTGCATCTAGCCTGTCCAACCCCTTAAGAATTTTGTAAGTTTCTATAAGATCCCCCCTCAATCTTCTGAATTCCAGCGTGTACAAGCCGAGTCTATCCAGTCTTTCTTCATATGAAAGTCCTGCCATCCCAGGAATCAGTCTGGTGAACCTTCTCTGTACTCCCTCTATGGCAAGAATGTCTTTCCTCAGATTAGGAGACCAAAACTGTACGCAATACTCCAGGTGTGGTCTCACCAAGACCCTGTACAACTGCAGTAGAACCTCCCTGCTCTTATACTCAAATCCTTTTGCTATGAATGCTAATATACCATTTGCTTTCTTCACTGCCTGCTGCACCTGCATTCCTATTTTCAATGACTGGTGTACCATGACACCCAGGTCTCATTGCATCTCCCCTTTTCCTAATCGGCCACCATTCAGATAATAGTCTACTTTCCTGTTTTTGCCACCAAAGTGGATAGCCTCACATTTATCCACATTATACTGCATCTGCCATGCATTTTCCCACTCACCCAACCTACCCAAGTCACCTTGCAGCCTCCTAGCATCCTTCTCACAGCTAACACTGCGCCCCAGCTTCGTGTCATCCGCAAACTTGGAGATATTGCATTCAATTCCCTCATCCAGATCATTAATATATATTGTAAATAGCTGGGGTCCCAGCACTGAGCCTTGCGGTACCCCACTAGTCACTGCCTGCCATTCTGAAAAGGACCCGTTGATAAGTGGTTGCTGCTCATAACAATTTATTCTGGTGCTCCCGCACAGAATGCTTCACTCTGGAACATCTCCATCTCAAACACACTACAAAACCACCACAACCCCATCAAACCCCAATTGCATAAAATTCACTGCATAGTTCCCCTGCCCTTGTCAGACATGAGGGTGCAGAAGCCAAGCACTCTACCATGTTGGAATCTATGTTAGCCATCATGCTGAGGTTTGGCCAGAAGTGGAGCTAGCCATCTTTAAATGTTTTTCACCCACCCCATCACTTCCACAACTTGATCTTCGCCAGCTTCCAGTGATAGTTACCAGATCATGCTCCAAAGTTAAATTGTTATCAGTCATAGAGTCATAAAGCATGGAAACTGGCCCTTCTGCCCAACTTGCCCACACCGACCAACATGTCCCATCCACACCTACCTACCTGTGTTTGGCCCATACCCCTCGAAACCTGTCCTATTCCATGCCTGTCTTAATGTTTCTTAAACCTCACCTGCCTCCTCCAGCAGCTCGTTCCATACACCCATTACTCTTTGTGTAAAAACATTACCCCTCAGGTTCCTTTTAAATTCCCCCCGTCCCCCTCACCTTAAACCTAGGTCCCCTGGTTCTCGATTCCCCAACTCTGGGAAAGTGACTCTGTGCTATACCTGATTTATTCTCTCATGATATTGTACACCTCTATAAGATCACCCCACATCATCCTGCGCTCCAAGGAATAGAATCCCAGCCTGCTCAACCTCTCTCTATAGCTCAGACCCTCTAGCCCTCGCAACAGCCTCGTAAATCTTCTCTGCACCCTTTTCAGCTTGGCACAAATTTTCCTATAACATGGTGCCCAGAACTGAGTGAAATACTCTAAATGTGGCATCAACATCTTATATAACTGCAACATGCAACTTCTATACTCAATATTCTGACTGATGAAGGCCAATGTGCCAAATGCCTTTTTGACCACCCTATCTATCTGTGAACCTCTGACCACTGCCGTGACTTCTTCCTTAACCAATAATCCAACACCCCCTTCTCATTTACCCTCACCTCGGTCTCTCCTGAAGCCCCTGTACCCTGCAACATTGAGCTGCAAGTCCTGCTCTTAACCGGGTCCGCCTGGACTTGTGTGGTCTCCCAGTTGTCAGGCAATTTAATTCCCCTTCCCATTCCACACTGACCTTTCTGCCCTGGGCCTCCTCCACTGTCAGAGTGAGGCCAAACGTAAATTGGAGGAACAGCACCTCATTGGCAGCTTACAACCCAGCGGTATGATCTGGATTTCTCTAACTTCAAGTAACCCTTGCTTTTCCCCTCTCTCCATCCCTATCCCACCCAAGTTGTTGTATTAGTTTCCCGGGCATCCTGGTAAGTTTCACTGTCTGTATAATTCACCTAGCCCACAGCTAACCATGGACTGTTTCCTTGATCATCATTACTTTCATTTCTTTGTTCTATATCTCTCTAAATCTCACTTCCCTTTCCCCTGACTCTCTATCTAAAGAAGGGTCTCCACCAGAAATGTCACTTTCTCTCCAGAGATGCTGCCTGTCCCGCTGAGTTATTCCAGCATTTTGTGTCTATCTTCGACGTAAACCAGCATCTGCAGTTCCTTCCTACACATTTTGTCTGCTAGATTATCTCAGTCAGTCAGGAAACATCTGCGGAGGCATAGGGATTGTAGACAGACTCCAGACACGCTAAGTGATCCAATATCATCTTTAATCAGCATTTAAACTTAAACAGCATAAAGGATGGTTAGATGTCAGAACATGCCAACTGCTGCTCGAACTGAGTAGTGCCAGAAGCAAGTGTTAATATAAATATTATAGTGGGGTGGGGTTAGTGATGCTAACTCTATGTGATTGGTTAACATGCATAATTAATCTACAGGGATGGTCCATGTTTTGGGTTGAGAACCTGTATCAGGACTCTTGGTAATAACATAGTCAATGAGCAGTGGAAACCACAGAGAAGATGCCATGAAAGTGGAACTCAAAGAACTCCCTTTGAGGAAAGGCAGGGAAACTTCTTCAGAGTTGGCATACCTCGGATAGAGTTGGCAGCAGCATAGCCAAATAGATATACAATGGGCTGCAGGAGTAATAATCTGGAGTAAAATATAAACCACTGGAAGAACTCAATGAGCCAGGCAGAATCTGTGGATGCAGAAAGATGGTGGACATTTCAGGTTGAGACATTGAATCAGGATTAATAGTAGTCCTGATGCAGGATCACAACCCAAAACGTTGAGTATCACTGCCTCCATGGATCCTGCGTGACCCATGGAATTCCTCCATCGATTTGTTTTCTCCTGGCAAATGTAGAGTGCGGTGTTATCAGCTGTCAATTTTTTTTCTTACCTGCGGCAAAGTCTTGTTCTGGTCTACTGAGGACATTGCAACCTTACATCATGTGGATATCACCATGTAGGGCATCAATAGTGCTGAACTACTATCTATCTCTTTGGTGACCCTCGGACTATCCTTGATTGAACTTTGCTGGCTTTACCTTGCACTAAACATTAAATCCCTTATCATGTATCTATCCACTGTAAATGGCTCGATTGTAATCATCTATTGTCCTTCTGCTGACTGGATAGCACGCAACAAAAGCTTTTCACTGTACCTCTATAAATGTGGCAATAAACTAAACTGTAAATATTAGAATTGGGACTTACATTGCAATGCTGGATCCTTATGCCACGGCGGATAGCACAGACATTTAACTGATTTTCGTCAGTTCTGGCCTAATGTTTCAACATTAAATTGTCCATTCTATAAGACATTTGTGCGAGAGCAGAGCTTTCAACGTATTCATGTGAGCCATCTGTGTGTCCGGTTGAGTCATTAAGTCTTAAGTGATAGGAGTAGAATTAGGCCATTCGGCCCATCAAGTCTACTCCGCCATTCACTCCTTGCTGATCTATCTCTCCCTCTCAACCCCATTCTCCTCCCTTCTCCCCATAACCCCTGACACCCGTACTAATCAAGAATCTATCCATCTCTGCCTTAAAAAATATCCATTGACTTGGCCTCCACAGCCTTCTGTGGCAAAGAATTCCACAGATTCACCACCCTCTGACTAAAGAAATTCCTTCTCATCTCCTTCCTAAACCAGTTTTGGTCTCCAAATCTGAGGAAGGACATTATTGCCATAGAGGGAGTGCAGAGAAGGTTCACCAGACTGATTCCTGGGATGTCAGGACTGTCTTATGAAGAAAGACTGGATAGACTTGGTTTATACTCTCTAGAATTTAGGAGATTGAGAGGGGATCTTATAGAAACTTACAAAATTCTTAAGGGGTTGGACAGGCTAGATGCAGGAAGATTGCTCCCGATGTTGGGAAGTCCAGGACAAGGGGTCACAGCTTAAGGATAAGGGGGAAATCCTTTAAAACCGAGATGAGAAGAACTTTTTTCACACAGAGAGTGGTGAATCTCTGGAACTCCCTGCCACAAAGGGTAGTCGAGGCCAGTTCATTGGCTATATTTAAGAGGGAGTTAGATGTGGCCCTTGTGGCTAAGGGGATCAGAGGGTATGGAGAGAAGGCAGGTACGGGATACTGAGTTGGATGATCAGCCATGATCATATTGAATGGCGGTGCAGGCTCGAAGGGCCGAATGGCCTACTCCTGCACCTAATTTCTATGTTTCTAAAGAAACATCCTTTAATTCTGAGGCTTTGACCTCTGGTCCTGGACTCTCCCTGGAGTCTGTGTCTTTTGTTACATCATGACTGGATATTGTTCATCATCCTATAGCTACTCTTTAGTTTAAATGCAGTGAGTCCAGTGGATGGACTACAGCAGCATTAAGTGACTTGCATAGTCCCATATCAATTGTCAAACACCATCTGACCACTGAGGGAATGACATCAATACTGGTTCTATTGTTGATATGTGAAAATGATCCTGCATCGTGATACCTTATATCATCATATCAAAGCAATACTGTTAAAGCCTTAAGCAAAGGCAGGAATGTTAACTGCAAGCTTCAGCCTGGATGTGTAACTCAATGATAAATATTCACCAGGCTTGAAAATACACATAACTGTAAATGCAGATAATCTGAAATAAAAAACATCAGTCTTCACTATCCCCCCCCCCCCCCTCACCATCACCTAAAAATTGATAAAGTAGCATTGAAAGTAGAATCTCCAAAGGAGATTCCCAAGGCTAATTCCTGTAACGATAGAGTTGACTAATAGATGACGCTAGACTAGATGCGTCTGCATTCATTGGAGTTTAAATGAATGATGGCGACCTTATCCAGATATACAAGATCCTAAGAGAACTATACAGGTAGATATTGAGATATTTTCACTGGTGGGAGACTCGCAAACAAGGGGCTACAAAATAAGGGGCTGTTCATTTAAAACTTGAGGCGTGTAAAAATTCTGGAATGCACTGCCCGAGGGTGATGAAGGCCAGATCATTAGATATACTTAAAGAAGAGAGGAATAAATATTTGAAAGATCAAGGAATTGATGGGTATGAGGAACTGGCAGAGAAGACAAGTTGAGGCTAGCATTGATCTGCTGTGATCATATTGAACATTGAGGAGTCTGGTGCCCTCCTGTGGTCCTGTTGTATTCTGGTACATCGTGTTATCAGAACAGAAATGACCGAGACAAAGACATTAAAAGGATGGAAGGGAATTCTACAGCAAAACAAGGTGACTGGAAGTGCGATTGAGGTTGCTTTAGAAAGTTCTGGATTTGCAGTGGATTCTCCCTGAAATGGAGACTGAGAAATCCAGAGAGAATTTGATTTGGACCATATGTGAGATACGGGTGGTCAAATGGGTGAAAACGTTTGAGTTCTATACAATGATACGTTATTGTCACATGTAGCTCGGTACAGTGAATAGTTTTGTTTCTAGTGCACCAGTGTCACCACGTTTTGTCAACACCAAATTTACAAAGGTTCACCAATGTTCTATTAATGCCTACTGTCACACGTGGCAACAGGTACACATCACCCACCCTCCTCCACCAGGACCCCGTTCATTCCTAGCAGCCCTCACCAGGACCCCCTTTGTTCTCAGTAGCCCCCCCCCCCCATCTCTCCCACGGCCCTCCTCGCTCTCCGGCAGCCCCCCCTCACACTCGGCAGCACGGGTCCCGTTGATGCCAGTGGCTCCAGTGGCTCGGGGCCAAGTCCGCTGTTGGAGGAGCTGGGCCTACTGGGCTGGTCCCCTGTCCTCAGAGGGCGAGCCGGGCCTGGTGGAGGGCTTGTTCCCCCCCCCCGTCGGTGGAAACAAGAATCAGCACAGATACAATTGTCGTGGAAACAAGTCCTTCGGCCCTCCGAGCCCGCACCGGCCAGCATTCCCCGCGCATCAACATTATCCTACACACTGGGGACAATTTACAATATTATCGAAGCCAGGTAACCTACAAACCTGTAGGTCTTTGGGGTGTGGGAGGAAACCGGAGAAAACCCACGCGGTCACGGGGAGAACGTACAAACTCCGTACAGTCAAGCACCCGAAGTCAGGATTGAACCCGGGTCTCAGGCGCTGTAGGGCAGGAAATCTATCGCTGCACCACCATGTAGCCCCCTTTAATTTGACAGATGAGACGTGGCCGTGGAGAGGTGCCGGTTAGGCCTCTGTTCAGAAAATGAGCAAATCGTCCTCTGGTGGTCCTCGTCCTTGTGTGGGCTGAGGAGGAAATGGATATCCATGATGAGAATGAGTTTGTTATCCTAGGGACCTGTTAACACGGGACAGTGTCACAGGTATCACATCTCCAGGTGGGCATCACTTTGTATCTGCAGTTCTTTGCTTCTACAGAGTTTCGATGATGGGAAAAAGAATAAAGCCATGGTGGAACAAGGGCAGGAGGGGACAAAGGATCTGTCCGGAACAGTTCTGATTCATTGGTGGAAGTAACGGGGGTTGTCGGTCTCTAGAATTCATGGGGACGTGGTTCTTGCCCCGTGCTGACATTAGCGCTGTTGCTGCAGTTGATGGCAGAGTTCCCAAGATTCAAACTTGAGTCTGAGAGGGCAATGATCTGGGAGAAACACCAGCAAGCAACATGCAAGCAGCCCTGATGGGCAGTGAAACCCCGGGGGACACGGGTGGCTGGAGAGATCCGCTCTGCCCCCGGGAGCGCGCATTGACAGTCCCCGATTCCCGGGAGCGCGCATTGAATGTCCCCACCCATGGGAACGCGCATTGACTGCCACTGATCCCCGGGAGCGCGCATTGAATGTCCCCGATTCACGGGAGCGCGCATTGACAATCCCCGATCCCCGGGAGCGCGCATCGACAGTCCCTGATCCCCGGGAGCGCGCATTGCCTCTGCCTGATCCCCGGGAGCGCGCATTGCCTCTGCCTGATCCCCGGGAGCGCGCATTGCATGTCCCTGATCCACGGGAGCGCGCATTGACAACCCCTGGTCCCCGGGAACGCGCATTGACTGCCCCTGATCCTCGGACACGCGCGCCGACTTCCCCTGATCCCCGGGAGCGCGCGCGGGCCGCCGCACGTTGGCGCCAAGGCGAGGACGCGCATCGCTGGCTGGCGAGCGCGCCCCCGCGTCCTGCGCCCCTCCCTCTGCCTTGTGTGTCTGCCTGAGTCAGTCGGTCAGCGCCGAGCCGGCGAGCGGAACCTCCAGCACAGGTAGGTGCCGAGATAACAAGCAGAGCAGCCGGCGGGATGTTGGATTGAATGGGCAGCGGCGGTGCAGGCGGGCGGGGTGCTTCAGCCTGGTAGCCAGCGTTATTATAGTGGCAATAAAGTCTGTGGTCCAGGGCGGATGATGGGCAACATTGGCAGTCGCCACCAGTACTGGGCAACAATGTTGCTGCAGTCGGCTCCTGCACCTTTTGTTTCTCTCCCCATCCACTAGCGCAACCCGACACATTTTGTGCCGCTGGGGGGTTGGGGTGGGTGAGTGAGGAAAAACCCCATGGTAAATCCGTGGCGCTGGAGACTCTCTCCTTAGTCCCATCCTGTCATTTTCAGCACTGTCATCTTCTCTTGCTAATGCCACAGACAACAGGGGAAGGCAGACTATTTGTCACACCCAACGCACGACATGTTTGGACGCCTGGAGCTGGACTTTTTCCGAGACAGATAAATAGGGCTTTTTTTCCCGCTGGAGAAAAATGCGCATAATCTGACATGTCTTTGTGTGGCGTTAGAACATTCAGGAAAACTGTGCGTCTCTTAATTCAGCCGCTGGTCTATTGCCGGCTGTCTGCAGCTGATTATAGTAGGGGTGGGGGTGTGGGGGGTGAACTGTCTCTTTTGTTCTGTTCACCATTTACTTTAATCTGAATTATGTTCCCACGCCATGCACGTTTGCAGACCAGAATTACGTGCCATTTATTAAAATGCTGAGCATTCCGTTTATCGCGCCGTCGTAATCTAAGAATCGATTGAACCACACTTTTACAGAAACAATAAAATACATGGTCGCGAAGGAAGAAAAATGTTCCACTGATGCAGGGGAAGGGAGGCTTCTAATTTGGCTTCTAATCTTTTGCGACATTTGAATTATTTTTTTGGGGTCATTTAACTAAAATTCTGAAATGGATCTTCTGGAGAACGGGCTGCTGAAGATGACCAAGTGACAGGGTGGTTCAGTGTGAATGCGTATGACCCGCCTTCTTCCTCAGCCAGCGGATCATTCACTGTACTGTATTGCTGCCTTGGCAAGGGAAAGGGGGTGGTGTCTTGTACTGCAGTGGTTCAGCCCCCTTGCATTGAGAACCTTCACGGTGCTGGAGTGCGCCTGCGGCTCAGTTTCTTTACTAAACGCGTGTTAACAGTGCAAATGGTCACAAAGGGATAGTTGCTGCAAACCCCATCCACCCACCTGCCTGCCAGATGGTGCTGGGAATAGGGGCAGGCAGCCCAGCTCTCCTTTTTTACACTTCAAATGAAATGTCTTTTGCTCGTTGACCAATGTGCACATAGCCAGTTGGTTGATTCCTTTGTTTAGCATTAGACGCAGTTTTTTTTGTACAGCTGTGATTGTGGTGGCACTTACCTCATGAATGCCGATTTTTAACAAATATGCTCGAATTTGGAGCAATTTCATTAAAACAATATGGAAAATAGGTGCAGGAGGAGGCCATTTGGCACTTCGAGTCTAATTTACCAATTTGAACCAGATTTCGAGGGGAAATGGACAAAGAGATTGGCACTGAATGTGCTAACTACTGATCAAAATGAACTGGGGAAAGGGAGTAGAAAATCACAAAACAGGTTGGCTATATCTTGTAAAATGTCAAAGGAAGGATTAAACAAGGAGAAGGGTAATTGGAGAAGAATAGAAGGTTTGTTTTGTTCTGAGTTCTTGACTCAGGGGTGTGAATACTTTAACACTGAAAATTGGTGAAAGGCCAACCGGGGAAACACTAAAGTTACTATCATCCCATTCTTTTGTACGTTCAAAATGTCAAAGTGCAAAAGATCATTGCTATGTATTACAAAAGGAAAAAAAACTGTTGGGGGTGATGTACTGGAGGGGTTCCAGTTATGTCATAAATCCCATGGCTCCAACTGAATGGTTCGTGAATGCCATCTTAGGTTACTGTATTTAACATGTCCTGCTCTCTGGAGTTTAAATTAGTGTATTTTTTTAACCAATTACCTGAATTGGTTCATTGGCTCATGACAGTCACAAAATATGTCATGTCGGTTTTATTCGTTCTTCTGGAGATTTAATTTTGTCGACTTTATTCTTGTATTTCTTGGCAAGTTGTACAATGTAGATCACTTAAATTGGTTTCACCATCAAAATTGTTTTACAAATAATTCAAGCCCCCTTTATGCTCATTTCTTCTTTATGTAAGGTGCTGACTAATTTTACATTATATTCACAGATAGCAGCAGCCTGCTCTTATTGAGCTAACTGGTTTTATTCTGTCATGGTCATTGTGACAATGCTTTCTGACTGGGGATTGGTCATCAGAACTAAGCCTGATATATCGCCAGGGTACACAAAATTGCTGGGGAAACTCAGCGGGTGCAGCAGCATCTATGGAGCGAAGGAAATAGGCGACGTTTCGGGCCGAAACCCTTCTTCAGACTGATGGGGGGTGGGGAAAGAAAGAAGGAAAAAGGGAGGAGGAGGAGGAGGAGCCCGAGGGCGGGCGGATGGGAGGGTGGGAGGAGACAGCTAGAGGGTGAAGGAAGGGGAGGAGACAGCACGGGCTAGCCAAATTGGGAGAATTCAATGTTGATGCCATAAGGACGCAAGGACCCCAGACGGAATATGAGGTGCTGTTCCTCCAATTTCCGCTGTTGCTCACTCTGGCAATGGAGGAGACCCAGGACAGAGAGGTCGGATTGGGAATGGGAGGGGGAGTTGAAGTGCTACTGATATATCGCCATCTGTGTCTAGACAGATGCACCTTTTCTAGAGGTCAGCAGATAGCAGCTTGGAGTGAGAATAATTCTTTTTTTGATTTTGCTCCCTTACTGATGTCTTTGGAGCCATTTATCTCTTGCTGAAGATAGACACAAAATGCTGAAGTAACTCAGCAGGTCAGACAGAATCTCTGGAGAAAAGGATAATATTTTAAACCAAAATCAGAAGACATTTTATTCAAGTAAAAAAAATGTAAAACAAGGAACAGAGCAAAAAAAAAATGTGGACATTCTCAGAGGCTACACATATGTTCAATAACGTTTACCCAAATCAGGAATAGATGACGTTTTGGGTCAAAACCCTCCTTCAGACTGTCAGTGGAAAGGGAAATGAGAGATATAGACAATGATGTAAAGAGAAAAAGAATGAGTGAATGAAAGATATGCAAAAGAGTAACGAAGATAAATGAAACCGGCCGTTGTTAGCTGTGTGCTAGGTGAGAACAAACACAGACAATGAAACTCGACAAGACGACTTTGAAGCTGGTATGACTTGGGTGGGGGAAAGATGGAGAGAGAGGGTTACTTGAAGTTATAGAAATCAATATTCGTACTCTATTTATTGCTGTCCTGGAGCAATCAAATCTTGGCCTTTCCTAGTGTTTGTCATGTGGTACATCCAGAGGATCTGCCAGAATTATATTGACTTTGACAGAGGATCATTGTTTGTTTATTTTATTTCTTGATAATTCTGGTAAACTTAAAACAAAAACAAAGCCAGGGACTTGTGGTAAGATTTCCAGAAAAGGTGTTTGTGAAACCCATTGTGAGGGGAGTGAAGTGGGCAAAGCTAAACTATAGAATTGCTGAAGCAGCATGGAATAATGATTATGTTACGATGTGGATCACACTGAAGCCAACTGAGCCAGGACATTGTTTCAACAGAGAATACTGATGTAAAAGGTGTATGTATGTAATTTGAAATTTAAAATTCCCAACATACTTTAAAGCAAAGTTTTTATTTATGTAAACAAACAATTATCTGCTGTTGGAACTGCTTTCAGAACAATCCTGTTTGGATAATTCTAAGTACTGTTTTAAAGGAGTGGAAAAAACTAATAGAACATAGAATCATAGAATCATAGAATCATAGAAAGTAGGTGCGAGAGTAGACCATCAGGTCCGTCGAGCCCGCACCGCCATTCACTCATGGCTGAACACTAAACAGACACACTTACCCACAAACAGTAGACACAAGACACAGAACACAAGACACTACCCTCCCCTCTATACCGCTATCACCCCTCTCCACCCCAAGAACCGCGTGATCTCCTGGGGGAGGCAAAAAACCGGATAAAAACCCAGGTCCAATTTTGACTTCATAATTGCCCAGTGACTGCATTGCAGTGTTCATGTGGAATTACATTTTTTTGTGTATTACATGATATGGGAGCTTGATATTTCTCCTGAGTCGAATTTGCTTAACAAATTCATCATGTCCTAACATTTTCACCAGGTGTGTACAGTCCAATTTATCGAAGACCTGGCAAGGCATTAATGCAATGGAAGGATATCACTGGAGTTACTGCATTCTTAAGATTTTCGTTTACATACACATGTAGATTATGATCCTTTCCTTTGTGATAGGAAACAGGCAAAATGAGGAAATGGGCAGATGAATGACTTCCACTATTGCTCTCCAGCCATATGGAGGTGCATTGGAGCAACAAAGTCCAAAATAATTGGAAAATTAATTGTTTTCACATCCACGGGTACAGAAAGTCATAGAGTGATACAGTGTATCACCTTCGGCCCAACTTGTTCACCCTGGCCAACATGTCCCATCTACAGTAGTCCCACATGCCTGCGCTTGGTCCATATCCCTCCAAACCTATCCAATCCATGTACCTGTCTAACTGTTTCTTAAATAATGGGATAGACCCAGCCTCAACTACCTCCTCTGGCAGCTTGTTCCATACACACACCACTCTTTGTGTGAAAAAGTTACCCCTCGAATTTCTATTCAATCTTTTCCCCTTCACCTTGAGCCTATGTCCTCTGGTCCTTGATTCCCCTACTCTGGGCAAGAGACTCTGTGCATCTACCCGATCTATTCCTCTCACGATTTTATACACCTCTATAAGATCACCCCCTCGTCCTCCTAAGCTTAAAGAATAGAGACCCAGCCTACTCAACCTCTCCCTATAGCTCACACCCTCTAGTCCTGGCAACATCCTTGTAAATCTTTTCTGAACCCTTTCAAGTTTGACAATATCTTTCCTATAACACAGTGTCCAGAACTGAACACAATATTTTAAATGCGATCTCACCAATGTCTTAGGTAGACAAAAATGCTGGAAAAACTCAGCAGGTGAGGCAGCATCTATGGAGCGGGGAAAGGAAATGGGCAACGTTTCGGGTCGAGACCCTTCACCAATGTCTTATATAACCGCAACATGACCTCCCAACTTCTATACTCAATCCTCTGACTGATGAAGGCCAAAGTGCCAAAAGCCATTTTGACCACCTTATCTATCTGCGACTCGACCTTCAAGGAACCACGCACCTGTACTCCTAGATCGCTCTGCTCTACAACACTACCCAGAGCCTACCATTTACCATGTTCGTCCTGCCCTTGTTCGACGTCCCAAAAAGCAACACTTTGTATTAAATTCCATCAACCATTCCTCCGCCCACCTTGCCAATTGATCCAGATCCTGCTGCAATCTTTCACAACTATCTTCACTATCTGCAAAACCACTAACTTACCACCACTAACTGAATTATTTTCTTGTTTACGTGACATTTATAAATCAGTTTGCATTATAATCTATGCATCATTACTCTTGCTACAAATATGTGAATATATGGGTGATTTTAGATGGAAGGTCCAGAATGACAATTTACTGGATTTAGTCATAATTATGTGCAAGTTCAGCATATTTAATTGACACTAGACTAAGTGGGACCTGTTGGGTCCCAGTCATACGGGAGGCCTGGTCCCCCAACGCAACGGGGAGGGGGGTGTTGGGGAGGAGAGAGCTCGGAGAAAAGACGGGCAAGAGCCATGGGGGAGAGGGGGGGTATCACGGGGGAGGGGGCAAGAGCCAGCGAGGGGGACCAGAGGGGAAGGGGCTTGAGGAGGGGGCGGTGTGGGGACTCATAGCGGGGGGGATCAGTAACTGGTAGCTCTCCTCCACCGGGATCAGATTCTCCACTTTCCGTTTGGCCGACATCTCTGGCTCCGCGCCACTTCCAGTCCCTCCGACAATTGTGTCCTGTTGGAGACCGCCGCCGGTCTGCCATCAGTGCGGCAATGGTGCAGGAAGGGGCATCGCCATCCTGGCCATGGTGGTGTCTGACAGGAGAGGAGACTAATCTGCGCATGCGCGTATTTAAACCTTAATAACTTTTAAAATATACCATTGATTGGAACATAACTTGTTGCACTTGAGCACAGAGAATGGTGAGTCAGGTGGCGAAAAATCATAGCGCTATCGTGTACCATTTTTGTGCAAATAGAAAATCCACACAAATGGAAGATAACAAGATCAGAGCTTTAGTTATGTATAGATGACTCACAGAGCTTGAAAATAGGATCCCGACCTGAGACGTTGATGCTGCCTGACGTGCTGAGTTACTCCAGCAATTTGTGTCTATCTTCGGGGTAAAACAGCATCTGCATTTCCTTCCTACACATAGAAAAAGGTTCTTTGGGTCCCCAAAATTCTTGGCTATCTAGCCGAATCAAGTTTAGCAACACTAGGTGGCTTCATGGCCATTCTGTAATTTGCCGATCTGGGTAAAAGTTGTAAATAGTGATTGTATCTGAATTCAGCTCTGCCTCTGACAGTGAGTTCCAAATAACAACAACCCCTCGCGTAAACTACATTTTTTTCAATCGAATCCCCTGTGAAACTCCTCCTCATTTTAAACCAATGCTCTATTGTTTTTGTTGCCCATAACATGGGGAAAAATACTCTGCTATCCATGCCACTCGTTATCTTGTAGACTTCTATCAGGAAGGGACGAAGGAGGACCCGATGTGGGAGGACCACTGTGAGGGAGGGGGAAGAACAATGGGCAATGGAGTGGGGGGATGGGGGGAAGAACAAAGGGGGGTCTGGCGCGGGGGGGTGGGGGGGGGGGGGGAGAGGAATTTGTAACTTTGTGAGTGCCCTTTATGGGCGACCATTTGCATACCTTGGGTAGGCAAGCAAAGAATTGCACTGTGACTTGTCACATCTGACAATAAAGTATTCATTTCAATTCAGCATCCTTTGCTCCAAGGAAAACAAATCCAGCTAATCCCATCACAAGAGTCAAGAGTGTTTTACTGTCATATCTCCCACAGAACAATGAAATTCTTAGTCTGTACAACATAATATGTAGACAAAGTACTCTGTAAATAAAATAATACTTGAGAAAAAAAGGAACACACAAACACACACAAACACACACACACACACACATACACACACACACACACACACACACACACACACACACACACACACACACACACACACACACACACGTATAAAATGTCAAAATTAATGCCCCAAGTCTTTGTCGTTCTGAGCTTATTTGAGGTTGTAGTGTTTAATAGCCTAATGGCTGTAGGGGCAAAGCTGTCTCTGGACATTACAGTTTTCAGGCTCCTATACCTTCTTCCCGATGGGAGGAATGAAATGAGTGCGTGGCCAGGGTGTTGTGGGCCTCTGATGATGCTGGCTGCCTTTCTGAGGCAGTGACTCCTGTAAATCCCTTCGATGGTGGGGAGGTATGAGCCGGAGATGGACTGGGCAGTGTTCACAACTTTTTGCAGTCTTCTTTGCTCCTGGGCAATCAAGTTGCCAAACCAGGCTATGATGCAACCAGCCAATATGCTCTCTAATGTACACCTGTAGATGTTCAAGAGAGTCCTCTCTGACATACTGAATCTCCGTAATCTTCTCAGGAAGTCGCGTTGATGGGCTTTCTTTGTCATTGCATCAGTGTGCTGGATCCAGGAAAGACCAGGAATTTGAAGCTTTTGACTCTCCACCATCCTCTTGATATAAATACATTTCTGGGTCCTCCTCCAAAGTCAATCAGTTCCTTGATCTTAATGACATTGAGAACTGGTTGTTGTGCTGGCACCATTTGGTCAATCAATCGATCTCATTCCTATACCTTGACTCATTCTCATCTGTAATTTGTCCAACAACGGTGGTGTCGTCGGCGAACTTAACAAAGGTGTTCGCACTGTTCCCGGCTACACGGTCATGAGTAAAGATAGACACAAAAAGCTGGAGTAACTCTGCGGGTCAAACAGTATCCCTGGAGAAAAGGAATGGGTGACGTTTTGGGTCGAGACCCTTCTTCAGACTGAGAGTCAGGGGAGAGGGAAATAAGAGATATAGATGGTGATATAGAGAGATATAGAACAAATGAACGAGAGATATGTAAAAAATGTAACGATGAGCTGTGAGCTAGCTGAAAATTAGTTACTTGAGTAACGAGTGTTACTTGGTTGAGCAAACAACCTCGAGGTGCTCCCATACTGATAGTTATTGGGGAAGATATGTTGCTGCCAATTCGTACAGACTGGTCTGTTGATGAAGAAGTCGTGGATCCAGTTGGAAGGGATGATTGTATTGAACGCCGTTCTGCAGACTATAAACAACAGCCTGACGTATGTGATTTATTGTCCAAGTGGCCCAGTGCAGAGTGGAGAGCCAGTGAGATCGCATCCTCCGTTGACCAGTTGTGACGGTAGGCAAACGAATAGGTCGAGGTTCTTGTTAGGTACGAGTTGGTATCTGCCATAACCAACCTCTCAAAGCACTTCATCACTACAGACGTTAGTACCTTCAGTTGATAGGCATTGAGGCATGTCATCTGTATTATTGATGCCCTCTTAAAGCAGGTGAGAACGTCAGACTTTAGCAATGAGAGGTTGAAGATGTCTGCAGATCCAGCAAGTTGGTCTGCACAGATTTTGAGAACTCAACTGGGTATACCATCAGGTCCAAACGCTTTCCGAGGATTCACCCCCCTGAAGGATCTTCTGACATCGGCCTCCATGGCTGAGATTGTAATATAATTGGTGTCTATAGGGGCCCGGAAGGCAGTATTCTCCCTATCAAAGCGGGCGTAGTAGAACACTTCGAGCTCGTCAGGGAGTGATGCTTCGCTTGAGTTGCCCCAATTTCACCTTGAAGGTAGTGATGGCATTCAAGCACTGACACAGTTGCCGAACATCCGCATCATCCTCCAGCTAAAGGTCCCTTTTGAGCCTTTTTGATGGCCTTACTAAGGTCATACGTGGTAAAGCTCAGCATTGTCAGACTTAAATGCCTGGGATCTGTCCACACAAGAATGCAGATCTAATGGTTCATCCAAGGCTTCTGGTTGGGAAACACTTTTTGTAGGAACACACTCCTCCACACTTATGAAGTCTGTAACAACTGTGACGTATTCATTCAGGTCGTTGCCGAGTCCTTGAACATTGCCCAGTCTACTGACTCCAAGCAGTCCCGTAGTCGCTCCTCTGCCTCCCCTGACTAGCTCTGTACAGTCCTCACTGCTGGGGGTGCTCTCTTCAGTTGCTGCCTGTATGCAGGAAGAAGCAGCACTGCTGAATGGCCAGATTTCATACAGTGAGAGCGAGGGATGGAGCGATAGGCATCTCTGGTGTTCGCATAACAGTGGTCGAGGGTGTTTAATCCTCTGGTGCTGCAGGAGACATGTTGGTGATAGTTAGGGAGTGATTTCTTCAGGTTGACTTTGTTGCAGTCCCCGGCTATGATGGTAAAGGCCTCAGGGTACACCGACTGGTGTTAGTTGACCACGGCTTGCAGCTCCTCCAGTACCAGATGGACGTCTGCCTGGGGTGGGATGTAGACCGCGGTCAGGATGATGGAAGTGAATTCCCACGGGAGGTAGAAGGGACGGCACTCCATTGCCAGATGTTCCAGGTGTGGAGAGCAGGAGTTAGATAAGACTGCCCTGTCTGAGCACCATGAAGAGTTGACCATGAGGCAGACGCCCCCTCCTCTCCCTTTCCTCGATGCCAGTGTACGGTCCATACGGTGGATGGAGAACCCTTCAGGCTGGACGGCTGAGTCTGGGGAGCTGGGGTGAGCCATGTCTCTGTGAAACAGAGCACACAGCATTCGCTCAGCTCCCTATGATAAAGCAGCCTTGACCTTAAGTCCTCTTTATTTTCCAGTGGCTGAACATTGGCTAGTGGAATGTTTGGGAGAGAGGGTCATAGTCCCCAGTGCTTCAGTCTGATGTAGTCCTGCCCATTAGCCATGTTTCTGGACGCAATGGAGGTCTCCCGGTGTTTCCGGTTACTCACTGCTCCTGCAATCCCCCGCGAGTTCGGGGATTCCCTTGCGATCAGGAATTCCCTTACAGTCGGCAGCTCCGTTGCCGTTGGTAGATCGCAATAGCGCTAATGTGTTTAAATGGATAATCAGTTACAGCACCGATTTGTGCTGCTTCCTTTATACAGGTAGGCTCAGAGCTGCTATTTTTAATAATTTCACGTGTGCTGCTTGCAATCTCGATTATCTTAATCTTATTAACTAAAGTCTTCCAATCCAAGCAATGTCCTGGTGATTCCTTTCTACATTCACTGCAGCAATTGTGTGCAGCGTTGCTCTCTGAAAGTATGCATGGATTTTTTTGATGAAAATATTACAATAGTTATTGAAGTACCAAACTACTGAAGAACATACCAATGTTTCAGATTTGCTATGAGCAAATGATTCAGTATTTTATAGCATCTGCTGTCTGGTAAGGTTACCATTTATCTAGCAGAATGTTTTGGCTTGCACATCATTCAATGACTTTGACATTTTGGAAATTTCAAAATTAGAAAGTGTACCAGCAGTAGCTTTTTAAATTTATGTAGGAAAGAACTGCAGATGCTGGTTTAAATCGAAGGTGGACACAAAATGCTGGAGTAACTCTGCAGGCAGCATCTCTGGAGAGAAGGAATGGGTGACATTTCGGGTCGAGACCCTTCTTCAGACTTTTTTATTTAGATACTTTCA
Source organism: Amblyraja radiata (assembly GCF_010909765.2). Taxonomy (NCBI): domain Eukaryota; kingdom Metazoa; phylum Chordata; class Chondrichthyes; order Rajiformes; family Rajidae; genus Amblyraja; species Amblyraja radiata. The sequence goes on from NC_045962.1 coordinate 5,396,286, forward strand.
AGTCATGGAATTTGCAAGAAGTATTTGCTTTAGACAATAGACAATAGGTGCAGGAGTAGGCCATTCGGCCCTTCGTGCTAGCACCTTTCTAAACTTTCTAGGTCCGTATTTATACATTGAAAATTGCTGAGAAAAGATTTAAATGGTGAAATGTATTTTTGTTTAGTTTAAAGTTTTTGTTGGTGATGAATGCTGAAGTGCCCCAACTGGTCCATTTTGTGATTATCAATGAAGCATTGTGTTTTTGTTCCATTCTTTTCCAATTATGGAAAACTGCCTTCCAAACTCGTGCCCTGCCAAACTTTGAGTTAGGCACTTTTAGGTTCTCAATGTCAGCAAGACAAACGAGATAGTGATCGCCTTTAGGAAGCGTAACGGCGCACACATCCCAGTTTGCATTGACGGCACCGAAGTAGAGATGGTTAAAAACTGCAAATTCCTAGGAGTCAATATCAGCAACAACTTCTCCTGGACCACCCATATTGAAGCAACGACCATGAAAGCACACCAATGCTTAGAAGGCTTAGGAAGTTCGGCATGTCCCAAACAACCCTCACCAACCCCTACAGATGTGCTGTAGAAAGCATTTTATTGGGATGCATCACAGCTTGGTTTGGGAATAACTCCATCCAAGACCGCAAGAAATTGCAGTGGATTGTGGAGATAGATAGATAGATAGATAGATAGATAGATAGATAGATAGATAGATAGATAGATAGATAGATAGATAGATAGATAGATAGATAGATAGATAGATAGATAGATAGATAGATAGATAGATAGATAGATAGATAGATAGATAGATAGATAGATAGATAGATAGATAGATAGATAGATAGATAGATAGATAGATAGATAGATAGATAGATAGATAGATAGATAGATAGATAGATAGATAGATAGATAGATAGATAGATAGATAGATAGATAGATAGATAGATAGATAGATAGATAGATAGATAGATAGATAGATAGATAGATAGATAGATAGATAGATAGATAGATAGATAGATAGATAGATAGATAGATAGATAGATAGATAGATAGATAGATAGATAGATAGATAGATAGATAGATAGATAGATAGATAGATAGATAGATAGATAGATAGATAGATAGATAGATAGATAGATAGATAGATAGATAGATAGATAGATAGATAGATAGATAGATAGATAGATAGATAGATAGATAGATAGATAGATAGATAGATAGATAGATAGATAGATAGATAGATAGATAGATAGATAGATAGATAGATAGATAGATAGATAGATAGATAGATAGATAGATAGATAGATAGATAGATAGATAGATAGATAGATAGATAGATAGATAGATAGATAGATAGATAGATAGATAGATAGATAGATAGATAGATAGATAGATAGATAGATAGATAGATAGATAGATAGATAGATAGATAGATAGATAGATAGATAGATAGATAGATAGATAGATAGATAGATAGATAGATAGATAGATAGATAGATAGATAGATAGATAGATAGATAGATAGATAGATAGATAGATAGATAGATAGATAGATAGATAGATAGATAGATAGATAGATAGATAGATAGATAGATAGATAGATAGATAGATAGATAGATAGATAGATAGATAGATAGATAGATAGATAGATAGATAGATAGATAGATAGATAGATAGATAGATAGATAGATAGATAGATAGATAGATAGATAGATAGATAGATAGATAGAATAGATAGATAGATAGATAGATAGATAGATAGATAGATAGATAGATAGATAGATAGATAGATAGATAGATAGATAGATAGATAGATAGATAGATAGATAGATAGATAGATAGATAGATAGATAGATAGATAGATAGATAGATAGATAGATAGATAGATAGATAGATAGATAGATAGATAGATAGATAGATAGATAGATAGATAGATAGATAGATAGATAGATAGATAGATAGATAGATAGATAGATAGATAGATAGATAGATAGATAGATAGATAGATAGATAGATAGATAGATAGATAGATAGATAGATAGATAGATAGATAGATAGATAGATAGATAGATAGATAGATAGATAGATAGATAGATAGATAGATAGATAGATAGATAGATAGATAGATAGATAGATAGATAGATAGATAGATAGATAGATAGATAGATAGATAGATAGATAGATAGATAGATAGATAGATAGATAGATAGATAGATAGATAGATAGATAGATAGATAGATAGATAGATAGATAGATAGATAGATAGATAGATAGATAGATAGATAGATAGATAGATAGATAGATAGATAGATAGATAGATAGATAGATAGATAGATAGATAGATAGATAGATAGATAGATAGATAGATAGATAGATAGATAGATAGATAGATAGATAGATAGATAGATAGATAGATAGATAGATAGATAGATAGATAGATAGATAGATAGATAGATAGATAGATAGATAGATAGATAGATAGATAGATAGATAGATAGATAGATAGATAGATAGATAGATAGATAGATAGATAGATAGATAGATAGATAGATAGATAGATAGATAGATAGATAGATAGATAGATAGATAGATAGATAGATAGATAGATAGATAGATAGATAGATAGATAGATAGATAGATAGATAGATAGATAGATAGATAGATAGATAGATAGATAGATAGATAGATAGATAGATAGATAGATAGATAGATAGATAGATAGATAGATAGATAGATAGATAGATAGATAGATAGATAGATAGATAGATAGATAGATAGATAGATAGATAGATAGATAGATAGATAGATAGATAGATAGATAGATAGATAGATAGATAGATAGATAGATAGATAGATAGATAGATAGATAGATAGATAGATAGATAGATAGATAGATAGATAGATAGATAGATAGATAGATAGATAGATAGATAGATAGATAGATAGATAGATAGATAGATAGATAGATAGATAGATAGATAGATAGATAGATAGATAGATAGATAGATAGATAGATAGATAGATAGATAGATAGATAGATAGATAGATAGATAGATAGATAGATAGATAGATAGATAGATAGATAGATAGATAGATAGATAGATAGATAGATAGATAGATAGATAGATAGATAGATAGATAGATAGATAGATAGATAGATAGATAGATAGATAGATAGATAGATAGATAGATAGATAGATAGATAGATAGATAGATAGATAGATAGATAGATAGATAGATAGATAGATAGATAGATAGATAGATAGATAGATAGATAGATAGATAGATAGATAGATAGATAGATAGATAGATAGATAGATAGATAGATAGATAGATAGATAGATAGATAGATAGATAGATAGATAGATAGATAGATAGATAGATAGATAGATAGATAGATAGATAGATAGATAGATAGATAGATAGATAGATAGATAGATAGATAGATAGATAGATAGATAGATAGATAGATAGATAGATAGATAGATAGATAGATAGATAGATAGATAGATAGATAGATAGATAGATAGATAGATAGATAGATAGATAGATAGATAGATAGATAGATAGATAGATAGATAGATAGATAGATAGATAGATAGATAGATAGATAGATAGATAGATAGATAGATAGATAGATAGATAGATAGATAGATAGATAGATAGATAGATAGATAGATCCTTTATTGTCAGATCAGCCCAGACCATCCCACAAACCAACCTCTCTTCTCATTTATACCTCATACAGCCTCGGCAAAGCCAGCAGCATAATCAAGGACGAGTCGCACCCTGGCCACTTCCTCTTCTCCACTCTCCAATCAGGCAAGAGGTACAGAAGTGTGAAAATACACACCTCCAGATTCAGGGACAGGTTTTCCCCCAGCTATTATCAGGCAAATGAACCAGCCTAGCACAACCAGAGAGCAGTCCTGAATCTACCTTATTGGAGACCCTCGGACTATCTTTGATTTTACTTTACTGGCTTTACCTTGCACTAGACGTTATTTCTTTGTCATGTATCTGTACACTGCGAATGGCTTGATTGTAATCATGTCTTGTCTTTCTGCTGGCTGGTTATCATGCAACAAAAGATTTGCACTGTACCTCAGGACACATGACAATAAACTATCCCAAACTAGACTAGTATTTGCATACATCATGGGCAGTGTTTTTTTTGTGACAGTATGCCCACAAAAGCAAACGCCATTAATTTAGTTTTCCAATTACGTAACATGCATGTTAATTAAAGGTGCATACCAGCATCTTTTTATCTGCAAAAACACTGATCACAGGTAATATCATGGGAGAATAACATTGTATCAGTCTTTCATTTATTGCTCAGCACATTCTCAACTTCATAAACATTTAATGATATTTAATGATATTTCATATTTCATTTTATTGTAAGAATTGAATGGAGTTGTACAACACAATAGAATCCCGTAAACTGAATGATTGTGCCTGATTCCATTACCTCCTTTGGCAGTGTTCCAGATATTGAATTGAATTGCCTTTTATTTGTCATCCAGACCGAAGTCTGAACGAAATTTAAGCAGTCATTACATACAACACAATACAATAAAAAACAACAATAAACACATATTAACATCCACCACAGTGAGTCCACCCAACATCTCCTCACTGTGATGGAGGCAAAAGTCTTAGGGCTGCAGTCTCTTCCTTCCTCTTCTCCTTCTGCGCTGAGGCGATACCCCCCGGGCGATGTTAAAACCTGTCCTGCGGCTCAAACACCGCGGCCCGGGGTAGTCGAAGCTGCCGCTCACCAGACCTGCTGACGCAGCCGCTGGCCCGCGGCCGAACCCCCGGTCTCAGGCCACCGCCACCAGAACTGCCGTCCCAGCCCCCGGAGCATCGTTCCAGCCCCGAGCCGGATCGCCCTCACGTGAGTACTGCCACCGTCTCAGCCTCGCGCCAGGCCGCCGCTCCTCCCTCGCGCCAGGCCGCCCCGACTGGGCGCCGCTCCTCCCTCGCGCCAGGCCGCCGCTCCTCCCTCAGGCTGGGAACGCCGTACCTCCCCGAGCTCGGCTACTCCGACGGGAGCACCGTTCCTTCCTCGGGCCGGCCGTCACAGCCCCTCACGAAAGCCCTGCTCCAGCCCCGAGCCGGGCCGTCCTCACGGGAGCGAGCTCAGTGCGAGTCCTGGCAGGCTCTGCCTCCTGAGCCTCGAGGTCGCCAGCTCCGCCACTAGGCCTCAGCGCAGACGGAGGCAGAGAAGGGGAATACGACAAAAAAGTCGCATTCCCCCGCAGGGAGAGACAGCAAGCCCCGTTTCAACCCCCCCCCCCCCCCAAAACACAAACTAAAAACCAAAACTAGACTAACCAAAACGAAAATAAACAAACCAAAAAACACAAAACTAACAGGACTGCCGGAGAGCCGCGCCGCCACGTTGCCATATGAACCGCACTGTTTTAAAAAAACCATCTACCCTTTAAAACTCCTTCCTCTCACTTTAAATCTATGCCTTGTTGTTTGTTTTTTTTTGTGTACAGTGCCCTCCATAATGTTTGGGACAAAGACCCATCATTTATTTATTTGCCTCTGTACTCCACAATTTGAGATTTGTAGTAGAAAAAAATCACATGTGGTTAAAGTGCACGTTGTCAGATTTTAATAAAGGCCATTTTTATACATTTTGGTTTCACCATGTAGAAATTACAGCAGTTTTTGTGCATGGCTCCCCCCCCCCCCCCCCCCATTTCATAATGTGTGTATGTATATGCACACACACAAATATTCCCAATTATTATAGTGTTTATGGTCTACTATGTTCACATATTCTGTTGAGCTGCTGCAAGTAAGAATTCTATTGTTCTATTTGGGATATATGACAGTAAAACACTCTTGACTCTTTTGACTATGCATCTTTAATGGGAAAAAGATTCTGAACATCTATCTACGCACCCCATAATCTTATAATCGGATCACCGGTCAGTATCCTTCTCTCCACAAAGACAAGTCCAGCCTATGTGATCTCACCCCACAACTAAGGTTCTCTCGTCCAGGCAACATGTCGGTAAATTTCCTCTGCACACTCTCTCCAGTGAAATGATATCCTTCACAAAGTGTAGCCCTCAAAAATGTGCACAATCCTGATGTGTAATGTTTCTATGTTTCTATGTAATCTAACCTTTGTTATGTCGAGTTGCAACAATATGTCCTAACTCTTCTCTTCTATGCTCTGACCTATGAAGGCGAGAATGTCATATTCTCTCCAGCACCCTATCATCTGCGTTTGGAATTTCACGAAACTATGAACTTGGACAACTTTATCCTTCAGACCATCAGCATTTTTTAGTGCACTGCCACTTCTGTTTAGTTTGGGGATACAGCGCGGGAACAGGCCCTTCGGCCCACCGAATCCGCACCGACCAGCGATTCCCACACACTAACACTACCCTACACACACTAGGGACAAATTACACTTATACCAAGTCATTTAACCTACTAACCTGTACATTTTTGGAGTGTGGGAGGAAACCGAAGATCTCGGGGGGAAAAAACCCACGCAGTCATGGGGAGAACGTACAAACTCCATACAGACAGCACCCGTAGTCAGGATCGAACCTGGGTCTCCCTACACTGCAAGCGCTGAAAGGCAGCAACTCTACTGCTGCACCACTGTGCCGCTCCTACGGTATGTAATATCCTCATTTGTCTTCCCAAAGTGCAAAACCTCAGACTCGTCAAGATTAAATTTTGTTTCTCAATGCTCCTTGCAACTTTCCATCTAATCTATATCACACAGCAGTTTTAGACAACATTCTTTGCTATCCACAGAACACCAATTTTCATGTCATCTGCAAACTTACTGATCATACCTCCCACCTTCACAACCAAGTTGTTAATATATAATCTCAAACAGCACTGATTTGTGTGACACATCACTAGCCACAGATTTCCAATTAGATTTACAAACATCCTTCCACTGCTACCCTTTGCCTCCAACTGCAAAACCACTTTTGGATCCAATTAGACAGCTCCCATGTGCCATTAGCTCCCCTTGGTTCCCAGGTGCCTTCAACTCCTCTTGGATTCCACATGCCTTAAAAAAAAAAGATTAATTAAGAGCCTTAATATGTTGAAAGTCAGATTATTTAAGATCAAGCATTTTGCTAATTTAATTTGTTTTGGAGGTGGAATACACAGTTGATTTTTGCACCTAATTCTAACTTTTAAAATTCAGTGATTGATTGGAGGAAACCAGAATTATATTAAATGTGTTCCAAGGGCCAGATTTAACATTACATTTTCAAACTCTGAATATTCTTTGCATTTACATTATTTATTAATTTGTTTCATTTGAATAGAATAAATCACAAACCTGGAGGTAGTCTTAACTGCTTGGTTCCTAGGGGGTTGATGCATAGGGCATCCTTGTATCAGACTCTTTTTTTTAAGGATCACATTGAAACAATTAAAGAATGCAAGGTATATTTGGTAAAGTGTGAGAAAATGAAACCAAAATATTATTCTGTATTTGTCATTTTCTCGCCCATCTTGAGTAGAAATAATCCAAATTGCTAAAATAGTCTTTTATTTGCTATAATTCAAAATGTGTTATTGTTTGGCCTAATTGTTTTCAGACCTTCATTTGTCCACTTCATTAAATGTTTGTTATGCAGCCATATAAACATTAATGAAGCAGTGTAGTTTACTCTTGATTTAACATTTGTTTTATGATGATATCATGGGCAGCATCCACTCTTTGTGCAACAAACATTCAAACCGAGCGACTAAAATAGAAAGATAAACAGGATGTGAACTTTTATCCTAAATTTACACAGGACTGAATACTAGCGTATCCAAAGACATTAGGATTTTTAGCTGATGTATGTATTGATAATACTTTTTATTCACCCCGCTCTTCAATAGTTCGATTGCACTTTATTGTCACAGACCTAGATACAGTGAAATTCTTTGTTTTACATTTAATCCAGAAAAATCGTACTGTACATAAATACAATTATATGTAAGTACAGACTGCAATTATTGCAGTGTAAAACTAGTAGACTTGTTCTGAGGCACTACTCCTTTTCCGGCACCATCTTGTACCTTTCTTTTCTGCACTTCCAGCATTGCCTTGTGATATTGAGTAAGAGTTTGCAGATGGCAGGAGAGGTTGTTAGGCTGATGGATGGGATCCTCGATGAAGTGAAGAAATAGTCTTTGGTAGCTCGTCGCACCATCATAAATTGGGTCTGAATGACTTGTGAGATCCTACAGTAGGGTAGACACAAAATGCTGGATTAACTCAGCAGGACAGGCAGAGAGAGGACATCTGGAGAGAAGAAATGGATGACATTTCGGGTCGAGACCCTTCCTCAAACTGGTTGACGTTTCGGGTCGAGATTCTTCTTCAGACTGTATAGACTGTTACCAAAAGGAGTTAAACATCTGGCAGTGGTTGCTCAGGACATGCAGTCTTGGATAATGCTGAGGCATAGAAACATAGAAACATAGAAAGTAGGTGCAGGAGTAGGCCATTCGGCCCTTTCGAGCCTGCACCGCCATTCAATATGATCATGGCTGATCATCCAACTCAGTATCATGTACCTGCCTTCTCTCCATACACCCTGATCCCTTTAGCCACAAGGGCCACATCTAACTCCCTCTTAAATATAGCCAATGAACTGGCCTCAACTACCTTCTGTGGCAGAGAATTACAGAGATTCACCACTCTGTGTGAAAAATGTTTTCCTCATCTCGGTCCTAAAAGATTTCCCCATTATCCTTAGACTGTGACCCCTTGTTCTGGACTTCCCCAACATCGGGAACAATCGGGAACAGGCAGTTGCAGTCTGTGTGATTTGCCACAAGCATGTGTTAAGGGCACACATGTCTGCAGAGGATTGCAGTTGGTAATGGCATCTTGTGGTGACTAGGTAGCAGTAATTGGCTGTTCTTCCACATGCCATTTCCTGGCTAAAATCCAGCAGAACATTTAATACTAAAGGAATGCCAGTTTTGAGCCCCTTCATTGAGTCATATCTCAAGAATCCAAATCCAATTCTGTTGTCTTAAACTGATTATTGACTTTGACCCAGACATTTGCTTAATTATATTGTGAGCTCTGTACTGGATAAAAGCTATTTTTGATGTTATGACAATCCAGTGGATTTTCTCGGTCGGGAATGCTGATTTAAATTGTACAAGACAACCAGATTACTGTTTTCATTGTTTTGTATTGGGATTAGATGTAACACTTTTACATCAATGGGCATAGGATAAGCAGGGCCGGTCCTAGGCCGATTGGACCGATTTTTCCAAATTGGGCCCCGCGCCCAAGGGGGGCCCCGCGTTAATTTTCCGTATTTCATATGGAAATATAAATTCGCTTTGTTAAATAAAGATTTAAACAAAAACAATGATTTAAACGATGTGTTAACTGCTACTGTAACGGTTAACAGCCAGTAGTTGACAACAATGGGTCATCAATGCATATCGATACCCATTCCTCAGTAAATGCGTTAAATTGTGTCACTCGCTGCCGCAGGAGCGGCCGACACGGGGCGGGGGTGGGGGGGGGGTGGGAGTCCACAGGGCAGCAAGCCCCAGCACCGCAGTGAACTCAACCGTGAGTGTTCAACGTTAAACGCCGGGAGCGGGCAGGCGGGCGGTGTGCGCGTGAGGGGGGGGCGAGAAAGGGTCAGATTTGTATGAAATCGGCGGCGTACCGGTCTGCTCATGGTCGGGGGTGGTTGGGGGGGGGGGTTAGAGTAAAAAGACCTGAAGCAGAAACGAAAGACAACTGGCCGGATAATTGCGGGAGGGATACAATCTGTGGATAAACAGATCTGGGGGTTGTGTTAACTCGTTCGGTGCCGGTACAACAGCAGACCAGGTTGGAGGTTTGAGTCTGTGTTAACATTGGTGTCGGGGTTAATGTCTGGGCCGGGGTACGGGTGGGATTTAACTCTGTCTGTCTGTCTGTCTGTGCGTGTGTCTGTCTGTATGTGTGTGTCTGTGACTCTGTGTCTGTGTATGTCTCTGTTTCTGTGTGTGTGTGTGTCTCTGTGGCTGTGTGTTTCTGTGTCTCTGTGGCTGTGATTGTGTGTCTCTATCTGTGTGTGTGTGGGGGGGAGCCGTGGAGAGACAGGGGGGATTTTCAGATGCAAACCACACGTTTTCAGTTAAGAGTTGGACACGATTACTGTCAATACGAGCAGCTCACGGAGCAGAGTCAGAATGAGAAACTGCTCGGCTCTCACACACGCACTCGTGGAGTGAACTGTCGATATAAACGTGACTGGGGGTAGAGGAGTGGGGGGGGGGAGAGGGAGAGGGAGAGAGAAGAGAGCGGAAGGGGGAGAGAAAGGGAGAGAGAGAGGGGAAATTGGAGAGGAGAGAGAGAGAGAGAGGAAGGGGGGAGAGAGAGAGAGATAGAGGGAGAGAAAGAGAGAAAGGGGGAGAGAGAGCGAGTTCTCCCTTCTGCCTCACCATTGTTAGCTGCCCTTTGTGAGATGATTGGAGACCAAAACCAGTTACCCATTAGATCTCCCTCTCACTACCTCCCTCTCCCTCCTTCTTTAGAGAGGGGGGGATGATGAGGGAAGGAAGGGGGGAGAGGGCAGAGGGGAGAGAGTAGTGTGCCTTGCTTGGTGGAGAAGAGGGATGTGGGAACGCTGTACGCAGGTGGTGACTCACTCTCACACTGGGATCCACCCCCTGTCATTGCGCAGTCTATCTGACTCCCTACATTCCCCCCCCCCCCCCCCCCCTCTATGGAGAGAAGGAAATATGCAACGTTTCGGGAAACCCTTCTTCAGACCCGGCCCGAAACGTTGGCTATTTCCTTCGCTCCATAGATGCTGCCTCAAGCCCTGTCCCACTGTGCGAGTTTACCCAAGAGCTCTCCCGAGTTTAAAATCTCTGTGTAGCATCTCTGTCCCTATCTTCAAATTCCCACTTTGAAAGAAAATACAATTTTCGACTTAAAAATTTTGCAGCAGGATCGCGATTAGTCGATTCCCACGCATTTTCAATCGTCGTTCGATTCAGTGTAATTTTCACACCTGGTTGATGTAGTTTAAAAAAAAAAATACAGTACATTACAATAAATAGTTTCAAGCATACCCAGTACTAAACGCACAAACATTAAGTTGGTTTTTAAGTCGTAAGTTGTATTTTATTTCAAAGTGGGAATTGGAAGATAGGGACAGAGATGTTACACAGAGATTTTGATAGGAAGGAAACATTACAGCAGCTGAGTAAATGATCGCTCAAATGAAGATCGGGCGAGGGGGATTGGGGGTGGGGGAAAAGTATCTATAGCTTGGGACTTTTCTAAATGAGTACTGAGATGGATTATCATTCCACACCAAATTTCTTATACAATAATACCTTTTATGCAATTATCACAATAGTTTGTTGGATATGGATCAACAGACTCTGTATGATACATGCTCGTAAATTAGTAAAACAAATGTTCTTCTTTAAGTACTGTTGTTTCTGGGATGGGGGTGACTGATAACAAATAACCCACATTCTGTATTTTGTCATAATGTGGCTGAAACAATGGCATATTTTGTGATATTTATTGAGATAGAAAGATACAACTGAGTTTGGGCAAGATATTACCTTGCAACATTCTGTATGTCTGATAGATATTGTGAAATGGAACTCAGAAATTATGGGAGGATTACATAAAACTACAATTCAAAGGTAATGAATATACAGAGTATTCTTATTTCCATCATGAACATACAATAGTGATATGGGACACCAGGTCCTACTCCGGTAAACTCACGAGCTACTACGATACAGTATGACTATGTGTTAAAAAGTATAAAATTTTTACATCCTGAGTATATTTTACTCGTGGACATTTTTCAACATGTTGAAAAATCTTCACGAGTTACCACGTTTCCCAAATACCTGCCATTAGCGCTAAGAAATGGCATGTTGGCCTTTATAACAAGATGAATCGAATATAGGAGCAAAGAGGTCCTTCTGCAGTTGTACAGAGTTCTAGTGAGACCGCACCTGGAGTATTGTGTGCAGTTTTGGTCCCCTAATTTGAGGAAGGACATTCTTGCTATTGAGGGAGTGCAGCGTAGGTTTACAAGGTTAATTCCGGGATGGCGGGACTGTCATATGCTGAGAGAATGGAGCAGCTGGGCTTGTACACTCTGGAGTTTAGAACGATGAGAGGGGATCTCATTGAAACGTATAAGATTGTTAAGGGCTTGGACACGCTAGAGGCAGGAAACATGTTCCCGATGTTGGGTGAGTCCAGAACCAGGGTCCACAGTTTAAGAATAAGGAAGCCATTTAGGACGGAGACGAGGAAACACTTTTTCTCAGAGAGTGGTGAGTCTGTGGAATGCTCTGCCTCATAGGGCGGTGGAGGCAGGTTCTCTGGAAGCTTTCATGAGAGAGCTAGATAGGGCTCTTAAAAATAGCGAAGTCAGGGGATATGGGGAGAAGGCAGGAACGGGGTACTGATTGGGGATGATCAGCCATGATCACATTGAATGTATGTGATATGAAAGTGAATTGGGTGTCAAATTAAACTTCTTTTTATGCTTTATCTGATGGGATAAATTGCAGACTTGATTTTTTAAATCTCAAAATTTTGTAACATTGCTAGAAAATGTACCTGCATCTTGGAGGCCGAAGGTTAGGTTGTTAGCAAAGAAAGATAGACTTCGTTATCCCTCAGTACAACATCAAGAACGATGCTGCTGTACTGAGATATAGCCAAGTCTATCCCTCATTGCTAGCAGCTGATGGGAAGCGGCTGTAAAGTGGTAAGCGGCTGTAAAAGGACAGCGCTGCTGGGGGGGGGGGGGGGGAGTTCCTTTCAGAGCGTGTGGGCAGTCTGGCTAGGGGTAAAGTTGCGGGGAGGGCAGGAGGGTTGAGATGGAGGGGGTCGGCCGGGGATCATCCAGCTCAAGAGCGGGTCAGTGGGCAGTGGAGCTTTCTCCATATGCCAGTGCGAGTAACCTCAATTGATCCCTTGTTCACGCTGACACAGGATTAAGCTCCATCGCCCGCTGTGATGTTATGAATCACCCGCTGACCCACTCGGCTCTATGATCTTTGCTCTTGAGCTGGTCCCCTCACTGTTCAGACGGAGAGCACTGGCAGATGTGAGCGGGCCGGCAGAAGGCGCTGAGATGGCAGTCGGTTCCACTGTCCGGTGATGGAGGCCGCTCGTAGCCACACGAGCTGCTTCCCTCCCCGGCCACAATGCGGTGGCTCCGCGCCCGGAGCGCCGCGGCAGCGGTGAGTGAGTGTTACTGGCATGAACCCGACCCCCTCCTTCTCAACGCTCCCGCAACTTTATCCCTGGCTAGACTCCCCACACGCTGTTAAAGAACTCTCCCCCGAATTGTCATGTTACTCGCGACACGTGACTCATTTATAATTATTTATTTATATTTCTACGAAAAATGTTCCCAATTGGGCCCCGCACCTCCTAAGGCCGGCACTGAGGATAAGGTACTTTAAAGTTATATCACTCAAAAACAAAGTAACAGAGTGCATACATATACTTTTGAAAATTGAAAAATATTGCACATTCTGAAAATATAAAATAAAAGTCCTGGAAATGCTTAGTAGGGCAGGCCATATCGGTGGCAAAAGAAATAAGAGTTAACATTTCAGCTGAACACACTTAGAATGACAAATGGTTTTTAATTGGAAATAATAATTCTGGTTTCCCTCCCACAGGTGGGGCCTGACTTGCTTTTTAAAATTCAGTTTTGGGATACAGTCATTGTTTCCAAATCCAGCGTTTTTTGCCCATCCTTTTTGGCGTTAAGAAAGGCATTGGCTTTGGTTTGCCCCCAACTATATATGCTGAGGATTCCCTCTTTTGTTCACTCGGGAGGTTTAAACGCAACGGTTGTGGAAGTATTTCCAGATCAGGATGGTGTATAACTTGGAGGGGAACCTGATGGTGAATCCTGTCTAGGAAGGAACTGCAGATGCTGGTTTAAACCAAAGATAGACACAAATTGCTGAATAACTCAGCGGGCCAGGCAGCTGCTCTGGAGAGAAGGAATGGGTGACGTTTTGGGTCAAGACTCTTCATCAGACCGAAGGGATCTGAAGAAGGGTCTCGACCCGAAACGTCACCCATTCCTTCTCTCCAGATAATCTGCCTGTCCCACTGAGTTCCTCAAGCATTTTGTGGCTATCCTTGGTGAATCGTGTCTGCTAGCTGATCCCCTTGTCATTGGCAGTAGAGGTCCTGACTAAGAAGGAGCTGCGTAAGTAGGATAAATGGATAGTTATAATGGATTTATTGGTAGCACACTCTACAATGGAGGAGGCTAAATGTTTAGGATGGTGGATTTGGGTGACATCTTTATGACTGAACCTTATTGCCTTCCCTCACAGTGAGAAATGTTCATTCCGCTGAGTGGGGATGTTCGTTAAATTCTAGCGAGTATAGTGTTCTTTTTTATTCGTATGACTGTATGGTAACTCAAATCTCACTGTACCAATTGGTGCATGTGACAATAAATGTAACTTGAACTTGGCTTGAACTTCTGAGTAGTGTGGAACTTTCAGATTGTTTTTGAAGCTATATTCTTTCGGAAAAGTGGAGAGTATTCCATCACACGTAAAATGTGGGAAGAATTTGGAGAATCACTCACAGCAGAATACTAATCCTCTTGCCAGCATTATTTACGTGGCTGACCCCTAAAATATTGATGATCGGGGACTTGCCATGCCACTGCCATATTGTATCAGGGTAAGTTGTTTAGCTTTGCTCTTGTTGGGGATTGTCATTGCCTGATACTTTAGTGGTGCTGATTGATATCCAAGTCTTGTTGCACGCAGGGATGCTTCATTTGCTGAAGGGTTGTGGATGGAATTGAAATTTAACCAATCATCAGCAAACATCTCTATCGAGGTGGAAGGAAGGTCCCTGGTAAATCAGTTGAAGATTGTTGAGATCATTGCCTTGAAAAACTCCTGTGATGTCCTGGTCTCAAATGGTTGCGATTCGGCAACCACAGCAATCTCCTCTTGCCTAAGGTCTGACTCCAATTGTTGGAGTGCTTCTCCGGTGATGCCCATTGACTAGCTCAACAGGGCACCTTGATGCCAGTCTTGGTCAAAAATGGCTTTGATGTCAAAGAGAGTCACTTTTATCATGCCTCGGGAGTTTGGCTCTCAGGTCCACATGTGGACTTCAAGACTCCAATGAGACCTTGTGCTGGATGGTTTTGGCAAAACCCAAAAGGGCATCAGAGAGCAAATGATGAGTAATGCGAGTCGAGTTTCTCAGTATTGTTGATAAAGCAGTTCAAGTAAATAAGCAGATTGGAGATAAAAGAAACTGCAGATGGTGGAATCTTGAGCAAAGTGCTGGTGGAACTCAATGGGTCAGGCAGCATCCGTGGAGGAAATGGATAGATGATGTTTTGGCTTGGAGCCCTTCTCAATGATACTAAAGCACAAAATGCATGTGGATATTTTTCATAGAATATTGCAGTAAGACCTAGCTACACTAATAAAAAGTGATCCAGAAGTTCCCAAATACCCTTTGACTATTTTATATCAAACTGTCTATTTATTTTCATTGACTTCAGTGATTTGGCTCTGTGCAGCAAATGGAATCCCAAATGAATAGAATATATTTTTGCAAACTGTTTCTTTCACTTTATAGAGATGATGTCCATGTTCTTCAAAATTGGTCTTCTTCATCTTCAAAATCGAGAAATTCCCTTAAATACTGTTCTTCGTCGATGGCCGTTGAAATATTTGTCTATAGGGGGCGAGTTCATAAATTTAGATATGTTATAAATATATCAGTGTCCTGAATTTGATACTCTGATGCTGTAAGCTGTTAACATTCTTCTGTAACTTAAACTTGGAAATATACTGTTTGATAAAATACCTCAAAATTGTTTCCCAGAAGTGTTTCCATTACATTTGAGGGTGGCACGGTAACAGAGCGGTAGAGTTACTCCTTACTGCGCTTACAGTGCTGGAGACCCTGGTTCGACCCTGACTACGGGTGCTTTCTGTACGGAGTTTGTACGTTCTCTCCGTGACCTCATGGGTTTTCTCCGAGATCTTCGGTTTCCTCCCACACTCCAAAGATGTACAGGTTTGCAGGTTAATTAGCTTGGATTTGTATACTTGGTATAAGTGTAAATTGTCCCCAGTGTGTGTAAGCTTGTGTTGGTGTGCAGGGATTGCTGGTCGGTGATGACTCGATGGGCCGAAGGGCCTGTTTCCGCGCTCTATTTCTAAACAAAACTAAATTATCTATAATGTTTAAAAAGTGAAAGAGCTGAATCACTTGCCCTTTGATCACTACTGGTGTAGTATTCATTCTGCAGACTGGGAAATCAGACACACAAGGAGGCCACTTACTTGGCATTTCATGTATATTTTTGTTACCAATATTTGGGCTTTCAACATTCCATGGCAAACATTCAGAAGCAATATCAAACATTGGCGTAGCTTCTCACTTGTAATGACAAGCAGGCGAACTTTGATTTAAAATGGTTCGGGTGTAAAGAAAGCGCGTGCAATGTGGAATTTGTAGTCGTTATTGAAGCCAAAGGAAGTAATTTTATCCTGTAACAAAGAAGGGGCTACCAGATGATTACAAAATCAGATATCAACCTTTTTATGGTGGATTTCATGGGGAGGTCAATTGGCAATTGCCCTGTTCATCATCTGCCAGAACTTATGCATTCATCACATTAAGAGGAGTTCAATGAAGAGTAAAATACAGCACTAGATAAATGTACGAGTAGAAGATTTGAAAATGCTGTGAGATATTAACCATTGAATCCCCTCTTTTAGTTGTACATTCGTACGTAGCTCTGGATATTTTACAATTTTTGCATCTTTAATGTAATCGACGTTAGAATTATATAATGTGTTAATAAAGGAAAAAAATATTTGGCTGAAATTGTTTTGCAGAAAAATATAAAAAATACAATAGGAGCCATCTATATTTGATGCCATACTCAAAATGCAAGAGTAAATCAAAATGTCACAGATAAATGTCAAAGCACAGTTAGGGAAACAGAAGGAAATAGTGGTGATCTGGTTTCAAGATAGTTTGCAGCAGTTTTTAAAGCTGGGCTTGTCCGCTTGGTACTTTTGAACATCTTTCGATCTCCAGCTTCAGCTAATGTGTTGTACGAGTATATTTCATTGCAGTGAATGCCAATGATCTGATGAGCAGTAATTTCCATTTAAATTGCAGCCTTCGTTGTTGTAACGTGAAGAAGAATATTCTAGGGTAAATATGTTCATAAGTTATAGGAGCAGAATTAGGCCATTCGGCCCATCAAGTCTACTCCGCCTTTCAATCATGACTGATCTATCTTTCTCTCTCAAACCATTCTTTTTATTACTGTGGTATTCATTCTTCTTTACTGTGGTGTATCAATTTTCGGGCTTTGAAACAAGTTGAGAGCTTCATCATAAATCTTTTGGGGATTTTTATAGTTCAAATCACTATTAACCAATCATTCCCTCTCCATTTAAATAGCATAGGAAAAAAAAAAATTGGATTTTTTAGTTGGGAAATATCTTGTGCTTTTTGGTTCGTTTGGATATTAGGCTGCATTCGAAAGTTTAAAAAGTAATTTGGCTCACTTTGGTTTGTTTACTGAGAGAGTTAACAGTTTATAATTTTTTCCCCCTTAAATTCTGCAGAGGCATTTCTCAGTTAGGTCATAAGGTCATAAGTGATAGCAGAATTAAGCCATTTGGTCCATTAAGTCTATTCCGCCATTCAATCATGGCTAATCTATCTCTTCTTTCCATTCTCCTGCCTTCTCCCCATAACCCCTGACACCCGTACTAATCACGAATCTATCTATCTCTCCCTTAAAAATATCCCACAGATTCACCACCCTCTGACTAAAGAAATTCCTCCTCGTCTCCTTAAAGGAGCGTCCTTTAATTCTGAGGCTATGCCCTCTAGTCATATTTAGATGAAGGGATTCAAATTAACATTAGCACATCTGCAGATGACACAAAGCTGGGTGGCAATGTGAACTGTGAGGGGGATGTTATGAGAATGCAGGGTGACTTGGACAGGTTGGGTGAGTGAGCAGATGCATGGCAGATGCCGTTTAATGTGGATAAATGTGAGGTTATCCACTTTGGTAGCAAAAACAGGAAGGCAGATTATTATCTAAATTATGTCAAGTTGGGAAAAGGGGAAGGCCAACGGGATCTGGGGGTCCTTGTTCATCAGTCAATGAAAGTAAGCATGCAGGTACAGCAGGCAGTGAAGAAACCAAATGGCATGTTGGCCTTCATAACAATAGGAGTTGAGTATAGGAGCAAAGCGGTCCTTCTGCAGTTGTATAGGACGCTAGTGAGACCACACCTGGAGTATTGTGTGCAGTTTTGGTCCCCTAATTTGAGGAAGAACATGATTGCTATTGAGGGAGTGCAGCGTAGGTTTACAAGGTTAATTACCGGGATGGAGGCACTGTCATATGTTGAGAGAATGGAGCAGCTGGGCTTATCCATTCTGGAGTTTAGAAGGATGAGAGGGAATTTTATTGAAACATATAAGATTATTAAGCTAGAGGCAGGAAACATGTTCCCGATGTTGGGGGAGTCCAGAACCAGGTGCCACACTTTAAGAATAAGGGGTAGGCCATTTAGAACGGAGATGAGGAAACATTTTTTTCACACAGAGTTGTGAGTCTGTTTAATTCTCTGCCTTAGGTGGAGGCCGGCTCTCTGGATACTTTCAAGAGAGAGCTAGATAGGGCTCTTAAAGATATCAGAGCCAGGGGATATGGGGTGAAGGCAAGAAATAGTGAAGGCAATATTGTTGGAATAAGTCCGATAAATAATTGTAGTACTTTTTGAGATAGCATACTATTATTATAGTGCTTCAGTGATGGAGAGAATATTTAGGATGGTGATTAAGGTGCCAAACCCAGTGGAAGAATGGTCTCCACCTGAAACGTCACCCATTCCTTCTCTCCAGAGATGCTGCCAGTCCCGCTGAGTTACTCGAGCATTTTGTGTCTATCCCCAGTGGTATGAACATTGAATTCTCTAATTTTAAGTAACTTCTACTTGCTTCCCTCCTCCTTCACCCCGTGCCCTCTTCCTCCACCCTGGTCGTTTTGCCAGTTCCACAGTTCTCCACATTGTTTTCCTCTTGAGATCACACCCTCCCTAGACATCAATGGGCTTACTAGGCACCTCTCTGCCTGAGGTCATTTCTATCTGGCCCTGATTAGTCCTGGTCTTTATTCGCCTCCAACTCTTCACTGTTCCCCCATCATTTACTTTCAGTTTGAAGGAGGGTCCTGACCCGAAACTTCACCTAGCCTATTTCTGCAGTGATGCTGCCTGAATTACTCCAGCACTTTGTGTCTATCTGTGGGACTCGTTGCCTTATTGGTTTTGTTAATGTAGTGCAATCTAGGCAGTGGACTTCTTATACATATTGGATGTGAGAAGGTGAGTCAAATGGTGCAGGACATCCAGCTTCAGCCTTTGGTAGCCACACTAACTATGCAGCTGGTACAGTTTGGTCTTTGGTCAGTAGTAATTGCCCAGATGTTATAGACAATGGACAATAGGTGCAGGAGTAAGCCATTCGGTCCTTCGAGCCAGCACCGCCATTCAATGTGATCATGTTGATGACGGGCCGCATCATAATGTCAGATCTTTAGGATCTACTCTTTGCTACCCATATTTTTATATTATAAGTGGAAACACAGTTCAGGTTGAATTATAGTGGAAAGAAATATAATTCTGATGAATGGTCATCAACGTGAATTTCTAATTTTGCATCTCGCCCCATTGCTATTACTGGACCATGTGACTATTTCTGGTATTTTGTGTCTTAATTTCAGAATTCCACTATGTGCAGCATTTTGTTGATGTATGCTAGTCAAGATGTTCTGGTAGTGTCCTTGTGAGGTTTAAACGCCTTAAACTCTTTCTTCAGTAAAGTAATCTGATATTGATCAGTTTGGTTCTAAACTTCCAAGTCTTAAATTTCTCTCATTCTCAGTGACTAGATGTGGACACATTTACAGAGATATGGTGCAAGCAGAGACCAACCTGGGTTATGGCTCCTTCCAATTGCAACGTATCATTTCCAATTCTATTTGGAATATTGATTGCTTCTCCTTGGAACTTGGATATTGAAAATGTATTATTTTCAATTTCCAGTTTAATTCTTTATTTTCTTCAACTTTATTCATTGAGAATGTTGTGTTAGCCTAGTCTGAGCTACTGTCTCAGAATTCAAAGAAATTACTTGGAACATTAACTATATTTTGCTCACACCTTTTTCTATCTTTAATGTTTCTTGACTGATATTATTAGAAGTATTGTAATCATTACTTCCTATTATGTTTCTTATTCTGGTTTCAGTGACAGTTAAACCTTATTACTGATGTGCCACTTGAACTTGTATTTTTTTTTTAATGAAGCAATTCCATTTTATTTCTATTCTAGTGTTGTGGAAACCTAAAGTTATCTTCTATTTAATCAGAAATAACTTGCTTTTGATAATGACTTTCAATCTTCTTTTCCAAATTATCCAGTAACAAACATAAAGTAATTGCAATAAGGTATCACATGGGAATCGTATTATGGGCTATTTTGATTGAAATCCAACCAAATTAAGCATCTGCTGATGGCATATGCTGAGCATAGGTATATATATTTTCTTGTCTGTTCTACATATGCTTAAGTAGATGTTTCATCTCATTTGATATTTTATTGAACCATCTCCACTGATCAATTTGATCGAGAATCAAGTTAAGAGCAAGTGTGTGTTATTGTCTTATGTCCCGAAATGAGACATTCACATTCATACTTACAGCAACACCACAGATATGTCAGCATAGCACTAAAAAACCCCATAATATACAACAAAAGGTAGTGGTGTATGTTTATATATGTATGTGTGTACATCTGTACATGTATGCATATATGTACACATACATATATGTTTATACATACATGTGTATATGTATATATGCATTAGTATGTGTGTATATGCATTAGTATGTGTGTGTATATGCATTAATATGTGTGCGTATATGAATTGGTATGAAAGTGGATATGCTTGAGTGTGTGCATATATATGCGTCAGTGTGCATATATATGTATATATGCATGTGTATGTGTGTGCGTATATACGTGTGTGTGCGCATATATGCGTGTGTATGTGTGTATATATATATGCGTATGTGTATATACATAATGCGTGTATACACGTCTGTGTGTGTGTGTATATATAGAAGATATACACAAAAGATGTAATAACTCAGCGGGTCAGGCAGCATCTCTGGAGAAAAGAAATAGCAAATGTAATTAATTTATTGCCTAAATGCAATAAATTAATTACATTTAATTTTTAAATTGGAGCAAATTTGAGTAGCATTGAGTGCAAGGCACACCACAGCTGGTAAGGCTACCACCTCACAGTGCCAGAGCACTTGGGGTCAAGATCGAACCTGGGTCTGTCTGTGCAGAGTTTGCATGTTCTCCCTGTGACCATGTGGGTTTCCGAAAGATGCTCTGGTTTCAAAAAGATGTGTGGATTTGTCGGTTAATTGGACTCTGCAAACTGCCCCTAGTATGTATGTAGTGAGTGGATGTGTAAGTGGGATACAACAGAACTAGTATGAGCGGGTGATTAGGTGGGACAAAGGGCCTGTTTCCCTGATGTATCTTTAAATTAATTCAAATTTAGAGCATTAGTTAATATGGGGATCGGCAGAGAAATGTGTACGCTTTACCATCTTGTGGACGTCTAGTCAAGAAGAAAGGAGGACTCTAAATAAAACAAAATTGGAAAGTCTGGTTTAAATGAAAGGTGTTGGTATTTAAACGAATCCGTGTGCCATCCATCGTGCATGATTACCTTGAAATGGACATTAAGCAATTATGATGGCAAACCATATGATGGCTTTTATTTGCAAGAAGAATAGGTGAGACTAAACAGGCAGTGCTTGCACCCTGTTGAGTTCAGTAGAGCAGGAAGTGATAGAGCAAAAGTTAAAGTAAATGCAGAGTCGATATGAGCAGCACTGAGATAGATCCTGCTTTTATTTAGATTTTTAGTTGAGATACAGCACGGAAACAGGCCCTTCAGCCCACTGGGTCCGCACTGACCAGCGGTCCCCGCACATTAGCACAATCCTACACACACTAGGGACAATTTACTTTTTTGTATCAAGTCAATTAACCTACAAACATGCACGTCTTTGGAATGTGGGAGGAACCCGAAGATCTCGGAGAAAACCCACGCAGATCATGGGGAGAACGTACAAGCTCTGTACAGACAGCACCTGTAGTCAGGATCAAACCTGGGTGTCTGGCGTTTGTAAGGCAGTAGCTCTACTGCTACGCCACCTTGCCGACCTTTTTTTGTGTTTTTATAGAGAAGGTAGACAATAAATTGGAAACCAGACTGCAATTTTGGTTTAGAGTTGGAGGGTCTTATCCATGATTTGGTTTTGGTTTGTGAGCACATCAGCGCCTCTACTTCCTGAGAAGATTATGGAGAGTCGGTATGTCAAGGAGGACTCTCTCTAACTTCTACAGGCGCACAGTAGAGAGCATGCTGACCGGTAGCATCGTGGCTTGGTTCGGCAACTTGAGCGTCCAGGAGCAGAAAAGACTGCAAAAAGTTGTAAGCACTGCCCAGTCCATCATCAGCTCTGACCTCCCTACCATCGAGGGGATCTATCGCAGTCACTGCCTCAAAAAGGCTGTCAGCATCATCAAGGACCCACACCATCCTGGCCACACACTCATCTCCCCGCTGCCTTCAGGTAGAAGGTGCAGGAGCCTGAAATCTGCAACATCCAGGTTCAGGAATAGCTACTTCCCCACAGCCATCAGGCTATTAAACTCAACTCAAACAAAACTCTGATCATTAATAGTCCATTATCTGTTTATTTATGTGTGTGTATGTATATATATATATTCATTGGTATATGGTCACACTTATTAGTTCTGTATTTATGCCTACTTTTTTTCTGTTGTGCTGAAGCAAAGCAAGAATTTCATTGTCCTATCTGGGACACGTGACAATAAACTCTTTTGAATCTTGAGGAGGTAATGCAATAAAGGTAAAGTAATAAAGTAATAAAGTAAAGATGGTCTCGATTGCATTGATGAAGATGTTCATGGAAATGAAGGCATGCTCTACTTTGATATTAAATCACATGTTGGATGTGTTGTTGCTTGGTTCATATTCTGCTTTTCTTTTAAATGTAGGTGACTATTTCATAAAGAAATAACTTCACTGAAGATCAGCTATTGAGTCAACAAGAAAAGTCGTGGGAGCCTCTCCTTCTGAAGCAAGTATAATTTTTAAATTAAATATCTGGGTGTGGGTGGCATTGGCAAGTTGAGAATTTGGCGATGATGCATTTCAGGTTATTGCATTTTCCCTAAAAAATGTCAATGAGCAATGAAGAAGGTCATGAAACAAACAAAGTTGTTTTTTTTTTCATTACCTTCGGGCCAGAGATGAAAGTTGTTTCAATGAGGAATGCAAAGGGTCTGCCGGGGGCTGCATCAACGAAATGAGGAGTGATAGAGAACTACAGGCTTAACAACAAAGCAACAAAAAACAGAACACAGGGAACCAATCTAAAGTGATTTTACAACCAATGGTTCAAAGTTCTGTAGTCCCAGAGTGTTGCTTGCTCATTTCACCCCACAGATGTTAGTTACCTTACCCACAGATTTCCTCTGGCAGTTTTATCTTTTAACATTTTTATTTAGTGTATTATTTGTTACTGCTACCCCGGTTATTTGATTTGTCAGGATACCAGATCCAATCAACGTTAATTGAAGCACATCCCAATGGAACAGCTTCCAGTCCATCCAGTGATGCTGCAGTCTTCCATAAATCAAAACTGTTTCCTCCCACATCACTAACTATACCTTCAACAAGTTGGTCTGTAACAAAGATGAATAAATATCCTTCACCTGCACCTCATATACATCCCTAACTGTTTTGCACGAAGCTAGATTTCCAAGTCTAACTTGCCTCCATAACATAGTCTTCAATGTCTTCAGCCAATGCTTCAATGTTGCCGAAAATAATCCAACGTCTTTAATAAATTTGTTTTTTTTCCCACTGCTGATGTGTTGGTTATTTTACTGGCCTTGGGTTAATAATGTTATGAATACAATCATAGAAGTTGAACATTTGAATTGATGTTCACGATAAATGGCAGGGCTCTTGGACTGTTGAGGTACATCAGCATCTAGGAGTGCAGGTACATATAAAGTAGTGTCACAGATAGATAAGGTGGTCAAGAAGTTTTGACAATAGAGATTGGGATGTTACGTTCCAGCTGTAAAGGTGCTGCTAAGACCATTATAGGAAATATGTTGTTGAGTTGGATTGAGTCTGAAGAAGGTGTGGGCGGTGCCTTGTGGCAGCGGCTCGACTGCAGTCCGTCTGTCTTTTTCTTTTTGTCCTGTTAGGTGTATGTTTTTGGTTTTATTTTTATTTTTTTTTAGCTGTGTATATGTGGGGGGGCGGGGGGGGGGGGGGGGGGGTGGCGCGGGGTGGGTGGGGGAACTTTTTAATCTCTTCCCTGCACGGGGACTCGACCTTTTCCCTATCGAGTCTCCGTTGTCGTTGGGGCCAAACATCGTGGAGCCGGCGGCCTCCGCCTGGAATCGACCTGGGGCTCCAGTCACAGAGCCTGCGGACTCACCATCGCAGAGCTGGCTGACTTCGGAGCGCGGAGCACCGTGGTGGCGCGCGGCTGCGACCCTTCTTTGGAGCTTCAGAGGCTCTGGTTGCAGGCCCTGTGGACGGTAACATCGGGAGCTCGCGGGTCCCTAGTGGGAGACCGCTTTTCGGAGCTCCCGCAACGGCAACGTCTCCCGCCCGAATCGAGGGGTTTAAATCGACCCGGAGCAGGGCCTTACATCGCCCTGTGCGGCTTAAACGGCCGCGGGACTTATCATCGCCCGCCGGGGGCTCTAACATCAAAAGCCTCGATCAGCTCGATGCAGCAGTTTGACTGCTTGACTGCGGGAGAAGAAGAATAAAGAACAGAGAACAGGGAAGAGATAAGACTTTTGCCTTCCATCACAGTGAGGAGGTGTTTGGAGATTCACTGTGATGGATGTTTGTGTGTAATTGTGTTAAGTGTGTGTTTTGGTTTTTTGCTGTTATGACCATAATTTCGTAGGAACGTAATTTCGTTTGAACCTTGTATGTTGAAATGACAATAAACGGCATTCTTATTCTAATATAATTCTAATTTGCGAGGATGTTGCCTGGACTTGAGGTGCATGAGCTATAGGGAGAGGTAGGGCACGCTTGGACTGTATTTCTTGGAGTGTAGGAGAATGGGTTGATCGCACAGTGGAGTATTAGATCATGAGTGGGATAGATACGGTAGATGCACGGAGTCTTTTACCCAATGTAGGGGTATCAAGAACCAGAGGACATAGGTTTAAGGTGAGAGGGGAAATATTTAATGGGAATCTGAGGGACAGCGTTTTCACACAGAAGGTGGTGGGTGCATGGAATGAGTTGCCGGGGAGGAGGTAGTTGAGGCAGAAACAATGACAACATTTAAAAGACATTCGGACTGGTACATGGTTAGGAAAGGTTTGGAGGGAAATGAGCCAAACGTGGGCAGGCGTGACTAGTGTAGATGGGGCATCTTGATCAGCACGGGCAAGCTGTCTGTTTCCATGCTGTACGACCTTGACTGTAATATAATTGAAACTGGAAATAACCCAACTGGTTTGATATCTGCCATCCAATCTGACTTTGGTTCATTTGTGATATCAAGCATCATACTATCGAGAAGATATAGGCACAAAAAGCTGGACTAACTCAGTGGGTCCGACAGCATCTCTGGAGAAAAGGAGTAGGTGTCGTTTGGGGTTGAGACCCTACTTCACACTGTCTAGGTTAACACATGACTTTCCTTGATTGTAGAAAACTGTAGTCTTGTAGAGAGGGCAATGAACATTGATGCCTCAGTCTGAAGAAGGGTTTCGGCCCGAAACGTCGCCTATTTCCTTCGCTCCATAGATGCTGCTGCACCCGCTGAGTTCCTCCAGCAATTTTGTGTACCATTGATGACTGCTCATTGGCTGCCTTCCCTTAAAATGGACAATTTATATAAAAGTGAGCAGTCCGAAAATTCAGCTGTAGTGGTTTTGGTAAATTCTATATTTATTTATCGTTCCTTTCTGCTACTTTATAAGTGCATGAGCCATAGGAGCAGAATTAGGCCATTCGGACGTTTGAGTCTGCTCTGCCATTCAGTCATGGCTGATCTATCTTTCTCTCTCAACCACATTTTCCTGCCTTATCCCTATAACCTTTGACTCCCTTTCTAATCAAGAGCCTATCAATCTCTACTTTAATAACACCCAAAGACTTGATCTCAACAGCTGTCTGGTAATGAATTCCGCATATTCACCATCCTCCTTAAATCCTCCTTTCTAAAAGTACGTCCTTTTATTCTGGGACTGTGCTCACTGGTCAATAGACAATAGGTGCAGGAGTATGCCATTTGGCCCTTCGAGCCAGCACCACCTTTCGCTGTGATCGTCATCCACAATCAGTACCCCGTTCCTGCTTTCTCCCCATATCCCATATCTTTAAGAGCTCTATGTAACTCTCTCTTGAAAGCATCCAGAGAATTGGCCTCCACTGCCCTCTGAGGCAGAGATTTCCACAGATTCACAACCCTCTGTATGAAAAAGTTTTTCCTCATCTCCGTTCTAAATGGCTTACCCCTTATTATTAAACTGTGGCCCCTGGCCCCAACATCGGGAACATGTTTCCTGCCTCTAGCGTGGCTAAACCCTGAATAATGTGTTATGTTTCAATAAGATACCCTCTCATCCTTCTAAATTCCAGAGTGTACAAGCCCAGCTGCTCCATTCTCTCAGCATATGACAGTCCCGCCATCCCGGGAATTAACCTTGTGAACCTAGGCTGCACTCCCTCAATAGCAAGAATGACCTTCCTCAAATTTGGAGACCAAAACTGCACACAATACTCCAGGTGGGGCCTCACTAGGTCCCTTTACAACTACAGAAGGACCTCTTTGCTCCTATACTCAACTCCTCTTGTTATGAGGGCCAACATGCCATTTGCTTTCTTCACTGCCTGCTGTACCTGCATGCTTACTTTCAGTGACTGATGAACAAGGACCCCCAGGTCTTGTAACTCTCCCACTAGTGGAAACATCCTCTCCACATCCACTCTATCCTGGCCCTTCAATATTCAGTAAGCTTTAATGAGGTTCCCCCTTCATTCTCGTAAAACTCCTCTGGACCCTCTTCAACACCAGCACATCCCTCCTCAGATATGGGGCCCAAAACTCCACCAGCATTCCCAAGACCTTCTGCACCTCCAATTTCTAAATCGTGTCCTCATTCAGAAAAAGAGTGTATGCCTTTTCTTCTGCTATCAAAGTGCATGACCACACACTTTGCGACGCTGTATTCCATCTGCCACTTCTTTGCCCACTCTCCCGACTGTCCAAGCCCTTCTGCAGCCTCCCTGCTTCCTCAACACTATCTGCCCCTCCACCAATCTTTATGTTAACTGTGGACCTGGCCACAAAGCCATCAATTCCATCATCCAAATCATTAAGATACCACTTGAAAAGCTGTGGACCCAATGCGACCACTAGTCATCAGCAGCCAATCACCAAGAAAAAGCCCCCTTTATTCACAATCTTTGCCTTCTGCCATTCAGCCCATCTTCTACCCATGCTGGTATCTTGCCTTTATTCTCCCTTTCCCTTATTATTTCATTTTGTGCCTGATTCTTGTCATTAAATTTGACCTCCTTCTCAAGGCTTTTCTGTTTACTTCTCAATGGCTAATTTAATTGATGAAAAAATGCAACATTCCTCCCATGGTGAAAGTAGAAACCCAGGTGTCTTGTTTCATTTACGGATCAGTAATGAGATCAGATATCAACAACTTTGCAAAGGCATTATAAACCCTGCAACAAGTAACTCCTAATGTGCAGGTAAGTCATAGAATCTGAGGGAAGTTGTGGGAATGCAGGGAGACCAGGATAACTGTGTTAAGGAAAAGACATGTGAGCTCAATGGTCTGCCTCACACATCATCGGGAAATCATCAGATACACTGGAAGCAGATCAGAGGCATTTGATGGAATTGAACTATTAAAAGACCATCAGAGGGTCTGGGACTAGGGTCACCGCATCCACCACAGAGACTGCCACAGCTGTGAGGTCTCTACTAGAACCAGATCCTCCCAGACTACAAAGTGCGGCCAATGGGTGATGAATGCAAGAGGTGGACTTGATGGAGCACAGTACAGTCTAAATGTTTGGGAAGGAACTTCAGATGCTGGTTTACACCGAAGATAGACACAAAATGCCGGAGTAACTCAGCGGGACAGGCAGCATCTCTGGAGAGAAGGAATGGGTCTGAAGAAGGGTCTCGACTCGAAAGGTCACCCATTCCTTCTATCCAGAGATGCTGCCTGTTCTGCTGAGTTTTTCCAGCATTTTGTCTCTAACTACTGTGTAGGCTAATGTGCATCAATGAAAGTTGCAGTGGTGAATGGTACTTGATATTGAATGATATATCTTGTCAGTCGGAGTTTGCAGGGTCTGGTGGTACATCAGTGGGCAACCATGCGATCAGTAAAATGGTGGAGCCTGGAGGGACCAAAGTTTGGTAGCAGATTGGATGACTTGGTGGATGTTAATGTGTTGAAGACAATTTGGGGGGGGGGGGGGGTGTTGGAAGCTCTGATCATGGTCAAGGAATCTGAGACCATGTGAAATAAAGTTTTAAGTGAATGGTGTATGTTGCTGCGGTCGCTCCAGAAAATGTTGATCTTCCAGGCAAGTGTTGTGACTCCATTAGCATTGGGGGGGGGGGGGGGGGGGGGGGGGGGGGGAATTATTAAATTCTTGTAAACTTCTATGGGAATAATTAAATAGCTACGCTTTAATTGTGACTGCCATCTGTAGACATTTCCACTTACATTTATATAATTGGATCCATTTATTTTGTGTGTTAAAGCAGAGCTTTAAATTGCAGATATGTAGAGCTAACAAAGCAGCTTTCATTTTAATCCAAGGCTAGATTTTCTTTATATTGCAGTTTAGAATGTGCAGCAGTACCAAAAGCAGAAAATAAGCTCTGCTTATTTTGAATATTGGTCTCCATAGTTTTGTTTAAATTCAACGATTGGTAAATGGTAAAGTTTAGTGATATTTAAACATAGTGCAGTGAGACTGAGCGTTTACGTCCCCCTGCTGTGCTTTGCATATAAATGTTCTTTGGCTTTTGTACAATTACTTTTGAGTGTTGGTTATGCGTTGCCCTTCAGATTTCCCCAGGGATTGCAGATGTAACATTGTTTGGCTGCATTTCATGAGGTTGGCCATGAAAGAAACTTAAAACAGTTTGCAAGTTCAGTTGTTGCATTGCAAATTATGAATTTGTCTCCATTGCAGTCGCTCTTTCAATGGAAAGTTTTATAAAAATTAGATATTGTTAACTGATATCAGATTGGCTGAGCTAGAATAAACTTTAAGCAAACAGTTTTTTAACCTGTAATTATAATTGTGAAATGCAAAGGGAGAACTTGAAAAGGATGATAATCAAGCAAACAAACTTTAACACTAATTGTTTATGATTTAAAAGAGCAACAAGCGCAAGTTTTTGAATCTTGGATCCAATGACAGATCGACTGCCAAGGTATTCTTATCTATTTTAAATGTCCACCTTGTAATTAAAATTGCTAATCAGAATATCATTTCCACACACATATGAAAGGATCACATGAACGGTTTGGACATTGCAAAGGCATGCATTTCAGGAAAACATTTTAATAACAATTTCATATTTGTTAATGAAATTGTTTTGGTCGCTTTAGTCTTTAAATTTTCTTATGGCAGACCTGATAAATGAAAAGAAACAACAGCCATCATTTTACCAAATATAGTTTACAGGCTTAGCTTGTGAGGTCTGATCACAGAGCTGAACGATTGTCGGGTTTATGAGACTGTTGAGTTCATTTTTATTGAAAACCATTTCCAACCCTTGCTTCAGAGTGTGCAGAAAGAAGATGGTTTGTCCTTTGTAAGGTGATAATCTGATACTGATGTTTTGTTACTGCTGTCTTGTGAATTTGCAAGTAGTCAGTGCCATCACTGGTGCTCACCAACTACCCTAATCATGTAACGTAAGCAGTCTGAAGACGAGTCTCAACCCGAAGCATCACCTATTCCTTTTCTCCAGAGATGCTGCCTGACCTGTTAGGTTACTCAGCATTTTCTGTCTGTCTTTACCACAAATGATTACTTGTACTCATGTCTAAGTACTAACTTTAGCTTGATATAACCTATGTAAGAAAAATGGTCGCGATTGTCAGTAACTTGTCTTGCGATTGCTATATCAACGTTGTTAATGACTTCTCTGATAAGAACAATTTAACAAATGCTAGCTGAACAGGTTTGTTTGTGGTTGAATGTCCAGTGGACCACCAACAGAAACATGGCTGTGTTTCGGGGATAAAATAAGTCTCAGAATACTCGATACATTGTTGGGACCAAAAATCAAAAACCTACAGGTGCTGGAAATGAGAAATAAAATTAGAAAATGCTGCAA
The DNA here is from genome assembly GCF_010909765.2 of Amblyraja radiata. NCBI lineage: Eukaryota > Metazoa > Chordata > Chondrichthyes > Rajiformes > Rajidae > Amblyraja > Amblyraja radiata. The sequence goes on from NC_045962.1 coordinate 5,426,894, forward strand.
AACATTCACCTGTAGAAAAAGAAGCAGAATTAATGTTTCGGGCCAAGGTGTTTAGTCAGAACTGAGAAGGAGAATGCAAATTAATTTTAATATGCAGAGATGGTGGTTGCTGAATATCTTTGGTATGTCGCCGAAACATCGCTTATTTCCTTCGCTTCATAGATGCTGCCTCTCCTGCTGAGTTTCTCCAGTATTTTTGTCTACCCTCTTTGATAGATGAGATCATTTAGCCATGGGGATAAGTTGTTGATCAACCAGATGAATTCAACTACAGTTAATCCCTCATGACAACCCTGACCTTATTCTCTCCAAGATATTCCATTCTTCCTCCATTATTCATCCATGCTTTCTACAACATCAAGCTAAGTTGCATTAGCTTTTTCCCAGTTCTGAGGAAATGTCTTTGACCTGACATTTTAACTTACGTTTTTTTCCCCCCACAGATATTGTTTGATGTGCTGAGTGTTTCAAGCGGTTTGTTTTTATGACTTAGAAAAGACGAGGTAGGTGAGGGCAGATTTCACTAGACCACATAAATATGAGAGATTCATTATCAGCTTGCAAGGCAAACAGTCTACGGATGAGAATTTGAGCATTAGAGGATGTTGGTGGGAGGGCATTTTTTTTAAAATGTCAATGCTTCGTTATTAAGCAATATAAATCAGTGAGTCTCAGATCCGAAACGTCACCCATTCCTTCTCTCCAGAGATGCTGCCTGTCCCACTGAGTTACTCCAGCATTTTGTGTCTATAATGCTGGTTTACACCGAAGGTAGACACAAAGTGCTGGAGTAACTCAGCGGGCAAGGCAGCATCTCTGGGGAGAAGGAATGAGTGATGTTTCGGTTCAAGACCCTTCTTCAGACTGAGAGTCCGAAACAGAGAGCAGCGAGAGAGAATGTTGCAGAACTGTCATCGGAGAGAGGAGGAGAACTTCTTCAAAGTAGGCAGACAAAATGAGTAGGAAGGAACTGCAGATGCTGGTTTACACCAAAGATAGATACAAAATGCTGAAGTATCTCAGCAGGGACAGGCAGCTGCTCTCTGTGTCTCCCTCTCCCCTGAAGAAGAGTCTCGACCCAAAACGTCACCCATTCTGTCTATCCAGAGATGCTGCCTATCCTGCTGAGTTACTCCAGCATTTTGTGTCTATCTTTAATATAAATCAGTATTGTGCTGCATCTGATAGGTTGCGTAGAGTGGGGGGGAATTGCACCTTGTTGGTTTACATGCCTGTCATATATAATCTAATGCATGGAATTGTTGTTCATTTGAGGATGATGGTAATGCGATGTGCTATTTTCAAATTTCTTACGAGAAAAGAAATGGGAAACCTCCAATTTATAGAGTAATTATAATGCCGTGAAACGTACACTTTCTGAGGGAAATAATGAATGTTGAGCTAGAAAGGGTTCATGCAGATCCAGGTAAATGACCTCAAAAAAATGCATTCATTTCTTTTTAAAGAGGATATCAGATGGAGAAATATACTCAAATTAATCATGAAAGAAATGTAGCCAACGTTATGAATATACTTTTTTTTTCCTTGTGCGAATAGTCTACTAATGAATTTTTTTATTTTTTTTTCTTCGAGTCCGTTGCAATCACAGATGTCGTTCTGATGAATGATGAGGCTGTCTCAATAGGGGATGCCTAAGAATTTATGCTGGGTCCCCTCATTTGTTAAGTTTCTATAAATCCAGAACAATGTTATGGCATGAGATATTAAATTGTCTAACAAACAAGAACTTAGTGGACGGAAATGGATTGCAATTACATTTACATAGATTGTGTCAGTTGATCCTTTGTTGACGTATGTTCTGAGATGGTCATATCGTCCTCCATATCTGAATGTGTAGTAGTTTAAAAATCACAAGGGACCAAAACTTGGCAGTGGACAATCTTCTCATTACGTTCATCTGTAGTATGGAATGACTGGTAGCAAACATAATCCTTGACTATATTTACACTCTATTCAGTCCAAAACTAAGGCCAAGTTAAAGAGGTAATAAAAGGTTCTTCAGCAGTATTTTGCCCCTTGAATAATGGAGACATAGAAATACTTAGACTTTAAAAAGTTGGACATGGACCATTTGGCTCAACCAGTGTTGATTTGCTCTGGATGCAGGTTGTTCTAGTCCTATCTACCCACCCTTTTCCCCTTTTATACCTCTCCCCTTTTCCTTAATTTCCATATTTGATGTTATGTAAAGTTGAGATTCTTTGGCCTCAACTGCTACCTGCGAGGGGAAAACGAATAAATCTGTATATTCTGAGATCTGAAATAAAGACAAATGCTGGAAGAAACAGCCTGTGGAAGAAGAAACCAGTTAATGCTTCTGTTCAGCAGTCCTTCCTCAGAATTGAATTTCTCTTTCCACAGATGCCATATGATTTGGCATTTATGTTTTTGCTATCTGGGTAGACATTTCTGGTATCCTAGCTGTATTGTCCAATTGTCTTCCATCAAAATCTCTCAGTTAATCTTTAATTTCTCTCATTCTAGATCCCATATTTTAAGAAAAAGGTGGATATATTACTTATGATCACCACGTGTCATGCTTTCTTAATAAACAGTTCTATTTGCTTCAAAATCTGTATTTTATTTCACAAAATGTCCCTACTAGTCAAAAAATGTGTTATTTGCTCGTCTGTGCATGGCCGTTACTAGGAAGGAAAAGACCAGCTGGTCCTTAAGAAGTCTGAAGAAGGGTCTCGATCTGAAACGTCACCCATTCCTTCTCTCCAGAGATGCTGCCTGTCCCGCTGAGTTACTTCAGCATTTTGTGTCTATCTTCGGTATAAACCAGCATCTGCAGTTCCTTCCTACACAGCTGGTTCTTAAACCTGCCTCAAATGTCCTGATATTGTGAATTGTATGTCTAAACATTTCCTGCACTTGTAATCTCCAGGGCTAGATCATAAAGCCTTTTGGTGTCAATTAGAGGCACACTTACTCTGGAAAATTAATTCTGATTGGACTAGAGGTTACATTACGTAACCAAATCAGCCAGGAACACAATGAATGGCGGTGCTGCCTCAAAGGGCCGAAAGGCCTCCTCCTGCATCTATCTTTCATGTTTCTATGTCATCCAGGATAAATTAATTTCCAGTACCCTGAGCTGATGGGAATCAATTCCGGAAATTAGATTTATGAATATTATCCAGGATCACGCTTAGTTTTTACATAACGTAACCTCTAGCCCAGTCAGAATTGGTTCAACTCCTAAAAGGTAGGAGAGAAGCAGCAGCCAGAAGCAGAGAGAGCGAATATTGGCTGGAAGTAGGTGTCAGAGGGAAAGAAGATTTAAAAGGAGCCCCAAAGTCGCCAAGAGTCTTCAGTGAGGAGGCTGAGGCAAGGAGGTTACACCTGATTTGAGATTTGTGATTTTTTTTGTCCACTGAAGAAATGGCAGGCAAGTTGGTGCAGTGAGTTTCCTACAGGATGTGGGAAGTCAGGGACACCGCTGGAACTTCTGGAAACCACACCTGCAGAAATTGTGTCCAGGTGCAGCTCCTGAATGAACGCGTTGGGGAACTGGAGCCGCAGTTGGATGACCTCCGGGCCATCCGGGAAAACGAGAGGTTCCTGGACAAGACTTAGAGTGAGATTGTCACATCAAGGACACAGGAAGAAGTAAGGTTGGTGACTGTGAGAAAGAGGAGTAGACGTGGAGTGCAGGAGACCCCGGTGGGTGTACCTACTGAAAACAGGTGACCCTCTTGGGAGCGGATGACACAACAAGATTGAGTGGTAGCTAGGGCTGTGTTTCCAACCCTGGTGCCGAGGCTCAACTGGGAAGAGTGATGTCAGGCATAGCTGTAGTGGTGAGAGACTCCATCATCAGAGGTGCGGACAGGGGATTCTGCGGCTGCAGGCGAGACTCCAGGATGGTGTGTTACCTCCTTGGTGCCAGGGTCCAGGACATCTCGGAGATGCTGCACGGCATCCTCAAGAGTGAGGGGGAGCAGCCGGAGGTTGGTGTGTATGGTGGCACAAACGTTGGCACAGGTCGGAAGAAGAAGGATGTTCTGCAACAAGAATTTATGGAATTGGATAGAAGACTGAAGAGCATGACCTGCATGGGTAGTTATCTCAGGGTTGCTTCCAGTACCTCGTGTTAGTGAAGGTAAGAATAGGAAGATAGAGGATATGAATGTGTGGCTGAGGAGTTGGTGCAGGGGGCAGGGATTCGGATTTCTGGATTATTGGGATCTCTTCCGGGGCAGGGGTGACTTGTATAAAAGGGACGGGTTGCACTGGAGGGGGACCAACATCCTAGCGGGCAGGTTCACTAATGTTACACGGGAGGGTTTAAACTAGATTGGCAGGGGGGTGGGATTTCATACAGGACAGAGGCACGTGGGAGGCTCGAAGTTGGTATGGAGGGTGGTGTGGGAAAGGTTAGTGGACACAATAGGCAGGTGAAAGGCGGAGAGCGAGGAAGGAGGGTTGGTTTCAACAGCATGTATTTTAATGCAAGGGGCCTGACGGGTAAGGCAGATGAGCTTAAGGCATGGATAGGTACGAGCGACTGGGACGTTGTAGCCATGACTGAAACCTGGTTAAGAGAGGGGCAGGACTGGCAGCTCAATGTTCCGGGGTACAGGAGCTTCAGGAGAAACAGGGGTGAGGGGAAAAGAGGTGGGGGGGGTTGCATTGTTGGTTAAGGAGAATGTCACGGCTGTGTTCAGAGGTGACATTACGGACGGTTCGTCTAGTGAGGCTCTATGGGTGGAGCTGAGGAACAAGAAAGGGATGATCACCTTGTTGGGGGTGTACTACATACCCTCGAATAGTCAACGGGAATTAGAAGAACAAATATGCCAGGAGATTGCAAACAACTGCAGGTCAAATCAGGTTGTTGTAGTTGGGGATTTTAACTTTCCCAATATAGACTAGGAAAATCATAGTGTGAAGGGTTCAGATGGGGTTCAATTCCTCAAAAGTGTTCAGGAGAGTTTTCTCAAGCAGTATGTGGAGGCCCCCACACGTGAGAGGGTAACACTGGATCTAGTATTGGGAAATTGGGATGGGCAAGTTAATGAAGTGTGTGTGGAGGAGCCTTTTGGGACCAGTGACCACAGTTCGATTAGGTTGAAGATAGTTATGGATAGGGATAGAGAGGGTCCACGTGTTAAAATGCTCAACCGGGGTAAGGCCAACTTGAGGGTATAAGAGAAGGTCTCGTTCAAGTTGACTGGAGCAGGTTATTTGAGAGGAAAGGAACATCGGCCAAGTGGGATGTTTTTAAAAGTGTGCTGACAAAAGCTCAGGATGTGTACGCCCCCATTAGAGTGAAGGGCAAAGCAGGTAAACGTAAGGAAGCTTGGCTGACGAGGGAAATTGAGATGTTGGTCAAAAACAAGAAGGATGCATGGGATGGGTTTAGGCAATTGGGATCAAGTGTATTCCAGTAGGAGTTTCGGGAGCTAAGGAGTAAATTAAAAAAGGAGATCAGAAGGGCAAAAAGGGGCCAGAAGACAGCTCTGGCGGGTAGCGTTAAGGACAATCCCAAAAGATTTTACAAATACATAAGGGGGAAAGGGTAACTAGAGAGAGAGTGGGACCTCTCAGGAATCAAAGCGGTCACCTCTGTGTAGAGCCACAGGAGATGGGCAAGGTCCTCAATGAGTATTTCTCCTCTGTATTTACCAAGGAGAAAGACAGTAGGACGGAGGAACTTGGAGCAGTCACTGGAAGTCAGGGTTACTGTAGAATAAGTACTGAAGGTGCTGTCGTGTATGAAGGTAGACAAATCACCAGGGCATGATAAGATATATCCGAGGACATTGCGGGAAAACAGAGAGGAAATTGCAGAAGCCCTGGTTCAAATTTACGAGTCATCCTTAAATACAGGAGAGGTGCTGGAAGATGAGAGGGTGGCAAATGTGCCTCTTTTCAAGAAGGGCTGCAGGGAAAATGCTGGAAACTATAGGCTGGTGAGCTTAACATCTGTAATCTGTAAATTACTGGAGAGTATTCTGAGGGATAGGTTATACAGGCATTTGGATGGGCAAGGGCAGATTAGGGATAGTCAGCATGGTTTTGTACGTGGGAGGTCGTGTCTCACAAATCTGATTGATTTTTTTGAAGACGTGACCAAAAAGGTTGATAAAGGCAGAGCTGTAGATGTTGTGTACATGGATCTCAGTAAGGCGTTCGACAAGGTTCCGCATGGTAGGCTGCTCTGGAAGGTTAGATCACATGGGATCCAAGGAGAGATAGCTGAATGGATAGAAAATTTACGCAGAGGGTGATGGCGGAAGGTTGCTTCTCAGACTGTGACTGGTGGTGTGCCCCAGGGTTCGGTGCTGGGCCCATTACTGTTGGTCATCTACATCAATGATTTGGCTGAGAACATACAGGAAAAGATTTGCAAGTTAGCTGATACAAAAGTGGGTGGTTTTGCAGATGGTGAAGATGGTTGTGAATGATTGCAGAAGGATCTGGATCGATTGGCCAGGTGGGTGGCGGAAAGGTTGATGGAAGTTAATGCAGAGTGTTGTTTTTTGGGACGTCGAACAAGGGCAGGATCTACATAGTAAATGGTAGGCCGTCTTGGTAGTGTTGTAGATCGGAGTGATCTAGGAGTACAGGTGCATAGTTCCTTGAAGGTCAAGTTGCGGGTAGATAATGTGGTCAAAAAGGCTTTTGGCACTTTGGCTTGCATCAGACAGAGTATTGAGTATAGAAATTGGGAAGTCATGTTGCAGTTGTATAAGACGTTGGTTAAGACTGCATTTAGAATATTGTGTTCAGTTCTGGGCACCATGTTATAGGAAAGATATTTTCAAGCTTGAAAGGGTTCAGAACAGATTTACGAGGATATTGCCAGGACTAGAGGGTGTGAGATATAAGGAGAGGTTGAGTATGGAGCGCAGGAGGATAAGAGGTGATCTTATAGTGGTGTATAAGATCATGAGAGGAATATCAGGTAGATATCCAGAGTAGGGGAATCAAGGACCAGTGGACATCGATTCAAGGTGAAGGAGAAAAGATTTAATAGGAATCTGAGGGGTAACCTTTTCACACAAAGGGTTGTGGGTGTATGGAACAAGCTGCCAGATGAGGTAGTTGAGGCGAGGACTATCTCATCGTTTAAGAAACAGTTAGACAGGCACATGGATAGGACAGGTTTGGAGGGATATGGACCAAGCTCAGGCAAGTGGGACTAGTGTAGCTGGGACATTGTTGGCTGGTGAGGGTGAGTTGGGCTGAAGGGCCTGTTTCCCCACTGTATCACTCTATCACTCTTATGAGAGACAACATCCACTAGAGCAGCCAACAATATATTCCAGAGCCTCAGTAATTAGAAACACCATATACATTGCTGCCTTTCATAAATTGTACTCAAAGTCCTGGTGCTGTAACATTGCAATAGTGCATTAGTCAGTATGCTGTACAGCTTTTTAATAGTTTTGTAGGCTGCAATCAAGTTGCCTCAACATTGGCACTGTCCTCATCTAAATGAACCAAGTGACTATTAGGCAAGACCTGAACTCTCCTTGTAAAGTACTGCCATTGCAACACACTCTACTTTAATTAACGTTTACTGTGTTCTTATATTGTCCTTTGTATTTTATAATTTGTGAAAAGCATCTGGAATTTTACTTAAAGAACCTCAAACAGAGATGCTACCTTTGGTGTCTTGAGCCTGTGCATTACTCTCTGGTATTCCACATCAATCAGTCTGCCTCCCTTTAAAGCATGTACTGATTTATTTTATCAAAATGTTCTTGTTTTTTAATGCTTTTGTTTGCAGATATTTAATCCCATCTGGCCGATTTTAATTCATGACACCATCTCTGCTTTTCTTTGATCATAAAAGAATTAACTATTTCTATTTCAACATAGTTTGCTCATTTTCTCATTACTCAAACCAGCCCAATATTCATATTTCCAAAGGACACTGGAAGAATGACATCTTGTGACTTCCAACCAGAACACACAAAAAAATGAGGCCTTTAACTCTTGCTCTGATTTCATCCTTCTCACCGAGTTTTGGGGCCTTTTAATTCTACATCTTTTAAACTCCTTTTAACTTTACATGTGGTTCATTGTCAAAAGATTTCTTAGAGTCTATATTTTGACATTCTCTTATATTTCTTCCTCAAAGACATCAGAAGGGCTTCTCAAGCCATTTTGTGAATTTAGTTGTTTTCCCCATCTACATGTATGGTAATTAAGGAGTGTGTAATTTTGTCTTCTTCAGATGTCAAGTTATCTGGTTTGTAATTACTTGGATGAATCCTTTCTGAACATGATTGCTGCATAGGCTGCTCTCCAGTCCTCTTGCAAACATTCACATTCAAAGGTCTTGCAGTATAATCTCGAGCCTTGATAATTTCCTTCCTTTTGTCTTTAAAGGTCACGGAATGCTTCCTGCTGGGTTCTGATGCTTCCCTTTAACTCAAATGTTTCCAAATATTTAATTACTGAGACTCCCCACCTTGCTCTTTTCTTCTCAGAAATTGGACGTTTTAAATAGGCAATTGAGGTAAAGTTGTAAGTGAAGATTTTAATTTTCAGAATAATCGGACTTCTGCAGCATCAAAGCTAAGAAATGCATGTCATTAGAACTGTCATTTTTTCCACACAAAATATGTCAGTTCAAAAAGTGATTTAAAAAAAAGTGTTAATTTTATGTACAAACGTGAAGACATATTCAAATTACAAAATATCAAATCAAGTTTTTTCAAAACAAAAAGTAAAATGAAGAGCCCTTTTGGTCCACCTGCATCTGTTTAGTCTCTCAAGTCTCGAGTGTTTACTTCCTTCTGTCTCAATATGTTGTCAAATGCATCCTGCTGGGTCAGATTTACTCTGTACGGGTGTTTAAAACAAAACTATTTCATGGAGGAATCAAAGACTGGTTGGTTACAGTTACAGCTTGAATGCTGAGGCTCTATAAGGCGCTGGTCAGACTGCATTTGGAGTATTGTAAGCATTTTTGGGCCCCATATCTGAGGAAGGATGTGCTGGCACTGGAGCGGGTTAAGAGGAGGTTTTAGAGAATAACCCCAGGAATGAGTGGGTTAACATCTGATGAGCATTTGACGTCACTGGGCCTGTACTTGCTGGAGTTTAGAAGGTTGAGGGGGGACCTCATGGAAACTTACCAAATAGTGAAAGGCCTGGATAGAGTGGATGTGGAGAGGATGTTTCCACTACTGGGGGAGTCTAGGACCAGAGCTCATAGTCTCAGAATTAAAGGATGGTCCTTTAGGAAGGAGATGAGGAGGAATTTCTTTAGCCAGAGGGTGGTGAACCTGTGGAATTCATTGCCTCAGAAGGATGTGGAGGCCAAGTCAAGGCAGAGATAGATAGATTCTTGATTAGTATGAGTGTCAGGGGTTATGGGGAGAAGGCAGAAGAATGGGGTAAAGAGGGAAAGACAGATCAGCCATGATTGAATGGCAGACGTGATGGGCCAAATGGCTTAATTCTGCTCCTATCACTTATGACCTTATGAATGCAGGAGGCTTGGTGAGGAGTGATTTGTGACTTGTTATGTTTAGTATTGACATCATATTAGCTGATGTAAGTCTAGTGGCGTTAGGAGATGGAAATCCTTGTTTGCCAATCCTGGTGTGCAACCATCTACCATCTGTAACTGAGGGATGAAATTTGAACATGCAGCCAAATCTTTAAATCTTCAGGAATCTGAAAATCTTCATTAAATGCTGACGAGAGACAGGTTGAACTGTGGTGGCTTTAGTTGCTGTTCGCCACATCAACCAAAATGTGCTAGTTGTCAGTGTTTCAGAACTGTAGAAGCACGCATTTTTAAATTATCTTCAACTCTATAAAATCCAACAATAAAACGAAGCAGAAGGGACAGATGGAAGTGCTGTCGGAGTGCACAATCTAATTTAGACTGCTATTTAGCTGCCTCATTAAATCATCTGGTTTCACTCTATCACAGAAAATGCACCACACATCTCCCCCCTCCCCTTGCCCCCTTCTACAGAAAAGTAACTTGTTTTCTCTCCTCCCCAGTCTAATGACGGATGGCCAAACTGCACCTTTCACTGTTTCCAATAGACAATAGGTGCAGGAGTAGGACGTTCGGCCCTTCGAGCCAGCACCGCCATTCAATGTGATCATGGCTGATCATCCCCAATCAGTACCCCGTTCCTGCCTTCTCCCCGTATCCCCTGACTCCGCTATCTTAAAGAGCCCTATCTTGCTCTCTCTTGAAAGTATCCAGAGAACCGGCCTCCACCACCCTCTGAGGAAGAGAATTCCACAGACTCACAACTCTCTGTGGGGAAAAAGTGTTTCCTTGTCTCCGTTCTAAATGGCTTACCCCTTATTCTTAAACTGTGGCCCCTGGTTCTGGACTCCCCCAACATCGGGAACATGTTTCTTGCCTCTAGCGAGTCCAAACCCTTAACAATCTGATATGTTTCAATAAGAACCCTCTCATCCTTCTAAACTCCAAAGTGTACAAGCACAGCCGCTCCATTCTCTCAGCATATGACAGTCCCACCATCCCGGGAATTAACCTTGTAAACCTACGCTGCACTCCCTGCACTTCCCTTTCCTTTCATGCAGCCTGCCCTGCTAAATGTTTGCTGCATTTCTGATTTTCTTAAAATTCAAATTTGAAACCACAATATCCTGATTAGCAGGCGTTTCAGTCTTGGTGGTGATAGGAACTAAAACAGTGGCTCGGTACAATGCGTTAATGATGCAGGCGTTTATATCAATCTCTCCAATTCCGTGCTTTGAATTGCCAGGAAGAGGTAATCTAGAAAACATCATGTAAGAAGATACACTAATGGTAAAGAGATTAACATTAAACCAGCAAAAAATTCCACTTGGATCATGCAATGATTATACAAGACAGTTTCAGTAAAGGATTTAATGGCAGCACATCAGATGAACCTCTATATCATTTCCAAAATTTAGTTAATTGTCAATTCGGTAGAATACATTTCCTCTTTAAATGCACAATAAGGTGTAAGAAGGAAGTGTAGATGCTGGCGTAAACCGAAGATTGCCTCATAAATCTCCTTTGAACATTCCCACTCTCACTTTAAAGCTATGCTCCGTAGTATTTGATATTTCTACCCGGAGAAAAAGACTCTGCCCCTCAACCCTATCCATGCCTCTCAGAATGTTGTATAATTCTACAGATTGCCTCTCAGCCTCCGCTCCAGAGAAAACAATCCAGGTGTATCTAACTCTTTAGTTAATACGCTCTAATCTCAGCAGCTTCCTGGTGAACCTCTTCAAAGCCTCTATATCCTACCTCGAACATTTAAAAGACGCTTGGACAGGTGCATGGATAGGGAAAATTTAGAGGGATTTCGGTCAAACACAACAAATGGGACTAGCTTATATTCGGCATCTTTGTTGGAAGAGTTGAGCCGAAGGGCCTGCCTTAATCCCAAATTAGACCAAAGATTCTTTATCAAATTTTGAACGAGACTAAAAGTTCCGCCAAACACGTGGAAATTATCATCAAATAGCAAGATGGTCTGTGAGTGGAATGGATATTTATTTTCTCTTGTGCTCTAATACATCAATGTACTTGTCTCTTGAGTAATGACACTGACTCTGGCGAACACACAAGCCAATTTCATGCAGTTTTATTTTGAAAATCAGCGCATTAACTTAAAACTATGTAATCCCAACATTAAAGAGAAGGGCATAGTTTTCTGGTCGAGTTTTTATCTGGTCTTGAACTTAAAAATAAGCAATTTTAGCAGAACCAACATAATAGGCCAAAATTTTAACCCTGCAATAGGAATTTAATGCACATTTGTTTTGAAACGTCTGTGTGCCAAAAACTAGTATAACTGTCAGACCACAATGTAGCCCAGTTTCCAGACAGATAGAATTATTAGGCATGGAACAGATTTTCCTTGTGTCCTCTGTGATGTTTTTTTCTAAGTATTCTTCCTTATTGCAAGCTATTAACTTAGTAAATTATCAGAATGACTTTTTATTCTGTGTTTTTCCTCGTTTTCATTGGTCTGACTGTGAGTTTTAATGTCATTGTGCTGATGTACTCGAAGGGGGCGCTGTCCTGTGCACGGCTGCCCAGCCAGCAGTTGTCTGTCTTTTCACCGTTTTATTTTTATTTTTAGTTAGTTAAAGTGTTTTGTTTGGAGGTCTAGACTTTTTTGTGTGTGGGGGGGGGGGGGGGAGGGGGAAACTGCCTTTCAGGGTCCCTACCTGGTCGGAGAGGCAGCTTTTCTCCGGGCTGCAGCTTCGACCCGTCCTCGCGGCCTACCAGCGGGCCTGGAGCGGCGTTTCCTGTCGCGGACCGCCCAGAACCTCGGCTTCGGCGGCGGCACAGCGCAGGAGCGCTATCGTGGAGCGGGCGATGCCTTGCCTGGGTCGCCGCGCTGGAGCTCCGGTGAGCTGAGACCGCCGGGTAAAACATCGCGGAGCTGCGGGACTGTGGAGCGGCCAGCTGCGGGCGGCGGCGCCGAACTTTACACCGGGAGCCTGGGATCTCGCGACGAGATCGCCAGTTGTGGAGCTCCAACCGGCGCGGCCTTGTCGGCTTCGGAAGCCGCGGCCTCCAGTACGGAGGCGGCCGTTCCAGGGTTCCCATGCCGCTGTGAGGACTCTCCCGACGCCGGAGCACCACCACCCGGCGAGAACGGCCGGGAACATCGGGCCTCCGTAGAGGCAACTGTTGAAGCCTCAATAGGCCCGACTAGGGGTGAACTGGGGTTGGGGCATGGACTTTGTGCCTTCCCTCATGGTGGGAGCCATTGTGGGGGGATGTTCTTTGCGTTTAAGACTCTCATTGGTGTTATATCTGTATTCTTTCTTTGTGTGCTGCAAAATGGCAAAAAGCATTTCACTTCATTACACCTCGGTGTATGTGAATGTGACCAATAAAATACCTTTAATACCTTTAATACCTTTAATTTTGGATTTAAAATACTTCCCACAGCAAATTGAGATATTTATTTGACCTCAACAGTCCCTTTTACACTAACCAGTCATAGACATAGACATAGAAATTGAGTTATTGAGTCATTGAGTTATGCTGGCAGTCATTGAGTTATGCTGGCAGGTGTGATCAGGAAATGGGAATCACAGTTGGAAAAGGAATGATCAAGATACGAGTTTCATATTGACCATGTGGTGCATTGGTCCTGCAGATTCCTTGTTTAATTATTTTAAACTGTGACATTTTACGTCTATTTTAGGTGTTACCACTGGAGATAGCGAGCGTAAAATTTACTGAGAAAAACATTTACCATCTCTACCCTCTCTGCTTTCTGTAGAAGCGATTTTCTCCTTAACTCCTTTATACGCTCGTCCCATCCCAAAGAACCTACCTCTTCTTCAGGCACTTTTCTCTGCAACCGCAGGAGATGTAACACCTGTCTCTGAATCTCCGCTCTCATCTCCATCCAATCAGTTCTTCCAAGTGAGATAGAAGTTCACACGCACCTCTTTACATAAGCAAGATCGTGTTGCCTAGGTGACTGTTTCGTTGAACGTGTGTTCAGTCCGCCAAGGACTGCTGGATTTCCCAGTTGCTAACCATTTTCACTCTCATTCCCATTTCTACCTTTCTGTCCTTGCCTTTCTCCATGGTCAGAGTAGGGCCACATGCAAAATGCAAGAACAGCATTTCAGATTCCACTTGGGTAGCTTACAACCCAATGCTATGAACAACGATTTATCTAATGTTAAGTAATACCCCGCACTACCCTCTCTCTTTCCTGTGCCTTTCTCACCCCACCATCCCGCACACACATTTACCCCGCAATCACACACCAACCAAGTCATCTTGTTCTTTTCTACTAATTAGTATGCTCATCTCCCAGGCACAAATATGGGCGCTCCCCTGCCACCCATATCCCCCTCTCAAGTTTTGCATTTCATTCATTCTTCTTCTCTCCTTATCTGACACTTTTTTGTCTCCCTTTCACCTTTAGCCTGCTCTGCTTACTTCATCCATCTGCCAATCACTCCCGTCAACTGTTCCCACCTATCGCTTGCTCGGTTTTGTCCCACCCCCACCTCTCTCTTCCAGCTTTATCCCCCCCCCCCCCCCAACTCTCATTAGCCTGAAGAAGGGTCCTGACGTTACACATTTTCCTTTCCTTTACGTCCATTCCGAATGTCCATTCCCTTTATGAATGCTGCCTGAACCGTTTGGTACCCACACCGCTTTGCTTTTTTGCACTGGGAAAAAGTAACATATGAAGAATTTGATTACAAATCAAAACTTAGTGTCTATTAGCAGGCCTCTGAGATTTCTTGTAATACCAGTTCTTTTGGCATTTTGTTTGCATTTTTTGTCTGAACATATTTATCTTTTATTTTTTAACTTCTAGTTCCTTTTTAGAATAAATTATTATCTTTTCTTTTTCAAATAAGCAGCTACTGAATTCATTTTTGTTGTTTCTATTGTAACCGTTTATCAGGCAGTCTGACTGAAAGGCCAGTGTAGTCGATTTTTAAGGATGTTAGCTGGTGTTTTGGGATTATTTTAGGCGGAGTGAAGAAAGTTTCATTGCTGCAGAATCAGCTGCATTTATGTAAAAATATTTCTGGATCAATTGTGACTTTTGACACCATTGTTGAATGACTTGATCCTGTCAAACCTCATGTTGACTTGATCCTGTCAAAGCTCAATGCCAGAAACACATTAAGTGTGTAAGTATCTTGGATTATTTCTGGACATAGCTAATGTGCCAGGAAATATAATATGGGCAATATACCAGTAATCTAAATACATCACAACTAAGAAGTAATTATTTTCCATTGAAGTTGGCTTATAGTTATAATATATCTAATATTTACATATAAAATCTAGTTCTTGTTGAATTGGAAGAGTGGAAGGGATCGGCTCCAATTTCATGCATTAATTGCAGTTTTTTTCCCACTGAAATATCTGCTCCTTCGCAAGGAAAAAATTCCATTGCAAGAGAGTGATTATTTCTTGAGTGCTGAAAAGTTATTGCAAAATATGACCACTGTAGTATGACTACTCATCTTTTACTAATTTTAACCATGATGGTGATCTGTGGTATTAACTTTTGGCCTTTGTGCATGCTTGTGGAAACCACCTTCTTAAAGGAAAGCCAACTGGCAGAGATCCCTTTATGCAAGTGTTTTATGCTTGTGGACAATTGTGCTAACAAGCTGGTTAGTGTGGATTTGCAGAAATATTATACAATGGTTGTTCGTGTGCCTGGAATCTGATGCACCACAATTATTGTACATGTTGCATATACTTTCTCAACTCAACCATGTGAGATACATTGGCAACACAATTAATAAATTTTTAGCAAGATAATAAATAATAAATGTTTTACATTTGAACATTGAGTATATGAATCCATAGTGCCATGAAAACAAAAATGCAGTCAATTTGGTTGGTCTTAAATTTCAAAATGTTGCTGTACAATTTTATCGTAAGTAAATCGGGAACATGATGTGCAAGACTGAAGTAGATAATTGCTGTTTTAGGTGGCTTGTCTCAGACTCCTCTCTCTTTTACCACATAAAGTAATTGGAACACACATTGACAGGAACCGTTAGGCAGGAACCGTTAGGCAGCGGATGCACACATGAACAGTCCACTTATCAGTATTGGACCTTTACAGTTTAAGGACAGACTGAAATCTACTGACTTTTCCCCATTTTCCACCTGTTTTATACCTTCTGATTCTGCATTCCATTGGTCAACAGAAAGAATGATTGGTGGATAAAGTGGCTGTCCCCGAATGATATTTGTCCTCAAAATGGCAGTTCTCTTGTGTTGAGTTTATTGTGCCGTTACTCGTATTGAACTTTATCAGCTGCAGTTTCTTGGGATGTTCAAGACTAATCACAATTAAGAAACAACCAGAAACCAATAGTCTAAATAAAATACCCATTAATTCAAGAGTCAAGAGTCATTATTGTCATATGCCTCAGATAGAACAATGACATTCTTATGTGCATTTCTTACTTGCACCAGCACAACAGAACAGTAGAATATGTAAACATAGAACAGCAGAATATGTAAACAATATAATAAACGAGAAAAGAGAGTTCAGCGTGACATAACGAGGAGTGCATGAGATTCTGCACAGCATGCACCAAAAGCTTTTCACTGTAGCTCGGTACACGTGACAATAAACTAAACTGTAACTAACTGGAGGTCAGGAAGAGAAAAGAGAACTCAGTTTCTTTTGCAAGGATAGTATAAAGAGAGACAGAATTTCAGTATTAGATTTGGCTTTTCATTTATACGTTCTCTTGATTGATCAATTAAAAAAAAAAGAGAAACATGATAGTGAAACAAAACCCCAACCCGAATTACGCTAACCAATCTGCTTGATTGAGTGCTGGCATTTAAACCCTTGTAGTCATCATCATGAATGCCCTGAGGAAGAATGCATTTCAAGCTGCATCTCAAGAACTCAACATATTCTTGAAGGAAAATGTGTTCTCCACTATAAATGTATACTCCACTCTAAAACAAATCCTATTTTTAGCTTAATATGTTTGCAAACTTTTATCCCCTTTTAGCAATGTCACAGATTCTGGATTTTTAGTTAAAACTAAAATTCGATAAATGGTTTTGCATTTTAGGTTCCATGTTAAATATCCTAAATTAAACAAATTATTACAATGCTTATTTTCTTATGTGCAAAGCGTGGAAATGTATGTGGTGCCACACTTTTCATAAATAAGGGAAACCACATTGTTGAATGTTTCCAAAGTCATCTTATCCAACCTCATTTTCTTGCCTGGCCAGAACTGTGACCAGCAAAACCTGTGCCATGCTGATGTCAGTTATCGAATGAATAGGATGATTGTCCTTCCGGTACTTTGCAGAGAGCCCTGTCCTATTATAATGCAGTTAATAGAAGCATCCTGCCAAATAAATAGACTCTTTATAGTCTACTTTTAATGTTCGTCTTGCTTAGTATTTGAAGAGCAGTGAGTTCAAGAACTGAAAAATACTGGTCATAGTTTGTATAATTTAGGAGCCTTTAGGCCATTCTGGTGTTTTGTAAACATAAATAGTATTGTGATTTATTGTGCCTTATTCAATTATATATTTTACATTTTTTTGAATTAATCGTAGTTTAGTTCAGAGATACAGCGTGGGAACAGACCCTTCGTCCCTCCGAGTTTGCACTGACCAGCGATCCCATACATTAACACTTTCCTACACACACTAGGGACAATTTACAATTATACCAAGCCAATTAACCTGCAAACCTGTAAGTCTTTGGAGTGTGGGAGGAAACCGATGAGGTTGGAAAAAACCCAGGCGGCCACGGGATTACGCACACACTCCACACAGACAGCACCCGCAGTCAGGATTGAACTGGGTCTCTGGCACTCTAAGGCAGCACCTCTAGGTTAACCTATGATGGTGTTTGTCAGCACTGGGCCTGAACTCACTGGAGTTCAGAAATAAGAGGTGGGACCTCATTGAAATATACAGAATAGTCAAAGGCTTGGTTAGAGTGAATGTGGAGAGGATGTTTCCACTAGTGGGAAAGTCTAGGACTAGAGGTCATAGCCTCAGAATTAAATTATGTTCTTCTGTAGTCAGAGGGTGGTGAATCTGTGGAATTCTTTCCCACAGAAGGCTGTGGAGGCCAAGTCAGTGGATATTTCTAAGGCAGAGATAGATAGATTCTTGATTATTGCGGGTGTCAGAGGTTATGGGGAGAAGGCAGGAGAGAGCCTGAGAATTGGACGAAATGCGTGAGTTTCACGCTCAATGCGTGAGAGTTAGCAGCTCTGTATTTACAACAATACAACAATACAATTCAATTTATTGTCATTTGGACCCCTTGAGGTCCAAACGAAATGTCGTTTCTGCAGCCATACATTACAAACAAATAGACCCAAGACACAACATAATTTACATAAACATCCATCACATTGCTGTGATGGAAGGCCAAAAAAACTTATCTCTCCACTGCACTCTCCCCCCTCGATGTCAGAGTCAAAGTCAAAGTCAAAGCCCCGGCGGGCGATGGCGAATTGTCCCGCGGCCATTAAAGCCACGCCGGGTGATGCAAGGCCGCACACCGGGTCTTGGTGTTAGAGCCCCCGGCGCGCGCTCGCAGTCCCGCAGCCATTCCAAGCCGCGCGGGGCGGTGCTGTAAGGCCCCGCTCAGGTGCTCTTCAACCCCGCAACTCGGGCGGGCGAAGTCGCCGTTGCGGAAGCCCTGAAAAGCGGTCTCCCTCCAGGGACCCGCGGGCTCCCGGTGCCGCCCGCCAAACCCGCAGTCGCAGCCTCCGAATCTCCGGGGGTCGGGTCGCAGCAGCGTCCACCACAGCTCCACCCGCTCTGGACTCGGCCAGCTCCGCGACGGTGAGGTGAGTAGTCGGCACCACAGCCCCCGGTCTTCCTGTTGGAGGCCGCTCCTCGTTGCAGCCCCAACGACAACGGAGACCCGACAAAGAAAAGGTCGGGTCTCCCGTGCAGGGAGAGATTTAAAAGTTACCCCCCCCCCCCCCCCCCCACCCCCCCACACACATACCCCAACAAAAATAACAAAAATAACAAAAATAACAAAAACTACATAAAAACATAAGACATAAAATAATAAAAACGCAGACGGACTGCAGAGGCCGCTGCTGACGAGAGATCGGGTCCACGCTTCAGACTGTTTGTAGTAGGAGTGTCTAAATCTAGAAGAGTGGTCAGGGTGGGACAAAGCCTAACACATGATAGGTGGATATGGATGAGACTGGCTGATGGTTGGCCGAAGGACAAATGTAAAACGTAAAAAGATGCGAGATAATGACAGAAGAGGCATGAAATGTGAAGCTAGCGGAAGGAATATAGTTGGAAAGGGAAAGGGAGAAATGGGTGCACATCCAGGTGAGGACCAGGAATGGGGGGGGGGATGGGTGTATGTAGCTTAATTACTTAAAATTGGTGCATTCAACATTCATACTGTTGGATTGCAAGCAACCAAAGCAGAATATGAAATGCTGTTTCACATGACCTCACTCTGGCAATGGAGGCAGCCCCGGACAGAGAGGTCAATATGGGAATGGGGAAGGGAGTTAACAGCGTTTGCAACAGGAGATCGAGCTGGCCATGACAGACCAGCCTCAAAGGATTTAAATACAGAATTTGGCAATTTCAGATCACTAGCTTTTCCCATTTCTCTTGTGATCTTACTTTCCCCTTGTTCTCACAAATGCTTTCTCTTTCCACTGATGCTGCCTGAACTGCTGGGTGTTTCTAGAATGTTCTGTTTTCTCGACTACCTGAATCGGTACACCGAGGCAGCTGAAGGCAGACCCATGTCTTGTGAAGTCAAACATGTGTTTACTGCAGCTGCTCTGAACTAGAGGTAGTTAGAAACATGAAGCTTCTCACTGTACACCGTACACCTAGCAAAAATAAACCTAAACATAAATGTATACATAATCATAGTTTACAATCAGCGGCAAAAATGATTATAGACACAAATTGCTGGAGTAACTCAGCGGCCAGCCAACATCTCCGGAAAAAAAGGATGGATGGCGTTTCGGGTAGCAAACGTAGAAAAATAGGTGCCGGAGTAGGCCATTCGGCCCATCGAGTCAGCACCGCCATTCAATATGATCATGGCTGATCATCTAAAATCAGTGCCCCGTTCCTGCTTTTTCCCCATATCCATTGATTCCTTTAGCCCTAAGAGCAAAATCTAAAGGGCCTGTCCCACTTTCATGACCTTATTCACGACCTCTGCCGAGTTTTCCCTTGACTCGTACTTGCAGCATGGTCGTCACGAGGTCGTAGGTAGGTCGTAGCAGGCCGTGATGCTAGTTGTAGGTACTCGTGGCATCAAGTAGGTCGGGGCGTTTTTCTAGCCTGATGAAAAATGTCCACGAGTAAAAAAGGCCGTGAATTAGGTCGTGAAAGTGGGACAGGCCCTTAACTCTCTCTTGAAAACATCCAGTGGATTGGCCTCCACTGCCTTCTGTGGCAGAGAATTCCACAGATTCACAACTTTCGTTGAAACCTTCTCCAGTCGGAAAGGATGGGATCCGACCTGAAACGTTACGCATCCTAATTCTCCAGAGATGCTGCCTGACCCACTGACTTACTCCAGCACTTTATGTCCATATTCAGCATCAACCAGCATCTGCAGTTCCTTTCTAGGCAAAAATGATGAAATAACTTGAGTGTTTTTGTCTGAATGCAGTGTAAGTAATGGTGTTAGAGAATGGAATGGTATCATTTCTCATCTCGGATGTGCTTTTGACCAACATTGAGCACTTCCAGATGAGGCATTCAAAAGCAGCTGCATCTCATATTCTTAAATCTTCGATATGATCCTTTTATTTCCTGCACCATCTGGTTGTGTGGTCTTCAGAGTAAGATTCACAGATTAATACCTAATTATGGACAGTTCTGTCTGGTCCTGTTCCCACTAAACGCTGCTTTAAGATTGCTCAAACCTGGGATACAGATTCTTTTGGAATAAAGTTTCATGCCATTAGTTTCAACTAGTTTTAACCACTGTGTCCACTGCTAAAAGGCAGATTAGTATAGCACTAGTTTCCATAATGGTACAGATAGAATTAATTTACTGTACACAAAACAGCTGTAATGTGTGCACAATACTATACTAAATGGTTAAATTTTGAAGGCAGGTTTGTTAATGAACGCAGGTTTTTTTTTGTGAAAATTGCTTTGAGAATTGTTTTGTGATATTGAATTGTTGCGATTGTAATTAGCTGTTTTTTCTGATCATGAATGAAAAAGCTTCTTGTATGTGAGGCAAATAATATACTGTTTCAGTACAGATATCAGTGGGTGAAGAGCTCTTCAAAGCTCTACAATGCATTTATTTTATTAAAATTCTCTCAGATTGCACTTTTTGAAAAATGATGTGATGAGTCTTTAGTTTAGTGATACAGCACGGAATCATCCCCTTCAGCACTCCGAGGCCGTGCCAACCAGCGATCCCCGCACACTAACACTTTCCCACACGCATCAGGGACAATTTACATCTATACCAAGCCAATTAGCCTACAAACCTGTACGTCTTTGGAGTGTGGGAGGAACGCGGAGCTTCCTGGAGAAAACCCACATACAGACAGCACCCGTAGTCAGGATCGAACCAGGGTCTCTGGTGCTGTAAGCCAGCAACTCTACTGCTGCACCACCATGCTGCCCTAATGAATGAAATGGCACTTTTTACATATGAAATATAATTCATAAAATTGAAGTTCAGGAAAAGGCCTTTCAGCCCACTGCGCCAGTACCAGCAAAAAAATACCATAAAATAACTTTCTAGCTCTTGGACAGTAATGTGGGTCAAAATGATGAAACATTTTGGTTCATATGCAGCAAAAATTGTTGACCATAAAATGTCCATTTAGTTCACATATCTCCATGAGCAGAAACAGAGAATTTGGTTTTAAAGTACCAGACAAGTTGAAAATATTTCCATTTTTCATTTATAATTTTCCATTTTATTGACTGAAAGCTGCTCTGTGTAACTGAGGTGAAAAGGCTGCAGATGCTGGACATCGTAAATAAGTAACAGAATTCGTTAGAAATATCCAGCAGATAAGTAAAGAGCTAACATTAACGGTTGTTTTCTGATGATGGGTCATCAGCCTGGATTGTTAACTCCATTTCCGCTTCTCAGATGTTACCCAATGTGCTGAATATTTCCCAGTCTTCTCTTGAATGTCCTAGAGCAAGGACATTCTGAGTCCATCAATTACTGTTAAAGTTGTATAATTCACTTATATTGAGTGATGAATTAGAGGAAGATAATTCTGCCCCTGCCAGTTAATGCGCCTCAACATTGTTCTGTAGGTAATTGCCTTGTTTTTACAAACATGGTAGAGTTCATTACTTTTATGTTCAGAAGGCACTCTACTTCTTGTTAAATCTAACATGTAATTCAGTATAATATAGATAAAAGTGAGGTTATCCACTTTGGCGGCAAAAACAAGGGGGCAGATTATTATCTCAATGGGGTTAGTTTAGGTAAGGGGGAGGTACAGCGAGATCTGTGTGTCCTTGTACACCAGTCACTGAAAGTTGGCGTGCAGGTACAGCAGGCAGTGAAGAAAGCTAATGGAATGTTGGCCTTCATAACAAGAGTATTTCAGTATCGGAGTAAAGAAGTTTTTCTGCAGTTGTATAGGGCTCTGGTAAGACCACATCTGGAGTATTGCGTACAGTTTTTGTCTCCTAATTTGAGGAAGGACATCCTTGTCATTGAGGCAGTGCAGCGTAGGTTCGCGAGATTGATCCCTGGGATGGCGGGACTGTCATATGTGGAAAGATTGAAAAGACTAGGCTTGTATTCACTGGAGTTTAGAAGGATGAGGGGTGATCTTATAGAAACATATAAAATTATAAAAGGACTGGACAAACTAGATGCAGGAAAAATATTCCCAATGTTGGGCGAGTCCAGAACCAGGGGCCACAGTCTTAGAATAAAGGGAAGGCCATTTAGGACTGAGGTGAGAAAAAGCTTTTTCGCGCAGAGAGTTGTGAATTTGTGGAATTCCCTGACGCATTGAAAAGTTGCTGTTCCATTGGCCTTGGAGTGACAGAAATTTATATCCAAGGACGTAGTGGACTGCTTCAAATTCTTGTGGCAAATTGTTCTGACACTTCACAAGTTGTATAATCTAGATTTATAAATGCCGATTTTCCTTTCCAATTTGTCTTGACTAATTGAATAAACTTCCAGTACACAATAGATTATGTGTTTCTTCTTTTGCGCTGGGCCTCACTCTGACAATGGAGGAGGCCCAGGACAGAGGCCCACCTCCTCCATTGTCAGCGTAAGGCCCAGCACAAATTGGAGGAACAGCACCTCATACTTCGCTTGGGCATCTTACAACCCAGCAGAATGAATATTGACTTATCTAAATTCAAGTAACACTTGCTTTTCCTCTCTCATCATCCCTCCCCCTTCTCAGATCCCCGACCAGTCTGACTGTCCCCAATTACATTTGATCTCTGTTTGCTTTGTTGTTACCTTCTCCTAGCTAACAACGATCTATTCTACATTTTGCTTGATCTCCATCCCCTTTGACTCGTTTTCACACCTTATATTTCCTTATCTCTGTATCTCCCTCCCCCTAGACTCAGTCTGAAGAAGGGTCTCGACCCGAAACGCCATTACTTCTATCCAGAGATGCTGCCTGTCCCACTGATTTACTCCAGCATTTTGTATCGCTCTGCAATTTAAACCTGCATCTGGAGTTAATTTGATACACATATGTTTCTTCTGCCTGTTACTGCTCTTTTGATCAGTTTACATCATCCATTTCAAAAATGGAGGCTGTGCACTGCTCTCTTCAGAAAGTCTGCTAAGTCTTTAACTCCTCTCCCCTTCGCCTCCCTCCATGCATGCATGCATGTGCGTGCGCGTACACACGCATGCACACGCACACACACATGCACACGCACACACACACACTTTACATAACCACAGTGAATTTGTCTTGTTGCACCCCGCAGGTCCTGTTTTCTCATTTTTAATTCCTGTGTCACATTCAACCCAAGATTTGTTTCACATTTGAGGATCTTAACTTACAAATCTTTCTCTATAATTGTTTTACAATATTTTCCATAATGGTCTCTCTCCCTTGTTTATTTTCCCTATTGTGCAGATACTTTTGTGATGTCCTCTTTTTTTAAAACGAATACAGGAGGAAAAGATGGATAGTTTGTTGCTTGCTTCTTTGCTATTTGAATGAATGAATGAATGAATGAATGAATGAATGAATGATTAAGTTTATTGGCCAAGTATTCACATACAAGGAATTTGCCTTGGTGCTCCATCTGCAAACGACAACATGACAATCAGTGACAGCTGGGAATGACACATAAAACATTAAACATTAATAATAAACATTTTTAGATTAAACGTGTGAATTAAATATAATACCAGAGCAAAAGGACGCTACAGATTTTTGGTTATTGAGCAGAGCTACCAATCGTGGAAAAAATCTGTTTTTATGTCTGGCTGTGGCAGCTTTGACAGTCTGGAGTAGCCTTCCAGAGGGAAGTGATTCAAAGAGTTTGTGGCCAGGGTGAGAGGGGTCAGAGATGATCTTACCCGCTCGCTTCCTGGCCCTTGCAGTGTACAGATTGTCAATGGAGGGAAGGGTGCAGCCAATGACCTTCTCTGCTGATCAGACAATTCACTGGTGCTGTGCTTGGTGGCTGAGCCAAACCAGACCATGATGGAGAAGGTGAGAACAGACTCTACGATGGCCGTGTAGAATTGGACCATCATTGCCTGTGGCAGATTGTGCTTCCTCAGCTGCCGCTGGAAGTACATCCTCTGTTGTGCCTTTTTGATTGTGGAGTCGATGGTAGCCCTCCTTTTAAGGTCTCTGGAGATTATGGTTCCCAGGAACTTAAAAGACTCCACAGATGTGATTGTGGTGTTGTTGATGGTGAGTGGGGTGAGGGGAGGGGGAGCTCTCCTAAAGTCTACTATCAATTCCACTGTCTTAAAAGCATTGAGATCCAGGTTGTTGCGATGGCACCAGGAAGTCAGCTGTGACACTTCCTGTCTGTAGGCAGATTACTTCCCATCCTGGATCCGTCCAATCAGGGTTGTGTCGTTCGAGAAACTTGAGAAGCTTGACAGAGGAGTCTGTGGAGGTGCAGTCGTTGGTGTAGAGAGAGTAGAGGAGAGGTGAGAGTACGCAGCCTTGTGGTGCTCCTACGCTGAGGGTTTGCGGGTCCGAGATGTGCTTTCCCTTCCTCACATGCTGCTTCCTGTCTGTCAGGATGTTGGTGATCCACTGACAGAGGGGTTCAGGCACAGTCAACTCGGAACATTTGGAGTGTAGTAGCTCTGGCACAATGGTGTTGAATGCAGAGCTAAAATCAACAAACAAAATACTCGCATAGGTCCCCTGGCGGTCTAGGTGCTGGAGGATGAAGTGCAGGCCTAGGTTGACTGCATCATCCACAGATCTATTGTGGATGACGCAGTCGATATGCAAACTGCAGAGGGTCCAGCAGGGGGTTTGTGATATATTTCAGTTTGGCCAGCACAAGCCTTTCAAGGGTCTTCATGACTACAGAGGTCAGTATGACAGGCCTGTAGTCATTAATGCCAGTAATCCTTGCCTTTTTAGGTACAGGGACAATAGTGGAGACTTTGAAGCAGGCAGGGACAGAACAGGTTTGCAGGGCCTGGTTGAAAATGTCTGTGTTGACCGGTGCCAGTTGTTCAGCACAGAGCTTGAGGGTAGAGGGGGAGACATTGTCCGGTCCTAAAGATTTCCGGCTTTTCTGTCCTCTGAACAGCCTCTCCACCTCCTCTATTTTTATTGTTAATGATGGATAAGTGATGTTGTGCAGCACAGAGGGGATGGGTAATTGGATGTGAAGTGGTGATTGGAGAGGGGTGGGTGGGAAAGGGTCCAGTTTTTTCCGACTGGAATCTCGCTTTAAGTAGGTGTGAAGTGGTGATTGGGGAGGAGTGGGTGTAGAAAGGTCCAGTATTTGCAGTTTTAACAGGGGTGGTGTGAGAGAGGGGTGGTGTGCGTGGGGGTGGTGTGGGGGGGCTGGTGGTATGGGGAGGGATGGGGTTGGGGGGTGTGGGGGAGAGGGGAGAGGGGTGAGGAAGGGGGTGTGGGGGGTAGTGGGGGAGGAGGGAATGTGAGGGAGGGGGATGGCGTGGGGGAGCGGGAGGGTTGTGTGGGGTGGGCTTGATGGTGTGGGAGGGGGTGGTGTGGCAGGGGGGGGGATGGCATGGGAGGGGGGGTGTGGGGACGGAGGTGTGTGTGGGGGAGAGTGGGGGTGTGTGTGGGGGAGAGAGTTGGGGTGTGGGGGGGTTTGGGGCAAGAGTGGGGGGGGGGCGGGGGAGGGGGGGTGGTGGACTCGCATGGCTTGTGGACTCAGCCCCGCCTCCGGGACTTTATTCTCCTTGCGTTACCTTCATGGTGACATACAGGCGAAAAGACCAATCTGCTGATCTCATGATTTTTTACACCCTCATAACTTTTGTAATATTCCACCGATCGGAACAAAACGGTGCGCTTGGAGCAGAGGAGAACGGTCAGTAAGGTGGCGAAAAATCCTAGTGATATAGGGTACCGTTTTTGCGCAAATTTAAAAAAAAGCAAACCGGAAGTGGTCAAGATGAGAGTTTTAGTAATAGTATAGATAGATTAACACAGAAGGTATGTGTTACATTAAGTGTTTCTACTTACCCCAATGGCATTCATGATGGAAGGAATCTGAATTGGGTCTGAAAGAGGGGGCTGGGGCTGGGTTGATGAGAGGTGGTGGAGATGAATCTTCAACCTGCTATCTTCATCACGATCTTTCACAAAACGTGGCTATACTCTCTGAATATGGAAATAAGGAAAACATTTTCATACACCAGAATTATCAATAATGCTAATACTTTAAAGATAAGAAGTTATCTCCGTTTTTTAGAGACTATAGTTAAATGCCTTTAAGAATATAATCAGCAAGTGATAGAGGCAAAATGTTAGAAATCTGCTGATGTAATTGATGTCATAAGGTGATTTTGTTTTCAATGTTTACTGACGCACAGGTTTAAAGTGGATGAGTTGTTTAAATGACTCTCATTAAGAAATGCAATTTTGCCACAGAATCACCTATATCCTGAAACATCATCATGAGTGCAGATTGAAAAGTGAAAATACTGGACACGTTGAGCAGTTAGAAGCATTTGCTGGGATTCTGGAGACTTGTGGTGGTTAATGAACAATAGAAAGGTCGCTTGGTGGCACAAACACCAGCCTACTTAATATTTATCAGATGTTTATCAAGATATCAGACAGTCATGCCCATCACATTGATTAGAAGTTTTGCACATAAGGACTTCCTTCACTTTTGGATATGAAAACATTTAAGGGCCCGTCCCACTGTACGAGCTAATTCAAGAGTTCTCCCGAGTTTCCCCTGATTCGAACTCGGAGAATTATGGTAATAGCCGCTCGTAGGTACTCGGGGCTATCGTGGACATTTTCTTCAAATCTTCACGAGTCTTCCAGAGCTTACTGCGTTTCCCGAGTACCTGCCGTTAGCGTTACGAGCCGCTAAGAGACGTCCCGAGCTCCGAAGTACCCGCTACGTACATTCTACGTGCTTACCACGAATTTGATTTTTTTTTAAACTCGGGAGAGCTCTTGAATTACCTCATACAGTGAGACAGGCACTTTAGATTAGATGTGAAATGGCAAGGATTGGTTCCACAATAAGATAAGGTGAATATATTCCCACTTTGTGTATATGCTTTCATGAATATGATTTTGTTTAAACAAAGGATTGTATAATTATTGTATATAATGGAAGAACAGCCAATGAGGAGGGAATATTTTGTGTTGGTAGCAGCTCAGGTACTATGCAATGTTTGTGATATTGTTTTTCCCATATTGTTTTGGTATTAAAAATTTCTACTTGCATTGACCATTTTTTATGACTATTCTTGTGTAGAGGAATCAATACATCCATTGAAAAATATTCAGCAGGTTCAAACTCTAGAGTAACACTACATCATGTAACACAATAAGTCACATTCGCAAAATTATGTATCTTTTCACATCTTTCTATCCCAATGTCAACTGTCTAAGTGCCAACGTACATACTTTTCATCAGCCCCCCTCGGTCATGAGTGACCATGGGTGATGCATCCTAGTTGTTGGCTGCTTGCTCTAAACCTTGGCTGGAGCAGCGTCGCTTGTGGCTGAAGAGACCAATGCTGGAGTGACAGTCTCTGTGGCAAAGGTCACATTTGTGTGTGGTCTCTGGTTTGTTGAAGTTGCTGCGCTCCTTTCTGCGTGCCCGCTTGTCTGCCGCTGCGTTCAACAGTTTCCCTTCCCCCTCCCCCATTTTGCGATGTTGGTTCAGGGTACCTCTTCACCTCGTGCGGTCCGCCTTCATATCTCTCTTGCAGACATCCTTGTAACGTAGCTGGGGGCGGCCGATGGTTCTCCTCCCAGATGTCAGCTCTCCATAGAGGATCTCTTTTGGAATACGGCCATCTTCCACGCAGTGGACATGGCCCAGCCACCGCAGTCTGCGCTACCTGAGTAGAGTGTACGCACTATTATTTGTGTTAATCTATGTTTGGTTCAAGTTGCAATATTTTATTTTATTGAACCTGATATGTTAACTCTGTTTCTCTTTCCACAGATGCTGGCTGACTCGCTGAGTAATTCCAGCATTTCCTGTTTTCGATGTTTAGTTTTGTTAAATAAGATGTGGGACACCTATTTTGAGAACTACTTTTCATCATGAATCATTTTCAATTATAAAATATCTGTTATGTAAAAAACATGAGTTGCTTCACAAGAGCATGATAGCACAAAATTTGAAATGGAGTCATGTAATGATAATTACATTATCTAAAGCTTACTTGACCAAGTAGGTTTTGTGGAGTGACTTTGGAGAAGAGCATCCGAGCACTGGAAAGATTTAAGAGAGGAATTCAAGCAGAACTTGGTTGAACTGAGCTGCTGCTGTGTCTGAAGGTAGACACAAAATGCTGGAGTAACTCAGCGGGACAGGCAGCATCTCTGGAGAAAGGGAATGGGTGACGTTTCGGGTCGAGACACTTCTTCGGGCTGCTCTTTCTGAAGGGCTTCCTGTTGCGTTCCTGTGACATTTCATCACCTTTGTATTAGAATTTGCTCCTTATCACCACAAAACAACAGTAATATGAAATAATTAAAATTCTCATCTCTCAATACCCCTGGGTGTATCTGGGTGTATTACTGCTGTTCAAGTGCAGTCACTCCATGATGTAGGAAGCCTGCAGTCGTTTAGTCAGACTAACGTACAGGTGATTTTTCTCACAAATTTATGTAATTAAAAGGTAAATATTAGCCAAAAGAGCAGGGATATTTCTGCTGCATTTCATGGCATTAAGAGCAAAGGAGCAAGGTGGTCCTACTACAGTTGTACAGGGCCCTGGTGAGACCACACCTGGAGTATTGTATGCAGTTTTGGTATCCTAATTTGAGGAAGGACATTATTGCTATTGAGGGAGTGCAGCCCCTAGGTTCACCTGGTTAATTCCCGGGATGGCGGGACTGACATGATTAAAGAATGGATCGACTGGGCTTATATTCACTGGAATTTAGAAGGATAAGAGGGGATCTTATTGAAACATGTAAAATTCTTAAAGGATTGGACTGGCTAGATGCAGGAAAAAATGTCCCCCATATTGGAGGAGTCCAGAACCAGGGGTCACAGTTTAAGAATAAGGGGTAGGCCATTTAGGACTGAGATGAGGAAAAATCTTTTCACCCAGAGAGTGATGAATCTGGAATTCTCTGCCACAGAAGGCAGTGGAGGCCAATTCGCTGGATGTTTTCAAGAGAGAGTTAGATTTAGCTTTTGGGGCTAATGGAATCAATGGATATGGGGAGAAAGCAGGAATGGGGTACTGAATTTGGGTGATCAGCCATGATCATATTGAATTGCGGTGCTGGGTCGAAGGGCCGCATGGCCTACTCCTGCACCTATTTTCTATGTTACTATGATAGTTCTGACAGTGCAGCATTCCCTGGGTAATATATTTATGGACCAACCTAGGATTTTTTTCCTGATCGCTGGGTGAGTATTTGAAGTGTAAGTCTGGTAGTGAGATTGGTGGCAACTGAACAAAAGCTGACAGATGCTAATTTCATATTTGCCACAAATGACAAGGCTCATTGCAAGTGTTGACATGTGTTGTGAACCCTGCTATTTTATAACATTGCTTAAATAATAAAAATACACACTATTAATAATATGTTCATCAGCATACTCTAAACGAAAAACTAATTTTAGGTTATGGTGGTAAAATGGTCAGATTTGGCTATGATTGCATTGTAAAACTGGCAATTTCTGGTCATTACATGCAGTAATCAATGTAAAGTAGCGTGGAATTATTAAATTGTATTGCATGACATGCAAGTGTATGTTTACTGCCACATTAATTCACAACTGCAACTCGGAGAGGCCATACAATCTAATCTTTTGTGGACCATAATTTATACTTTATACTTCCTGGTTTACTATCTGTGAGAATCCTTGGTAATATCATGGTGGTTGGATTCCCTTAGATTGGTGTTTGATGTCACTGTTGTGAGGTAAGTTGGTTACTTGACATGGAGATACCTAGATCTGTGTGGATAGCTTTCTGCAAGATTCCTGGTGAGTACCATATTGCTTCACCACCCACTGTATATGCCCAGATCTTAATAAGATTAAAGGGGAATACTAACAACTAGCATCTGGATATTTGGCTTCAAAATTATGTATCTTTTATTAATAGTGTTAACGCTATGCAAGATCCCACCAAACGTTTTAAGCAAGCTTGGATCAAGCGCCAATATATTTCATCTACTGTATCCGCTGTTCCAGGTGCGGACTCCTATATATTGGCGAGACCAGGCTCGGCGATCGTTTTACTGAACACCTCCGCTCAGTCTGCCTAAACCTACCTGATCTGCTGATTGCTAAACACTTTAACTCCCCCTCTCACTCCCACACCGACCTTTCTGTCCTGGTCCCCCTGTCAGAGTGAGGCCCAGCGCAAATTGGAGGCACAACACCTCATATTTCCCTTGGACAGATTAAAACCCAGTGGTATGAATGTTAACTTCTGTAACTTCAAGTAACACTTCCCTCCCTCTTCCCAGTTCTCCGACCAGTCTGACTGTCCCCGACTACATTTTATCTCTGTTTGCTTTGTTGTCATCTTTCAGCTAACATTGATCTATTCTATATTTTCCTTGAACCTCATCTCTTTTGATGTCTCGTTTTCACACACTTTACCCTTCCTTATCACTGTGTCTCCCTCACCCCTGACTCAGTCTGAAGAAGGGTCTCGATCCAAGAAGTCACCCATTCCTTCTCTCCAGAGATGCTGCCTGTCCCGCTGAGTTACCCCAGCATTTTGTTTCTATCGCCAATATTTTCTTGTTGCTTTTGTGGGAGACAGTATAATGTGCAATAAATGTGACGGAAATAGACTGCATGCGCACGCAATTATGCCAGGTTTACACAGTAAGCCTGCCTGTTGGCTCTGGACATGCATACTTCACTAGTGGTCACCGTGCGGTAAGCTCCGGAGTACTGTGACCAACGACCAACACCCGAGGAGCTGTGGCTGCGGAGCGTCCAGTCGCAGGCGGCGCTGGATTTAAACACCGCGGAGCCTGGGATTCGAGATCACCAGAGTCGGAGCTCCAACCAGCGCGGTCTGAAGACTTCGGGTGCCGCGGTCTCCGGGGAGGAAGCGGCTGCTCCAGACATTTCCAAGCCGCCGAGGAGTGTTCACCCGATGCCGGCATTCCAGCTTTCTGGCAAGAGGGCCTGAAAACATCGGACTGGCTGCGGAGGCCACAAATAGGCCCCGACCTCGGGTGATCACAGAGGGAGAGGACTGAACTTTCTGATGCCTTTCCCCACAGTGGAAATTTTTTATTCTGTTGTGGGGGGACGTTTGTGTTGAATTATACAATATGTTGTGTCATTTTTCTTAATTTTAATTTTTCTATGGATGTACGGAAGCTTAATTATTTTTTTTCTATGTAAAGCACTCTTTAATTTCTTATTTTGATTGCTTTTATTGCGTGGCTATTATTTTTACTCATGTTTTATGTCTTTTAATTTATTGTTAGTTTTTCATATGTAATTTTTGCGCCTCATGTGAGCTGTTATGTTGTCTGTTTATGATGTCTTGTTCATTCTTCTGTACAGCACTTTGGTCAACATTGGTTGTTTTAAAGTGCTTAACAAATAAAGTTGGATTGGATTGGATAGTGAATCCTCTACGATTGAAAAACATAAGTCTTGCATTTTAATGGGGGCTGTGCACTAGGAATAAATGACCATAATTTCATGTGCAAATAATGCTAAGTACTTCAGGAAATTGTAAGAACATGTCTGCATTTTTAACTTAATGTAATTTAAATAGCTTTGGGAAAGGTACAGAGGAACACATTTAAGTCGGACAAAAAAGGATCTCGAGGGGCATTAATACAAGTGTAAATGTTTCTTTTTCAATTAAAATGCACATTTTATAAGAAAAGAGTGGCTGTATTAATAGTTTCCAAACCAAAGAGGTTTAAATATTGAATATCGTGAGATTAAAAATATATTTTCTTTGGTAGCAAAGCTAAATCATTGCACAAATACTTTTCAATGTGTTTTTGCAAGAATCAAAATTAATGGGAATTCCACTTTATCTATAAAAGAGAGAAAACTCGTATAATTTGGCCGTAGTGCGTGAGCTTCCTGTATTTTTCTGCAAAGACAAATTGTTAATGTTTCATCAGTTTATAGATTGTATTCTGTCAGTTTCAATAGCAGATGAATAACTCTCACTAGCAGCCTGCTACTGGGGAGCGACTGTCAGCTTATCGGTTGGTGAAAATATGAGGTTTCAATTCGTTAACCAGACCAATTTACCCAGAATGACGACAATTATTGTGATCTTAAAATTAGCATCCATTGTGTGTTCTTCATCACTTGTGTTAGATGCAAGAAGAAGACCATAAATGTTCAAGGAGCTTTCTTGTCGCCAGTTCAGTCAAACCTTTGTTGTTATCAGGCTTTATGTAAAAGGAATTTGTGCAGTTCGCTGCCTTTTCCCTGAGATGTGTTTGGCACAAGTGCAAAAGTCGTCAAGGGAACAATGTTCCACAAACGGATTAAAGATTTTAGGATTCTGGGTAACGAAGAAAAATGTAAAGGAATCCCTCGCGTCTGGGGAAAAAAAAGTGCTAATTAATACCAGGGATTTCATAAACAAGGTAAGACTTCTTTGGCACCATTGTATCCGTGCAAATATACTATAACAGAACATTTGTTATTTTGACCCACTTGTGACCTTATATTGCCAATCCAGCAGGGATGTTGGGGTAATTTAAATAACGGGGCAGACTCTACACTTTATAGTTGTGTGACTTTCCTGCTGAGCTCGGGGGAAGTGTGCGATGCCAAGTCCTGTGTGCATTAACTTTTTTTTTCTTTTGGGGTGAGGTGGGGAGGGATTTATTACTCGTTACCATTATGATTGTGGGGTCCACTTTAAGCAAAGGCTTGCAAAGTTAAATAAGGTTACAAAATGTCGCCTGCTCTTTCTTTAAAGACTGTCATTTTCTTTCTGGATTTATGAATGAGGCTGACAGCCAGCAAAATTGGAATCTGACACAAAAAAAAACAGGATTCCGAAAATATTAATCTGCGGAGAGGGAAAGAGAATCAAATGCCAGGCTCGTGATTTCCTCCTTTTTCCGCTCTTAAAATATGTTCGTTTTTATCATTCCTCGCTTCTGATGCAGAATTATTGACGTGAAACATTCTCCGTATCCCCTGCCTGACCTCCTGAACATTTCCAGTATTCACTTTTTAATTTTTAATTTTCAGCAGCTGATGTTGATGTTGATTTTCTTGGCCTGCATTCTATTTATCCAATACTTGTACCAATAACCAACATGTCACTTTCGTTGCTTCACCTTTTCCTAGCTTATTATTTGCTCATCACTTCATTTACATTCTATCAAAAGCTGTACACAATCACTTTCTAGGAGAAAAATAAATAACTTCACCTAATTCATACTCTACAGTGCCTTCCATAATGTTTGGGACAAAGACCCATCATTTATTTATTTGCCTCTGTACTCCACAATTTGAGATTTGTAATGGAAAAAAAATCACATGTGGTTAAAGTGCACGTTGTCAGATTTTATTAAAGGGTATTTTTATACATTTTGGTTTCACCAGTAGAAATTACAGCAGCAATGATAATCACAATGGGCTCTCAAGCTGCCGAGATCCACACCACCCGCCCCTCCCCCCCCCCCCCCCTGGTTAATGCAGCAGGCAACTGGATTGCAGTCTTCAAAAACCTATGCAGTCCAGCAATTATTTTTCACCTATTAACATCCTCAAAAATGATATTCCTTTCAAGTCTTCAGCGCCTTGTTCATCCCTTGTGAACATTGCCGGTCACTTCATGATGTACCTTCCTTAACTCCAGCCTTTCTGCTGCTCCCCTTAAGACACCACCTTGGTCTCAGCTTTAGTTTCCTTGCTATTGTCTCCTTCACGCTTTTGCATGCCCCAGGTTTTACCTTTTGCTTGCTTTCTTCGTCTTCAGAAAGAACACAATAGATTGATTTGATTCCATGACAAAATCTGAGAATAAGTCACAAATTAAGAATTAAATAAAATAAGAAATATGTTATAATGTACGAACAGGTTAAATACAAAATGTAAATCAATGCAGATAATATTAAAGAGATATAACAAGGCTGTTGCATTGCATGCAGACAAACAAGCTCTATTGGGAAGCCTGCCCAGAATCTGAATAGATGGATCTCAGTGTGTATGGTAGTGGGAATGTGGCAATTGGCTTTGAGTTCAAAAGCAAAAAAAAAATCTCTTTAATTGATCAATTATTTGTGGGTTTTGTGGGCCGAAATGACTCTGGACTCTGATTTAAGTTGGTCATTGATTTTGTCCATTGATGAGACTCTTGAAGGAACCACAGAAGGGGAGGGTACTTTTGAAACTGTACTAATTAAGTTTGATGATCTCAAAGCTAGAAGGAGGGAAATCAATTTTAACTAAAAATAATGAAGGAGCAAGAATTCTGGTGGGCAGTTTTGCGAATTCTCCACGTGAGGGTTTAAACTAGATTGGCAGGGGGTGAGGGGTTAGAAGTTGCTATGGATGTTGGTGTGGGAAACATCCCACTTGGCCGATGTTCCATTCCCCTCAATTTGTAGTGGACAGAATAGGCAGGTGAAAGGCAGAGAGCAAGAAAGGAAGGTTGTTTTAAACTGCACGTATTTTATTGCAAGGGGCCTGACGGGTAAGGCAGATGAACTCAGTGCATGGATAGGTACAAGCGACTGGAACGTTGTAGCCATGACTGAAACTTAGTTAAGGACGGGGCAGGACTGGCAGCTCAATGTTCCGGGGCACAGGAGCTTCAGGAGAGACAGGGGTCAGGGGAAAAGAGGAGGGGATTGCATTGTTGGTTAAGGAGGATGTCACGGCAGTGGTCAGAGGTGACGGTTCGTCTAGTGAGGCTATATGCGTGGAGCTGAGGAACAAGAAAGGGACGATCACCTTGTTGGGGGTGTACTACAGACCACTATAGTCAATGGGAATTAGAGGAACAAATATGCCAGGAGATTGCAGACAATTGCAGGTCAAATCTGGGTGTTGTAGTAGGGGATTTTAACTTTCCCAATATAGACTGGGAAAATCATAGTAGTGAAGGGTTCAGATGGGGTTCAATTCCTCAAAAGTGTTCAGGAGAGTTTTCTCAAGCAGTATGTGGAAGCCCCCACACGTGAGAGGGTAACACTGGATCTAGTATTGGGAAATTGGGATGGGCAAGTTAATGAAATGTGTGTGGAGGAGCCTTTTGGGACCAGTGACCACAGTTTGATTAGGTTTAAGATAGTTATGGATAGGGACAGAGAGGTCCACGTTAAAATGCTCCACTGGGGTAAGGCCAACTTGAGGATATAAGAGAAGGTCTCGCTCAAGTTGACTGGAGCAGGTTATTTGAGAGGAAAGGAACATCGGCCAAGTGGGATGTTTTTAAAAGTGTGCTGACAAAAGCTCAGGATACGTACAAGCCCGTTAGAGTGAAGGGCAAAGCAGGCAAACGTAAGGAAGCTTGGCTGACAAGAGAAATTGAGGCATTGGTCAAAAACAAAAATAATGCATGGGACACGTATAGGCAGCTAGTGTATCCCTGGAGGAGTTTTGGGAGCTAAGGAGTAAACTGAAAAAGGATATCAGAAGGGCAAAAAGGGGGCCAGGAGATAGCTCTGGCGGGTAGAATTAAGGACAATCCCAAAATATTTTATAAATGCATAAGGGGAAGGTTGTTTCTCGGGACTGGAGGCCTGTGACTAGTGGTGTGCCTCAGGGTTCATTGCTGGGCCCGTTACTGTTTGTCAACTACATCAATGATTTGGACCAGAACATACAGGGCAAGTTTGCTGATGATACCAAAGTGGGTGGTTTTGCAGATAGTGAAGATGGTTGTGAAAGATTGTAGCATGATCTGGATCGAATAGCCAGGTGGGCGGAGGAATGGTTGATGGAATTTAATTCAGAGAAGTGTGAGTTGTTGCATTTTGGGTCGTCTAACATGGGCAGGACCTGCACAGTGAATGGTAGGCCTTTGGGGAGTGTTGTAGAGCAGAGGGACCTAGGAGTGCAGATGCATGGTTCCTTGAAGGTCGAGTCGCAGGTAGATAAGGTGGTCAAAAAGGCTTTTGGCACATTGGCCCTCATCAGTCAGAGTATAGAGTATAGAAGTTGGGAGGTCATGTTGCAGTTGCATAAGACGTTTCTGAGACCGCATTTATAGAATTGTGTTCGGCACCATGTTATAGGAAAGATATTGTCAAGCTTGAAAGGGTTCGGAGAAGATTTACGATGATGTTGCCAGGACTAGAGGGTGTGAGTTATAGGGAGAGGTTGAGTAGGCTGTGTCTCTATTCATTGGAGTGCAGGAGGATGAGGGGTGATCTTATAGAAGTGGACAAAATCAAGAGAGGAATAGATCGGGTAGATTAATAGGAATCTGAGGGGTAACTTTTTCACACAAAGGATGGGGTGTGTATGGAAACATATGGCAGATGAGGTAGTTGAGGCTGGGACTATCCCAACTTTTAAGAAACAGTTAGACAGGTACATGGATAGGACAGGTTTGGAGGGATATGGATAAAGCACAGGTAGGTGGGACTAGTGTGGCTGGGACATGTTGGACAAGTTGGGCCGAAGGGCCTGTTTCCACACTGTATCACTCTATGACTCTAATGCAACATTATGTCCTCAAGTGTTTTCTACGATGCAGTATCAAGAATAAATTATGTCTTTGATGCACAGAATATTGTAAATGCTAATGTTTCATATGAAACACAAGTCTCCGCAGCTCTGCTCAGCATAAAAATAAACTTAACTGAAACAGTGGGTGATATTCCTATACTTCAGAGAGTCAAATGAATAAATTAGCAGAACATTGAAAAACATATATTTTACTTTTTATACAATGAACTAATACTGATTACTTCACGCTCTGTTCAATGTGTAAATCTTCTGAAATTTGAGACACTATTTTCCTGCTTCCTTTCTTCCATACTGAGTTTCGCTGCATTGAATATATTTAATACCATTGAATACGAGCCTAAAAGCAACATTTATAAACCAATTTCTTCCCAATTGCGTGTTAAAACTAGTATGGTCATAATGCACTATGGAACTCTTGCTGAAGAGAGAAGAGAATGGGATGAAACCTTTCCTCCCTCTGTTGTCACAGGGCAGTTATTGTGCAAAATGCAGAGAGTGCCAAAGATGTACTGTTCTGCTTTTTTCTTGCACTGTTCAAGCAGACTTTTTTAATTAAGAGGTAATGTAGATTTCGTCTGAAGGGATCAAGAGTTGACCTGTTCAGTGTTTCTCGCAGTGGTCAATAGTCAATAGTCAGATTTATTCGTCACATACACAATGAAGTGCAGTGAAATGAATTTGCCAGCAGCGGTACAATAAAAAAGAACATACAATACACAATAAAAAAATTTAACACAAAACATCCACCACAGCATTCATCACTGTGGTGGAAGGCACAAAATCAGTCCTCCATTTTTCCCCGTGGTCGGGACCATAAATCTCCGTAGTCGCCGCTGCGGGCGGCGAGACGTACAGGCAAGGTAAGTGTGGATTAGTGTGGCCATTGTCTGCAAAAGGTATAATTTGGGAACAAAACATGATAAAGAGAGTTATGGGGTGCCGTGCTTTGTTAGTTGATCAATTCAAGGGATGGAATTCAAATTTCAACTTTTCATTTCAATTCTTTGCATAAGCTGAGTGAAATTAAAACTGAATTAATAGTAACAGATGGTACAACTAACAACCTGTGGGAGGAACTCAGCGGGTCAAGCCACATCTGTGGAGGGAAATAGACAGGGTTAGGACGCTACATTTGGACTAAGAGTGGTGGAGAGACAGTTGGATGGTATGCAGTTTATGGTTGGGAGGTACAAAGGGACTTGGGAGTGCTGCTGTAGGATTGCCAAAAGATTAATTTGCAGGTTGAATCGGTAGTAAGGAAAGCAAATGAAATGTTGACATCCATTTTGAGAGGGTTAGAATATAAAAGCAGGGATGCAATGCTGAGGATTTGACGGACACTGGTCAGACCGCATCTGGAGTATTGCGAGCCATTTTGAGCCCCATATCTGAGGGGGATGTGCTGGCTTTGGAGAGGAAGTTTGTGAGAATAATCCCAAGGATGATTTGTACAAAATGATGAGAGGAATAGATCGGGTAGAAGCACTTTCTCAGAGTAGGGGAATTGAGAACCATAGGTTTAAGGTGAGGGGGGGGGGGGGAAATGTAATTGGAACCTGAGGGGTAGGATGAGGGGTGGAATTATTGCCCTTTAAAACGTAAAAGCAAGTCATCAACATTATCATGTGACGACTACCTGTTCCTAACCCAGTGCATTTTTCATTTGTCACATATTTGGGTCGAGACAGCATTGAAAGAAGTGGCCCTGTACTCGCTGGAGTACTAGAAGGATGAGGGAGAACCTCATTGAAACTTACCGAATAGTGAAAGGCCTGGATAGTGCGGATGTGGAGAGGATGTTTCAACTAGTGGGAGAGTCCAGGACAAGTGGGCACAGCCGCAGAATTTGAAGGACATTCCTTTGGGAAGACCAGGAGGAATTTCTTTAGCTAGAGTGTGGTGAATCTGTGGAATTCATTGCCACAGATGGCTGTTGAGGCCAAGTCATTGGGTATTTTTAAAGCAGAGATTAATAGGTTCTTGATTAATAAGCATGCAAAGATTATGGGGGGAAGGTAGGAGAATGGGGTTGAGAGGGATTAATAGATCAGCCATGATTGAATGGGAGAGTAGA
The DNA here is from genome assembly GCF_010909765.2 of Amblyraja radiata. Taxonomy (NCBI): domain Eukaryota; kingdom Metazoa; phylum Chordata; class Chondrichthyes; order Rajiformes; family Rajidae; genus Amblyraja; species Amblyraja radiata. The sequence goes on from NC_045962.1 coordinate 5,465,761, forward strand.
CACGATGGGCCAAATGGCCGAATTCTGCTCCTATGACTTATGTGTGTAATGTCCCAATGGTTGTCCTAATGTATACTGAGTGGTAGTGAGCAATTCAGTTTTAATGAAAGTGAGCAAGATGTTATCAAAATAATTATAGCTTTCATAAGAGAGATTAGCAATTTGTATTTTATTAGATGAATACTAAATTACATAGGATAGATAAACGGGGTGAGATTTTTCAACTTTGCTGCAGCTTTCCAAAGGTTTAGTGACTGGAATAGTTGTGAAATGGCAACAGGAACAGATTAGGATATAGTTGATTTAACTCGAAATGAATATGGGCTGCTTTGCACAAAGATAGTGAGGGTGGCAAAAGTGACAAAACATGCAGTGCATTGAGGTAGAGAACAATATTTCAGCTGCGATTCAATCCCAAGAGTTTTATTGTCATGTGTCCCAGATAGGACAATAACATTCTTACTTGCTGCAGCACAACAGAATATGTAAACATAGTACATAACGGAAGATAAAAGTTCAGTGTGTCTATAGACCATAGACCATATATATACAATAAATAAACAAAAAATAACAGATATAGTGCAAAATAATCATAGACTGTTATTGTTCAGAGCTTATTTGATGTCGTGATTAATAGCCTGATGGCTGGGGGGAAGAGCTGTTCCTGAACCAGGATGTTACAGCTCAATCTTGGCTGTTCCTTTTGCGGAGATTTGTTCCTGCCCACTGAATTTTGGGTTGCAGTCACCCTGAGCTCAATCATTGGATTTTGTCTGCAAGAGGTATTCTCATGTTGGCACTGCTGACATTCTGCTCCATTGGCTTTCATGGCGGTGGGAAATTAGCCAGGAGCCCTCCATGGAAACTTCACCAGCTCTGCTCAGAAAGTGATTTTACAATGTGGCTGCAACAAAGGAAAACTGTAAATGAGGAGCTGTGCCTGAAGAAGAACCTCTCCAAACACGCTCAGGTGTCCCATCACCCTTCTCCCTTGCCTATAATGTGCTTTAAAACAATTATTAAATTATTTGAAGGATGCACTGATATATTTTAGTTTTTAAGCATCACCATCCAAAAAGTTTCTCAAAGAAAACCTACTGGGGATATACTTGGCACACTCTAATTACATTAGCATGTTCATGTAGAGGATGGCCTGTCGTAATTGTTGAATTATGAGGCTGTTAGGTTTGCAGCCCTGTGATAAATTACAATTGTGGGCCACTTGCTGTTCCTTTGTTTTCCGTTGTGATGCTTGCCGTTGCAGGATGTGTTAGCGAAAAGATATTTGAATGGTTCTCATGCAGTTTGACTGTAATGCAGGAGGGACAGCAAATATATGACTTTCCTGATGAATTTTGCAGAGTGACTAATGATTATAAGAGCAATGATAAATACACAATATATTCACACTCAGTATCACAGTTGTGCGCTTTAATCTGTGTTCAGAAGATTCCAGTACAATTCTGTTGAATTTGTCATTCAAGGCTTTTCACAAAATTGTGTGTATTTTGAATTCTGAATCCTGTCAATCAACATTCACGTTTTGATTGACAGGATTGACAGGATCAACAATCCTATCTGTCTGCTTGAATGTTTTTGCGAATAAACTTTGCCCAAATATTCAGTTGAATGTTCGTAAGGTAGTAAATGAGCAGAATTAGGCCATTCGGCCCATCAAGTCTACTCCGCCATTCAATCATGGCTAATCTATCTTTCCCTCTCAACCCCATTCTCCTGCTTTCTCCCCATAACCCCTGACACCAGTACTAATCAAGAATCTGGCAATCTCCACCTTAAATATATCCATTGACTTGGCCTCCACAGCCTTCTGTGGCAAAGAATTCCATTGATTCACCACCATCTGACTGAAGAAATTCCTCCGCATCTTCTTTAAAGCACCTGTCCCACTTACGCGACCTTCACAGACGACTGCCGGCACACGTGATAGGTCGCCCAAATTTTCAACATGTTGAAAATTCAGCGGCGACCAGAAAGATGCTACGACTCTTTGGAGACCTCTCACGACCATAGGCTGTACGCTCGTGAGAGGTCTCCTATGGTCGTGAGAGGTCACCCGCAACATGTCGCCAGGGGTCGCCTGTATGGTCGTGAGAGGTCTCCTATGGTCGTGAGAAGTCTCCAAAGAGTCATAGCGTCTTTCTGGACGCCGCTGAATTCTCAACATGTTGAAAATTTTGGCGACCTATGACGGGTGCCAGCAGTCGCCTGTAAAGGTCGGGTAAGTGGGACAGGCCCTTAACTCTGAAGCTATGACTTCTGGTCATAACCTCTCCCACTAGTGGAAACATCCTCTCCACATCCACTCTATCCAGGCCTTTCACTATTCAGTTAGTTTCAATGAGGTCCTTCTAAACCCCAGTGAGTTAAGGCCCAGTGCTGTCAAACACTGTTGAAACTTAATGCCAAGTAAATATATAGTCATTCACGGGCAACTTTTCTAAAGTACTTACCACTTGTTTATTCGCAAATAATTATTCTAGTATTAAACTAAATGATCTGTCATTTGATTATTTAGACTTATTTGTTCCAGTCCTAGTTTCAAATCATAAAGTTTTATATCTGCGCTCAAGAGCAGTTGGAAATAGGACTAGGAATGAAGCTTTATGCTTTGTGATGCGCTTACATTCCTAGACTTTAATTTCTGTTTGTGGAGATATTGATTCGTTGTTAATAAGAGTCAGTCATTTGTTCTACTTTAAATTGAATTGTAGGTAATTTGGGAGTTTGAATTGCATATTTAAAAAGCACTATAATTTTTGCTCAGAAGACCTCAGCAGGAGCCAGAGTATATTTTCTCTTGTGTTCTAACTACACACCATGTTCTATTCTTGCAGCACACTGGAGATCATAATATACGGTGGGCGGCGCGACTCACGTCGCAGCGGCCTCTGCAGTCCGTCTGTCTTTTTGTTGTTTTTTGTCTCGTTTGAATGTAGTTTTTATAATTTTTTTTGTGTATGTGTGTGGGTATGTGTGTGGGGGGCGGGCGGTGGGGGAAACTTTTAAAATCTATCCCCTGCACGGAGAACCCGACCTTTTCTCTGTCGGGTCTCCGCTGTCGTTGGGGCCTAGCACCGTGGAGCGGCCTCCAGCAGGAACGACCTGGGGCTCCAGCCGCTGAGCTGCGGACCTACTCTCCATCGCGGAGCTGGCCGAGTTCGGAGCGGGAGGAGCTGTGGTGGCGCGCTGCTGCGGCCCGACCCCGGAGATTAGGAGGCTCCAACCGCAGGTCTGGTGGACAATGACACCGGGAGCCCGCGGGTCCCTGCTGGGAGACCGCTTTTCGGGGCTTCCGCAACGGCGACTTCACCCGCCCGAGTTGCGTGGTTGAAGAGTACCTGGAGCGGGGGCTTACATCATCGCCTGGCGTGGCTTGGAATGGCTGCGGGACTTTGCTAGTGCCCGCCGGGGGCTCCAACAACAAGACCCGGAGCGTGGCCTTGCATCACCCGGCGCGGCGTTAATGACCGCGGGACAATTACCGTCGCCCGCCGGGGGCTTTGACTTTGACTCTGACATCGGGAGGGGAATGGGGAGTGCAGGGGAGAGATAAGTCTTTGCCTTCCATCACAGCGAGGAGGAGATGCGCTGTGATGGATGTTTGTGTAAATTGTGTTGTGTCTTGGTTCTTCCTTGTGTGTATGACTGCAGAAACAACATTTCGTTTGAACCTCAATGGGGTTCAAATGACAAATAAATTGTATTGTATTGTGCGTCGTGATTTAAACTCATAGAGGACAAATAAAATTAAAATCGTGCATCTGGGTGGAAGATTGGTGAGAATTTTGGAAGACTGTCAGAGTCTTGTGGAGCCAGAAAATTATCTTCCATTACCTTTACTCATGCCTATTCCTATCCTCTTGTTTTACCTTCCATAAACCTATCCATTAAAGCACTGTGATCTCACTGCTCTAGTGACCTGGGTTCAATCGGATCTCTGCTGCTATCCTTGTGGAAGTAGATAGTAGTTCAGGACTGCTCTCTACTTGGGCCAGGTTGGTTCAGTTGCCTGATAACAGCTGGGGGTAAATTGTTCGTGAATCTGGAGGTGGGCGTTTTCACACCTTTAGCTTTTGCCTGATGGGAGAGGGGGGAAGAGGGGTGCGGCTTGTCCTTGATTATGCTGCTGGCCTTGCTGAGGCAGCATGACATGTAGATGGAGTTAACGGACGGGAGGTTGGTTTGTGTGATGGTCTGGGCTGCGTCCACAATTCTCTGCTATTTCTTGCAGTCTTGGATGGAGCTGTTCCCAAACCAAGCTGTGATGCATCCCGATAAAATGCTTTCCATGCCGCATCTGTAGAACTTGGGGTTCGGGTTCCTAAATGCAATTTGAATCCATAAATGTCTGACTTGAATGTGACAGGTGTGGAAATGAACTAGGTAAGTTAATATGTGACTTACAGTTGGGAGGTTGGGAATAAAACTAAAGTTAGTAGACTTCCCTTTTCCACTCTGATTTCGATACTGATCTGCATGTAAAGTATATATGAAATCGCTTGTATTAAGACCAGGGGTCTCTTTATTTCAGTGAGAATGTTTTGCTGTGCTTATCAATATAGCTCCATATTTAAGTTTCATAATAAATTCTATTTTATGAAGCAGCATTTTTAGTCCATATTATTTGACCATTCTCTGCCTCAGGTTCTCTGGAGGCAGGTTCTCTGGATGCTTTCAAGAGAGAGCTAGATAGGGCGCTTACGAATAGCGGAGTCAGGGGATATGGTGAGATGGCAGGAACGGGGCACTGATCGGGGATGATTAGCCATGATCACATTGAATGGTGGTGCTGGCTCGAAGGGCCAAATGGCCTACTCCTGCACCTATTGTCTATTGTCATGATTGCATTTGAAATGTATTTATTTCAATACATTTCTTTTGCTGTTGCAGATTATGTTCCCACTAAAACTTGTGAAAACAAGCGCTAAGAAGCAAAGTGGGACTTTTTGAATACTATAGTTAGAGACTCCATTAATGAATGCAAGGAGAGGTCAGAACTCAAACAACATACTCTTACTATTGACCACTCTTCATTCACCCTTAAACAAATCCTACTGAGCATTGCCCATCACCCACAGTTTGTTCATCTAAATCTCAGTATTGTGATTGAAAAGTGACTGTGAAAAGTATAATTCTATCTCCATGTGTACAGTATGAATACCAAACTGCAGATTCACCTTTAATATTTTGATGCTTTGTCTTTACAAGTTTCAATGAGGGGGGACCTCATTAAAATTTACCGAATGGTGAAAGGCTTGGATAGAGTGGATGTGGGGAGGATGTTTCCACTCGGGGGAGAGTCTAGGACCAGAGGTCATAGCCTCAGAATTAATGGACGTTCCTCTAGGAAGATGAGGAGACAGTTATTTAGTCAGAAGGTGGTGAATCTGTGGAATTATTTGCCACAGAAGACTGTGGAGGCCAAATCAATGGATATTTTTCTATCTATCTATATAGATAGATTCTTGATTAGTACAGGTGTCAGGGGTTAGAAACATAGACACATAGAAAATAGGTGCAGGAGGAGGCCATTTGGCCCTTCGAGCCAGCATCGCCATTCATTGTGATCATGGCAGATCGTCTCCAATCAATAACCCGTGCCTGCCTTCTCCCCATATCCCTTGATTCCACCAGCCCCTAGAGCTCTATCTATGGGGTTTATGGGGAGACTGTAGTTAGAATGGAGTTAGGAGGGAGAGACAGATCAGCCATGATTGAATGGTGGAATAGACTTGATGGGCTAAATGGCCTAATTATGCTCCCATCACATGAACATGAACTTGCTTGTATTGAGACGATTTTGGTTGCTCTTCTGGTATAAGATGCAAGGGCTTGTGGTAGCTCTTTAGTGGTTACCTGTTTCAAGGAGTGGATCATTCAGGATTGAATGGTTGGTCTGTTCCATGCATAGTGCATTCGTTTGGCCAGTTCTTCTGTCTCACCTTCCTGATGTGCTTTGCTTAAAATTGATGATTAAATTAATTATCAGAATGGTCGTGATGGTGACGTGACACGTTGCATTCAAATAAATATCATGATGAACATTATATCACAGTATGATCTTCTGCAAAGGCAGGCAAATCATCTTGGGTAACCACATTTAATTTACTTAGGCAGGAATAAGTCCTGAATAAGCGAGTTCGGTATTCTGAAAAATGCAAGGAATCATGGGATTTGTCAAAGGTCAAATGCTATAAAGAAAAGAATGAAGTGCTGTACATACAGTGAGTATAGTTTGGGTCCGACTTTTTGTCTTTTTTCAAGCTTGTATTTGCCATAGCTGACTCAAATTATGAACGAAGCACTTACTATATAAACTGTGTATAAATTGTTATCGTTATTCATGATTTATGTGTAAACATATATTTAATCTGAGGAACGGGGGTGTCAGGTAGTAGGAGAGCGGGGTGTAACAGCGAGAGAGAGAGGGGGCAGATGCGGGTGGGAGACCGGGGGGGGGGGGGGGGAGACTGAACTGGTGGAGAGACATTCTAGGCAGCTGCACGCACACAGACCCGCGCCTCATCCGCAGCCAGGATCGAACCAATGGACCGTGCCCGTCCCGCCCCTCCCACCGGACCATCGGCACACCTAGCCCCAGCCAGCGAGGAGAAGAAGCGCCAATCCCAGCTCAACTCCGCCTCTCCCGCCGGGCCAACCGACAGCCCCGGACCGATGACACCAGCGGCCCCAGCCCACAGCCAGTGCGAAGAAGAAGCGCCAACTCCAGCCCGCAGCGCCGGAGAGTCAGGCCCATCCTGACCACGGATGAAACGCAAGCCTGCACACAACGCAGCACCACCGTTGCCGAGAATGTTCATAGCGAGTGACCTATGACCTGGGCATGCTCAGTCGGAATACCGAACTCGCTTATACTCGCTGGCTTTCAGGGCATTCTGGCAGACTGGGCTTTCATTCAGTTAAGCTCCTTACTTGGTGCATCAAAAAGCATGTAATCAGACCAGCGGGTGACAAAAGTTTGCTCAAATTCACAGCCCTTTGGGTGTTTTTAATTACGTGCTGTATTTTCAATGCTTTAGTTTTTCCCACAATTTTTAACGCAAAGATGCCTGAGTTTTCAAAATGCCAAAGACCTTTTGCATGTTCAGTTTAAATACCAGATCTGTTTGACAGTGAGCCTGGGGGGGGGGGGGGGGGGATGTACTCATTGGCTGGTGAGGCAGATTCTGTCATTCATGCAGGAAGATGCACGACATTTACACCAGGATCTCCTGGAGGAGCTTCACAGGAGGAGGAGGCTCCTTGGACTTACTGCAGGGAAAAGGACACTTTACAAACAGGGGACTGTTATGCTGATACAGCTCATGGATCAATGGAGGATTCCAACCTGGGGCTTCTGATAATGTTTGCTTAACATGTTTTTCTTTCACCTCCCCCGCCAGTTCAAAGCAGTGGTTAGATTATTTTAAAATTACAAATTGAGATTCAATTATAGAATAATCATTATATTATAAAATCCTTTTAATGGATTTTTTTGTAGTATTTTGGAGAATATTCCGCTATTGAAATGAAACACACCTTTTTTCACCTTTTTTACTCCATGCAGCATGCACGTGACAGGGATAACATACTTGAGAAATTTTAACTGTGTTGCATCATGCACAATATTTTCTATCTTTTCAGAGCGTTACAAGAACCCTGTTTGTTTTTTGCAACCAGTAATGAAACATCAAGATAAACTTGCAGATAAGTGCGAGGTGTTGCATTGTCACTTGTCAACCCAGCGCAGGACCTTCACAGTGAAAGTGTCGTAGAGCAGAGGGATCTAGGAGTGCAGGTACATAATTCCTTGAATGTGGCGTCACAGGTGGATAGTATAGTCAAGTAGGCCCTCGGTACATTGGCCTTCGTCAGTCAGGGTACAGAAGTTGTGACGTTATGTTACAGTTGTACAAGACATTGGGGATGCCGCATTTGGAGTGTTTAGCTTTGGTCACTCTGCTATAGGAAGGATGTTATAAAGATGGAAAGAGTGCAAAGAAGATTTATAAGGATGTTTCCAGGACTTGAGGGCCTACTATAGGGAGTGCTTGGGCAGGCTAGGACTTTTTTGTTGTAAACAGAAAAAAATTCAGAATATTGTTCAGGTTGTAAATGTCGAAGTTAAACACCTCTGCTCATAGAACAGTGGCTGAAGCAAGTTCACACTGGCGTTCCTCTCCGGTGATCTTCAGTTTCCTCCCACACTCCAAAGACTTACAGGTTTGTAGGCTAATTGGCTTGGTATAAATGTAAAATGTAAAATGGTGTGTGTAGGATAGTGATACGAGCTAATTCAAGAGTTCTCCCGAGTTTCCCCTGATTCGAACTCAGAGAATTACGGTAATAGCCATTCGTAGGTACTCGGGGCTCTCGTGGACATTTTTCAACATGTTGAAAAAACTTCACGAGCTTACCGTGTTTCCCGAGTACCTGCCGTTAGCGTTACGAGCCGCTAAGAGATGTCCCGAGCTCCGACGTACCGGCTATGTACATTCTACGTACTTACCACGAGTTTGATTTTTTTTTTAAACTCTGGAGAGCTCTTAAGTGAACTCGCATAGTGGGACAGGCCCTTTAGGGTGCGGGTATCGCTGGTCGGTGTGGACTCGATGGGCCGAAGGGCCTGTTTCTGTGCTATGTCTCTAAACAAAATCACAAATAATCTTGTTACTGCTGAACAAATCTGCAAAATTATCTGCTTACAATTTTCCCTCCTGTTAAGAAAGTGTTAAAGGATACTCTGTGGTCCAGGTTCTGTGTAAGGATCAGTAAAGGTCAACGGCTTCTCCTCTGTCACCGTTTGCATTGGGCTTAAATGTAGCTGAGTCACACTCCCAAGATTTTCATTTAAGGGTTTCATTGGATGTTAACATTATAATAACATCTTTACTTCTGTCTGCTACCTCCCACATTCCAAAGACGTACAGGTGTGTAGGTTAATTGGCTTGGTAAATATTTAAAAAATAAATTGTCCCTAGTGTGTGTAGGATAGTGTTCAGGTGCGAGGATCGCTGGTCGGGGCAGACTCGGTGGACCGAGGGACCTGTTTCAGCGCTGTATCTCTAAACTAAACTAAAATCTGCCAACTCTGCATGGGCTCACTTTCATTTTTAGGATAATAGATATTGGCACATTCAATTGCCTGCTGTGGGAAGATGGGATATTTGATGAATGTATATAAATGTATTTAAATCAGGCTCCCTTGGCCCACTTTGATAATTATTGTGGCTGTGTAGCTTTAGTGTAGCTAATGTCAGGGTCGGGAAACCCAAGGGTAAAAGCTGTGTGTTGCCAATGTTATTTTATAGATCTAACAGTTGTGGACCGGGTGTGTGTGTGTGTGGCCTGACAATGAAGCCCTTTGGCCTCAATTTAAATCTTCTCTCAGACCTCCTGATGGTTTGGATCAGTTGCCCAGCAGCCTGCTGCCATGCCTAGGATCCAGGCTGTTTGTCTGGCCATGTGGAGGGAGACGGCTAGACATGTTAACGATGGGCAGCAGTTATGAATACTGGGACCACAACCTCCAGCTTTCTGGCTTCCTCAGCCTGACTTACACTCTCGGTGTCTTTGAATCTACCTCTTCAATAAAACCCGGGCTCCTATGCTGGTTGAAGAGCAGTGTGCAGTGGGCAGCACAGTTGCGCAGTGGTAGAGTTACAGCCTTACACCGCCAGAGACCCGGGTTCAATCCTGACTATGGGTGCTGTCTCTACTGAGTTTGTCCGTTCTCCCCGTGACCTGGGCAGGTTTTCCCCAGGGGCTCTGGTTTTCCCCCACATTCCAAAGAAGTACAGGTTTGCACGTTAATTGGCTTGGTATAAATGGAAATTGTCCCTAGTGTGTGTGGGATAGCGTTAATCCTACGGGGATCGCTGGTCAGCGTGGACTCAGTGGGCCAAAGGGCCTGTTTCCATGCTGTATCTGTAAAGAAAACGAGTGCTGTGGAAACACAATTGAGTGAGTATTGAGAGGCGTTGTGCAGAAGTCTATGGGGGGGAGGGGGAGTTATGGTAGGTGCTGTGGTTGATGCAATCTGAGGCGAAGAGGTGGTAGTAGAAATATTAGAGCAAGGGAGGTCCCGGATTTCTTGTTAAGAGATTGAAAACATGAATTAACTTAATAAGCCTCTTCTGGTTCTGGCCCTGACAGGTTTGACCTTGCACAGAAAATTCTGCAGCAATTCTACATTGGTTAGAGTCACAGAACCATCTATATAGTCATATACTCTGAGGATACGCTGTACATTTAGAGAGGAGTTTGCTAGCTTCAAGTTTGTGACCTCATAGCTTACGATACGATAGAACTTTATTTATCCCAGGAAGGAAATTGATCTAAGGGGAGGGAAGTGACGATTTGATTTTGATTTTACTTGTTCGATTGTTGTGGTTTCTGCCAGCTGGTATGGGTTAAAATTGAGAGCCATGTTAATCTACAGTGCGATCAGCGATTATAAATAGCAGCAACCCGACTCTGTCACATTCACAATTTGTGCTGGTGCCTGAATGGGGTTAGGATTTGAATGTCTTTGGAGAGTAATTATCTGCCGGCCCCATGCACTCCCATATCATTCTTGTTGGAGCTCAGCGTGTCCCTGTAGGTAGAAGAAATCAGCTTAATCCAAAAATATGTCGACTAATGAATGACTAATTCCTGAAGAGCTTTTATCAGACAAGGACCAGTCTTTTACATTTTAAATCTGCAGTCAATTTTCTTTTAATCTATCTATTTTGCAAAGAGTTGAGTTTTTCTTCTGTTGTATTGGATTATTTTCCCGTGTCAAGGCAGAGCCCGTGATGGTTCAGTTCCTATTCTCCAGGCATCCTGACATTTCTGTCTTGCACACCCCACGTGATTGCCTGTGTCCTGTCTTCCCAGACTACAGATGGCTGGAGGCTGTCCTTTGAGCTTGCTGGTTGAACCGACTGAGCAGCCACTTTGCGCTCGCTGGTCGAGCCAGGCCTGGAGGTTCAGTGGAAACCTAAATATGCTTTCACTTTTTTATTCTCTCTTGGCAATATTTTCTCTTTTTTCCTTTCTCTTTTCCCCCCCGAAGGATTTGAATTCTCGTTCAACAAGTACCAGATGCCTTGTGATGCCTCGTACAATTGCAAGATCTGCTTCTGTGTATTCGGATGGCGAGTGCTGGAGTATAGAATATGTTTGTGGATTTATTTTGTCTGTTGTCTGTGAATCATTACAATCGAAATTAAAAAAATATTGCCATGCAGATCTCAACAGAAGGTCATAAGTGATAGTAGCAGAATTAGGCCATTCAGCCCATCAAGCCTACTTTGCCATTCAATCATGGCTGATCTATCTCTCCTAACCCCATTCACCTGTGTTCTCCCCATAACCTGTGACACCTGTACTAATCAAGAAACTATCTATCTCTGCTTTAAAAAATACTGTATCCACTGACTTGCCTCCACAGCATTCTGTGGCAAAGAATTCCACAGATTCACCAAACTCTGATTAAATAAATTCCTCCTCATCTCCTTCCTAAAAGAACATCCTTTAATTCTGAGGCTATGACCACTGGTCCCACTAGTGGAAACATCCTCTCCACATCCACTCTATCCAAGCCTTTCACTATTCGGTAAGTTTCAATGAATTCCCCCTAAATCCTTCTAGACCCCAGCGAGTACAGGCTCAGTATTTGACCCAACCCTCATTATTTAGTCTTATTTAAGACTAAATAACTTAAAGCTATGCCTCATCTGTGCTTTAATTTTTATCGAACCAAGGATTTTTATAACATTCATAATTGTGATAAGTTGAATTTTTTAACTGTTAGCTGTTGGCTGAGCCAATTTGATTGCTTTCATGCTCATTTCAAATGAAATATATCATGGATCTGGCTTTTCCTTTACTACTTCAGATTTAAACAGTTAGTTTATTGTGTAATTAGTTTAGTTATATATTATTGTCACATGTACCGAGGTACAGTTGCCTGCTATCTAGTCAGCAGAAAGACAGTACATGATTACAATCAAGCCATTTACAGTGTATAGTTATATGAGAGGGGAATAACGTTTAGTACAAGGTAAAGCCAGCAAAAGAGGTAGATAAACTGTGTAGGAAGGAACTGCAGGTGCTGGTTTAAACCGAAGATAGACACAAAAAGCTGGAGGAATTCAGCGGGACAGGCAGCATCTCTGGAGAGAAAGAATGGGTGACGTTTCAGGTCGAGACCTTTCTTCAGACTGAAGGAAGGTCTGAAAAAGGGTCTTGACCCAAAAGGTCACCCATTCCTTCTCTCCAGAGATGCTGCCTGTCCCGCAGAGTTACTCCAGCTTTTTGTGTCTAAAAGAGGTAGATAGTGGTTTTCTGCTGTTTTCCTGCTGTTTGTTATCAAGTGGGCCAAGTGACTACAGAAGGATCTGCTATTTAGGACAAAACACAATGTTATTGGTGATAACCACGTATTAGCCTCTCTGTTGTCCACTAGTTTCCTGCTTTTATTGCTGCCTCTCCTGGATATAACACCAAGGTGGGAATCATAAACTGGCATGCTTTGCTGCAGTTTGATATCAACTTTGTTTGAGTGTCTTAAAAAATATAACCTTATTAGACTTTGACATTTATATTGAAATCAAATACTTTGCAGTAAAATTTAACATAGAATATAGGACAGTACAGCAGAGGGAGAGATTTTTTGGCTCAATATCTGTATTGACCATGTTACCAATTTAAATTGCACACCTGTCTGCATGTGGTCTATATCCCTCCCTGTCCATGTGCCTAACTAAATGCCTGTTAAACATTGCTATTGTAATTTAGTTAATTTAAGTGCAATAATGGCGCGACAGAAATGTATTTGTAAAGTGTTCCACCAGTTATCTAAGTGGGAATTCCCTACAAAACCCTAAATCATGCAGCATCAGTGGTGTCACAGCTGAGCCCTCTCATGTCTGTGCCTAACATTAAGATAATTATTGACATTATGGGGATGAAATTGCTGGATTAGGAACCAGAGACCTGTACTGTTGATCCAGTAGTCTGCTGATCCAATATTCACATCCCAAATGCAATCTGAGGGATTTAAATTTCAGTAAATCTGGAGTAAAAATAGTACAGGCAACCTCCATGTTATAGGAAGGAACTGCAGATGCTGGTTCTATTCTGCATTTTAATCTATGCTGCATTTTCCTTGACCCTCGTTTCCTTTGATGTCTCATTTTCACACCTTACACTTCCTTGTCCCTGTGTCTCCCCCTCCCCCGACTCGGTGTCTGAAGAAGGGTCTCGACCTGAAACGTCACCAATTTCTTCTATCCGGAGATGCTGCCGGTCCTACTGAGTTCCACCACATATTGTGTCCATCCCCATGTTATGAACATTTGCATTGTGGAAATTTACCCGTACAGAATTCCCAAATCACTACTGAAAACTGAGGTACAGAATAAAATTATCTTGTAGTATTTATGTGGGGGGGGGGGGGAAATAAATAAGCACATAATGAGAAAGAAACAACAATATTTGTCTATTTTTATGTTTTCAACTCATGTTTCTTGATACATACTCAAAAAATTCAGGGTCAGTCGACCAGCCATGACCCACTCACATAGGTCTACCATAGAAAGCATACTCACATTCTCCATGCTTGTCTGGTATGGTCACACAACCTCGCAGGATAAGATTCGGCTGGAGAGAATAGTGCGCCGAGCTTCTAAGATCATCGGTTGCAGCAGACTTCCCTCAGTGACATCACTTTACTCAACAAGACTCACCAGAAAGGTCAAAAAAATCATAGCAGACCACTTTCACCCGGCACATTACCTCTTTAATCTCCTCCCATCAGGAAGGAGATATAGAAGCATTAAAAGTAAAACATCTCGCTTCAGAGACAGCACCTACCTCCAAGCCATCAGATATTTGAATTTGCACTAATCACTCTGCACTTTCTCTTGCACTTGCACTTACGTTTAACATGACGCTGCTGGGTACTGTCCTTCCTGTATATATTGTCCTTCGTACGGTATTGTCTGTATTATTTATTGTGGTGTATGTGGTGGTTGTGTTGTACTGTATTGTATCTGTCTGAGAGCGAACCAAGACACATTCCTATCAACTTGTTGACATGGCAATAAACTTCTTGAATCTGAATCTGAATCTGAGGTAATGTGGTATCTGGCCATCTTGGCCACATACTCATCTCCCCGCTACCTTCAGGTAGAAGGTACAGGAGCCTGAAGACTGCAACGTCCAGGTTCAGGAATAGCTACTTCCCCAAAGCCATCAGGCTATTAATCTCAACTCAAACAAAACTCTGAACATTAATAGCCCATTATCTGTTTATTTGCACTTTATCTGTTTATATATTCATGTGTGTATATATTTATATAATGGTATATGGACACACTGACATGTTCTGTAGTCAATGCCTACTATATTCTGTTGTGCTGAAGCAAGAATTTCATTGTCCTATCTGGGACACGTGACAATAAACTCTCTTGAATCTTGAATCTGTTTTACATGGTAGGTTTATTTTGCTATACAGAAGTTTTTTCAATCACTTTCCATATTATTTACCATCATGCAGCCAGCAACTTTATGTGAAAATTGTGAACTTAAACTACTGCTGCTACTTGGTTGTGAGACATGTCATTCAACTATGTTGACCACGTTTGATATGCATTTAGAAGTCTATGTCTCCATTTAAACTGAAGGCTGGAAGGTGGTAAACAATTTATGCTGGAGTAACTCAGCGGGACAGGCAGCATCTCTGGATGCAACAGATTGTGTTTATCTCCAGCCATTTGTGTTTATCTTCAGTGTAAACCAGCATTTGCTATTCCTTCCTACACAAGATGATAAACAAGTACAGTCTTGCCTCATCAGATGCAGCTGCTGGTCACTTTAGAGATTGCCTTGTCAGTTTTTTTAAGCAAAACTCTTGTGAACCAGCAAAAACAATACCTGTTATGCTGCTGAGAGAAAAACATCTTATAGGAACACATCTCCACTTGTGACACAGGGAATCAATAGGGAATATGGTTTCATGTTACAGAATATCATGATACCGACTGGTTTCTAGTAATGCAACCCCTCTGTAATTTAGGGTTCGCCTTTATTAGTATTTTTAGTAACCTCAAAGATGCTGGAGTACTGTACAGGAAGTAATTGCAGATGCTGGTTTACATCGAAGATAGACAAAAAATGCTGGAGTAACTCAACCGAACAGGCCGCATCTCTGTATAGAAAGAATGGGTGACGTTTCGGATCAAGATCCTGAAAAAGGATCTCGACCCGAAATGTCACCCATTCCTTCCAAACAGAGATGCTGCCTGTCCCGCTGAGTTACTCCAGCATTTTGTGTCTATCGCTACCTGGAGTACTGTGCAAGTTGATGTTCCTAATCTTACCTCCTGAAGGAAAGGAAATCTACAGTTCTTAATTGGTCTGAACTATACATGACTCCAAACTTGCAAAAGTGGTTGATTTCTTCATTATGAACAGCTGAGTCCTGCTGCTGAACATTTCCAGTGAACGGGGTCTAATCTTGAACTCCGCTGTTATTGTTGAGTTTGCACATTCTCCATATGACCATATGGGTTTTTTCTCAGGTGTCTAGTTTCCTACCATATGCCAAAGGCCACGGTCTATTGTTCTTTGCAGGTGAGTGGTAGAATCTGACTGGCATTAATAGGAATGTGGGGAAAATAAAATTTGGATTAGTGTACGTTTGATTGTTGGCATGGGCTGAAAGACCCGCCAAATGTCCGTGATTTTGCATTCTGAAATGGCGTACAGTGTAACAAATCATGGGTCAATTAGTGATGAAAACATGCTGGTCGTGATATCCGCATGCATCATTAACATCCAATAACATTTCAAACCTAAAGGAATGAGAAGTTACCATTTATAACATATATTGGCTCCCTGGGTAATAGACATGACTTATGGAAAACTGATTTTCCGCAGTCTCTCCCATACATTATAAGGTATTTTTCAAGATGATGATAAAATGTCCCATGGTATTCATTAGCGAACGGGTACAGTATATGTTCTATTGGTTTAATTATGGGCTGTGATATGGTGATTATTCAGGAAAAATGAAATAATTACACCAAGTGTATGTAGAGTGATATGACATGGGTTACTGTAGAAATTAGAAGCTTCTGATTTACGGGGAAATCGATTTATGGACAGTTCTCGGGAATGGATCGCGTACACAACGCCTTTACATCTTCAGATGTAAACAGTTTGTTAATTGAACTGCCCGTAATTTATTTTGTCAGAGATTCTTTGACTGTAATCAATATTTTTGCAATTGGTTGAAAGAATCTCTTGATGTTAAACCGCCATTTAAATATGTACAGTGGTAAGTATAATCAGGGTATGCATCTTGCCTTGCTTCATGGCCCGTGGTGCTAAATTACGAGCAATGTCTTTTGTTTAGTGTTTGTTAATCATGGGACAGTGAACCCAGCTGCGATCAGAGGTCTGATAGAGACCACAATAAGCCTGTGAATTTTCTGCAGAATGTGGGTTAATCAACTCGCCTGCATTAACTAGTTCAATAAAAGTGCTTTAGATCATAGCTTTGTCGACAGTTTATATTTGTTTTGTATTTTTCAATAATCAATCTCTAATTGAAACTATAAAGAATTTAAACTATAGTTATAGAGATGGACAGTCACATCGGTAACAACCATCTCACTTTCCAAATAGGAATAGGGTGATGATGGTACATGTTTGTATAATTCCTGCAAGAAAATCTCAAAGCTGAGGCCCATCATTTTCTGCGGTAGTCTAGTGATTGGAATCTGTTGTTGGATCAATTTGCCTTTTCATCTTTCATTGCAACAATATATTGTACAGCAAGAAACAACAACATGATGCTTCGACAGGGCAGTTGGAGCCTGTTTGGACAAGGCAAGAACAAATATGATTTATTTTGGAAATCCACCTTCATCACTACCAGAGCCACTGAATGATTCACAGGGTTTAATATGTTCAGCTTTTGTTTCAGGTGTTGCGGCCTTTTGGTCGAAGTGCAAATGTAATTTTGTTGTTTACATGGGCTAAGCAAGCAGTACATTTTTATGGAGTCCAGATACTTGTTGTGCAATTTACTGTATCTTTCTACTTGCCTTCAGGGTGCCCATCTGCCACTGAACAGTTCGCTGGGTTAATTGGAGACTAGACAGAATATTTATAGCAAGAAAATCGCTGATGTATAAACCAGTCGAGCCATTGTCGTGTGTTGTTAAAAGGATGTGGACCTATGCATGCATTTGTTTGTCAGTGAATAACCACTGAAGTCATTTTATTGAGACAAATTTAGTGTTACTAATGCAGTAACTGGTACACCAGACGCATTAAGAGAGAAGAGTGTTTAATCGCAGGTCTTGATTTACATCATCATCACAGAACAAGTTTAGATTCAGATTCAGATTCAATCTTTATTGTCATTGTGCAGTGTACAGTACAGAGACAATGAAATGCAGTTCGCATCTCACCCAGAAGAGCGAACATAGAATAATGAACAGCAAAATATATATCTGTACAAACAGAAGCAGAAGTGCAATTTTTCTGAGGGAAGGAGTGTCCGGGGGTGGGGGTGACTGGCAATCACCAAGGTGCAGAGTTAAGCAGTGTAACAGCCGCAGGGAAGAAGAAACGGAGAGACCTGTAGCGCCTCCCAGATGGGAGGAGGGTAAACAGTCTGTGGCTGGGGTGAGAGCAGTCCTTGACGATGCTGCAGACATTGCTTGCTTTGGACAGACTCAATGCAGGGGAGTGAGGAACCGGTGATGCGTTGGGCAGTTTTCACCACCCTCTGCAGTGCTTTCCGGTCGGAGACAGAGCAGTTGCCATACCATACTGTGATACAGTTGGTAAGGATGCTCTCGATATATTAAGCAATTATGATAATCCAGTTTAGAGTTGAATATTATTTGCCAGTGGCGGGAAATCTTTTAAATAAATAAATGAAAGAAGACCACAGCTGTAATAACTAAAATAATGCATCTTTCTGGAAATCGGCAGTCATTTGTACATCCCAAGCAATGCTGTTTTACTCTATAATCCTCCTCCTCCTGGCTCTGTAAAAGGGAAACATTTGGTTAGAATATAGGTACAGTACATTATAAAAGATGTACAGTACAGTATAGTTGTACAGGAGATTGTCTGAGTAGTTACAGAATCGCTGAAGACACAGAAGAGATGGGATCGACTCAGAGACAGGGTCAGCATGTAAACTGGTCCTTTGGCCCAATAAGTACACGCTGACCATCAACCACACATTCACAATAATCCAAACTTCCCATCATCTCTCCCCAGATTCCATTCACTCATCTACATCTAGGGCCAATTTACAATGGCAATCTGTACATCTTGAGGATGTTGGAGGATATTGGAGGAAACCCAAGCAGGCACAGGAAGAATTTGCAACCTGCACATAGACAGAACGCCTGAGGTCAAGATTGAACCTGGGCCTCTGTCACTGAGCGAGAGCAGCTCTTTTTGTTGTGCCATCATGTTGCCCAATGTGAGAAATCTGAATTAGAGGGCAAGAGAGTATGGGGAAGGATCCTTGGAGCTGGTAAGACTGTGGAAGGATATAAATAAAGGCATGAGAATTATTCATACAAAGTCTTGTTGAACAACGTAGGTCAGTGTGATGACTGAAGCTCACTGTGAATGGTGTGAAAAGTCAATCGTAAAGCACGTGTTTGAGATGTGATAATTGAGGCAAATGCCACTGGTATTAGGATAGATCCTGCAGATTATATCCCCAAAGCATGTCATGTGGATGTGATGGGGGCAAGATGATTGATGATTGGAATGGTGTGCAATGGTGTAGAAGAAAGTTGCAGCCACCCCCTTCCCACAGGAGGGTATAAAGAAAGCAGGGGCATAATTTCAGAATATTCAGAAGGGCCCACATCAGACAGGTGAGGGGCAATTGCCTCTCTCTGAGATTCATGAATCCTTGAAACTCTCTTCAGCTGAGGGCTATGGAGGCAGAATTCTTGGATATGTTCAAGGCAGATTTTGACAATATCTAAACTACAAGAGAGTGATAGCGAGAAAGTAATGTTCAGGCCAAGTGTGGATCAGCCATGTCTGAAGAAGGGTCTCGACCCGAGATCTGTCTGAAGAAGGGTCTCGACCCGAAACGTCACCCATTCCTCCTCTCCAGAGTTGCTACCTGTTCCGCTGAATTACTCAAGCATTTTGTGTCTATCTTCAGCCATGACCTTATCAGGCTTAAGGGGGAGGAATTATAAAGGGCGGATGAGCTTCTTGCGAGCCAACGGCCATCCACAATTCAGTAGGAGTTGCGATTACGTGTCGTACATAGCATTGTAAGAAATCTTCTTCTTGCGTATGGCGTGCACAGCCTAAAGTTGTGGAACAACTTGTACTATTTGATCTTATTTGATTGTGCAGGTCAGGTTTGATTGCATTCGTTGAAACAGGGCGGACCACGTGCAGGTTGCAATCTCCCACCCCATTGTAAGGAACGATAATAAAGCACACACACCAACATCCAACACTTCCAGCGGCGGAGGTCCGCAGGAACTGGAGGACAGAGATGTGTGCTGCTTCCGTCACCGTTCCCGTTGGAAACCAGCACCACTGCGTCACTAATGTTTTCAACGATGACGAGTGAATGAATGAACTAGTCAATTGGAGGAAGATGGTGAGATTTGTCAGATCAAAGCGGTGGATGTAGATCAGTGTGATGGAGCCTATGGATCTGGGCAATCCATTCAAGGACTTTGAAAGGAAACAAAAGTTCCTGATGTGAGTTGTATGTGTGGAGAGATAACAAAGTTGAGTTTTTATTAAGGTTGAGCAGAGTTTTTAAACAATTCTAATGGCACTGTTATAGTGCATCATAGTATTTTGAATATGATGAAGATATCCATTTTAATGACTTTGAATGTTCGATTTTCCTTGTCAGTATTGACGCGTTCTGTCTGAAGGCCTTCCCATGATGATCATTGTGGTGAAAGGTGTTTTGCAAAAGGAAACATTAATTGCAATGCATGCAAGCCACAAATATCAGGAAAATAGTCAAAACAAAATGTTACTATTCAAAACATTCAGCCGGAGTTTGAAAAGGCCAGAGAGTTTGATGAAAACTGATGAAGAATTAATATTTTGCCGAAGGTTTTGCCAACAATGGGCGATGCGGCAAGGCAAATGGTATTAGGAAGTGACTTCCATAGTTCAGGAATGTGCTGAATGAAGGTTGTACAGCTGTGAGCAGGTGATGAAAGTGAGAAGACTTGAGGCCAAGTGGGATGACTGTGGTTGTTGTGCTGCAAGGCTGGCAAAAGATTTGGGCTTGAATGGAGGCAAAGTCACACAGGGACCTCGATAAATACCGAGAGCCATTGGGAAGGCTGAACGATTGCAGAGGTTTAATGAACTGGATGTGGTGAAAGGTAAGATCCAAGTCTGAGGCTTCTGATTGATATGAAGTCAATGTTCAAGAGGAGATAAAAGGTTAATAGTGGAGGCATGAAAGTCATTTGAGGGTTTTGTGGTCAAGCAGGAATAAAAGCTAACGCAGGTAATATTTCAGCTTTGTAACAGTGGTGTGGAAAGTGAAGTTGAACTGCGAGTCTGGTAAACCATTAATGCAAACGGCCAAGGGAGGGGGTGGAATGGGAGGCATTGATGCAAAATTTCTATATAGAACTTGTGCATTACCAGCATTGGGTTGGGTGATGTTGACAAACTGATGTGGAGCAATCAACACCTTTTGTCTGTGATAATCGCATAGTGGAAGAATCTTAATAAGGTGGTTATGAGACCCATTTCATGCCTCAGTCAGATGGAACATTCTGATGATTCTCATCCCCAGCAATAATAAACAACATCTGAAAGGGAAAATAAATCGTGTCCTGGCATAATAAATATTATACTGCATCTTTATAAAAGTTTATTACAATGCCAGATCACTGCTGCAAATTATGTGTTTTTTTGGGAAAAATAATTTAAATAATTGTAATAAGAAACAGTACAGCACAGGAACAGGCCCCTTGGCCAACAACATCCATGCTGAAGATGATGCCCATTTAAACCAATCTCCTGTCTGCAGGCCATCCAAATCCCTTCATCCCCTGTATATTTCTTGTACATAGAATAGTGCAGCGCAGGAGCAGGCCCTTCAGCCCACAATGTCCATGCTGAACATGATGCCAAGTTAAGCTAATTTCAAATAGCCCTGTCCCACGGTACGAGTTCATTCCAAGAGCTCTTCTGAGTTAAAAAAAAAAATCAAACTCGTGGTATACACGGAGAATGAACGTAGCAGGTACGTCGGAGCTCGGGGACGTCTTTTAGCAGCTCGTAACGCTAACGGCAGGTACTCGGGAAGACTTGCTAACGGCAGGTAAGCTCGGGAAGACTCGTGAAGATTTTTCAACACGTTGAAAAATGTCCACGAGAGCCCCGAGTACCGACGAGTGGCCATTACCGTAAATCTCCGAGTTCGAATCAGGGCAAACTTGGGAGAACTCTTGGAATGAACTCGTACCGTGGGACAGGGCTATAAAGGGCCTGTCCCACTTTCACAACCTAATTCACGACCTTTTTAACTCGTGGGCATTTTTCATCAGGCTAGAAAAATGCCCTGACCTACTTGATGCCACGAGTAGCTACGCCTAGCATCACGGCCTGCTACGACCTACCTACGACCTCGTGACGACCATGCTGTGAGTATGTCAAGGGCAAACTCGGCAGAGGTCGTGAATTAGGTCGTGAAAGTGGAACAGGCCATTAAAGGTATGCAGTTTTAGCTACTCGTCACCTGTGAGGCAGATGTGAATAAGATTCTTGAGAAGATCCATCAATTCTGTCCAAAGAACATAGTTATGCAAGCAATAAAGACCAATTACATTTTTAGAGGGTTACCCATTTTCTTTAAACACCCACAGTAACCAGAAACCTCAGAAAATTGACAGAAAAATCTATGTACCGTAATTCAAATGCTGTATTGCTATATTGACCACTGTACTTTTTAATCTTTTAATCAAAACTGGTTATTTATATATTTCAATATTATGCCAAATGTTCATCTGTTACCAATTCTTTTATGGCAAGTGGTGAAGCAATTTTCCGATTGGCAAACACCATCTTAAAACAAAAACCCCTGATTCTTCTTGCGCGTCTCAGACTGCACTGTGTACATTTTTTTGTGAAAATGTACAAAACGCCAAAAAATAACGTATTTTGATCTTGTAAAACAGAATGTGTTGTGAGATTGATTTGCTGAGCTTGTATTTTCCGACACGATGCATGACATTGCAAAGGATTAGCACCTCCACTCCAAGAGGTGCTCTTGACTGGGTACAATTAAAATTAAAATCGTCATTGGGGAGGATGTGTCGCCAACTCCCAGCCAGCCACTTAAACAGATGAGAGTGCAGCAGTATGTTTTCATAACAGTAGCGGCAGCTCACCATTAGCCACCCCCACACCACCACTGCACTCCCACCCCCACACCTCGTCCAGCCTTCTAGATATTTCTGAGGCAGCTGTGTTGCTAACAGCGCTGCAAGAGATTTTTAACTTGCAGCAGCATTCAACCCTACAGAGACAATTGTGTGTCATTATTTTGTGCGTGAGAGGGGTGAATTGAGCTGCGTTAGAATTACAATGCGGTCATCTGAAAATAAAAATGATGCAGTACAGACCATCAGCTGGTAAGATCATTTGGAAGTGGTTGTTTTAGAATTAGGAAGAACATATAAATTTAAAGTCATTAAAAAAAAAATGGATACTGCAGGGATGATGGTGCATTTCAATTTTAGTCCATAGCTGACTGTAATGATTTATTTTGCAGATTACGTCTGATTATTTTCACATCAGAAATAGTGAAAGATCTGCTCGGAAGGTATGGTCCTTGGTTCTTTCTTAAATGATAATGCAGAATAATTGTTAAAATATTCACTGTCTTTATAAATGAGGTACCCTAAATGTGGCTGTTCATGATATGAATGTCTTTAGTGATGAACATCTCTGTGATTGCATTTAGAAATATGAAAGACTTATTTTGAAAGACCATTATTTTATTGGAGAGGAAGAAATCTAGATTTTGGTTCATTTTGTCATTTTTCCCACACACAATCTGTCAGGCAGCAGACAGAAAACTAAAAATCAAAATGGGACATTGCATAGTTAAATGGAAATTATCGGCTAATTACAAAGAAATTGGAATTTTATTAGATTACATTTTAAACGTTATTAAACCATAATGATGCTATTATAATTTAGTTCCTTTTCAATTGTAAAAAATCGTGTACCATTTATCCAGCAAATCTCAAAAATAGTAAGTAAACAAATGCAATCAGACAGACTTATTTCCAAGTTTACAATACATTATGTTTCCCATTACTTGGATCATTTGAAGGTAATTCTTGGTAGCATTAATTAGAGTGACGTTTAGGAATGTTATATATATATATATATATGTGGGCATGTGTATATATATCTGTGTATATATCTATATGTGTAAACATACACACTGAACTTTTTTTTCTCGTTTATTATATTGTTTACAGTGTACTATGTTTACATATTGTGTTGTGCTGCTGCAAGTAAGAATTTCATTGTTTCTATCTGGGACATATGACAATAAAACACTCTTGACTCTTGAGAAATATCTTATGGTTTATGCTTGTATGTGCCAACTCCTGAGATCCATAATCTCTTCTCCCTCAAGCCTGCTCTCACTCCAGTTCCTTTCATAATTCAGGCACAGCCTTTGTCCTGCGCCCCACCCTTCGCCCCATCTACTTCATATTGCAGGCGTCCCCTCAATTCTCAGGAAAAATTCAGCCTCTGCCGTGCAACATTACAGATGTGAAAGGACGGCAGGTAAGAATGTAATTGAGCGCAAATGTGATAATCTCATAATCAAAGAACTAGGAAGCACTAGATAGACACAAAAAGCTGGAGTAACTCGGCGCGTCTGACAGTATCTCTGGAGAACATGAATAGGTGATGTTTTGGGTCGAGACCCTTCTTCAAACTCTAAAGAAGGGTCTCGACCTGAAACGTCATCTATTCCTTTTCTCCAGAGATGCTGCCAGACCCGCTGAGTTACTCCAGCTTTTTGTGTCTATATTTGGTTTAAACCAGTATCTGCAGTTCCTTCCTACACAACTAGGAAGCACTCACTGACTAGACTTCTGCTGTGTAAATAACTAATCAGATTAGATAAGAAGATTGCCTGTGTCCTTGAACTTGTGCCTTGGACAAATCAACATTTTAGGAGAGGTAGATAGGAAATTAGGAAGGGGGGAAATAACCTTTATACTGGCTGATGTAATTGAACAGAGATACTGTTCTTGCTCATTCAGTGGATAAATGGTTAACAGATTTTATAAGGTAGACAAAAGTGCTGGAGAGACTCAGCGGATGCAGCACTTTTGTCTACCTTCGATTTTCCAGCATCTGCAGATCCTTCTTAAACGGATTTTATAACTTTTGTTCATATTTTGTTCAGTATTTTAGCTCGTTAAACACTCATTGTGTAGCATTTAAATTTGCAAATTTTTCACATTTGGATTTAAACAACTAATAAATTGCACAATGATAAATGTTTGGTTAAAACTATATGACTATCTTGTGGTAAATCTAGCGGGAAATCTTCATTGGCTGAAGTCCCATTGATTCTCTAATTACCAGTGTAAAATAAATAAAGTACCCTTTTTGATTTTTAATATGTGTGTCTGATTTTGTAGTTTGAAAAATATTTTTACAGATGTTTTTAATAGGCATGTACAAGATGTGATCTGATTTATAGTGTTTCAAATTAGATTATCACCTCGATTTGAAATGTGTTTAAAAGTTCCAAAAATATGTGCTATATTCAAGTAACTTATTTTAACTATTGGAAAGGAAGAATCAAGAGAAACCAAATAGTGAAAGCTGAAAGCAAGTCACAAAGCATCTTATAACCAAATAATTTGTCTTATCTATTAAATTTGAGCACATGTAAATACCGATCAATAATCTAGGATTTGATCAGATTAACTATGACAACTCATTGTATCAATGGGATGATTCATCTTGTTTTTGATCAACTGGAGATTCACTCGAACCTATTACATTTCATTCCCCATTCCTCTGAATCTGGATTTACAAACTCTTTGAGACGCATCTGTGAAACAAGCAAGAGAAAATGATCCTTCAGTCTGAAGAAGGGTTTCGGCCCGAAACGTCGCCATATTTCCTTCACTCCATAGATGCTGCTGCACCCGCTGAGTTTCCCCAGCAATTTTGTGTACCTTCGATATTCCAGCATCTGCAGTTCCCTTTTGAACACAAGAGAAAATGATCCATGTTTGTCCAAACTCTCCTTATAGCTAATACCCTCTGATCTAGGCAGCATTCGGGTACACCCTTATGCACCCCCGCCCTAAAGCTTCCACATCCTTCCTGTAATGGGGCAATCAGAGCTATACACAATAATCCAAATGAGGCTGACCAAATATTTATAAAGTTGCAACATGAATTCTTATACTCAGCTCTCCCAATGATGAAGACACGTAGTAAGCAAAATAGGTTGGTGGTGGAAAGATGGACTGGTACATAAAATAAGAATGTGGAAAAAAAAAATCTCAATGGCCAGATATAAAGGCACTATATCAAATGGCCATTATACTGCAACAAGGTAGATGAAGTTGTGGCATAAATAGCCTAAATTAACTTGATCTGATCACCATTACCAGAGGTACCAAAGTTAAGAACTAAATATATTGCATGGTTTACGATATTTTGGAAGGGTACACGCAAAAGCAAAAAAGGTGGAGCAGGGCCATTAATAAGGGATCAGAACAATAATGAGAGAGGATCTTGGCTTACAAAAGTGCTGGAGAAACTCAGCGGGTGCAGCAGCATCTATGGAGCGAAGGAAGATCTTGGCTTGGCAGATTGTAAAGTGGAATTAGAAACAATTTGGGTGGAGCTAAGAAGCAGCAGTGACAAACAATGATGGGTGTTGTTTTGAATCCCAGAATGCTTGTTGTGATGTAAGGCACATGAAACTAAATACATTAGAAGGGGCAATACAGTACTCATGGGGATTTTAGTCTATATGTAGACTGAGCAAATCAAATTAGTGCTTGTAAATTGGAAACAAGGGACGTGGGTTACCTGAAACTAGAGAATTCAATGATCCTACCATTTGGGTTGTAGACTACTCAGGCAGAACATGAGGTGCTGTACATGAGTCTTAAGGAAGGGTCCCAACCCGAAATGTCTTCTGTCCATTTCCTCCACAGATGCTGCTTGACAGAAAGTGAGTTCCTACAGCACTTTGTTTTTTTTTGCTCAAATTTCCAGTTTCTGCAGTTTATTGTGTCACTGTGCTGTCTTTCTGGTTTGCGTTAGACCTCACCCTGGCAGAGGAGAAGGCTGGGGTCATGCCCGTGACTGTGCAAACAGTGGATGCTCTTCCAAAATTCCTGCAGATTGGAGAAAAGCAGATGTGACCCTACTTAAAAAAAGGAGAGAGAATGGGAGAAAAAAACTGGACTTTTGACATGTTATCCACACCCAAAGTTGATAAAATGCTGTCATCTGTAATAAATGATTTGAGAATAAGATCCTGAGAAAATAATATGTGTGAGCAGAGTCAACATATATTTGTGACCTGAAAATATTGACTGCTTGTCGGAGATTTTTAAGATGTGATTAATCGAGTAAATGAGGGAAGCCAGGAGGTTGGAAATCAAGGTTGCAGCACATGGAATTGGAGATAAACACAGAATGCTGGAGTAACTCAGCGGGACAGGCAGCATCTCTGGAGAGAAGAAATGGGTGACGTGTCGGGTTGAGACCCTTCTTCAGACGGAGAGTCAGGGGAGAGGGAGACACAGAGATAAGGAAGTGTAAGGTGTGAAAACGAGACATCAAAGGGGATGGGGCTCAAGGTAAATGTAGATTCGATCATTGTTAGCGAGGGGAAGGTGACAACAAAGCATACAAAGATAAAAATTTAATCAGGGAGACAGTCAGACTGGTCAGCGAACTATGATGGGGGAGGGATGGAGAGAGAAGGAAAGCAAGGATTACTTAGAGTCAGAGAAGTCTATATTCATACCCCTGGGTTGTAAGCTGCCCAAGGGAAATAAGAGGCGCTGTTCCTCCAATTTGCATTGGGCTTCACTCTGACAGTGGAGGAGGCCCAGGACGGAAAGGTCAGTGGGTAGATACAAAATGCTGGAGTAACTCAGCGGGACAGGCAGCATCTCTGGAGAGAAGGGATGGGTGACGTTTTGGGTCGAGACCCTTCTTCAGACACTGCGACAAGGTCAGTGTGGGAATGGGAAGGGGAGTTCAAGTGCATGGATTGAGAATAGATGAATGGATTGAACACAGAGTGGGAATCAGGAGATTCTTCTCAAGTTGACAATGTGTGTCCAAAGAGATATTCTAGCGATCGGCTTTTGATGCCAGTTATTCAAAATTTATGTCAACAGTTTGATTAGGGACACTGAATGTAACATTTCTCAGTTTGCTGATGACACAAAACTAAGTGGGAACGCGAGTTGTGCTGATGATGCAACGTGGAAAAATGAAAGATTATCCAGTTTTAGAGGAAATACCACGTTGAATATTTTTTGATGATACGTGGTTGAAAAATACAGATGTTCAAAGTGAAAGAAGCACTGGTGACTACTGATATTGGTATCCTTGTACATGTCGTTTACAGCTTATGCAGCCACAGCAGACAGTTAGGAAGGAAAGTGATATTGGTCTACCAAGGCCTTTATTGATAGAAGATTTGAGTGCAGGTAAAACCACACCAAGGGCATTATGTGCAATTGTGGTCTCATTTTGTGAGTTTAGAAATGCTTCCCCTAATTAAAGAACCTATAATCAGGGACCACTGTTTCAAAATAGTTCTCGTGTCACCTCATTTGACTTTCTGTGAAGACTCTCCAATTGACTTGATAAGGAGAACAACACAATACGCAGTTCTCCGGTAATGAAAAACGACCTGCAGTTCCTGGAATCTGAAGCTTAAGTAGAAAATGCTGGAAGAGCTCAGCCAGTCAAGCAGCAGCTGTGGAAAGAGAAATCAGTATCGAGGAAGGACATTGCAGCAAGACCTGGACTCCCTGATTACTATTTTCATGCTCCATCCCATTTGCAATAAAGACCAGCATGCAGTTTGCTTTCCTAATCATTTGCTGTACCTATATGCTAAATGTGTGCTTTTAATTTTATGTAAACCCTGAACCCTCTGTCTTGCACCATTTTGTGATATTTCTCCATTTAAACGTTACTCTGCTTATTTGTTCTGTCAGCCGAAATGGATTGTCTCACACTTCCCAAATTTTACGCAATCCTTGGTCATGCATTTGTCCAGGTCTGTATGCTGCTTGAGGCTTGTTTATGTCATTGGCCAATTCCATACTCCATATACATAGTCCTACCCAGTAGATAATATTGTTCATAGAGCGTGGGGCATGAAGAGATGGAGTGGTTTTAGTTTAGAGATACAGCGCAGAAACAGCCCCTTCGACCCATTGAGTCCACACCGACCAGCGATCCCCGCGCACTAACACTATCCTATACACACTAGGGACTTTTTATATTTATACCACGGCAATTAACCTACAAACCTGTACGTCTTTGGAATGTGGGAGGAAACCGAAGATCTTGGAGAAAACCCACGGAGGTCAAGGGGAGAATGTACTGTACAAGCTCTGTACAGACATGCACCCGTAGTCAGGATCGAACTAGGGTCTCTGGCGCTGTAAGGCAGCAACTCTCCCACTGTGCCACCGTGCCCAACATGTAGAGCACAGCTAACAATTTCATGAAGTTTTAATTGACAAATTATTACCAAATGTGTGCGAGAATGGGCAGACAAATTGTAAGCCAAACCTCCCGATATAGAGCGCATTAATGAACCCTTCTGATGAATAATAGGCCTTGCAGAAAAGATGCTGCGGGTTCTGTTCTTTTTTGCTTACTTTGCAGTTGAATGTAATTATGTTTGATCCTGCAGGGGCACGCAGGATGTGTTCCCACAACATGGAAAAGCTGCCCTGATTTTCACTGTCAAAAAGAACAATTCTCAAAATGGCACAAAAGCATTTTGCAGAGCATAGGATCATGCCTACTCTAACGAGAGTGTGTAGTTAAAATGAATAACTCCCTGATTCTTACAGCCTGGCCTTTTACATTGAAATTGGTGCACTGTGTACCCTAAACCCAGACTTTATATTTTTATTTTTTTAATTATATTTATATTAGAAGCGTAAACACATAATAGCAGCACGGTTTGTTAATCAATTACATTCATACAAAGCTTATATTCTTTTTATAGAATTTTTTTAAAGATAGAACTGAAAAGAAAGGTCTATAAACTAATAGAAAGGGAGGGATAAAAAGAAAAAGAAAAGGAAAAAAAAACAAGAGAAACAAACAAACAAAATTACCAATAACAGTTTTGGAGCTAGGTCTGTAGATTATAAGGCGTAGTTATTCATCCAATCCTGAGCGCAGGTTTCAGTCCAGTTTCTGTGTTGAACCAATTTACCTCTTTAAAAAATCAATAAATGGAGACCATATTCTAGAAATAGTTCTGATTTATCAATTAAGACAAATCTAATTTTTTCCAAATGTAAGTTCTCAGACATTTCTGTAATCCACATTTTAATTGTGGGGGTTGTAGAGACTTTAGATTTTAATTCAGTGTCGAAAGATACCATGCGTAGGAAGGATCTGCAGATGCTGGTTTGCACCGAAGTTAGGCAGAGACGAGCGAAGAGACAGGGTAATCGAAGAGTTACTCCAGCTTTTTGTGTCTATCTAAAGATACCATTTTGTCTTTATTTAATTTTAAACTTGTATTGGAGCAAATAAAATGAAGACTGCGCTCAACCTTTATGCTTGCCAAAGAAGGAAGACTGGTTCATTTAAATACAATAATGTATTGGAAAAATATGATCCTTGCATTCTTGGAAATGTGAAAAGTTCCTCATTTAACAAATAAGTTCATTTTAATGACTGCTGAAAAAATGACTGGTTGAAATATTTGATGCTCATTATCTCAGTAACGTTGAGTGGCTCAAATGTTCCATTAACCAAACAAATGGTTCACCAAGTGGATTGAAATCATCTAGTCAGCAATTAATGTCAGGATGTGTTCATTAATTTTGCCGTGCAGAAGCAAGCACAGTTTGATGGGTTTTTCGGGGTACTGATTGTGGATGATCAGCCATGATCACATTAAATGGCGGTGCTGGCTCGAAGGGCCTAATGGCCTACCGCACCTATTGTCTATTGTCTATTAGGGGTTCGCAGTGCAGTTCCTACCTCATGAATTATCTCTGTTTGAAATGAGCAGATGATTTGACCAGAAAATACTTATCATCCGCTAAGGTTGATTTCAAAGTTGCCAGTTGTCAAGTTTCAGCTCAGTGTTTACTTTGAGCAAAAATGCTGGGGCTTTTCAATGCTTTCCTTTTGTAATTAGTTTGATACTTACCAGGAAAAGTAAAAACTGTTCTTTTCTCAATAAACTTAACGGCCTGTCCCACTTGGGCGTCATTTGCGTGTAATTTACGCGACAGGCCGGTAGTGACTGACGTGCGAATCGTGCTTCTTTTGGGAGCCATTTGCGATGTCGTTCGTACTTAGATCGATGTCCATGGCAAGGATTTTCCCAGTGAAAATCAAATATACTATGGCGAAAATTTTTCAAAACTACGCGGGCTTTATACCTGGTTGGTCACGTGGTGCGGCGCTAAAACTACGCGCAAATGGCGCACCGACGGCGTACATGCGGCGCATGGTTACGGACGTTGACGCATGGTGATGCATAATAAATTAGCATAGGCAATGTTCGTGCGTCACCGTGCGTAACCATGCATCGCCACGCGCTACACGTATGGCGTCAGTACGTCAGCGCACGCCATCAGTACGTCAGCGTGCACAAGGGATACGTCACGCAGTTGGCGGGCGAGGATTTTGAGCACTGCAAAATCCTGGGGCGCTGCGCGTCACTGCGTGTCACTGCATACGCCACCACGCCTGCACGCGTCACGAAGCGCCAACCAATTTTTAGGATGTCGTGTAAATGACGCGCAAATGACGCCCAAGTGGAACATGCCCTTTAAGCCTTTGATTGTGACCATTGATCTGCAAGTTGTAACTGGCATAATTAGCACAATGCAAAATGTCTTGAATGCGCCATTTTCTAATTATGATGTTAACCTCGAGCATTTTTGAGTCAAAGTCTGAAGAATCAGTAACATTCATCTGGGTGAATTTAAATATCATTCACTCAAACCTCTCATTTTCTATTTTTCCTATTTGAACATAGTCCACACTGTACTTCAAATATCATTGGTCAACATTTCATCCCTGCCAAGTGACCCGAACAGAAACATGTTTCAAGTTGCCTTAACTACAAGAAGATATTGGAAAACATGCACAGCGGAATTTTGCCTTCTGACAAATGTGAAAACATTCTCATTTACTAAACCGATTGAGGTTGTAAGTAGACGTATCATAAGCATTGCCTAGTGGCAATTTTATATAAACCAGTTAATTCATCTCTTAACAAGAATGGGGTTGGCAAAGAAGAAGGATTTGTAACAGATTACCAGGCTTAACTTTCTTAGGAAAGCTCATTTAATTTTGAATTGTCATTGTATGGACACATCAGGTGCCACAAAGGTGATAATTCTGACCCTTGTATGATCTATTAAAAAAAAAAAGTTTCATTAGGCATGATTTGAATACTCTAAGGGTAAACAAAATTGGAACAGAATCTTTTGTAAAATACGTCATGTGCTATAACAGGCTAGGAAAAAAACACATTAGCTTTGCTGTTGAGATATATATCACCCTATTCTCTTGCCACTGTGATATGAGTGAACATATATGTCAAGGTTATGGGGAGAAGGCAGGAGAATGGTGTTAGGAGGGAGAGATAGATCAGCCATGATTGGATGGCAGAGTAGACTTGATGGGCCGAATGGCCTAATTCTGCTCCTTATGACCCTTATGAACATTTATCAATATTGCAATACTTGTTTTCATTCTCTTGTTCTTAATTACCATTTGTTGGTGCTTATTATTGATTCTGACTTCTACTCTTTTAAATTTAACTATTAATATTAAGGAGATTTTACTTGCTCACTGCAAACTGCCTGGATGTATCCAATTTTGCTCTTTTTTTCTATCTTAGATGAAAGTTGCAGTTATCTTTTATCAAATAAAAGAGTTTTCGGTCACAATTGTAAAAAAAAAGATTCCTTTTGTTTTGTCAGAGGGTGGTGGAGTTCTCTGGATACTTTCAAGAGAGAGCTAGATGGGGCTCTTGAAGGGGATATGGGGATATGGGAGAAGGCAGGAACGGGGTACTGATTGGGGATGATCAGCCATGATCACAGTGAATGATGGTGCTGGCTCGAAGGGCCGAATGGCCTACTCCTGCACCTGTTGTCTATTGTCTATAAACACAATGTTCTTTACTTATCATTGCTGGAGTTGGTCAGTCATCTGTTGAATGGAGAGCAATGGAACATGTTCTGCCTTTTCTCATCAAGTTCCTCGTTTTTTAGATCCTTTTAGAGGCATTGAGCAGTTGAGTTTGAGCAAGGTGAAAATGAAGGTGTATCAACCAACTTTGTGCTTCCAAGTGTACAATTCAGAACAATTCACTGTTGTAACAATTCCGGTGAATATGATACGATATGATCTGGAGAAGGGTTTCAGCCCGAAACGTTGCCTATTTCCTTCGCTCCACAGATGCTGCCTCATCCGCTGAGTATCACCAGCACTTTTGTCTACCTTCGATTTTCCAGCATCTGCAGTTCCTTCTTGAACATAATACGATACAACTTTATTTATACCAGAGGGTAATTGGTTTGCAACCAGTCAAAAGATACAGTGGCAAGGCATTGAAAGTAATAATAATAATAATAATAAACTTTATTATGGACTCGAGGTCCAGACAAGGGGCAACATTATATTTAAAAAAAAAAAAATGCATTGCATATTAAAAAATATCATAAAGTACATAAATCTTAGTATATCACTTATAAAAGCATCATAAATTATATATTTTTAAAAACATAATACATAAGTTAAAAATCCAGATTAAAAGAATGATCAATGTCCTACAACGAGACAACGATACCAATGTCTCCACAGCTGGGATTCGTAGCGTGTAGTGCTAACCCTTATGTTTGACAAGGCCACAATAATTAAATTTTTAGAGTCATTTATCCTGCAAATCAATTTATACATGTGATTTCTTAGGATAGCTTCTGAAGTACTGACTCCTGCAGCTACAAACATATTACTGGCACTACACCATCTAGGTTTCCTTAGCAGTGTTCTCATGGCATCATTATATGCCACCTTTAGTCTCTGCATACTTGTCTTTCCATAGTTCGACCACAGGTGCGCAGTGTAGAGTGGTGTGCAATATGCTCTAAATAGCGACATCTTCACCACATCTGTACACGCACCAAATTTACGCAAGAGAATATTCGCCTGTACATACAGCATGCGTCATTGCCTATAAATATCCTCATCATCTGTCATTTGTTCTGTAATAAAATGCCCTAGATATTTTACCTTATTACAGACACTAAGATTATTGTCAGACAATTTAAAATCAGGAAATTTTAGACAATTTATCTTCTTTGGTTCTACAGATCATAACAGCACTCTTACTAACATTATATTTAATGTCATGTTCCACACCATACACAGAACATATAGTAAGGAGCTGCTGGAGTCCAGCGCTAGATGGACTAAAGACCACAAGATCATCGGCATATATAATATGGTTCACTAAAATATTACCAATCACGCACCCAATGTTACAGGCTTTCAATTGTTTAGACAGATCATCAATATATAGATTAAAAAGGACTGGGGACAAAATTCCCCCTTGTCTAACACCATTGCTAATCCCAAATGGGGCTGAGACCCTATTGCCCTCTTTTATTTGCATAGTCTGGTGGGCATACCAGTAAGCCAGAATTCTAACAATGTATTTAGGCACCACTCTTTGACTCATTTTACTAAACAGCTTTCTGTGATTAACACGATCAAAGGCTTTGGAAGCATCAATAAAGCACATAAGGATTGAAGAGTTTTTGCCTCTATATTTGTTTACAATCTCCTTTAGGGCATATATGCATAAGTCAGTGCCATGTTTAGCTTTAAAGCCAAACTGGTTATCTGTGGAGTTAACAAACTCATTTATTCTATCCAGCAGAACTCTTTCTAAAACTTTTGACAATATGCTGGCTAAAGCTATGGGCCTGTAATTATTTAGGCTGCCTACTTTACCAGCTTTGTCCTTAATGACCGGCACTAACAGGACAGACAACATTGAGTCTGGTAAAAAGCCAAACAAAGTGTCATGTGCATTACTATAATAATTAAATTTAAGTGACCAGTTATTGCACAGCACATATGTAATATTGCACACATATGAAATTAAATTATCGTGGAAAGTCTAGGATGAGGGATGTGCAAGGATCCCTCATCCTGGATCTTGGGTCAGTCTACCCTATGACAGAAGGGGGAGGAGTTGTACGGTTTGATAGCCACAGGAAAAAGGGATTTCCTGTGGCGTTCTGTGCTGCATCTTGGTGGGAACAGTCTGTTGCTGAACGTACTCCTCAGGTTGACCAGTGTGTCATGGAGGGGGTGAGCTGTTATTGTCCAGGATGCTCCGCAGTTTGACGAGCATCCTCCCATCCAAGACCACGTCCAATGAATCCAACTACACTCCCAGGATAAAGAGAATAATTCAGTATTCCATGGCCCATGAGTGTCACCGAGAAGAATTTGAGGTGTTCTGATATTTTTGCTTTGTAAATGCAATAACATAGCGATATGTTGCATTCCCGAAAGAATATTTATGATATTTTATGGAATTTTTTTTTGACCTTTTCCTAGATGAAAAGCAACCATTTGCTGCTTCTGAACAGTTGGTAGCTATGTGTGGAAGAACTGGCCCAGGTCACAGGTCCTTTGATAAAGTTACTCAGCCGTCTATATTCAGTGTACAGAGACGCTGCCTGTCCCGCTGAGTTACTCCATCATTTTGTATCTGTAAACCAGCATCTGCAGTTTCTTCCTACACACATTGATAAATTAATTGAGTAAATGGACCAGTTACTAATTCCAAAATAACGTGAAAGTTTTCATGGATCTTAACCATTTTTTAAACTTTAAACTGATTTATTTTTGGAACAGTTATTTTCCTTTTATCAGTGTGCTACATAATTGAGTATTCATTAATAGAGCAAGTTGGACGGCTGAAATAGTTTGCATTTCACAATGAGGGCAGAATGCTTTTCGTAATCTAGTAGAAGATATCATCATTGTAGTAAACTTTGCTTTTATGAACACTTTATTTCCAATTTGCTTTGTACCAATATTACACATTGGGCATAATTTAGCATTAGCATAATTAGCATAATATTACTACTTCAGACGGATGGAGAGTCCCAATCCAAAATGTTGTCTGCCCAATTCCCTGCACATAGGCTACCAGACCTGCTCCATTCCCCAGCAATTTACTTTTTTCCTCAAGATTTCAGCAGTCTCTCGTGTCTCTACTTAGAAGCTGCTTATAAATAGATAAATCGTTCTCTTAACAAAAAAAGTTTATTTAAAAAATTGCAGATATTTAGGGAATACAATGAATTCCAATGTTATTCCAGTTTGTTTAAATGGTAAAAATAGCAGGCTCACCCAGGTAATGCTGACAGTCTACTAAATATGACACTGTTTGTAAATGTTTGGAACTAGGTACCACAAATTTGGCTGATTGATATTATGGTGTCACAGTCCTCAAGTCATACAGCATGGAAACATGGCCTTAGACCCAACGTGCATGCCAACATAGATGCCCCATTTACACTAGCACCAGTTGTCTGCATTTGCCCCATATTCCTCTTAACCTTTCCCATCCATGTAACTGTGCAAATGCTTTTTAGAAATATTTTATAGTACCTGCCTCAACTACCCTCGAGGGCAGCTCGTTCCATATACCCACCGCTCTCTGTGTGAACGCCCTTCATCCACTTATTCATGTATGAATTTATTTATCTATTTATTTATTTGTTTATTTGATTATTTATTTATTTGTCGATTATTTTTTGTCTGTCTACATATTTTCTGACATTTCTTAGGCTTGCTCGAAATAAAAACAGAAAATGCTGCAAATAGTCAGCTGGTTAGGTAGCATCTGTGGAAGGAGAATCGGATATTGCTTCAGCTTGGGAATATCATAATTGAGGCAAGTTGTATGGTGGAGAGAGTAGTACGCACAGGAGGTTTGTCAGGCAAAAGTGATTTAAATGAACAAGAGAGGTAAATATTGTAAGGATGAAGCAGAACGAGGTTCTTCTGCAGTTGTATAGGGCTCTGGTAAGACCACATCTGGAGTTTTGCGTACAGTTTTGGTCTCCTAATTTGAGGAAGGACATCCTTGTAATTGAGGTAGTGCAGCGTAGGTTCACGAGATTGATCCCTGGGATGGCGGGACTGTCATATGAGGAAAGACTCCACAGGGTCAACCCCAGGAAGGCTGCTGGCCCAGATGGCATCCCAGGGAGAGTATTGCGGGACTGTGCAGACCAGTTAGCGGAGGTTTTTAGCGACATCTTTAACCTCTCTCTGTCAACGTGCACTGTTCCTAAATGCTTTAAGACTGCTACCATCGTGCCTGTACCCAAAAAAAACATCCATTACCAGCTTGAATGACTATAGACCTGTTGCTCTCACTTCAACGGTGATGAAGTGTTTTGAACGGCTGGTCCTGGCCCACATTAAGTCCTCACTCCCATCCACCCTGGATCAGCATCAGTTTGCATATAGAGCTAATAGGTCAACGGAGGATGCCATCAACATAGCTCTACATTCTGCACTGACACATCTGGAGCGTCCTGGCTCATGTGAGGATGTTATTTGTAGATTTTAGTTCTGCATTTAATACCATCATCCCCAGCAGAATGGTGGACAAACTGTCTGATCTGGGTGTTAATGCAAACACATGCGGATGGATTAAGGACTTTTTAACAGACCGCCCACAGACTGTCAGGATGGGGTCCAATTACTCCCCAGTCCTGACGCTCAGCACAGGAGCGCCACAAGGTTGTGTGCTGAGTCCCATCTTGTATACAATATACACTTATGACTGTATACCAACACACAGTACAAACAGGATCATCAAGTTTGCGGATGACACGACTGTGGTGGGACTGATAAACAACAACGACGAGTCTGCCTACAGGGATGAAGTCCAAAAACTGACTGTCTGGTGTACCAAAAACAACCTGGTACTCAACCCATCAAAGACAAAAGAACTGGTCGTCGACTTCAGGAGGAAGAGGAGAGAGGAACCTGCTCCCTTATACATCAAAGGAGACATGGTGGAGAGAGTCACTGGCTTTAACTTCCTGGGAATAAACATCTCCCAGGACCTCAAATGGCAAATGAACACCGTCACTCTCGTGAAGAAGTCACATCAGCGGCTGTATTTCCTGAGGTCTCTGCGGAGAGCAAACGTCTCACAGCCGCTGCTGTTGTCCTTCTACCGATGCGCCGTGGAGAGTATCCTCTCCTATGGCATCCTGGTGTGGTTTGCCAGCTGTACTGTGGCTGAGACGAGGGCGCTGCAGGGAATTATAAAAACTGCACAGAGCATTACAAACGTTCAACTGCCCTCCTTGGATGATATATATAGGGCCCGATGCTTGCGCCGGGCCACAAACATCAAGCAGGACACATCCCACCCTGCCAACCACCTTTTCACTCTGCTACCCTCTGGGAGGCGATTCAGGTCTCTGAAGGCTCGCACCGGTAGACTAAAAAATAGTTTCTACCCATATGCGATAAAATAGCTTAATTCCAACAGAGAACACTGGGGAAGCAAAATGTAATTCCAAGAAATGCTGCCAAATTCTTTTTAATTCTTTTTAAATACTTATTTATTATTTTACTCATAAGTGTACATATGTGTCAATGGTTGCCGTGTTTGTATTTTTTTAGCCGGAGGAGATGTAATGGAATTTTGTTGCACAGTATTGTGCAATGACAATAAACGTATTCATTCATTCATTCATTCATTAAAAAGACTAGGCTTGTATTCACTTGAATTTAGTACGATGAGGGGGATCTTATAGAAACATATAAAATTATAAAAGGACTGGACAAGCTAGATGCAGGAAAACACTTCCCAATGTTGGGCGAGTCCAGAACCAGGGGCCACAGTCTTAGAATAAAGGGGAGGCCATTTAAGACTGAGGTGAGAAAAAACCTTTTCACCCAGAGAGCTGTGAATTTGTGGAATTCCCTGCCACAGAGGGCAGTGGAGGCCAAATCACTGGATGGATTTAAGAGAGAGTTAGATAGAGCTCTCTTAGATAGAGATCAAGAAGGCTCACCAGCGTCTCTTCTTCCTGAGGAGACTGAAGAAGGTCCATCTGTCTCCTCAGATCCTGGTGAACTTCTACCGCTGCACCATCGAGAGCATCCTTACCAACTGCATCACAGTATGGTATGGCAACTGCTCTGTCTCCGACCGGAAGTGATTGCAGATGGTGGTGAAAATTGCCCAACGCATCACCGGTGCCTCGCTCCCCTCCATTGAGTCTGTCCAAAGCAAGCGTTGTCTGCGGAGGGCGCTCAGCATTGCCAAGGACTGCTCTCACCCCAACCATGGACTGTTTACCCTCCTACCATCCGGGAGGCGCTACAGGTCTCTCCGTTGCCGAACCAGCAGGTCCAGGAACAGCTTCTTCCCGGCGGCTGTCACTCTACTCAACAACGTACCTCGGTGACTGCCAATCACCCCCCCACCTCCCGGACACTTATTATCACTTATTATTATTTATTTAAATCATTTGCTATGTCGCTCTTCCAGGGAGATGCTAAATGCATTTCGTTGTCTCTGTACTGTACACTGACAATGACAATTAAAATTTAATCTGAATCTGAATCTGAGCTCTAGGGGCTAGTGGAGTCAAGGGATATGGGGAGAAGGCAGGCACGGGTTATTGATTGGGGACGATCAGCCATGATCGCTATGAATGGCGGTGCTGGCTTGAAGGGCCGAATGGCCTCCTCCTGCACCTATTTTCTATGTTTCTATCTATGTTTCTATGAGTGGTAATTAGTTACATATTGTAAAATATGTATCCTGCACTTAAATTTCTTCCGTCAATGATGACTTCCTGAAAGGCCGACACCTTATTCTTTACCAGTTAGTGCAAGGGTAATGAATGTGACCAGGCTGACTTGCACACCCAACCTTTCCTTAGCATGGTGGCAAGATGAGATGAGGACAAACGTTTTCACCCAGAGAGTTGAGAATCTGTGGAATTCTCTGTGTAAACTCTGTGTTGGTTTACATCGAAGATAGGCACAAAATGTTGGAGTAACTCAGCGGAACAGGCAGCATCTCTGGAGAGAAGGAATGGGTGATGTTTAGTGTCGAGACCCTTCTTCAGACTTGTATCTTGCGGTTTGATGTGGCCATTCTGGTCGGCGCTCAGTGCTAGTTGTTTACATAAGGTGACTCTCATCTATTATGCTCGTTCCCTATGACGCCAGAGGGCCTGTGTCCTGGGCTGGTTTCCTGCATCCATCTCTGCTAACTTGCATCCTTGTTTCTGTCATGCCTGTCTCTATACCATGTCTCATGTGAGCTTTTCCACTTGAGAGGGAAAGAGATTAGAAACTGATACGGAGAGAGAGGGAGCAGGAAGGAATACCGAATACCGAAAATGACAAACTGAAAAGGTTCTTGTGTCAAACAGCATCACAAGATTGCTGTGGTAATCTCTTTATTTTGCTGATAGATGCATGAAGAAGAAGCACACTTTATATTGTGCTGGTGCTGCATGACTTCGCCCAGCTGGATCTTGAAGTGGCTCGTCTTGTCTTTAATGGTTCCTCTTGGTAAATTTTTCCCCTTACATCGTAAAAGCAGGTCAAGCTGCAATATCATGTGATGACTACCTGTTCCTAACCCCATGTATCTTTCCTTGGTCACATATTTGGGTCAAGATAGCACTGACAGCACTAGGCCTGTCCTCGATAGAGTTTGGAAGGATGAGGGGGGGGGGGGGGTCCTCATTGAAACTTACCGAATAGTGAAAGGCCTGGATAGAGTGGATGTGGAGAGGATGTTTCCACTAGTGGGAGAGTCTTGGATTCTCAGAGCCTCAGAATTAAATGATATTCCTTTAGGAAGGAGATGATGAGGAACTTCAGAGGGGTGAATCTGTGGAATTCATTGCCACGGAAGGCTGTGGTGGCCAAGTCAATGGATAAGGTAAAGATAGATAGATTCTTGATTAGTACGAGTGTCAGGGATTATGGGGAAAAGGCAGGAGAATGGGGTTAGGAGGGAGAGACAGATCAGCCACGATTGAATGGTGGAGTAGACTAATTCTGCTCCTATCACTTATGACCTTATGAGACCATTCTTCAGACGCTGACTGGTGGTGCTTTTAAAACAAACCAGTATTGTGCACGTGATTAAGATGATAAAGGCAGCTGATTAAACTTGTATGAAGGCCCGTCTTAGATGAATTAAAAGTAGCTAATAAATTCAGTAGCAGTTAGTGACTGATGAACCACGCTAAATACAGTGTGCCTGAACCATTATAATTATGAAGTTAAAAATATGAATTTAAGATTAAATCACTCAGCTCCTCAATCCTGTTCTATAATTTAATACATTTTGGGCCAATCTGATTATAACCTCAACCTTGCACTTCCAACCACAAACGTTCACCACTCTATCTCATATCTGCCTACTTCTGCCTTAGAAATGTTCAAAGATTTTGCTACCATCAAGTCTCCAGAATTGTCTCCCTTTGAGGAAGAGAATTCAAAGGACTCTGAAAGGGAAAAACATTGCATTGTCTCTGCCTTCAATGGTTGACCCTATTTCTGGATTCTCCCACAAAAAGAGCCATCTACTTTATATTCACCTGTCCAAAGTTCTCAGGATCAGTTTTGAGTCCCTGATCATTTTTATAAACTCGAGTGGACACAAGCCAAACTTGTCCAGATTTTCCTCCTAAGATAATTCATCCATTCCAGCTAGTTAGCGTTCTCTGAACTGCTTACGTTGCATTAACATCTCTTCAAAAATAAGGAGAACAATACTGTACATGGGTAAGTAGGAAGGAACGGCAGATGCTGGTTTACACAAAATACTGGAGTAACTCAGCGGGTCAGACAGAATCTCTGGAGAGAAGGAATGGGTGACGTTTCGGGTCGAGACCCTTCTTCAGACTTGTAGCTTGCGGTTTGATGTGGCCATCAAAGAAAAGTGGCCATTCAAGGAATAGAGATCCTGCTTCAGACCTGAGGTCTGTACCTCAGACCTTCAGGTTGTCCAGATGTGGTCTTGCCAATGTCTTGTATAACTGAAGCGGATCCCTGCTTGCATATTGAAATACCCTAGAAATGAACAATAATATTCTGTTAACTTTGCTAAAATTGCTTAAAAACTGTAATTAGTATCGTCTTTTGCAATTAAACACCTAGATCTCTTGCACCTGCGTGTCTGTAAGCATTCACCATATCAAGACTTATTTTTAAAAAGAGTTTCCTGCTGAAAAGAATAATCACACTTTATCATATTTTATATTCAAGTTGCCAGATTCTTGCCCATTCTCTCAATCTATCGACCCATTCCTTGATGATGTATCAATCATTTTGTGTGTTAACTGGTTTATCAGAGTGGTTGTGTGGTATTTGAATAACTTAATTGAAGGAGGGATTGATTTACCATACATGGCTCTCACAAATTGATGTAAGACCATGGTGCATGGTTATATTTCACCTGTATTCTCCTATCACTACATTCTGGTTGTCAGTATCTATTCCAGTCACTTCAAAAATGTGATTGATTTGTTGGTCTGTCCATGTGGGCATGAAATGCTTCCTGCATTTTGTCACGGGCTGAGGAATCCAAAATACCTTGCACATTTTGTTTCTGAAGAACGGTCTCGACCCGAAACGCCACCCATTCCTTCTCTCCAGAGATGCTGCCTGTTCTGCTGAGCTACTCCAGCATTTTGTATCTATCTTCGGTGTAAACCAGCATCTGTAGTTCCTTCCTACACTTGTTTTGGTATGTTGTCCTCAGCAGGGGCTTATTTTTTCTTGTGGCGTGCACAGCCTTAAGTTGTTGGACAACTTGTTCTAATTGATCTTCCGTTTGTGCACGTCGAGTTGATTACATTAGTCTAAACAGGGCAGACCACGTGAAGGTTGCAATCTTCCAGCCCCTCAGCAGGGGCTGGTGTTAGAGGAATATCATTTGCTTTATCAAGCTTCCACAAATTTACCAACTTAGTCAACTTGGCCATGACAATTTGGTATTTTTATGCCCCATTTCTAGTGCAGTATGTTACGAACTAATCTGCAGAGCTGGGTTTACTAGTGGACACTTCCTCACTAACACAGAGCATCAAGTCATAGAGTGATACAGTGTGGAAACAGGCCCTTCAGCCCAACTTGCCCACACCAACCAACATGTCCCAGCTACACTAGTCCCACCTGCCTGCGTTTCGTTCATATCCCTCCAAACCAGTCCTATCCATGTACCTGTCCAACTGCTTCTTAAATGCTGGGATAGTCCCTGCCTCAACTAGATCCTCTGGCAGCTTGTTCCATACATCCATCACCCTTTGTGTGAAAAAGTTACCCCTCAGATTCCAATTCACTTTTTCCCCTTCACCTTGAACCTATGTCCTCTGGTCCTCGATTCACCTGCTCTGGGCAAGAGATTCTGTGCATCTTTTAGAGAGCAAATTTTATGGCCATCAATCTTCAAATGATACAATATTGTTACAAGATATAGCCACATGACACTGTCTCTGAAGGTAATAGAAACACAGCAATTGTACTAAATAATGCAGGACGGAACGGCAGGTGTTGGTTTGAACTGAAGATGTACGGATTAGGTTGGATTTGGCACAGTTCAAAATCGGGCCACAGTTAGCAATAGTAAACCAGCAGCAGCAACATAATTTACTGCTTATTTGACCTGTGACCTCATGGTTACCATTACTATCGGACCAGAAGATCAACCAACCCTGGTTCAACAATGATACACGGAGTACTGAAGGGCATGCTGGGAGTGCCTCCAAATGGTTCTAGCGGGTGAATGAATAACTTTGTGAAGCTCAACACAGGACCATTGAACTGA
Source organism: Amblyraja radiata (assembly GCF_010909765.2). Taxonomy (NCBI): domain Eukaryota; kingdom Metazoa; phylum Chordata; class Chondrichthyes; order Rajiformes; family Rajidae; genus Amblyraja; species Amblyraja radiata. The sequence continues at coordinate 5,508,992 of NC_045962.1, forward strand.
ATGCAGCGCCGGAGACCCGGGTTCGATCCCGACTACAGGTGCTGTCAGTACGGAGTTTGTACGTTCTCCCCGTGACCTGCATGGGTTTTCTCCGAGATCTTCGGTTTCCTCCCACACTCCAAAGACGTACAGGTTTGCTGGTTAATTGGCTTGGTAAATGTAAAAAATTTCCCTAGTGGGTGTAGGATAGTGATAATATGCAGGGGTCGCTGATCGGCGCGGACCGAGTGGGCGGAAGGGCCTGTTTCCGCTCTGTATCTCCAAACTAAACTAAACTAGGGCAAAGTGATCTCATATTTAACAGAATCACCCAAAGCAATTGGACATGAATGGAGAAGTGAAAATGAACACAGGAACATCCCCATGACTAATGTTCTGGAGCCCAGCTTGTGAGTACTGAAGGTTTTTAAAGGTTGCAGATGTTTTAGCCATGTTTAGTCAGAAGTGAGGAGTGCATGGTCTCTCACTACAGAGCGCAGCCTCCAGCCAATTTGACCCATTCAGGTGACTAAATGATGCTGAAACTGTTGAAAATGCCATAGGCAACAAGGCCAATTCTGGAGTAGGGTGTACAATTTTGGTCGCCTAATTATAGGAAGGATGTCAACAAAATAGAGAGAGTACAGAGGAGATTTACTAGAATGTTGCCTGGGTTTCAGCAACTAAGTTACAGAGAGAGGTTGAACAAGTTAGGGCTTTATTCTTTGGAGCGCAGAAGGTTAAGGGGGGACTTGATAGAGGTCTTTAAAATGATGAGAGGGATAGACAGAGTTGACGTGGATAAGCTTTTCCCACTGAGAGTAGGAAAGATTCAAACAAGGGGACATGACTTGAGAATTAAGGGACAGAAGTTTAGGGGTAACATGAGGTGGAACTTCTTTACTCAGAGAGTGGTGGCTGTGTGGAATGAGCTTCCAGTGAAGGTGGTGGAGGCAGGTTCGTTTTTATCATTTAAAAATAAATTGGATAGTTATATGGACGGGAAAGCAATGGAGGGTTATGGTCTGAGCGCAGGTATATGGGACTAGGGGAGAATACGTGTTCGGCACGGACTAGAAGGGTCGAGATGGCCTGTTTCCGTGCTGTAATTGTTATATGGTTATATGGTTATGCGACCACACGACAATTGCAGTTGATGCACTTAACCTGCATTCCAGAAATGGTTGTGTTTCTAGCATCCAACAACCTGCAGACAGAGGCACTGCAGGTGTTTCTGCACCGTTACTTGGCTCCAGAGATCATCAGAACCTTGATACAAATAATGCGGCTGAATTCAACCGGCCGTGCCAATAATGTTCTTTGATATCGGCAGAATTTAATTGAAGTGCATCGAGGAGCTCGGGTAAAATGTCAGTCAGTGATCATGAAGGTTGGAATTGTACCTTTTAATTTTTGGAGGTCAATCATCTTAATGCCAGGACGTGACAGCAGGTATTCCTCAGAGCATTGTTGTCAACCCAGCTACCTTTAACTGCTTCATCACAAGAGAGAGTAACGGAGATGGAAAGGAAAGGTTAGATGAATATGGGCCAAACGTGGGCAAATGGGACTAGCTTGTATAGGGCATCTTGGACGGCATGGACTTTTTGGGCCGAAGGGCCTGATTCTGCTCTGACTATAATTTCAGGTGACTAATTTTCGCTGTTGGTGTCACTCAGCCAATTATTTTGTGCCTTATCCGTCTATCAGAATAAGAGTTAGTTAGTTTAACCCTCCTCCCGAAAGCTGCCTCAGCTGCTGGGCGTTTCCTACAGCTATCGTCTGCATCTTTCAGCTCTTACAAGTTCTATTGTTCTCTCTCCATCTCCCTCTCCCTCTCGTTCTCTCTCTCGTTCTCTCGCGCTCTCTCTCTCACTACCTTCATTAGCCTGTCAATCAGAATGGCTTACTGAGCAGCTTGTTGCCATGGCAACCCCAGCCTCATTCTATTCAATATACAGGTCGTTTGAGGATTCAACGTCCAATATTTGTAATATCCGTCCATATAAATCAGCATTAGGGAGACTAAAGGGATGGATTTGTTGGCTGATGTTGGGCTGCAGGCATCTAATCCCATGTGGGAACTAGATTCATGGCTTCATTTCGGATTTGATGTTCAGGTTCCAAATGATCCTTACAAACGTAACCTGGGGAAGACCTGTATTTGTTTCACCTTTTTCGTTTAGTTTAGTTTAGCGATACAGCACGGAAACAGGTCCTTCGGCCTACCGCGACCGCGATGACCAGCGATCCCCGCACGCTAACGCTATCCTACACACTCTAGGGACAATTTTACAATTATACCAAGACAATTAACCTAAAAACCATTACGTTTTTAGGAGTGGTAGGAAACCGGAGGTCCCTGAGAAAACCCACGTGGTCACGGGGAGAACGTACAAACTCAGTACAGACAGCACCCGTAGTCAGGATCACAGCAAGGTCTCTGGCACTGTAAGACATCAACTCTACCGTTGCGACACCATGCCACCTTTTGTTCCATCCCTTTTCCTCTCTGTAGTATCACAAATTTGTTTTCTCTTGGCCCCAGTTCTTTTTAAGTGTTGTGGGCTAGAAATTGTCTTTCTTTTTCTCCTTTCACTGGTGCTATCTCAGCAGCTCAGTGGTTCCATTGTCTTTTGTATTTATTTCAGATTTCTAACATCTGCGTTTTTTTGTTACTTTCAAACTCAATGTGATTTTGTGGAAAGGAAGTAAAGTTTGACCATTTGATTAGCATTATCCGCAGAAGAACCAGCAATGTGTGGTGAGAAACAAGAGGCTAGAGGAGGTGCCAGATTTAGATTTCCATGTTTATGATAAAGGGCCTGTCCCATTTGGCCGTCATTTACGCCTCATTTACGCGTCATATGTAAAATAGGTCGACGCGTCGTTAGGCGCAAAGTCGCGCGCAAATCACGCGCCATCATGCTGTCTGGTGTGCGAGGCGTCATTAGAATACCCTGCGGCGCGCGGCGACACATGGTTATGCACGGTGATGTAACCATGCGCCACCACTCGATACACGTTAGACCGTCGGGATGCCAGCGTGCGTACCGAATGCGTCAGTGTGCAGCACAAAATCCTGGAGCGGCGCACGATACCGCACACAACTCCACACTCCTCCATGCCTCTCCATGCGCCCGTCGCGCGCTACCCTTGCGTCACAACGCGACGACCTATTTTACATATGACGCGTAAATGAGGCGCAAATGACGGCCAAGTGGGACAGGCCCTTAAGGTGAGGTATCGAATGTTGTCGTGTGGTAAAAAAAAACTCATGGTATATTGGCTTGGGTAGAAAATCAGTTGCCTAACAGGAAACGTTTTATAGTTGGCAGGTTGTCTTGAAACATGTGGAACTGGGATCTGCTTCAATTTTTTTACATTTATAATAATGATGTGGATAATGCACCATAGGTGCAGGTGCTAATTTTGCTGTTGGGACAAAGATATACAGGATAGCCAATGCTGGTGCATAGAAGATTGTGGTGAGTTTCATTAAGGCCATAAGTGATAGGTACAGAATCAGGCCATTCAGCCCATCAAGTCTACTCCGCCGTTCAATCGTGGCTGATCTATCCATCCTCAGCCCATTCTCCTGCCTTCTCCCCAGAACCCCCGACACCCATTAACATTATTAATATAGGCTTTCACTGAGCTGTGACTCTGACAATGTGGAAAGTAGCCCACACTCTGGTTTACACTGAAGATAGACACAAAATGCTGGAGCAACTCAGCGGGTCAGGCAGCATCTCTAGAGAGAAGGAATGGGTGACGTTTTAGGTCAAGACCCTTCTTCAGATATTGGGTCTGAAGAAAGGTCTCGACCTGAAACGTCACCCATTCCTTTTCTCCAGAGATGCTGCCTGTCCCGCTGAGTTACTCCAGCTTTTTGTGCCTATCTAAGCATTTACTATTATCTACTTGCACTTCTAAAAAAGCATTAAAAACAGTGACAACATTAACAGAAGTTGTTGCTAGTTTCTACTGCCGCTAGTTTTGATTTGCAATAGGAAAAATGTTGGCTTTTCTTCAGTAGAATGTAATCACTACAATAACATGTACTCTTCCTAAAATACATTGTTTTATCTAAAATTATTATTTTAAAACTTTTTATAGTTACTCTAGACTAACTTTGGCAGGGAACAAGAGAAACTTGGAATGCAGGAAACCTGACAAGCAGTAGTTTAGTTTAGATGAAACAGGCCCTTCGGCCCACCGAGTCTGCAGCGATCAGTGATTCCCCGCACCCTAGCACTAGTTCTAAACACACGAGGGACAATTAGCCTACAAACCTGTACCTCTTTGGAATGTGGGAGGAAACCGGATCTTCCCGGAGAAAACCCACACAGGTCACGGGGAGAACATACAACCTCCGTACAGACAGCACCCATAATTACTGATGCATGATGTTTCTATTAAAGAGTTGTGGCCCTGTCCCACTTGGCGATTTTTTAGGCAACTGCCGGCGACTGTCATAGTCGTAGCAGGTCGCCGAAAAACCGGCGACAACCTACGTCATCCTGACGACAACCTACGCCAGCACCTACGTCAGGAGAAGTCAAGCGACGCTCATTGGCATCAACATGTTGAAAATTTAGCGGCGACCAGAAAGGCGCTACGACTTTTTGCGCGATTGAGGAGACTAGTCCCGGCGAACATGTGGCGACAAAGCAGTCGCCTGTAGTTACCTAAAAAATTGCCGAATTGGGACAGGCCCATTAACATTAGGATAAATGAAGAGGTTCCAAGCCTTGTAAATCTGGCCAATGATCTTTGATACATTGTAGTAATGCACATTATTGTGTCAATTTAAAGGATCAATTTCACTGTTCAAAGTTAAGGTACTGTAGTTTCTGCTCATGTGGAAATTGATATATTACAGGCTAATGCTATGCACAGCAGGAGATAAATGCAAAAATATTGAAAAGGCTTCTAGCAGATTTATGGTCACACTTAACGAAAATAAAGTATAATGCATTCTGTGAAACTGGATGAAGGAACTAAAAGGAAACTGACATCAAAGGTTCACAGACCTTCATGGCTGGCATTCAAGGGAGAACAGTGGAAGCAGATTGAATAGCAATAAGAAGGAAACTTGTAACTACTGCAACTCTGGAGTCGTGGCTTCCAACATTTTAACCCTCCCTTGTAGGTACTGATTGGCTGAGTGAGGGGGGGGGGGGGGTGGGACGAGGGATAATTGGGAGAGGGGGTCTGTGGGGGAGGGGGGGGTGTGGGGGTTGGTGGAGGGATGTTGTGGGAGAGGGGGGAGGGTGGGGCAGGGGGCGTGTGGCGGAGCGGGGGTGTGGGGGAGGGGGATGGCGAACCTTCAAAACCTTCATAACTTTTGTACTATTTCACCGATTGGGACAAAACTTATTTGACTGTGGCGAAAAATCGTAGCACTATTGGGGGATCGTTTCTGCGCAATTTTAATTACAACACAGACAGGAAGTGGTCAAGACGAGAGTTTTAGTAATATACTAGACCAAGTTCTGTTCCGCCAAAGCGCACACACTAACCAACCTCTCTCACACACACACACTAACCACCCCCATTAATATTATATTAATATTATTAATTCACTCCTTTTACCCCATGCCCTGCAATATCCACTCACACATAGCCCCCAATTTGCAGGCACGGAGGGGGAGACGGAGGCACAGAGAGGGAGACACGGAGGCACAGAGAGTGAGACACGGAGGCACAGAGAGAGACAAGGGGGTTGGAGCGGGCGGGCACGCGTAGGAGTGCAGATGCGGGAGGCGAGGCGCGAGCGTACTTGGAGCGGAGCGGGGGGGAGGGGGAGTGGAGGACAGCCGGGCTGCCAAATGAAGAGAGAGAGAGAAGCGGCTTGGACTGTTCGGCATGTGGGCATTGTGACGTAAGCAGTTGGTGAGAGACGTATAGATCTTAAAAATCGAGTTTTGTTAGAGTTTTGTGATCAATTTTACTCAAAATCTGGGGAAATAATTGACCAAGGAGTGGATGTGCGAATGTAAAAGTAAAATCGCTAGTGAAATGGTAAAAATCTTGGCGTTTTTCCGTCTGGTTTGCGCAGAGTAACGAATCAAATGCAAAACGCCGTACACACCCACACACACACACACACACACACACATACACAGAGTTTTAAAAGTATACTAGACCAAGTGCAGACCCGTTGGGTCTGCTCCCCCAATGGTGTGATCCCCCAACCCAATATTCCACCATGCACTCGTCTCCTCCAATGGAACTGAAGCCGTTCCCAAATGTAAGATTCCAGCACTCCCCTGCCTCCCTCAGCAGTGGATTAAAAAAAAAATCCAATTGCACCTCCCCTGCCTGCTGCAGCAGTGAAAGGTTCAGAGTGTTCCTGTCTTGCAAGTTTGTTTCGAAGTGTGTTGGAAGCTGATAGGAAGGAGCAGCCGTCAACAAATCAAAAGGCAGAAAGTCAACGAATCAAAAGGCAGACAGGCAGCCGGACGGCAGCCGGTCGGATGGCACGAGAGTTTTAATAGTATATAGATAGATAGATATGGAAGATAGATAGGTAGATAGATAGATAGATAGATAGATAGATAGATAGATAGATAGATAGATAGATAGATCTATTGATAGATAGATAGATAGATAGATCGATCTATTGATAGATAGATAGATAGATAGATCGATCTATTGATAGATAGATAGATAGATAGATAGATAGATAGATAGATAGATAGATAGATAGATAGATAGATAGATCTATCTATCTATCTATCTATCTATCTATCTATTGATGGGTCAGACATGAACAGTGTGAATCGTGGCTGTGGAATCAAAGCCAGTACTGTGATTGGAGCCACAAGTGGAAAACAGTCAGTCGTGTGTTAAGCAATTCTTTCTCAACTTCATCGTGCCAACAGTTTTGCAATTTATAATTTGCTGAGAGATTTCCTTATGTGATGTGCTGCTTGCCAGCTCAGAAGAGAGATGGTTGAATTGTTTATAGACTCCATCAAGTGTGTTCTTACTGGGAACAAAACTGTGCAGAGGGTAACAATGTGATTGACTTATAACAATGTGATTGTTTATAAGTTTCTATCTGGATCAAATTGGAAAGTCTTGGACTTGGTTGTAATGGTGCACGATTGGTGACCCATGCTATGTTAAACTATGATATTTAGCAGAGTAAATGCTTTGCAACACAGACGCCCACTTTCACTACAATTGAAGGTTGTGCTTCAAATGTCATCAGTCTTTACGTTCGAAAATCAAACTGGGTTATGGGAAAAATCCATATTGTAGGAATAGGGTTTATCGACTTCACATTGAAACAGTCCCCATTGTGACCACTGCTTTCTTGATTTTGGTTATTGCTTTGAATCGTTAGGGAATATTTCATAAGAGCACAATTTCTTTCAACTCTAAGCAGGTAGAATAGAGAATAATGATTATCTTAACAGTAAATGGAGTGATTGGTATTTTGTGGAATTGAACACCAAAGCATGAACAAAATGTACTATAACTGTGATATAATTGAACTAAGCAATTTAAAAAAAAGTAACTGAAGGAAGAAGATAAAACTAGGCAAGGTGAATCTTGTTCCTTTTCCATCCAGAAAGGATGCTGAGTAGGCAGGCAGCTGTTCCCAGTGTGCTTTGGCATGCAGAAACACAGGCGTGGATCTGCCATAAGATTCGGGTCACTGATTTTATTGTGCTGTGCCAACATTCATTCTAAAGTGGAAAAAAAAACTGTTTTGTTACAAAGAACTAATGTCCCTCACCCGGATGTCTAAAAATGCAGAGGGAACCGAGCACAGCCTGAAGAAACGTCACCTATTCCTTTTCTCCAGAGGTGCTGTCTGACCCGCTGAGTTACTCCAGCAGTTTGTGTCTATCTTCAAGCAGAAGATGAGCCAGGTGATTTAGAAGAACGATGAAATGGGCTATTTCTTACATTGATATTTTAGACATTATTTTTGTGCTGACTGGCCTATTAACTATAATCAAAGGACATGCATGCTTTAGAGCTTAATCAACTACCTATTTATGTATTTTAATGTGCCTGTAATGAGAGTTATATAATTTTCAACGAGGCTGGAGTACTGGCAACGTAATTACCAAGAGTCTGGAAGCCAACCTTCCTTGTGAGGCACACCAATTCATTTCCATCTTTATGGCACTGATTAATCATTGGCACTCGTGTCATTATACCACAGGAGGGTGGCACGGTGGCGTAGCGATAGAGTTGCTGCCTTACAGCGCTTGCAGCCCCAGAGACCCAAGTTCGATCCCAACTACGTTTGCTGTCTGTACGGAGTTTGTACCTTCTCCCCGTGACCGCGTGGGTTTTCTCCAAGATCTTTGGTTCCCTCCCACATTTTAAAGACGTATAAGTTTGTAGGTTAATTGGATTGGGTTTGTATACTTGGTATAAGTGTAAATTGTCCCTAGTGTGTGTAGGCTTGTGTTAATGTGCGGGAATCGCTGCTCGGTGCGGACTTGGTGGGCCGAAGGGCCTGTTTCCGCACTGTATCTCCAAACTGAACTATGCCGTATCAATCTGCAGGAAGAAAGTGATGCAAATGCAGCATAAATTCAATCAACTGGAACATGGAACATAAAAGAGTACAGCACAAAAACAGGCCCTTCAGTCTACACTGTCGGTGCAAAACATGATAACAAGGCCATGTCTTATCTACCTGCACATAATCCATGTCCATTCATTCCCTGCATATCCATATATCTATCCAAATATCTCTTAAATGCCACTATCATATCTGCCTCAACCACCAGCCCTCACAGCACATTCCAGGCACTCGCACCTTCTGCAGAAAAAAAACTTGCCCCGTACATCATCTTTAAACGTAGCCCCCCTCAGCTTAAAGTCATGCCCTCTAGTATTTGTTTTTTTCCATCACAGAAAAAAGGTTCTGACTATCTCCCCTATCTCTGCTTATCATCTATCTACATATATATATATATATATATATATATATACTAGACCAAGTGCAGACCCGATGGGTCTGTTCCCCCAACGTGCGGTTGTGGGGGGGGAGGCGGCATGCGGCGTCACACACACTAACTATCCCCCCCCCCGCCATCACGCTAATTACCCCCCTTGATATTATATTAATATTATTAATTTTCTCCTTTTACCCCATAACCACCCTATCTACTGACGCATAGCCCCCAACTTGCAGTCACATCTAGAGAGAGGGGGGGCGGGGGCGGGGGTAGAGAGAGAAGGGGCAGAGACAGAGAGAGAGAGACACACAGAGAGAGGGGCAAGAGGGATAGGGGGGTGGAGAGGAGAAGAGGGAGGGTAGGTGAGGGGGAGGAGAGAGAGAGGGTGAGAGTGAGGGGGAGAGAGAGGGGGTGCTGAGAGGGGGGAGAGGTGGGGAGCAGGGAGGGGGAGGGAAGAGGGTAGGGGTGGAGGGAGGGGTTTTAGGGGGGAGGGAGGGTGGGGGAGGAGATGGGGGAGAGAGAGAGGGGGAGAGGGGAGGAGAGGGAGGAGGGGGGAGAGAGGGGGGAGGGGGAGAGAGAGGGTGTGTTGAGAGGGGGGTGAGGTGAGGGGAGGGGGAGAGGTGAGGAGCAGGAGGGGAGGGAGGGTGGAGGGAAGGGGGTAGGGGTGTGTGGAGGGGAGGGGGGTTTAGGGGAGGAGGGGAGAAAAAGAGGGGAGGGGATGGGGAGAGGAGAGGAGAGGGGGAGAGGAGAGGGGAGAGAGGAGGGGAGAGGAGAGGAGAGGGGGGAGAGAGAGGAGAGGGGGGGCGAGCGGAGAGGGGGGGAGAGAGGAGAGGGGGGGGAGAGGAGGGGGGGGAAAGGAGAGGGGGGCGAGGAGAGGGGGGCGAGGAGAGGGGGGAGAGAGAGAGGGGGAGAGGAGAGAGGGAGAGAGAGAGGGGAGAGGAGAGGGGGGGGAGAGGAGAGAGAGAGGGGGGAGAGGGGAGAAGGGGGGAGAGGGAGAGGGGGGGAAGAGAGGAGAGGGTGGATGAGAGGGAGGGGGGAGAGAGGAGAGGGGGGGGGGGGGAGAGAGGAGGGGGGGAGAGGAGAGGGTGGAGAGAGAGAGAAGAGAGCAGGAGAGATAGGGAGAGATGGGGAGAGAGGAGAGAGGATTAGGGCGAGAGAGAGGTGGAGGGAGAGAGAGAAGAGAGAGAGAGTGCCTTTTTTACTTCCAACCCAACCCCAACAACCATTTGCAGCAGTGCTTGTTGTACTCTAACACCATATTCATTCATTTTCAAACCACATTAAGGGTACTCACATGTGCTGTAGACATTTGTTCAGTGTCATTCAGAGCTCAGAGTGACAGAGGGATCATGACAGCGCTCCATCTTGCAGAGACTTAATTAGGCCTACACACCCCTTGCCGGTTTTATAGTCCCTCCCCCTCCCTCCAGCAGGGGCAGCAGAGAGAATGGTGAATTTTGTAAAAACATTAATATCTCTGTCATTTTTCATCGACGGGAAAAATCCTCGGCAGTGATGCGGCGGAGGGGGGCTCTGAGCGAGGTGGCCAAAAATGACAGCCGTAGGTGGCGGCATTCTCTCGGAAATCGCAGCACAGACGGCCAAAAGCGGTCAAGAACAGAGATTTAGTAATATAGATATTACTAAAACTCTCATCCTGTCTGTCTGTCCGTCCATCTGTCCGTCTGTCTGCCTGTGATATCCTGAAATTATGCCAAAACGATACACCGTAGCACTACAATGTTTGGACCACTAATCCCCCCCCCCCCCCCCCCCCCCCCCCCCCCATTGTCCCGTGGTGTGCTGCATCATGTTTTGTTCAGATTTATGGTATATTTTACAAGTTATTCACATTTTAAACTTTACAAAAGTCCACTTTGAAAATAATCTTTCATCTACAATGGCAGTTAGCAGCGTATGTCACAATGGTATCTCATTTATATAAACAGCCCATCAGCAGTGTTCCACCCCACAATGACATCACAATAGGATCTCATTTACAGAAACAAAGTCTGTTTTGAAAAACACAGCAGCATTACATTCAGATTGATGTTATATTTTACAAGTTATTCACATTTTAAACTTAAAAAAATTAACTTTTCACTTTAAAGAATCAAACATTTCAATTTAAAACTTCCCCTGCCTGTTACAATGCTACCAAATGACAGAACACCCAGTGCAATGATAGATTTGTTACATTGTCGTAAGGAGAGGGGGGGAGTGGGGTAGGGGAGGAGGAGAAATGTCATTTATACATTGTGTTTACTGAGGGAGTGAAGGAGGTGAGTAGTGGGGGAGCAGGGAGATAGAGGGAGAGGAGGCCGGTAGGGAGGGGAGAGGGGTTATGGAGGGAGGGAGGGAATAACTGAGGGTAGGGGAAAGGAGAGGGAGGGAGAGGTGAGGGAGGGGAGGAGGAGAGGGGAAAGAAGAGGGAGGGTGAAGAGGAGGGGGAGGGAGTGCTGGGGATGAGGGGAAATGAGCTGCACCTGCGCAGTTGGGGGCTAAGGGTGATTGGTGGAATATTGCATTGGGGGAATGGGTTGCATTGGGGGAACGGAGCCCATCTTTCGAAAGCTTCCACGTACATCCTTTCTGTAATGGGGCAACTAGAAGTGTAAGCAATCTTCTAAATGTGACCTAACCAAGCTGCATCATGACATTAGTTTAGTTTAGCGATACAACGCGGAAACAGCCTCTTTGGCCCACCGAGTCCGCGCCGACCAGCGATCTCCGCACACTAATACTATCCTACACACTACGGACAATTCACAATGATGCAAAGTCAATTAACCTACAAACCTGTACGTCTTTGGAATGTGGGTGGAAACTGGAGCACCCGGAGAAAGCCCATGTGGTGATAAGGAGAACATGCATACACCGTATAGACAGGACCCGTAGTCAGGATTGAACCCGGGTCTCCAGTGCTGTAAGGCTGTGAGCAAAAAAACAAATGCACAAGGATTGCACGGACAACATTGCAGTCGGGACCCATCGTCAGACTGATTGGAGTAGGGGGCGAAATGCTGGAAAAGAGAAGTGGGGATCGGATAAAACCTGGCAGGAGATAGATAGATGCAGGTGGGGGGGTGGGAGGGGGGGGGTGATGGGGGGTGATCGGCAGATGGGTGGAGTAAGTGACAAAGGCTAGAGATGAAAGAGAGAAGGAAGGAAATGGAGGAATGAATTGTAAAGTTGGCGGGAGGAATAAGGACGGACTGAGACGGGGAGGAGAATGAGGGTGGATAGAAGAGATATGTGGGACTCAGGGAAGGAGAAGAGCATACAGAGGAAGGGCGTGGAGCTGGGTGATGGTGGGGCAAACGTGTGCCCACTGGCATGAGGGGGGCAGTGGAAATGGAGTGGGGTAGGAAAGGATATTTCATGAAATTGGAGAATTCAGAATTCACTGGTCATACCGTTGGGTTGTAAGTTGCCCAAGCGATATATAAGGTGCTAGTTTCCAGTTTCCGTGTTGCCTCACTCTGGCACCAACGGAAGCCAAGGATAGAATGGTTGGCATGGGAATGGGAACTAAAATGGTTAAGGGCCTGTCCCACTTGGGCGACCAAATCCGCGAGTTCTGGCGAGTTTGCCCTCAACTTATACTCGCAGCATGGTCGACACGAGGTCGTAGAAGGTCTTCGTAACTCTCCTTCATGCTCGAGAGTGGTCTCCGCATACTCGAGGCACTTAGCTAGATCGCGGCGTTTTTTTTTCAATATGTTAAAAAATGCCCGCGAGTAAAACAAGGTCGCCATGGAAAAAAATCAATACTTTTTTTTACTCCTAGGTTTAGTTGTAGTGGGTCGTAGTAGGTCGGCATGTTAGTCGTAGGTAGTCGAAGGTAGTCGTGGATAGTCTTCATCATAGTCGAAGGGAGATCGAAGGAGGTCGTCTTCACTCTCCACTATTCGGTGTCCAATTTTCCCGAAGTTAGTCGTAGCTAGTCATAGCTAGTCGAAGCTGGTCTTCAACATAGTCGAAGGAGGTTGAAGCTGGTCTTCTACATAGTCGAAGGAGGTCTTTAACATGTCATTTTTTCAAACTCTTCTAAACTCGCCAATTAGGTCGCCCAAGTGGGACAGCCCCTTTAGCCTTCGGGACCTCCAGCAGTGCCTGGTAGACAGAGGGCAAGTGTTCAGTGAAACAGCTCTCGGCCATGCTTGCTCCCCAATGTAAAGGAGGCCACCTCAAGGGACAAGTGTTACATCTGCAGTTGCTGGGGAAAGTGCCTGGGGAGAGGGTGGTTTGTGTCGGAAGGAATGAGCGAACCAAGGAGCTGCGGCAGTGTGGTTACGGAAAGCAGAAGTGGTTGGGGATGGGAAGATGTGACTGGTAGTGGGATCTTGTTGAAAGATCCCGACCTGAAACGTTGTTTGTGCATTCCCGCTGCAGGTGCAACCTGACCCGCTGAGCTCCTCCAGCACTATATTTTTTGCATAAAGGGCCTGCCCCACTTACGCGACCTTTGCAGGCGACTGCCGGCACCCGTCATAGGTTGCCGAAATTTTCAACATGTTGAAAATTCAGCGGTCACCAGAAATATGCTACGACTCTTTGGAGATCTCTCACGACCATAGGAGACCTCTAACGACCATACTGGTGACCTCTGGCGACATGTCGCGGGTGACATCTCACCACCATAGGAGACCTTTCACGACCATACAGTCAATGTTCATACTGCTGGGGTGTAAGCTGCCCAAGCAAAATATGAGGTGCTGTTCCTCCATTTTGCTCTGGGCCTCACTCCGACAATGGATGAGGCTCAGGACAGAAAGGTCAGTGTGGGAATGGGAGGGGGAATTAAAGTGTTGGGGTCTTTGGACGGAGTCGAGGGTGGACGTATAGGGACATGTGTTGCATCTCATGCAGTTGCAGGGGAAAGTACCTGGGGAGGGGGTGGTTTAGGTGGGAAGGGATGAGTTGACCAGGGAGTTGTGGAGGGAATGGTCTCTGCGGCAAGCAGAGATGGGTGGAGAAGGGAAGATTTGGCTAGTAGTGGGATCCCGTTAGAGGTGGCGAAATGTCAAAGGATTATGTGCTGTATGTGACGGCTGATGGGGTGGAAGGTGGACTCTGTCCCTGTTATGAATAGGGGTGGGGGGGAGGGGGAGCAAGAGCAGAGATGCAGGATATTGAGGAAACCCTAGTGAGGGCTTCATCTCTAATGGAAGAGGGGAACCCCCATTCCCCAAAGAACGAGGACATCTCCGATGCCCTGATATGAAACACCTCATCCTGAGCGCAGATGCGGCGAAGACGGAGGAATGGGGAGTAGGGGTCAGTAGGAAGCAGGGTGGGAAGAAGTGTAGTCCAGATAGCTATGGGAGTCAGTAGGTTTAGAATAGATATCAGTCGATAGTCTGTCTTCTGTGGTGGAGATGGTGAAATCTAGAAGATGCCAAAGATTGTCCAAGTGAATTTGAGTGCATGATAGAAATTAGTTGTGAAGTTAATGAAGTCAGTGCAGGAGGTAGCACTGATGTAGTCGTCAATGTAGTGGAGATAGTGTTCGGGGATAGGGCCAGTGTATGCCTGGAACAGGGATTGTACAAAGCACCCTACAAAGAGGCAGGCATAACTGGGGCCCATGTGAGTGCTCATAGACACGCCTCGGATTTAGAGGAAGTGTGAGGAGTCGAAAGAGGACCTGCTCTACCAGGCAGAGGAGAGTGTTAGCAGACGGCAATTGGCTGGATCTGCGGTCGAGGAAGAATCAGAGGGATTTAAGGCCTTCCTGGTGGGGGATGCTGTAGAGTGACTGAACATCCATAGTAAAGATGAGGGAGTGGTGGCCTGAAAAATGGAAGTCATTGAAGAGACAAAGAGCGTGTGAGGTGTCTTAGACATAGGTAGAGAAGGTTTGGACCAAGGCGGATATGATGGAGTAGAGGTATGTGGAACTAATGTCTTATTTAAATAAGATTAACATGCGGCTCTTCATTAAGGAGCATATGGTCTCCTTAAACCCATTATTATTTTATATTTTCTTGTACTATCTCTGAATCTATGAAGATTTATGTTCACACTACATTCTCTAATTGTTCAGCTTAATGTATTCAATTTTGAGTTTTCTCCTTTTAAATATTTCATAAATCTGCATGTGATTCAGCAATTGTCACTGTAATTTATACATACACATGATTTTAAAATGCATTAATTGAAAATAGCTTCCAAAGAGCAGTTGTGATGTATTGGATTGTGCATCAGTAGAATAGGATGGAACTGAAATGGTCCTTGGCACCTGGTTTACAGGGAGGATCAGTTCTCTAAATAGTCCTTTGAATTGTTAACTTCAAAGCTCTGATGCTTACTGACAGCTTAGTAGCTCTGTTGCATCTGTGGTTTAGTAAACAGTAAATCAATGCACTCAAGGCTTTTATGGTGACGTTTTTAAAAACAGAGATGAAAGTGACTGTTTTTTAAAAGAAGACCAGGGTATGCTTTGTCGTTTGAGAGGAACCCTTGTTAATGTTTCAATCTGCTTTTTACAGTTATGCCTTTCTCCATTGTGGTATTTTAATGCAACTAACATTATTTAAAAAAAAACAGATTTATTTCCCTTTGAGTCCAAATAAATGCTTGAGCCATGTGCAGTTTTCTGACTGAGACAGGAAGAACTGCTTGTAAGTCTTTGTTCCACTCATTTATTTATGTTCATAAGTGATATCGAGCAGAATTAGGCCGTTCAGCCCACTAAGTCTATTCCGCCATTCAATCATGGCTGATCTTCCTCTCCCTCCTAACACCATTCTCCTGCCTTCTCCCCATAGCCTGTGACACACGTACTAATCAAGAATCTATCTATCTCTGTCTTAAAAATATCCATTGACTTGATCTCCACAGCCTTCCGTGGCAATGAATTCCACATATTCACCACCCTCCGACTAAAAAAAATTCCTCCTCATCTCCTTCCTAAAAGAAAGTCCTTTAATTTTGGGGCTATGACCTCTAGTCCCAGACTCTCCCACTGGTGGAAACATCCTCTCCACATCCACTCTACCCAGGCTTTTCACTATTTTCACTTCGGGAGAGGAATGGAGAGCAGGGGAGAGACAAGACTTTGCCTTCCATCACAGTGAGGAGGAGATTCACTGTGATGGATGTTTGTGTAAATTGTGTTGGTGTGTGTCTTGGTTCTTTTCTTGTATGGCTGCAGAAACCAAATTTCGTTTGAACTTCATGTGAGGTTCAAATGACAAATAAACGGTATTGTATTGTATTTGGTACGTTTCAGTGAGGTACCCCTCATCCTTCTAAACTCCAACGAGTACAGGCTCAGTGCTGTCAAACGCTGTTGAAACTTAATGCTAGATAAATAAATAGTCAATCACAGGCAATCACAAAGTACTTACCACTTGTTTATTCGCAAACAATTATTCTAGTATTAAATTAAATGATGTCTCATTTGATTATTTAGGCTTATTTGTTCCAGTCCTAGTTTCAAAATCAGATTGTTATATCTGCCCTCAGAGTAGTTGGAATCGTGGCATAGTCCAGACTAAGATATCTTTGGACTTTTAAAACTTAAATCTGTACGGATGACCATCAGCGTTACTGAAGTTTTGGGCCTGATGGAAAGATTTATGAGAGGACACTCCTGCTATTTAAAGAGAATATTAACAACAGCTTTTCAAATGTCGTTTTGAGTAACTATTTTCCAGCAGATTTTAAACAGCAACAAAGAAAATACAGTCTTTTGCAACTTTGATCTGTATTTCCTTTGACATATTTGGAACGTGATAAATAGTGACATTGTTTTCTACACACAGTACTTTCAATGCCCTTGCCAAGCTTATAACCATATGGGAATCGTGAGTAACAACATCATGGGCTGGAGTTACAACCGTGTATTCAGGCATACAATATTCAGTAGATGGAAGTCAAAGACTTACTAAGTGATGAATGGTGTTGTACTCATGTTTGGTGCTTCCAGCATTACATGGGAATTGGCACTGAGACCCTAGGCTAGAACATAGTTTGTATAATATCTGAAACCCCATTGATTACTAAAGTGATTCTAGATGGCAGATCTGAATGTAAGGCGCATCTTATATTTTTAAATATTTCAAAGTTTCTTTTTCTCAATTAATAATAATCTTTTATTACTTATTTCATTTCTAATACTTTTTAATCTTCTCTCAGTATTGGAGATACTTAAAAAATGTTCAAGTCTTGGCATTTTGGGAGGTCAAATATAAGGGGAAAGTATAATCATTGACAGAATTAATGCACAGAGGAATATTGGGATCCAAGTCCACAGCTTTCTGCAAGTTGATCGAGTGGTAAAGAAGGTGCATGGTATGCTTGGCTTCATCAGACAGAGCATTAAGAAGGAACTGCATATGCTGGTTTAAATCGAAGATGGTCTGAAGAAGGGTCTCGACCTGAAACGTCACCCATTCCTTCTCTCCAGAGATGCTGCCTGCCCCACTGAGTTACTCCAGCATTTTGTGTCTATCATTAGGCATATGAGTCAGGAAGTCATGTTGCAGCCTTTTGTAACGTTTTAATTAAAAGGTTTTTTTATCAAAATGTTCGGTTTGACCTCCAAGTTAGACATAAAATGCTGGAGTAACTCAGTGGGACAGGCAGCGTCTCTGAAGAGAAGGAATGGGTGACGTTTCGGGACGAGACCCTTCTTCAGACTGCATCTGCAGTTCTTTCCTACACATTTGGTTTGATCTCATTTGGATTATTATGTACAATTTGGAATATTATGTACAAGAAGGATGTGGAGACTTTGGAGAGGATGTAAATGGGGTTTACAAGGATACTGCCTGGATTAGAGGTTATTGGATATAAGGAAAAGTTAAACAAATATGGATTGTTTTCTCTGGTGTGTAAGAGGTTTAGGGAAAACATGATAAAAGTTTATAAAATTATTTCAGGCATAGATAGACTGTCCAAATCTTTTATCCAGTCTGGAATTGTCAAAGACTAGGGCGCATGGCATAAAGGAGAGAGGGGCAAACTCTAAAACAGATATATAGGACATGTTTTTTAAATGGAGAATGGTGGGCGCCTGAAAGATGCTGGCATGGGTAGTGGTAGAAGCAGATACCGTATGGCTTTAGAGAGACTTTTAGATAAGCAAATGAATATGCAGGGATATGGGGCACATGTGCAGGCAAAAAGTAAATCTATTTAATTTAAGTTGGCATCATGTTTGGCACAGACATTGTCGGCTGAAGGGCCTGTTCCTGTGCTGTTCTTTGGATAGAAGGAATGAGTGACTTTTCGGGCCTGAGGAAAAGTCTCGACCCGAAACGTCACCCATTCCTTCTATCCAGAGATGCTGCCTGTCCCGCTATTCCTTTTTATGTGGGGGGGGGGGGGGGGGGGAGGGGAAAACTGCTGGTCGGAGAGGCGGCTTTTCTCCGGGCAGCATCTTCGACCCGTCCTCGCGGCCTACCAACGGGTCTGGAGCGGCGTTTCTTGAGGGACCGGCCAGAACCACGGCTTTGGCGGCGCCGCAGCGCTTGAGCGCTATTGCGGAGCGGAGCGGGCGATGCCTTGCCCGGTCGCCGCGCTGGAGCTCCGGAATGCTGAGACCGCCGATGAACATCGTGGAGCCTGGGATCTCTCGGCGAGATCGCCAGTAGTGGAGCTCCGTCCAGCGCGGCCTGTTGGCTTCCGAATCCACGGTCTCCGGTAAGGAAGCGGCCATTCCAGGTGTCCCAAGCCGCTGAGAGGGTTCTCCCGACCCCGGAGCACCATCACCCGGCGAGAAGAGCCTGAAACATCGGGCCGCCATAACGGCGACTGCGGAGGCCTCAATAGGCCCGACTATGGGTGGACAAGGGGATGGGGACTGGAATTTGTGCCTTCCCTCACAGTGGCAACCATTGTGGGGGGATGTTTTTATGTTTATTGTTAAATTCCTTTATAATGTTATGTGGAACTTGAATTTCACTGCACCAAGTTGGTGCATGTGACAATAAATTAACCTTTGAACCATTTTGTGTCTATCTTTGATGTCAACCAACATAAGGTCACAAGGAATAGGAGTAGAATTAGGCCATTCAGCCCATCAAGTCTACTCCGCCATTCAATCATGGCTGATCTATCTCCCTCCTAACCCCATTCTCTTGTCTTCTCCCCTTAACCTGTACTAATCAAGAAACTGCATCTGCAGTTCCTTCCTACATTGTACTCTCTTTGCTCTTTTTGGTGTTAGGCAAGGCTCTGCTGCCAATGTTGCCCTTCAAAGGTGATCAATGGTGCTTTGGGGCAGGATCTCAGCAGCACATAGGTTGAGGCCTTGCCATCACTGAGACTTCATTGCTCAACTCCAGGTTGTGAAGGGCCAGTAAAGTTGACCCTCCATACCCAACCTAGGTAACTGCAGGCCTCTGGATTCAGTGGCTAGTGACAGTGCATACCTGGGAAACAGAGTTAACAATAGTCAGAAAAATAACGTATAATGTTGGTAACATGGGTTGGGCAAACCGTCATTATATTTGTGAGTGATCAGACTGAAATGTGTGACTTTGCTTAAGACCGCTGGTGTGACCAGTGGTGTAGCTCAGGGATCGGTGCCAGCCCAGTGCCGTTTGGCATCTGTATCAATGATTTGGATGAGAATGTACAAGGTGTGATTGGAAAGTTTAGAGATGTCGCCAAAATAGATCTGGACAGTAAAGATGGTTCTCAGGAATTACAACGGGATCTTGATCAGCTGGACAAGTGGGTAAAGGAATGGCAACTGGAATTTAATTCAGATAAGTGTAGCCTTTTGGGAAGTCAAACGAAAGCAGAACCTTCGGAGTGAACATTAAAGGGCGTGTCCCACTTGGCCGTCATTTGCGCCTCATTTACGCGTCATATGTAAAATAGGTCAACGCGTCGTGATGCGCAACGTCGCGCGCAAATCATGCGTCATGCAGTCTGGTGCGCGTGACATCATTAGAATACCGTGCGGCGATGCATGGTTACGCACGGTGACGTGACCATGCGTCACCACGTGATACATGTGAGACGTTGGGACGCAGCGTGCGTACCCAATGCGTCAGCGTGCATACGCGATATGTCACACAGGTGGCGCGTGAGGATTTCGTACAGCACAAAATCCTGGAGTGCCGCGTGATATCGCGCACAACTCCACACTCCTCCATGCGCCCGTCCCGCGCTACCCACACACTACCCGTGCGTCACAACGTGTCGACCTATTTTACATATGACGCGTAAATGAGGCGCAAATGATGACCAAGTGGGACAGACCCTTAATGCCCTGGAAAGTGTGGTAGAGCAGGGGGTCTGGGATGGCATCCCAGGTAGATAGGTTGGTAAAGAAGGCGTATGGTACATATTATCAGTAAGGACATTGAGTAATGAGGTTGGGACATAATGTTAGTTGTAAAAGCCGTTGATTAGTTTTTTTTCCTCTCCTTCTTCTTCTTTCTTCTCTCTCTCGTTATGTACTATGCTTAGATATTCTGTTGTGCTGCAGCAAGTAAGAATTTCACTGTTCTATGACAATGAAACACTCTTGACTCTTAACTCTTGAGTCTGCAGTTGGAGTATTATGTCCAGTTCTTCTTGGCCAGCTATCGGAAAGATGCCATTTTGCTGGAAAAGGCGGAGAGCAGATGTTTGAGGATGTTGCCAGGACTTGAGGGTCTGTGGGACCAAGACTTTTCTTGGCATGCAGGAGGCTGAGGGGTGATCATATGGTGGTGCATAAAGTCATGAGAGGAATAGATAAAGTGAATGCAGTCTTTTCCTCGTGCTAAGGGAATCAAGAACTAGAGGGCATCGGTTTAAGGTGGGAGGGGAAAGATTTATTAGGAACCTGAGGGGAAACGTTTTCATCATACGGTGCCGGGTATGTGGAAAATGCTGCCAGAGGAAGTAATGAGACGGGTACAACAATATTTAGAATACATTTGAATAAGCACATGAATAGCAAAGGTTTAGTTCGAGGGATATGGGCCAAATGCAGTCAAAAGGGGCTTGCTTAGATGGGGCATCTTGGCCTTCATGGACGAGTTGGGTCTTTTTCAATGCTGTATGACTCTGACAATTATCTTTAGTGGCTTATGTAAAAATTAAGCAGTTTGTTCATGCTTTCTGGGCAAATGCAATGTGACATTTCTGCTGAGTAACAGCATCAATTTCAAGGGTGTTCCACGGCTTTGATGGATTTTTCACTTTGATAGTTTAATAATGTAAATGAAGAAGCAATGCATCTCAAGGTTGCTTTATGGTTCTTTGTGACGTGAGAAATGGGGATTTAGTCTCATTCGTTGTGAGTGATTTATCTGATTAAAATGGATCCATGACTCACATTCACCAGGAACCCGCTGGGTGATTAAATGCGCAAATCCCTGATATTATATTCTCGCAGCAAACTTATGCTGGTCATCTGTTCCATGCTTAGCATTCCAATGTGTAGGATGTGATCCAGCGTTATATCTGACAAAAATATACCACTGAGCATTTTGGAGCATGGTAACAGTCACACGCACAATGCAACTCAAGTAATTAAGTGTTTACATGGTGATCTGTAATTCTGTAAGATTGTATCTGCAGTTGGCAATATCAAACTTTAAAAAAAAAAAAACACACATTTTCAAATGTAATTTTAGTTTAGTTTAGAGATACAGCGTGGAAACAGGCCCATCGATCCACCGGGTCCGCTCCGACCAGCGATCCACGCACATTAACACTATTCTACACCCACTAGGGACAATTTTTACATTTACCAGGCCAATTAACCTACAAACCTGTACGTCTTTGGAGTGTGGGAGGAAATCGAAGATCTCGGAGAAAACCCACGCAGGTCACGGGGAGAACGTATAAACTCCGTGCAGACAGCACCCGTAGTCGGGATGCAACCCGGGTCTCCGGCGCTGCATTCGCTGTAGAGCAGCAACTCTACCGTCCTGTCCTCCTGTTCTCAATGGAGGAGATTCAGCGACTTCCTGAATGGTTGTGATCAGTTGCTTGATCTTGTATTGAACAAATATGGTGGAAGAAGTGAAGATAGGTACAAAATGCTGGAATAACTTAGTGGGTTAGGCAGCATCTCTGGAGAAAAGGAATAGGTGACGTTTTGGGTCGAGACCCTTCATCAGACAGAGTTAAGGAACGAAAGAGATAGGCGAGAGACAGAAGTAGGAGAACTTGTCATTGTAATTAATTTATTAGCTAAGTATGTAAAAACATTAATGGAAGATATGCAAAAAGCAATGATAATCATGGAAATGTGGATCACTCAATAGGTCAGCTGTGGGATAAGTGATAACAAATACAGACAGGAACACAACAGGATGACAAGTGAATTCACAATTGTACTCGCACTGCAAATTTGAATACAGCACACAAATATATTGCTTATTGGTTGTCGTCTTTGTGGCAGTTCTGTACAGATATAGCATAACCCCGTCATACTTTTACAAAAGTAATTGCATTTGGAATGGATTTGGTTTCCTAATATAAATGTTTCCACCAGGCTTTTTCAATTGTAATGTGAGAAAATGTGTTGTGAATAGCAGTTGAAGAGTCAGCAATAATCCTCTTGTGCGGCTTGCAAATTAAAGAAATCTCTGCCATAAGCAAGTTGTGGCGGTCCCTGGGGGTTAGGCCGCTCCTTGGGTCACCCCCCTCGGCGCTTGAGGGGCAGGGATGATTGTCTGCCCACGGGGTTTCCCGGGTCCTGCTCGCGGGCGTTCTGTGCATTTGCCATGATTCATTATACGACTTCTGAACCTGCCTGGCGCCTGGCCTTTTCCTGACTTCATCCAGGCCACTACTAAGTCTTGTTTTGAATTGATTCAACTCAAGAAAATTTAATTGGATAAGAAAACTTGAATTGAAAGATAGAGCTTGGAAATGGGCAACCTGCATACCATGTCCATCCTAATTTGAAGAAGGACATTCTTGCTATTGAGGGAGGGCCGCGTAGGTTTACAAGGTTAATTCCCGGGATGGCGGGACTGTCATTTGCTGAGAAAATGGAACAGCTGGGCTTGTACACTCTGGAGTTTAGAAGGATGAGAGGGTATCTCATCGAAACATATAAGATTGTTAAGGGTTTGGACACGCTCGAGGCAGGAAACATGTTCCCGATGTTGGGGGAGTCCAGAACCAGGGGCCACAGTTTAAGAATAAGGAGTAAGCCATTTAGAACGGGGACGAGGAAACACTTTTTCTCACAGAGAGTGGTGAGTCTGTGGAATTCTCTGCCTCAGCGGTGGAGGCAGGTTCTCTGGATGCTTTCAAGAGTGAGCTAGATAGGGCTCTTAAAAATAGCGGAATCAGGGGATATGGGGAGAAGGCAGGAACGGGGTACTGATTGGGGATGATCAGCCATGATCATATTGAATGGTGGTGCTGGCTCGAAGGGCCAAATGGCCTACTCCTGCACCTATTGTCTATTGTCTGATGGTCGATCACCTGTTTGTACTAGTTTTCGTTATACCACGTTCTCATCCACTCCCTACACACCGGGGAGGGTGGGGGGGGGGGGGGGGGGGGGGGGGGGAAGGGGGTTACAAAGGCCAATTAACCTAAAGACCTGCTCACCTGTGGGAGGAAACTGGAGCACCCAGAGAAAACCCAGATGGTCACAAGGAGAACATGCAAACTCTACACAGATAGCACCTGCAGTCAGGATCGGACCCGCGTCTCTAGCGCTGTGAGGCAGCAACTCTATCACACGTGCCATCAAAGTACCACACATTTTATTTCATCTGATGAGAATTCAACAAGTCTTCAGTTGAATTGAAGAAACTTCGAATTGTGGTAGAATTAAATATGTTTATAAAGTATTTAAAGGAATCTGTTGAGCTGAGTAGTGTTCAGTTTTAAGCTCTTCTGGTATTTAAAGCATACAAAGTTGGCCTTCCTCATATAATTGGAAAGAGAAGGAAAATGAAAGGGATTTTTCTGCACTAGAAGCCATAAATTATGCAAAATTTGCTTAATGGCAAGGATTAAATAGTCAGGAGGTCACTCTAAAAACAATGCTTGGAAAAATAAATAACGATTCATATCAAATGTGACCTGGACTAGCTTGTGCTTATTTAAAATCATTTTAAGAGATCATTATTTATTTCAAGCCATTTTATTTGTCACCTCTTGACTTGTTTTTATCCAGGCTAACATGACCTTTTGATGAAATTCCCATTTCTTACCAGCTCATGGGAGAGTTTAGAAAATAACGATATTCTATTTCTGTCACAATGAATTATGAAATATTTCACTTGATGAAGATGATGTTATGATGATCTGATATGATGAAGCTGAATCATTGGAGACAAGCTTATGTTTAAATCTAGGATATCATTACAAACCTGCCATGAGATCTTAGCTGTCTTTTAAAAACTTATAAAATGGCAACATTTTCTCATTCTTATAAATATGGTCCAGATCCCTGTGACCTCCAGCACCATATTGAACATTTGACGCCAACACTGAAGATTGCATAGGAGTGATGTAATTAGTGGAGCCGCCCCCACACAGCATCAGAGACTGGGCTCAACCCTGAACTCGGATGCTGTTAGTGAGGAGATTTCTCATTCATCCTGCAACTGCCTATCTCTGGTTTACCCCTACATCCAAATGATGTTGGGAGGTTAATTGACCTGTAGATCAGTGTAGTATCTGGTGGATGTTGATGGGTGGGTAGGGGGAGGGGGAGGGGGGTAGAGAGGGAGGGGTAGGGGGGGCACGATGTCACAAGGGAGGGCTGGTCCCCGAACAAATACTCCACCACTCACAAAATGGTCCCAATACTCACCATTCCCTAGAGAGGGAGGGGGTTAGAGAAGCAGCAGTGGTAGAGAGGGGGGGGGGGGATAGAGAGTAGGGGGGCAGAGAGGGAGGGGAGCAGAGAGGGAGGGGAGTAGTGAGGGAAGGGGAGCGGGTAGAGAGGGAGACTCAGCGGGACAGACAGCATCTCTGGAGAGAAGGAATGGGTGACGTTTCGGGTCTGAAGAATGGTCTCGACCGAATACATCGCTCATTCCTTCCCTCCAGAGATGCTGCCTGTCCTGCTGAGTTAGTCCAGCATTTTGTGTCTATCTTCAGTATACAGCAGGGGCCTCCAAACGTTTCAGCATGAGGGCCACATTATTTATGTGGTACATTTTTGCGGGCCATAGGAAAACATAAAGAAATGTCAGTATTATATATTTAATGAAAGAGAGAAATAGAGGGATAGATAGATAGATAGATAGATGGATGGATGGATGGATGGATGGATGGATGGATGGATGGATGGACAGAGAGAGGCAAAGAGGGCAGAGAGAGAGAAGGGGCAGAGAGATAGGGCAGAGAGAGAGAGGGCAGAGAGAGAGTGAGAGACAGAGAGATAGAGGCTGAGAGGGAGAGGCAGAGAGAGAGGACAAAGATAGAGGGCAGGGAGAGAGAGGGCAGAGAGAGGGCATAGAGGGAGGGCAGAGAGAGAGGGCAAAGAGAGAAGGCAGAGTGACAGGACAGAGAGAGAGGCAGAGAAGGGAAAGAGAGGGCTGAGAGAGAGAGAGTAGAGATGCAGAGATAGGGCAGAGAGAGAGAGAGGGCAGAGGCAGAGAGAGGGCAGAGGCAGGGAGTGCAGAGAGGCAGAGAGAGGGCAGAGAGAAAAGCAGAGAGAAGGCAGAGCCAGAGAGAGGACAGAGAGAGGGCAGGCCACTGCCAGCACATTACCGAGGGAGACATTTTTAAACCACACTGTCTGACAGATGTTGTTGTAGTTGGGGATATTGATGCCGCTGCCAGCGAAGGTGAGCACGTCGAGGGAGGTGAAGTCGGGCTTGAGGAATCGGTCCATCTCAAAGGGCTGGGGCTAGGGTTGCTGGGGCAGCAGCTGCTCAGCAGAGGCCACCAGCCGGGTGAACTTAGCACTCATGTCCTTGTTTACCACCGCCACTAACCCTTCAAACTCCCCTCTGGAGCCATAGGGGTCACGGTAATGAAGCCGATGTAACTATCCATGATGGGCCCCTCGTCCCGAATCCAGTGCTTGGAGCCCTCCTTGTGTGTGTGAAGCCTAGCGCACGGGGCCGAACGGGTCCCAGCGGAGGGGGTTAGAGAAAAGGGGATAGAGTGGGGGGGAGGTAGGGTGGAGATGGAGAGGGAGGTGAGGGGGGTAGAGAGGGAGAGGGGCAGAGAGGGAGGGGGTTAGAGAGGGGGGGTAGAGTGGAGGGGAGGGAGGATAGAGGTGGAGAGGGCAAGGGATTCCAATTGGGCCGAGCGGGTTGGAAGGCTGGAGTGCCCCTCGCGCCCGGAGTGTATTGTGGCGTCAGTCGACATTCTTTTCTTCAAAATTAGAACGTTGAAAAGTTTAATATTTTGAAGCTATTTTTAAAGTCAAGTCAAGTCACATTTATTTATATAGCACATTTAAAAAACAACTCTCGTTGGCCAAAGTGCTTTACATTTGTTATAAGAATAGTATAAACAAACAAACTACATACATATATACATATAGCCCTCGCTCAGTGGACGTCAGGCAAGGCTTGGGAGTACAGATAGGATTTTAGTCTTAAAGGAGTCGATGGAGGGGGCAGTTCTGATAAAAGGTTGATTACTTGAGAAATATAGACTGGAAGGCGATGGGGAGATATGTATCCAGTCGGGGGGGGGGGGGGGGGGGGGGGGGGGGGAGAAAGTGAGTAGCATGTGTGAAAATGGGAAGGCTGTGGCCAAGCGTTTGGAAGAAGATACAAATTAAGGAGAGTGAAAGAAAGCCAACACATCCCTGCCTCACACGGACATTTTGAATGTTGAGAACAAAGGGAAGAGTTTTAGTATGACAGATGGCTGGTTGATAATCAGTGCCGAGTAGCTGGGTGGAGGGGCATTTCTGTGACATAAATATGACGAACAGCAGAGGTTCCAGACTTGCATGGTCCTGGTTTTATTGTCATTTTGCCTTCATCACTAAGCTCGAGGTGGAGTCTTGTGGACATTTCATACCGTTATGTTTGGAGTTCCCATCTCCAATTGTTGTGCTAGCAAGATAGAATTGCAGTCCCCATTTAATTGAATTGGGGTTCTTGACCTCGAGACTGAATGGAATAAAAATTCCAATTCTTTCTTCGTGTTTTGAATGCATCAACATTTTACATTGGTGATTTTAATTATCGATAGCAATCATAATTCTCTTTCAAGTGTACCTGAATATCAAAAATATTTATCAATTATTTACAAGAACATAAACTTCTCACACTTGGCAGTGTAAAGGGCCTGTCTCACTTAGGCTATTTTTTAGGTGACTACATGCGACTAGGCTGTCGCCACATGGTCGCCTGTTTGGTCGTGAGTAGTCTCCTCAGTCGCCAAAAGAATTGTAGAATGGTCGCCGCTTGGTCAACATGTTCAACATTTTTCGGCGACAGTGGGTTTGATGCCAATGTGCATATCTTGACTTCTCCTGATGTAGGTGCTGTCGTAGGTTGATGTAGGTTGTTGCTGGTGCTGACTTTGGTGAATTCCATTGGTGACTAACTACGTCAACCTACGTCAACCATCGACTGGTACCGGTGACTGAATTGTCTTCAATTGTCGCTGACAGGGTCGTTGCTTGTCGTGGGTGGACGTAGGTTGACTTCGGTTGTCGTAGGTTGTCGCCTGTGTGGTCGTAGGTTGTCGTAGGTGTGGTCGTAGATGGATGTCCTAATGGGTCGCCGGTTGTCAGTAGGTTGCTGCAGGTGGACAAAAGTGCTGGAGAAACTCAGCGGGTGCAGCACCATCTATGCAGCGAAGGAAATAGGCAACGTTTCGGGCTGAAACCCTTCTTCAGATTGATCAGACAGGTTGCTGTAGCTTGACGTCTGCTACGACTATGACTCCCTTAAAAAATCGCTTAAGTGGGACTTGCCCTTAAGGCACCACCCCTTCCGTAGCTACTTCATGGAGCACGGCCTCAATAGTGTCTTGTCTGAGACCTCTCTATGCCTTGCCTAATCTCCTGTGTGTGTGGCAGGACAACTAATTTGGTCCTCTGCTCCCATTTCCAAGTATCCATATCTAATCTAACTACATTAATCCTATTCTAATCAAACCTTAGATAAAAATGCAGTTCCTGATTTCAATAATGGATTTAATTCGGGAGGAATCCTTTGGAACAAAAATTTAGTTCTTCTCTGCTCCTCCAGCCATATTTATTTTCCACCTTGTTTGATTTTAATTATTCTTTCATCCCTGAGGTACCATCTTGTAAATGTACATTTTTGATGCAGGCATCTGTTACTGAGGAATATGGAAAGTAAGTATAATTGCTCAAAGGCATCAGATAAAATTTGATTAAAAACATGCACCCTTTACGTACATTTTTGAACAAAAAATAACTTTCTGCAGAATATTGTCATGTCATTTTGCCTACAGATGGTGGAATGAAACAGATCCTAATCTATTTTTCATGTAATCTTTTTGTAAATCTGATTGGAATTTCACACACAGTTTTCCCTCAGAAATAAAACTTTCCATATTGAAATGGTTCCAATAAATAGATTTGGAATATTTTAAGAAAATTCTTCATCTTGTATTGAACATCTTCATAGAGTTTTGTAATGCGGGTGCAAAAGTGGAGAGAGGGATTTTAATTTGGCTCGAACACAATCTCGACCATTCATGGTAGTCGTGACTCCATTATACAGAGAGCAGAACGATGAGGATCAAGTAGCGTGATGAAAGAAATCTGTAGAGGCAATCTCAAGTAACGATAGATTTGAGTGCAAGTGCAACTGAACAATAATTAAAATAGATACAAAATGCTGGAGTTAGAGCCCTGTCCCACTGTACGAGTTCATTCAAGAGCTCTCCCGAGTTTAAAAAAATCAAACTTGTGGTAAGCATGGAGAATGAACGTAGCGGGTACGTCGGAGCTCTGGACGTCTCTTAGCGGCTCGTAATGTTAACGGCAGGTACTCGGGAAATGCGGTAAGTTCGGGAAGGCACGTGAAGATTTTTCAACATGTTGAAAAATGTCCACGAGAGCCCCGAGTACCTACGAGCGGCCATTACCGTAAATCTCCAAGTTCGAATCAGGGCAAACTCTTAGTGGCTCTTGAATGAACCTGTACAGTGGTACAGGGCTATAACTCGGCGGGACAGGCAGCATCTTTGGCTAGAAGGAATGGATGACGTTTCGGGTTGAGACCATTCTGCAGACTTAGAGTCAGGGGAGAGGGAGACACAGAGAAATGGAAGGAAACAAAGGGAATGGAAGGTCGGAATCACAGACCCTTCTTCAGACTCGACCCAAAACATCACCCATTCCTTCTCTTCAGAGATGCTGCCTGTCCCGCTGAATTACTTTGGGTCAATCTTTGGTGTAAACCAGCATCTGCAGTTCCCTCCTTAACAATAATTAAGGTGTTTGCATCCATTGAGACACGAGAACACGATGCCTATAAAATTGTAACCAAGGAAATAAATAATTAAGGATGTGTTGTTGAGTAGATGTTTCTTTTTCAATAGATGGTATCAATTGCAAATTTAGAGAGGAAGCAGCACATGAATGGAGAGATCGTTAAACTGGCACCTGCGAACTTGAGTCAGAAATGGAACGGGCCCTCTTTCAGAAATATGAAGAATAAAATACAGTAATTCATGATAGTTTAATTGTGGCACCTTCTAAACTGAAGCTCGTAGATTAATGGAAATGTAGAGCAAAGAAATGGGCCCATTCTGTCAACCTTGTCTATGACCTTGATGCCTATCTGTGCTAATCCCATTTACCCAGAATAGGCCAGGATCCAAGTACCTGTCCAAATGTCCTTTAAACACTAATTGTACCTGCCTCATCCTGCCACATCCTCTATTCCAGATAACTGCTGCCCTCTGCTTTTACATTTCTACTCTCTTCCCTGAAACCAATGTCCTTCAGTAATATATACTCCCCTGCCCTGGGATTATAGACATTGACACTATCGACATTATGCCCCTTATAATTTTACAAACTTCTATAATGTCATCCCTCAACCTCCTGCATTTCAGTGAGAATTAACCCAGCCTATGCGATCATAAGGACATAGGTGATAGGAATAGAATTAGGCCATTCGGCCTATCAAGTCTACTCCGCCATTCAATCATGGCTGACCTATCTCTCACTCCTAACCCCATTCTCCTGCCTTTTCCCCATAACCCCCGACACCTGTGCGAATCAAGAATCTATCCATCTCTGCCTTAAAAATATCCATTGACTTGGCCTCCATAGCCTTCTGTGGCAATGAATTCCACAGATTCACCACCCTCTGACAAAAGAAATGCATCCTCATCTCCTCCCTAAAAGAACGTCCTTTAATTCTGAGGCTATGATCTCTCATCCTGGACTCTCCCACTAGTGGAAACATCCTCTCCACATCCACTCCATCCAAGCCTTTCACTGTTCGGTAAGTTTCAATGAGGTGTTCCCTCATCCTTCTATACTCCAGCGAGTACAGACGCAGTGGTGACAAACGCTCATCATAGGTTAACCTACTCATTCCTGGTCCCGATCTCTTCTTTTAACTACAATGCTCTACTCCAGGCTAGGTTTATGTTTATGACTGTTATGCATCCCACGATAGAGTGAGACGTTTGTTTTGCATGGTATCCCATGAAATCAGATATCACTGTCCATAAATACAATTAGGCCGAGCTCAAGTATCAACGTTCTCGTCAAGAATGTAATTGTCATTTTTTTCTTCTTGCAGGTTAACAAGCACAATAACAAACAAATGCATGATTCAACGATACAATAAATTAATAATCAGTATTACTGGGTTGCAAGATTATAAAGTGCAAAACCACATTCTGTAATGCAACTGAAACTAAATCCACAGTTGATCATAGTCGCTGAGGAATACTCCATTGAACTTCTACAGGTGTATGGTAGAAAGCATACTGATTGGTTGCCATCACAGCCTGGATCAGTAACTCGAATGTCCAGGAGTGATGGAGGCTGCAGAGTGGTAGACATGGCCTGGTCCACCACAGGTACTGACCTCCCCATCATCGAAGGGATCTACAGGAGGCGCTGCCTCAAAACGGCACCTAATAGGTGGTAGTTAGTGTTGTGCAGTGTTGAAGAGCCTGATGATTGCTGGATAAAAGCTGTTCTGGAATGAGGTAACGGTTTTCAGGGTCCTGTATGGGTTTCCCAGTGATTGTAGTGAGATGAGAGCGTGGTCAGGGTATTGTGGGTCTTTGATGACATTTGCTGCCCTTTTGAGGTAGTGCCTTCTGTAGATCCCTTTGATAGAGGGGAGGTCACTATCTGTGATGGATCAGGGTGTGTCCAGTACTCTCTGCAGCTTCCATTGTTCCTGAGCATTCGAATTATCAAACCTGGCTGTAATGCAACCAGTCAGTATGCTTTCTACCATATGCCTGTAGATGTTCAATAGAGTATTCAATGACATTCCAAATCTCCTCGGTCTAATTCTCTTCTGCATTCTCTCTATTGCTATCACACCCTTCCCCTGGTGTGGCAAACAAAACTGTACACATTAATCTAACCACGATTTGTACAGTTGTAACATGATGTCCCACTTATTGCCTCGGTCTATTAAGGCAAGCAGACCACAATGTTTCCACTAAAAAGATAGACACAAAATGCTGGAGTAGCTCAGCGGGTCGGGCTGCATCTCTGGAGAAAAGAAATAGGTGACAATTTGGGTCAAGACCCTTCATAAGACTGTGGAAGGGTCTCGACCGGAAACGTCACCTATTCCTTTTCTCCAGAGATGCTGCCTGGTCCGCTGAGTTACTCCAGCATGTTGCGTCTATTTGCAGTGTAAACCAGCATCTGCTATTCCTTCCTACACATAACCTTTTCACTATCCCCCTAATTTGGCACTTTCTAAGAACAATAGACCTCTACCCCAATGTCTCTCTGTCCATCAATAATTGTTTAATTTATCTGCACTGCCACAGTGCATTTTCTCTCATTTGCCTGGATTAAATTCCAACTGACATCGTTCCACCCAAGTTTACAGTTGATCTCTGTCCCATTGTTTCATTAGATAATTTTCTTTCCCATCAAAAACTCCCATCATTTTTTTATGTCATCTGCAAACTTACCAATCATATCTACTTTCAGAAGACATTTGGATAGATATATGGATAGGAACAGCTATGGGCAAATGATAGAACTCAGAATGTCAACTCGATTGGCATGGATAAACTGATCCAAAGGGCCCGTTTCCTTGCTGCACAGTGCTAAGAGGCTCTAAAAGGATTAAGACCAGAACACCGAGACGAATCTCAGATGTCCACAGTGAGAACATGCAAACTCCACACAGACCATATCCAAGGTTGGGATTGAACCCAGGACACTGGCATTTCGTCATTATTAGCTGCACCATTGTGCTGCCCACAAAGAGCACAACTTGATAACAGCTGGAAAGCAAAGTTTATGTAGCTGTGCTCTGATCCACATGAATCATCTGGGCCTTCACAGAGCCTGAAAATAGGAACACTTTTGTAAAGGAGTCAAGTCTGACACACTGTAACCTTTACTGAGTCTTTAATTAAGGCACATGTCACACACATCCCAGTACTGACTGCATCTAGTCTTCAGGCGTACTGGAACCAAAGGGAGGAACAAGGGGAGGATATCACAGTTATACTGATATGGCTGGGCGTGGTTAGTGGTGTTGAGGTAGCTACATTATAGGTTGCATGCATAAACCATCTACATCCTTTCCCATAGAAATTTAAAACTGAAGTTATAACAGTGGCAGGGTGACTATACTGACCCCCGAAAGAAGAGGAGGAGGAGCAGGAACAGCCGGGAAGGAGAAAGCCGGCGGAGACCAAACCGGGATAGCGGAAGGTGACCCGACCGGCACAGGCGAGCCAGGGGAAGGAGACGGGGTAGAAGGAGGAGAGCGGGCAGGGGGGGAGAACCCCGGAAGAGCAGAGGGAGGAGACCGCGGCAAGCGGACTGACCGGGGCATGCAGCGAGCTGAGGGGTAGTTAGTAGTGGGAGGCTCGAAACGCAACGGAGGAACATAGGGGGCCGAAGGTGGAGGCTGAGGCTCGTTGACAGCCAACAGGTGCTGGCGGCTACGGCGGTAGATAGTTCCTTCAAAGTCCACCAAGTAGGATCTGGGTGAATTGTCCACCGCAACCACGGTTGCGAGACGGGAGAATCCGGTGGCTGTCTGCATGCGGACGACCTGGCCAAGCAGTAGTGGTGAGAGCGGGCGGCAGGACTTGTCGTGAGAGCGGCGCTGTATTTCATGCTTTTGAGCAATCCGTTGCTGGACGGCAGCAGGCTGGAGGACCTTGGGCACTAGGGATTGCTGGGCGATCGGCATCGGTGGGCGAAGAACGCGGGACATCAGACGTTGGGCAGGGGATCGCATGGTAGTGTCCCTGGAAATGTTTAGTAGACCCTGGTAGAAGTCACCGTTGGAGAGACGAGACTGCTCAAGCAAATTCTTGGC
Organism: Amblyraja radiata; assembly: GCF_010909765.2. Classification (NCBI taxonomy): domain Eukaryota; kingdom Metazoa; phylum Chordata; class Chondrichthyes; order Rajiformes; family Rajidae; genus Amblyraja; species Amblyraja radiata. Next base: position 5,542,290 of record NC_045962.1, read on the forward strand.
ACTGCGGACAGCACGTTCAGCCAGGCCATTGCTCTGCGGGTATTCGGGGCTGCTGGTGTAGTGAGTGAAGTTCCACTTCACAGCGAAAGCTTTGAATTCTGCACTGGTGAATTGACGGCCGTTGTCGGTCTGTAAGCGGACCGGGGACCCAAAAGTGGCGAAGAGTCGGCGCAGCTTACTGATAACCATTTCAGAGGTGATAGCAGGGAGAAGGTCCACTTCGAACCAGTTTGAGTAGGAGTCGACCAACACTAGGTATTGCTTGCCACGCCATTCGAATATGTCAGCAGCCTGCGATGGCCAGGGCATGGCAGGGGCAGGCTGCTGCAGAAGTGGCTGGCGCTGCTGATGTGGGGCAAGAGTGTTGCAATCAGGACAGGAGGCTACTCGGGCCTTAATGTACTTTGCCATGCCGGGCCAATAGTATTGTTCTTGGGCATGTGAGGCAGTGGCATCGGCTCCAGGATGCCCCATGTGGGCAGCGGTGTAGTACGAGTCGTATAGGGAGGCAGGGACGACCACCTTGTGGCCCTTGATGATGATCCCGTCCCGGAGCACTAGTTCATCGCGAACCAGAAAGAAAGGGTGGACACCAGCAGGCAGCGAGGTTCGTTTGCTTGGCCACCCCTGCTGGATGACAGCTGCGAGCTGTTGCAGGTCGGGGTCGTTGGCAGTGTGCTCAACCAGGCACTGCAGCTGCTTAGAGGGAACAAAGTTGACATTGAGTACCTGCAGATCCTCCTGTTCGTAGGGATGTCTGTCGCAGGAGGACCGGGGGGCCCTGGACAGCGCGTCAGCCACATGCATCTCAGTGCCCCTCTTGTAAACGATCTGAAAGTCGAACCGTTGGAGCTGTAGCATCATTCGCTGGAGTCTGGCTGGAGCGATGTGGATTGGTTTGTTGAGGATTGTCACCAAGGGTTGATGATCCGTCTCGACGGTGAACCTGGTACCGAAAAGGAAGTCCTTGAACTTGGAGCAGGCGAACACAACCGCAAGAAGCTCCTTCTCGATTTGTGCATAGCGCTGCTCAGTGTCCGTCATGGTTCGCGAGGCATAAGAAATGGGCTGCAGCGAGCCATCATCATAGAGCTGCAGGCAGGCAGCACCGAGTCCGAAACGGGAAGCGTCGCACGTAACCACAATTGGACGCTGCAGATCGAAAAACTTGAGAGTCGGCGTGCTGATCAGCTTCGTTTTGAGGAAGTCGAAAGCCTGCTGGTGTTGGGGAAACCAGGACCAGTCTTTTTTCGTCAGCTGCCTCAGCGGTGCGCTCAACTCGCTGAGGTCGGGGATAAACTTCCCCAAATAGTTGACCATGCCCAGGAAACGCTGCAGGCTGGTAACATCTGTCGGGGCAGGCAGTTCGGAGATAGCGCTGGTCTTCTGCGGATCAGGTTTCAGCCCGTGGGCCATGAAAATGTGGCCAACATAGGGTACCTCGGCTACCCGGAACCTGCATTTAGACGGGTTAAGCTTTAAGTTGATCTGGCGTGCGCGGTCAAGAATCCGTCGGAGGTTGCGATCATGCTCAGCAGCATCTCTCCCATAAACAAGAATGTCATGCACAATAATGGCACACGGCAGACCGGCAAACAGTTGCTCCATGGAGCGTTGAAACACTTCGCTAGCGGAGTTGATGCCGAACGGCATCCGCAAAAATTTGAATCTTCCGAAGGGTGTGCCAAAAGTGGTTAAGTCTGAGGAGCGTTTGTCTAGAGGTATTTGCCAGAACGAGCTCCTGGCATCGAGGACAGAAAACACCGTGGCCTGACCGACCTGGGCAGCAACATCTTCTACAGTCCTCATAGGGTAGTGGGGACGTTTTATTGCCAGATTCAAATCTTTGGGGTTGATGCACACCCGTATTTCGTTCTTACCCTTCTTCATGGTGGCGACCATGGTGGAGACCCACTCGGTGGGATCGCTGACGGCTTCAAGCACTCCCATGTCCACCATGTTTTTCAGCATGGCTTCAACCTTGCCCTTCATGGCAAACGACACCCTGTGTGGAGCACGGACCACAGGCACTACCGATGGGTCAGTTGCGATCTTGTATACAAGTGGCAGCTTCCCCAGCTTATCATCGAAGAGGTCAGGGTACTCGGAGAGTGGATTCAGCATCACACGCACTTCGTGGACCGTACGGTCGAAAGACACCAGACCGAGATCCTGACAGGTCTGATTGCTCAATAGAGTCACACAGTCACAGTCCAGAATGAAAAACGACAGGGCACGGGATGATTTCTGCAGCACACACTGGAAGGTGGCCCTCCCCACAGGTGTTAGCTCTTCTCCCCCATAAGCACGCAATATAGAGCGATCAGCAGTCAACAGCTCATTATTTCTTATCTGTTTGAATAGAGATGTTGACATAACATTTACCTTTGCCCCCGTGTCGAGCTTAGCAGTGAAGGACTTGTTGTTGACAGTAATGAGCACAGAAGGATCGGGGAGGTGAGATCGGCTATGAAGGAGAGTGTAAACACTAGCATCTCCCATGGAAATGCTGGGCTCAGAGTCGGGGGCAGTGTCGACAGAAGACTGGGAATCGAGTTCATTATCAACTTGCTGAAGGTTGTTTAAGAATTGTCTAGGAGCTGGGGGAACGTTCCCACGGGAGCGACAGGCAGCTGCAAAATGGTTCATCTTCCTACAGCAATTACAAGCTTTGCCAAATGCTGGGCACTGCGACTGCATGGAGTGGATATAATTGCAGTTGGGGCACTTCTTGACAAGCGGGACCCGAGGTGCATAAATCGGCCGCGGCGTAGGGCGAAAGTTGTCTTGCTTGCGACGGGGCATAACAACACCAGTCAGATTAATAGCCCGGTTGTCAGATCCCCTCTGCCCATGTGGCGGGGCAACTACTTCAGCTATACGGCATGCATGCATTGCCTGAGTCAGGGTGAGGTCTGGTCTTTGCAGCAGATCTGCACGTAGCTTCTGATCTAGCATGCAAGGATATCTCTGGTGAGCTGATCACGCATGGTCTCGAAACGGCATCGCTGAGCAAGGTAGCGCAGGTCAGCGATAAAACATTCAACAGGCTCATCAGGTTGCTGTTTCCGTGTGAAAAATCTAGCCCGCTCCAATATGCGGTTGGAGGGCAAGTCACAAATCTCCGCAAACTTGCGTAAGAGACATACCGGGTCATTGGCAGATTCCGCCGGCTCGACGACCCGGTCGTTGTCATCCAGGACCGCTGGATCATAGATGAAAGCCTGAGCTCGTTTCATATCATCGGGACCGGCAAGGTTCAGCAGGAGCGAGGCTTTGACCGCATCAGGGTCGTTTCGGTGCACGATGTTGATGAAGTGGTTGTAGTCCATCACGAAAATAGCCCAGCCTTCCGCAATGTCAGCGTCAAAGACAAGGGGAGAGGGCTTTCGGCATGAGGATGCCATGATGAATGGGGAATTAAACACTAGTTAAACTAGGGACAAATAAAACCCGATAAACAGGAGGCGCGCGTTTAACTTGCTGACACCATGTAAAGGAGTCAAGTCTGACACACTGTAACCTTTACTGAGTCTTTAATTAAGGCACATGTCACACATGTCCCAGTACTGACTGCATCTAGTCTTCAGGCGTACTGGAACCAAAGGGAGGAACAAGGGGAGGATATCACAGTTATACTGATATGGCTGGGTGTGGTTAGTGGTATTGAGGTAGCTACATTATAGGTTGCATGCATAAACCATCTACAACTTTGTATCTGCCCTTTCAGGAAAATAGCGCTAAGGATCATTACACCCTTCTCATTCTACTAATCTTCCAAAACAGAGAGGCAACCAGCCATCAGTAAGGTTAAACCTGCAAATGTGTGGGAATTCAGTTGGAAGGAAGAATCTTGAATAAGGTATGTAGGTGGGAGGATCTTTGCTAAATGTCAGAGAGTGGTGAATCTGTGGAATTCTCTGCCACAGAAGGTAGTTGAGGCCAGTTCATTGGCTATATTTAAGAGGGAGTTAGATGTGGCCCTTGTGGCTAAAGGGATCAGGGGGTATGGAGAGAAGGCAGGTACAGGATACTGAGTTGGATGATCAGCCATGATCATATTGAATGGCGGTGCAGGCTCGAAGGGCCGAATGGCCTACTCCTGCACCTAATTTCTATGTTTCTATGTCAGGATGCAATTGTTCTGATGGAATTAAAAAGTGAACTATTGCAAGTTGCACTCCTACAACACTCCCCAGAGCCCTACTATTCACTGTGTAGGTCCAGCCCATGTTGGACTTCCTAAAATGCAACACCTTGCCCTTCTCTATATTAAATTCCATCAACCATTCCTCAGCCCACCTGCCCAGCTGATCAATACGCCGCTGTCATTGTTGGCAGCCAACCTCTCTATCTACAATACCATCCACTTTACTGTCATCTGCAAACTTGCTGAGCTGCTGTGGAAACGCAGTTCTAAAATTAGTGAGCTGTTTGACACTGTCATGGAAATAGTGATGATCGAACTAGTGATTTATTTTTACAAAATCATGAAATCCTCTGTCACAACCTTATACTTAACTTGTTACTTTGTGAGTGCTTCTCACTTCAACATTTTTTAATTAATAGTCTTTGCATCTAATTATTGAAAAAGGATTCTCTGTTTTCTTGCCAATGTAAAGTTAATTGGTTTTGCTATGCTGCTTGTTATTCCATGTTATGCTGGGCTGTGTTATACATGTGCCCGTGCAGCGTACAAAGCACAAGATGCATTGTCATGCCCCCAGTACTAGACAAAAACCATTCAGCTGAAATGTCCTCATCTTGGATTCAAGGCTCTAGAATCAAGACAGGAGAAAGCCATTCTCTCCTTCAAGTCTGTGCTTGAAACATTAACAATACGTTCTTCCGGTATCTTGGCAGATACCCATCAGCGTATTTGCTGAAATTCATCACACTCATCGCTTTGCCAACAAAGCCTTTGGGTGATTGAGAGAAAGCTGTCTGGAGATTAAAACCTCAGATCTGACACTAAACCCATCGTCTAATGTGCAGCAATGTGACCCCTGCCTTGCCACAAGACCTGGACTAACTGCACCCAGAGTGAGTGAATCAAAGGACATAGGTTTAAGTTGAGAGGGGAAAGATTTAACAGGAACATGAGGGGTACCTTTTTCACACAAAGGGTGATGGACATATGGAATGAGCTGCCAGAGGAGTCAGTTGAAGCAGATATTGTACCTAGTGGTGAGGCTGGAAAGTCAGAACCCTCGTCGTTGGTCGGCTCGGTCATGTGACCGCGGGGGTTCTTTTCGTGGTTTTTTATTTATCAGCGCTCCTCCCAGCGACAGGAGTTATGTTCTTAAGTTTGACTAGGCAAGCGTATTTACGTGTTTCTGTTGATTTTTTGTGAATAAAAAACGATTTCACTCAAACCTGCCTGGTCTCGCTTCAGAACAAGATTTAAAAAACGTTTGCTGTTCAGAAGGTTTAGAGGGATATGGCCAAATGGGGTAGGTGAGAGGAATGTGAATGGGGCATGGTCATAGTGGACATCACTTCGGAGGGCGGCATCTTCGGCCTGGATCGCCTCAGCGCAGAGGGAGAACAAGGAGGGAAGAGACAGAGACTAAGACTTTTGCCTCCATCACAGTGAGGAGGTGCTTGGTGAACTCACTGTGGTGGATGTTAATTTGTGTTTATTGTATGTTTTGTTATTTATTGTTATTGTGTATGACTGCAGGCAATGACATTTCGTTCAGACCGAAAGGTCTGAATGACAATAAAGGAATCTAATCTAATCTAATCTAATCTAATCTGGTGGGGGATGTTTCCTGCTTCTGTTTGTTTACTGCACAACCGCCAACAGCTCCCGCGCTATCTCCTGCAGGTTACGCCCGCATGGGCATTGGTTGAAAAAAGAGTTATCTAGATTTTTATGTGGGCTAGTTTGGTGAGATGATCCATGTCCAAGTTGTCGAGCTGTGACTTGAAGAGTGACAAGGTTGGTGCACACCTGGTGGTGTTAGGAAGAATGTTCCACTCTGGGATAGTCCATGGATATAGTAACTGTAGATAGCTATTTTTGTTTGCTCTAATCCTAGTATAAAATTCCATTCCATGCTGTGTGACTCTGCTACATTCTCATCCAAGTCATTTATATATGTGAGAAGCCAAAGTCCCAGCAACTAGCTCTACTCTACACCACTTGTAATATATTTCCAGTCAGGGAAATATCTATCCACCACTGCCCTCTATATCCAATCATGCAGCCAGTTTTGGAGCCAATTGCCAACGTACCACATAATAATCACAAAATTATCACATAATTAACACAAATTTTATTCTGGGTGGTAATTTGTGAATTTAGTGAGGGGAAATTTCTGTAGCATGGCCGATCGTAATGTTGGAGGTCACCTGTGGTTAGTTGTGTAAAGGTACTGGTTGTGAAGGAGCAGTTTTATCAACACAAGAGGTCATTCTCGTAGTGTTCTGTTGCTGTTTTTGCTTAAGCTATTGTGGACACTCATGAGTGCAATGCCCTGCACACACCTGCTGCCTTGGGTTTAGTCACCATAGTTCTACAGGTGACAGCTATGAATGAGAAACATTGGGAAAGTGCCCTAAAAGGCTGCAATGAGGGTGACAAGTAAACTTGTATGTTGAAAAAATAAAAACCAAATGTTGGAAGTACTCAGTAGGTCAGGTAGTTTCGGTGCTGAGAGAAACAGAAGCAACAATAAATCAAAGATTAATCGAATGAAATAATAATACTAAATTTCAGAATAAATATTGCCAATTATCTTAAAATTGTAAATCCCCCCCCCCCCCAAATTAAATTGGGGAGAAGCATTTTTCAAAATCCAACTGATTAAATACCGTGGAGGAAGGAACTGCAGATGCTGGTTAACACTAAAGATAGACACAAAATGGCTGTGGAAAGCATCTTGTCCGGAAATATTACTATCTGGTTTGGGAATTGCTCGGCCCAGGACAAGAAGGCTCTGTAGAGAGTAGTGCGTTCGGCCGAAAGCACTATGGGAACTTCACTCGCCCCCCTGCAGGAACTATACATCAGAAGGTGTAACTCCAGAGCCAATAAAATCATGAGAGACCCCTTCCATCCCTGCAACAAACTGTTCCAGCTGCTACGGTCAGGCAAACTCCTCCGTTGCCATGCTGTGAGAACGGAGAGGATGAGAAAGAGTTTCTTCCCAGAGGCCATTAGGACTAAATTTAGTGACTCTACTGCTTTTTTTTAAATTGCTGGTTTTTTCCCTTTTTCCTTCCGCCCACAGTATTTAATATATAAAAGAATATGTGATTCTGTTCCATTCTGTTTGTAGTTTGTTTGGTTGTTTGTTTGTTTGTCTTTTTGCACAAAGTCCGCGAGCATTGCCACTTTTCATTTCACTACACATCTCGTATGTGTATGTGACGAACAGACTTGACTTGACTTGAAAATGCTGGAGTAACTCAGCGGGACAGACAGCATCTCTGGTTAGGAATGGGTGATGTTTTGGGTCGAAACTGAAGAAGGGTCTCAACCCGAAACGTCACCTTTTCCTTCTCTCCAGAGAGGCTGCCTGCACTGATGAGTTACTCCAGAATTTTGTGTCTATCTTCTGATTAAATACATTATTAGTGGAAATACCTTCGTTCAGGTTGCGATACAAACAGGCCCACCAAGTCCACACCGACCAGCGATCCCTGCACACTAACACCATCCTACATACACTAGGGACAATTTTACATATACTCCAAGCCAATTAACCCACAAACCTGTATGTCTTTGGAGTGTGGGAGGAAACCTAAGATCTCGGAAGAAACCCACGCAGGTCATGGGGAGAACGTACAAACTCCGTACAGACAAGCACCCGTAGTCAGGATCGAACTCAGGTCTCTGGCACTGTAAGGCAGCAACTCTACCGCAGCTCCACCGTGCCACTGGTGATGTGTACCTTACTTCCCTCCTTCTTTGCATATTCTAAGCGGAATGTCTGTGTGTCACTTTTCATTCCTTTTTTTTCTCCATATATATTTATCCTTTCCTCATCTTTGCTTCACACCTGTTTCTGCCGCTTGCCCTTCCCCATTGCATCTTCCCCCTCATTTTTCATTCTTGCCTGAGATGAGAAAAAAGCCACAATTCAATAAAATCATAATTCATGATAATTACATAATATAATATAATAATAATAATATATCTTTTATTGTCATTGCACGTCAGTGCAACGAGATTTAGTGTGCAGCTCCACTGATGTACAAGAAAGGTAAATAAATACAATACATAAATAAACAAGCTGAATTGATTGACGTGACCACCTGAGGGAGACTGTCCAAAGGGGGTGGGTGGGGGGGCACTCATTAGGGCCGGTTCAGAGCCGCTATAGCTCTTGGGATAAAACTGTTCCTGAGTCTGGAGGTTCGGGCGTAGAAGGCCTTGTAACTTCTGCCGGAGGGAAGTAGTTGAAACAGACCGTGGCAGGGGTGTGATGAGTCCTTATGGATGCTGAGGGCCTTCCTGAGGCACCGCGTGTGGTAGATGCCCTCCAAGGCTGGTAGCTCTGTCCCGATGATCCTCTGCGCTCTGTTGACGACGCGCTGAAGAGCTCTCCTCTCCGCCTCCGTGCAGCTGAGATACCACACAGAGATGCCATACGTTAGTATGCTCTCTGTGGTGCAGCGGTAGAACGTTGTCAGCAGCTGTTGGGGCAGACCAGTCTTTTTTAATGTCCTCAGGAAGAACAGTCGTTGCTGTGCCTTCTTGACCAGCGCGGCGGTGTTTGTGGACCATGTGAGGTCTTCTGAAATGTGAGTGCCCAGAAACTTAAAGCTGGACACTCTCTCCACGCTTTCCCCATAAATGGAGATTGGGGCGTGTTCTCCAGTATAGGACCTCCTGAAGTCAATAATCAGCTCCTTGGTCTTGGAGGTGTTTAGTGCCAAGTTGTTATTGGCGCACCAGTCCGCCAGGTTCTGCACCTCCGCTCTGTATTTTGTTTCATCACCGTTGGTGATCAGCCCAATCACTGTTGTGTCGTCTGCAAACTTCACGATGGTGTTGGTGTCGAATGCAGGGACACAGTCGTGAGTGAAGAGGGAGTAGAGCATGGGGCTTAGTACACAACCCTGTGGTGTGCCGGTGCTCAGGGTGATGGTGGAGGACAGGTGCGGGCCCAGTCTCACTGCCTGCGGTCGCTCCGTGAGAAAGTTCAGGATATAATAAGATGAGAAACCAGTCTTATTGATTGAAAGCATAGATATCTTCCTTTAGTAAATCTCATCATTAGTTGCAACTTCTGCACTGTTTCATGATCTCACTAGTTTAGTTTAGAGATTAGTTTAGAGATACAGCGCGGAAACAGGTCCTTCGGCCCACCGTGTCCTCGCCGACCAGTGATCACCCCGTACACTAACTCTATCTACACACTTGGGACAATTAGAATTTTACCGAAGCCAATTAACCTACAAACCTGTACATCTTTGGAGTGTGTGAGGAAACCCAAGCACCCGGAGAAAACCCATGCGGGCAAACGGAGAACCTACAAATTCCGTATAGACAGCACCCGTAATCAGAATCGAAACTGGGTCTCTGGCACTGTAAGGCAACAACTCTACTGCTGCGCCACTGTGCCGCCCTATGATGTTAGAACAAGAAACATCACAGTAACAATTATTGTGCAGCTCGCCACTCTGGTAATACAGTTATCTGAAATGTATTGGTTAAGAAAGAACTGCAGATGCTGCAAAAATCGAAGGTAGACAATAATGCTGGAGAAACTCAGCGGGTGAGGCAACATCTATGGAACGAAGGAATAGGTGATGTTTCGGGTTGAGACCCTTCACTTCAGTCTGAAGAAGGGTCTTGACCCGAAACGTCACCTATTCCTTCGCTCCACAGATGCTGCCTCACCCGCTGAGTTTCTCCAGCATTTTTGTCTACCATCTGAAATGTATTAATCAGTTTGCTACAGGTGATTAAAGTAGTGGATGTAATAAATGTATTTTAAACTATGTGGTTCAGGTTTGTCCCACATTCCCATGCAGATCATATTTTAAATAATAACATGGAGCAAACGTTATTCATTTTGCCAAGTCTAGCGTGTTTGTACATTGTGTACATTCTGGATTTCATTGCCAGAAGTAAAATATTAAACCCAAAATTGTTTCAGAAATAAAATACGAGTTTGTAGCAGCCTATTTAAGCCTATGCTTAAATATAAAAATACAAAGTTATAAATCACAAAGTACTAATCATCTATTTTTTGCTGTAGGCAGGATAATTACACAGATTTTTATTTAGCTCTGATGGCTGTGGAAGGATTAACTATCCAATTTTATTGTTGCAATGATTCTTTTTGTTGAAAGTCACAGCGGCTTATTGAATTTTATTCTCTATGTGTTTGTAAAATGTGACTGCAATCTGCCCACAAATGCAATTTTTAAGAAACCGCCTCTGTTTTTAATAATGATGTTTCTTAAAAAAAATCATCCTTTCAGGAACAATGATAAATTACTCATTTTCTCAACTGGGTTCTGAATAGATATGTGAAAGGCATTGCTTTTCAGAGCGTATATCAAAGTATCTCACCCTGCAATCATCAGAAGCAAGATGGCATGTCAAACAGAACAAAAGTCTACCTGTAATGAAATTGCTGTAAAGTGCGTAGAACATGAGTCATGGAATCATAGAACTGAACAGCTTGAAATCAGACCCATCGGCCCGTCCTGTCCGTGGCGATCAAGTTGGCATTTTAGGCTGGCCCCATTTGACCTTTACCCCTCCAAACCGTGTGTAGGAAGGAACTGCAGATGTTGGTTTAAACCGAAGATTGATGCAAAAAGCTGGAGGAACTCAGTGGGACAGGCAGCATCTCCAGAGAAACTGCCTGTCCCGCTGAGTTACTCCAGCTTTTGCGTCACTCCAAACCCTTGCTATCTATATATCTATCCAAATGTTTTTTGGAAGTTGCAATTATATCTGCATCCGAAGCAGCTTCAGACTTCCACATTCTGATTTTTTTTTAAATGCCCCTGAGATCCCTCTAAATCTCTCCCCCCTCCCCCATCGTCTTAAGCTTATGACCTCCTGGTTTCGAATCATCGATCCTGGAGAAAAGACTGTGAGGGTGCAATTTATCCATGCCCCTCATGATTTTATACATTTCAAATAAAGTCACCCCTCAGTCACCCATGCTCGAAATAAAAATGTCTCAGCCTATCCAGCCTTTCCCTAGCAAGTCCTGACAGCATCTTTGTGAATCTCTTTTAAAGAAAATAATTGTTTACATTATTGCTATTTAATAAAAAATCTTTTACTAAAACAGTAATTACAAGTCATTACTTTATACATCTAACAGTGAATGCAACGTAAGCCTTAGATGCAATGTAGCATTTTGTTTTGCAATTTCTGAAAACCCATCTAGATGATTAAGAACATAAAATCCCTCAGTTTGTTAATATTGTGGACATCACATCAGGTGATTTTTATTGGAAGCTGACATGATAAATTTAGTTGCTGGTCATAACTGAGAGTTAGGGAAGAGGGAGACAATGAGATATGGAGGAGTAAGGTGTGAAAATGAGACATCAAAGGGGACAAAGTTCAAGGAAAATGTAGAATAGATCATTGTTGACTGGCGTCTGAAGAAATCTAGTCTACATTTTAACAATGGTCTGAATCAATCTAGTCTACATTTTCCTTGACTTTGTCCACTTTGATGTCTTGTTTTTGCACCTTACCGTTCCATATCTATGTATCTCCCTCTCCCCTGACTCTCAGTCTGAAGAAGGGTCTCGACCCGAAGTGTCACCCATTCCTTCTCTCCAGAGACGCTGCCTGTCCTGCCGGGTTACTCCAGCATTTTGTGCCTATCTTTGGTGTGAACCAGCATCTGCAGTTCTTTCCTGTATGTTTTTGTGAATTGATTGATGAATAGGTTTTAGGCATGGATAACTCTTCAAATTGGTTTTGTGGGCTCTTTGAAGCCCACTTGAGTCAAACTGGGTTTTGAATAGATATGTGAAAGGCATTGCTTTTCAGAGCGTATATCAAATCTTAGTACGCTGCCAGTACAAATTGGCAGCAACGGTGCCTCCTCGATAACCATCAGCACAGGGGCACCTCAAAGTTGTCTGCTCACCCCCTGCTCTACTCACTCCATGCCAATGACTGTGTATGGAGACGCAGTTCCAACTCCACCTTTAAATTTGCTGGCGACATTACCATTGGTGGGTGAATTACGGGGAATGATGAGTCAGGGTAGAGGGGGGAGATTGATCATCTGATTGAATGGTGCCAGGACACCAACCTTGCTCCCAATGACATAAGATGAAGTAGTTGAATGTTGATTTTCGAAGAGGAAGGCTGAGGATCCATGAACCTGTCTTCATTGATGGGCCAGTGGTGGAGAGAATCAACGATTTCAAGTTCCTACGCTTGTGCTCAGCACATTGATCACAAAGATTCCCATCAATGCCTCTACCTTAGAAGATTCACTGGAAGAATACCTCTTGTATTCACTGGAGTTTAGAAGGATAAGGGGGGGATCTTATAGAAACATATAAAATTATAAAAGGACTGGACAAGCTAGATGCAGGAAAATTTTCCCCAATGTTGGGCGAGTGCAGAACCAGGGGCTACAGAATAAAGGGGAGGCCATTTAAGCCTGAGGTGAAAAAAAAAAATTTCACCCAGAGAGTTGTGAATTTGTGGAATTCCCTGCCACAGAGGGCAGTGGAGGCCAAGTCACTGGATGGATTTAAGAGAGAGATAGATAGAGCTCTAGGGGCTAGTGGAATCAAGGGATATGGGGAGAAGGCAGGCACGGGTTATTGATTGTGGATGATCAGCCATGATCACAATGAATGGCGGTGCAGGTTCGAAGGGCCAAATGACCTCCTCCTGCACCTATTTTCTATGTTTCTAAGATTGAGGAGATTCGGTATGTTGCTGAATCCTCTCTTGAACATCTACAGGGATACAGGCGAATGCATATTTGTTGCATCACAACCTGGTTTGCAACTCGAGTGTCCAGGAATGAAGGAGATTACAGAAAGCGGTGGACATTGCCTGGTCCATCGCAGGTACTGATCACAGGGATCTAATGGAGTTGCTGCCTCAAAATGGATGCCAGCATCGTCAAGAACCCACACTCCCTGGCCACACTCTCATTTTATTCCTGCCATCTAGAAGAAGTAAAGAGGAACTGAAATCAGTAACGTCCAGGCTCAGGAACAGCTTCTTCACAACGGGCATCAAGCTCTTGAATGCTACAAACACCAACTAAATTATGATCTACAGACTGTCTTGGTTGCACTAGGGACTCTGGGATTTTGTTTTGCACTAATATTGGTTTCTTAAATTTATTCAACAATCATTTATTTATTGTGTTACCACTGAGTACAGTGTTTATGGACCTATCATGCTGTTGCAAGTAAGAATTTCATTGATCCATTTTCAGTACCGATAGTAATTAAACATTCTTGACTCTTGAAGTCTAAGTGTTGGAAAAATAGTGGTGCAGTTGGACTTGAGCAGGCAGAGTTGCGAAATGAACTTTTTTTTGTGTGAAGGTAGACCCAAAATGCTGGTGTAACTCAGTGGGTCAGACTGCATCTCTGGAGAAAATGAATAGATGACATTTCGGGTCTGGACCCTTCTTTAGACTGATTGTAGTAGGGAGAGGGAGTGAGAGAAAACAAAACACAGCAAAAAAAGGTAGATTTTCATTTATTATGCTTTTTCCCCCTGACCAATCAAACTATCCCCATTGTATTTTTGCTGTTAAGCAAAGGCTCCATGTGGCACTCCTGGGCTGATTTAAACATATGTTGGCCTTGGATAACATCAATTTCCTTGGATAACATTAATAACAAGGCACCCTGGCCACTCCCTCTTCTCCCCTCTCCCATCAGGCAAAAGGTACAGAAATGTGAAAACGCACTTCACCAAATTCAGGGACAGTTCCTTCCCAGCTGTTATCAGGCAACTGAATCATCCTACCATAACCAGAGAGCAGTAGTGCTTCTTCTTATCGAGCCCACAAACAAGATGAGAAGTTGTTCAGCCAGAGCTGAACACACTTCTCGGCATCTGCATACAATGGTGTCTGTCTTGTGCTTCTTGTGTGTGGTGGTGGAAAGATTGGTGGAAACAGGGCCGCGAAGTGAACACTCCTTGACCCCAGAGCAGTGCCAAACTACTATCTACCCCATTGGAGACCCTCAGACTATCCTTGATCGGACTTTGCTGGATTTACCTTGCACTAAACGTTATTCCCTTATCATGTATCTATACATTGATAATGGATTGATTGTAATCATGTATTGTCTTTCTGCTGACTGGTTAGCATGCAACAAAAAAGCTTTTCACTCGGTACACGTGACAATAAACTAAACTAAAGTAATTTGGAATGTTTGAATCGAAGGTAGGCTCCTACTTAAATTGCTTTCAGCTTTAACACTTGTGTGGTGTAAATTGCAGCTATAAGAAGAGTCTCGGCCCGAAACGTCACCCATTCCTTCTCTCCAGAGATGCTGCACGTCCCGTTGAGTTATTTCAGCTTTTTGTGTCTATCTTCGGTTTAAAGCAGCATCTGCAGTTCCTGCCTACACAGTAGGGATATCATGTTGCGACTTTGCAAAACATTGATTGGAACACACATTGTGCACAGTTCTGGTCTCAGCACTATTGGAAGCATGTAATTTCACAGCAGAAACTGCACAGGATGTTCACCAGGACGTTGCCTGGATTAGAGGACTTAAGTTATTGGAAGAGATTGGATAAGGTCCTTTGGAAGATTGGATAATGGAATTTAATGCAGAGAAATGTGAGGTGATGCATTTGGGGAAGTCTAACATGGGCAGGACCTACACAGTGAATGGTAGAGTGTTATCGAGCAGAGGGATCTATGAGTGCAGGTGCATGGTTCCTTGAAGGTAGAAAAGGTGGTCAAAATGGATTTTGGCGCATTGGCCCTCATCAATCAGAGTGTTGAGTATAGACGTTGGGAGGTCATGTGGCAGTTATATAAGACATTGATGGATCCGCATTTAGAACATTGTGTTCAGTTCTGGGCGCCATGTTTAGGAAAGATGTTGTCAAGCTGGAAAGGGTACAGATAAAATTTACAAGGATGTTGCCAGGACTCGAGGGTGTGAGCTTTACGAAGAGATTGAGTAGGCTGAGATTCTATTCCTTGGAGAGCAGGAGGATCTTATAGAGGTATACAAAATCATAAGAGAAATAGATCAGGGTAGATGGACAGAGCCTCCTGCCCTGAGTGGGGAATTTGAGAACCAAAGGACATAGGTTTATGGAGAAGGGGAAAAGATTTAATAGGAATCTGAGGTAAATTTTTCACACAAATTTATGGAACAAGCTGCCAGATGAGATAGTTGAGGCAAGGACCATTGCAACATTTAAGAAACAGTTCGACAGGTACATGGAAGGACAGGTTTGGAGGGATATGGACCACATGCAGGAAGGTAGGACTAGTGTAGCTGGGACATGCTAGCCGCTGTGGGCAAGTTGGGCCGAAGGGTCTGTTTCCACACTGTATGACTCTATGACTCTAAGCTTGGTTTGTTTTGTGTGGAATGATGGAATACTGTGAGATGATGTATCACATTATAAGAGGTCTAGATTGGGTAGATAGTCAGAATTATTTTCACATGATAATAGTATAAAAAAAAGAGAATAAGGTTGAGGTTAGAATTAGTTTAAAAGGTAAATTGAGTGGAATGTGTTTGACACAGCACTGAATACATCGCCGAGCGGGGCGATGCCTTACCTGGATCGCCGTTGAAGCTCCGGAGTGTTGGGCCTCCTGCTTCAACATCAGAGCTGTGGTTTTGTAGAGCTTCCAGCGCGGGCGGTGCTGATTTCAACATCGCGGAGTCCTGGGGCCTTTGCCGAGGGCCGCCAGCGTTGAATCTCCGCCCGACGCGGCCTGTAGGAAGTGGCTGATTCGGATGTCCAAGCCGCTGAGGATGTCCTCCAGTACCGAAGTCCGACTTCCATCACCCTGGCGGGCCTGAACATCGGGCCGCCCGTAGTGGCGACAGCTGGGGGTTCGGGAGCCCTCCAACCACGGGAGGACAATAGAGGAGGATGACTGAATTTTGGAACGTTCCCTCACAGTGGGAAACTTTGATCCCGCTGTGTGGGGATATCTGTGTTAAAGACTATCGTGTTCTGTGCTCTTTATTATTTGTATGGCTGGATGGAGACCACACATTTCACTGTACCAATTGGTACATGTGACAAATAAATGTATCTTGTATCTTGTACAGAGCGTGATTGAAATCTGCAATTTACTGCTGCAGGAAGAGGTGCATCGGATACAATCCCTACGTCTAAGAGACATTTAGACAGGCACTTCAATAGACAAGGATTAGAAAGAAATGGGCCCAGAGTGGGCACATGGGTGTCGTGTAAGTTAGGTGAGAGGGAACATAGAAAACTGAAGGGCCCTTCACTGTGCTGTTAAGCAATCTTTTTATTAATAATCGTTTGCTGTTGGATTTACTCTTGAGGTAACCTCTTCAGAAACTAATTATTTTACAGCCTTTAGAAATATCCATGAAACCTTTCATCAGGTGTGCAATCAGTTATTCCTTTGAATTTTCGATTGAGTTGCCAATCAGCAACACTGCAGCTCTGTTCCAGCTCATCAGGATCGTTGAATACCATTAATGCGATTAAAAGAAATATTGCGTGGGAATATGCAAAATTATCCCCGCACATTAACATTACTCCACACACACTAGGGTCAATGTTCTACATTGACACCAAGCCAATTAACCTACAAACCTGTACGTCTTTGGAGTGTGGGAGGAAATCGAAGATCTCGGCGAAAACCCACGCAGGTCACGGGGGAGAACGTACAAACTCTGTATAGAGAGCACCCGCAGTCAGTATCGAACCCGAGTATCTGGCGCTGTAAGGCAGTAAATCTACCGCTGCGCTATCGTGTTCCTCACTTGTTAAGCATTATTAGAATCAGTAATGCAGAACATTATGCAGGTTTGCTAACAAAGACATCTGATCGCCTATATTTGTACTTTACACAGGAACAGTGGACACATTTTCCATTATGTCATATATAAACAATTGGACTAGGTCTTCATGAGTCCAAAATATGTCAACAGTTAGATATTTTTCTGCACCCTTAAGATCAAACCTAGTTGGAATTGTGAGCTGAAAATGGCATTACTGGACCAGTGATGCACTTCAGGACACAACATGCTGGGGTAAATATGCGGGTCAGGCAGCATCTCCGGAGAACATGGATAGGTGACGTTTTGGAGGCGAGATCCTTCTTCAGACTGATTTTAGGTGGGGGGAAGAAAGCAGGACAAAATGTGGCAGGTAATAGATCGACACAGATGAGGAGGGTTTTGATAAGCACTTGGTTGGAATAAAGGTCAGAGATAAGAAAGTAAGGTGTGAGGCAGGTTTAAAGAATTGCCAATTGTAAAGCTGGGGGGAGGAAAGTAGCAGGTGGGAGGAGGAGGGAAATAGGTGGGAGTCCACATGGGGCACAGGGGAAGGAAGGAGGGAGCTCCACACGAGGTTACCTAAAATTGGAGAATTCAATGTTCATACCATTGGGTTCACCCTTACACCTGCAGCCTGAGGATCAACTTTGCCTTTGCTTTAACTTTACGGTTGAAAGATTTGGAAATATAAACGTGAATCCCACAATGAGCTGAAAGAGGGTGAGAGATGGATGAGACTACAAGAAGGATGTCAAGGTGGAAATAAGGAAACAAATTTTGACCATATAAACATTTATCAATTTACCACGTGGAAAGCTCTCAAGTGAATTAGCTGACATTAATCCACTGGAATGGGCTTGGGAACAGGAAGAATGATCGGGATGATGATGCTTTCAGCCACTGGAGACGGTAGGTTGTATGTATTTGAATTTTTCTTGGATATCATACTTTCATGTCATATTTTGGTTTGGAGATACAGCGCGGAAACAGGCCTTTCGTCCCACCGAGCCCGCGCCGACCAGCAATCCCCGCACACCAACACAATACTACACACACGAGGGACAATTTTACATTTACACCAAGCAAATTATCCTACAAACCTGTAAATCTTTGGAGTGTGGGAGGTAACTGAAGATCTTGGAGAAAACCCACGCGGTCACGGGGAGAACGTTCCAATTCCGTACAGACAGTACCCGTAGTTGAGATCGAACCCGGGTCTCTGACTCTGAACGCGCTGCAAGGCAGCAACTCTATCGCTGCGCCACCGTGCCGCCCCATATTTTGAAGGTTCCTACGCAATTGCCAACTGGCCCATGCATTTGTTACTGTTGTTGTTTAACTGGCAGTAATTGCATCAGAGAATGAGGAAAGGCCAAGATTTGAGGCTTTGCTTCGGGTGGCTATAGTGTGCAAGAATTATCACAAGGCTGCTAACATTGCCTAAGGGAATCTGGTATTGGGACAAGTAAAGTTAGCTGGGGTTCCAGCTTCTGCTTTTAATTAAAATATCCAGGGCTATTAGTGACTCAGTGAAAGGCCGGTGACTTATAGAAAACAATTTGACACATTGATAACTTGTATTCCTTGTAACCATACTTTCCCCTCCACATCAGATTAATCACAATTACGTTTCTGCTAATTATGCTCATTTACAGACCTTCCAGCAGGCCTTAAAATGGAGCTGTTTCATTTGTAGGTCAAGCATTTTAATTGGAACCAATCTTTTATTCAGTGGGAATCTCACGAGGGTGAAACCGTGTAAAGAGGCTGTTTTGGGTCTTATGTTTGCAATTTAAGTAGCATAACAATGGCATGCTTTCACAATCATGCTGCTTTTCATTTGGTCACATATGTTCAATTTAAATAAGAAGCCGGAGGTTTCTTTTGCTCTAAGAAATATAAAATGGTGTCCGTGTGTAGACTTGATGCTTTCTATAATGACA
Source organism: Amblyraja radiata (assembly GCF_010909765.2). Lineage (NCBI taxonomy): Eukaryota > Metazoa > Chordata > Chondrichthyes > Rajiformes > Rajidae > Amblyraja > Amblyraja radiata. Next base: position 5,561,180 of record NC_045962.1, read on the forward strand.
ACATAACACTCTGCTACAAAGTGAGGTAAGGAGGCAAGAAGAAAGTAATTAATACAGTGCTCAAGGCAATTCATAGGCTTGATGGGGAAGAGTGTGGATCTCGACACAGAGAGAGTCATGCAACAAAAAATGTTTGAATGTAATCTTTGGAGGATAGGGATGGGTTGTGAGTTTGAGAGACAGTTAGTTCACCATGGGGGCATAGCCCAGGCTGGGAATTTCCTGGAGTACACATTCCTTGAGCTGTCCACTGCACGACTTCCGAGTTTTCAGTGGGATAACAATTGGGAGGCATCATTCAGAATCAGACATTTGAAGTCAAATTAAATCAATTTAAATGTCTTGTCACATGCACAAGTATGGCAAGGTACAGGTACAATGAGAATTCTTGCTTGCAGCAGCATCACTAGCACTCAGCCTCAGATAAATGCACAAAAACAAATAACACATACATTCTTTATTTGTTTAAGAAGGAACTGCAGATGCTGGTAGAATCTCACCAGGTAGACAAAAATGCTGGAGAATCTCAGCGGGTGAGGCAGCATCTATGGAGCGAGGGAAATAGGCAACATATCGGGTCCAAACCCTTCCCCAGAAGAAACCCTGAAGAAGGGTTTCGACCCGAAACATTGCCTATTTACCTCGCTCCATAGATGCTGCCTCACCCAATATTCTACTTGAATTCCCCAAGATTATTGTCTGCACTGAGCCCAGGACACAGCATCCAAACCAACCCACAAATGAAAGCTATAAGCAGTAATAGTGGTCCATTAAGTTAATAATATTGACATTTAAAACAATTTTGATGGACACCCCAAGAGTTAAAGGTGCATGTCATCATTCTTCAGCATTATTCAGCATGTCAGGGGTTATGGGGAGAAGGCAGGAGAATGGGGTTAGGAGGGAGAGATAGAACAACCATGATTAAATGATGGAGTGGACTTGATGGGCTGAATGGCCTAATTCTGCTCCTGTCACTTATGGACATGATCATTCCTCAATATCACCCCACATCCCTTCTATATGTTAGTGTTCACAGTGCTCAATTCTCTAATGGTGTCTTTGTTAGCTTTCTTAATCACTGGTTTTCTTAATCACGTTTGGTGCTAGGGTTTGAGTGGATCTTTGCCAATGCATTAATCATTTCACTGATGACAGATGAGATTTTGTCAACTACATTTAATATTTAATATTATTCTTTCAAACAGCAGTGAGCATGACTTTCAGATTTCATTAAGAAGTCACCGTTGTGCAAAATGTCAATTTTTCTACTGCTTCTTTTATTTAGTGAGATATTGTTACTGTGTGGAAGTGGTTGTGTAATATGTTTTGCCAGCATTTTTATACCTTTATTCCCTTCTATCTGCTATAAACAATTGCTTGTGTTGCCATAAGATACTGGGTAGCAGGATTACTTAAATGAAAGAACACAACAAATAAATTTGTTCCTTAATTACGTTGTGATAAACCATGGTATGTTATCGCTGTATTTTAAGCAAACCCAGATCTTTGATGCCGTCATTGCTGCCAAGCTGAAAAAATTGTGCTCTCAGCATTGAGTTCAATCCTTGGTCAGTCTGTGCAATCTGCCTCAGGGTTTGATCATTTCCACAAGAGGACAGATGTTCGCATTAACTGGTTGACCCAAATGCACAAAGAGGGTCTGAGTCGGCATTGTAACTTTGAATGAGCAGGAAGTAGTTCACATTCGTCTTGCATTATATGATCGCTCCTCCTATTCTGCTGCAGAAGCTAACCGTTGATACTGGGCTGCAGCTTCTTGAGTGTAGAGAAGGTTTCCACCGACCATGAGTGAGTGATTTCTGTGCTTGAACAAAGGCAAGTAGGTATTCTGGTTATAGACATAAAATGCTGGAGTCTTCTTCAGACTGAAGAAGGGTCTCAACCCAAAACGTCACCCAATCCTTCTCTCCAGAAGTGCTGTCTGTCCCGCTGAGTTACTCCGGCATTTTGTGTCGATCTTCAGTTTAAACCAGCATCTGCAGTTCCTTCCGATACAATTGGTATTCTGGCTGGTGGGCAGGTGGGGCGGGTAGGCAAGAATACTACATTTTTCCATCACCAATCACTCTCCCGAGCCGCAATAATTTTACATCTCCCTTGCCGACAACATTTTCATTAGGGAGGTGGTTAAAACTGAGCATTGAATCTCTGATTTAAAAAAAAACACAAAATGCTGGAGTAACTCAGCGGGTCAGGCAGCATCTCTGGTGAACTTTTCGGATCTGGACCCTACAGACTAAATGTTCGGGAGGGTGTGGGTGTGGGTGGGGGGGGGGGGGGGGGTGAGAAAGCTGAAAGAGAGGAGGGGCAGGACAAAGACTGTCTGGTAAAATGGTTTCTGGTAGGTAGATGGTGGTCAAAGACCAGAGATGAAAAAACAAAAGGTGTGAGACAAAAGGATTGAAGCGTTGCGAATCGTGAAGCCTGCAGAAGGAATGTTGTTGTAAGGGGAGGGGAGAAGTAGGTTCGAGTCCAGGTGAGGCACAGGGGAGTGGGTGGGAGGCATGTGGGGGAAGAAGAGAGAGTGGGAGAATTTTGTAGTTACCTAAAATTGGAGAATTCAATGTAGAAACAAGGAAGCGTGGTAGTCGGTAGGTTTGCGTCTACCATAAACTTACCGACATCCATTGTTATCTGAACTACACTCCCTCCCACCCTGCCTCTTGCAGAGATGCTATTCCCTACTTTCAATTCCTCCATCTCTGCTGAATCTGCTCCTAAGATGACACTTTCCATTCTAGGGCGTCCAAGATGTCACCTTTCTTTAGTAAACCTGGTTTCCCCACTTCTGTCACAGGTGGATCCCTCACCCGCGTCTCCTCGGTGTCCCGTAGTTCTGCCCTTGCTCCAGACGGAACAAGGACAGAGTTCCCCTGGCCATCGCCTTTCACCCCATCAGCTGCTGCATCCAACACATCATCCTCCGACATTTCCAGCACTTCCAATGTCATCCCACCACTTGTCCCATCTTCCCATCCACCCCTTTCCGCCTTCTGCAGAGACTGTTCCCTCCGCAACTCCTCGGTTCACTTATCCCTTCCCAATCCACTCCTTCCCCCAGGCACTTTCCCCTGTAACCGCATATAGGTGATGTAGCACCTGTCCCTATGCTTCATCCATCAGCTCCATCCAGGGTCCCCAGCGATCCTTCCAGTTGAGACAGAGGTTCACATGCGCCTCCTCTAACCTCATCTACTGCGTCCAGTGTTCCCAATGTGGTCGCCTGTACATCGGCGAGACCAAGCGGAGACACGGCGATCATTTTGCGGAACACTTGTACTGTATCCGCCAAGGCCCACTTTCAGTCTCGTAGTTCTGCCTTAGTCTTCATGTCACCCAGAATGAAAAATGACTGGCTTGATGAAGCAATAACTTTAGTGGAAGCTTTTGATGTCTCTTTCAATAGGTTCTCTTTCATACATTAACATATATTCTTCATATTTACATTATTCATGGTTTCCATGTCAAGCACATTACCTACCACCTGTTTCTGATGAACTTGTTCAATGACTGTTTTAATTTGCAAAAAAAGTTTTTCTGCTGATCAGATTTTTGTTTGGGGTGCTTTACACATTTCTGAAAGCACCTCTTCAATAATAGTGTTCCTCGTAGTTTTTCCTTGTGCAGCCTCACTTCCATCTGGTTTTTTTTTAAACCATGTGTTTCAGAATGTTGCTCTAGGCTAACTTGAGGTTATTTATTTTTAAACATGAGTCAAATTGGAGTGAGGAGAGTTGGCACAACTTCTGTCCAACTCAATTAGTGTGCCGTATCCCAAGGTAACTCAGCTTTTCCTCTCTTACTGGATGCTGTTTTTGCAAAACATACTTCACGCAATGTTCAGTTCAGTTTAGTTTATTGTCACGTGCACCGAGGTACAGTGAAAAGCTTTTTTTGCGTGTTAACCAGTCAACAGAAAGACAATGCATGATTACAACCGAGCCATTTACAGTGTATCGATACATGATAAGGGAATAATGCTTAGTGCAAGATAAAGCCAACAAAGATAGTCTGAGGGCCATCAAAGAGATAGTTGTTCAGCACTGCTCTCCGGTTGTGGTAGGATGATTCAGTTGCCTGATAACAGCTGGGAAGAAACTGTCCCTGAATCTGGAGGTGTGTGTTTTCACACTTCTAGACGCTTTGCCCAATGGGAGAGGGGAGAAGAGGGAGTGGCCAGGGTGCGACTCGTCCTTGATTATGCTGCTGGCCTTGCCGAGGCAGCGAGAGGTATAAATGGAGCTAATAGAAGGGAGATACAAATGCTGGAATATCTCAGCGGGACAGTCGGCGTCTCTGGAGAGAAGGAATGGGTGACGTTTCTGGTCGAGGCCCTTCTTCAGAAGGGAGGTTGGTTTGTGTGATGGTCTGGGCTGCGTCCACAATTCGCTGCAATTTATTTCGGTCTCCGACGGAGCTATTCCCAAAACAAGCTGTGATGTATGATGATAAAATGTTTTCTGTAGAAGATGCACCAGATGTGTATATGCACTAGAATCTTCTGGAGCAATCCATTTGTGGATCTTGCTGCAACCTAATTTATGACTGAAGTTAACATTCAAAGTATTTTTCCTTTATTTTGAGAATTATATAGGTTTGTAAAATGAATCACATGTAATCTGTAAGCAGGCAATAAAGAGTAGGTGACCATCTCTCATTGCTCTGGTGTTGGTGAAGGAATTGTATACCAATGTAAATACAGTTTTTCAATATAACATGCTAATTGAAATTAGTACTTTTATTTAACTTTCAAGAATACATGCTTGATTTTTTATTGTTTCGAAGAACTTCATTGAAATTTAGGTTTTGCTCACAGATCTGCTTTCTGCATTCTTTCTCAGTTTGTTATTATATTCTCTATCCTATTCCTCCTCACACATTCTTGTTGCACTTGCTCTTGCTCCCTGCCATTCCACTTGGCTCTCTCACACATGCTACCTCATTTCTTTTTAGGTAATCATTCTCAGGTAAGCCCATGTTTGTTGATGTCCTTGCGTCATAGAGAGTCATAGAGTGATACAGTGTAGAAACAGGCCCTTCGGCCCAACCTGCCTACATCGACCAACATGTCCCACCAACATGTCTGCACTAATCCCACATGTCTGCATTTGGTTCATATCCCTCCAAACCTGTCCTACCCATGTACTAACTGTTTCTTAAAGATTGGGTTAGTCCCTGCCTCAACTACCTCCTCTGGCAGCTTGTTCCATACACCCACCACCCTTTGTATGAAAAAGTTACCCCTCAGATTCCTATTAAAGCTTTTCCCCCTTCACCTTAAACCTATGTCCTCTGGTTCTCAAATTCCCTACTCAGGGCAGGAGGCTCTGTGCATCTACCGGATCTATTTCTCTCATGATTTTGTATACCTCTATAAGATCAAGCTTCAACCTCCTGCACTCCAAGGAATAGAATCCCAGCCTACTCCTATAGCTAGGAATAGAACCTCCCCCTATAGCTCACGCCTACTAGTCCTGGCAACATCCTCGTAAATCTTCTCTGTACCCTTTCCAGCTTGACAACATCTTTCCTATAACGTGGTGCCCAGAACTGAACAAAGTACACTAAACGCGCCATCAATGTCTTACATAACTGCAACAAGACCTCCCAACCTCTATACTCAATACTCTGACTGATGAAGGCCAATGCGCCAAAATCCATTTTGGCCACCCTATCTACCTGCGACTCCACCTTCAAGGAAACATGCACCTGCATTCCTCGATCCTCGATTCACCTACTCTGGGCAAGAGGCTCTGTGCATCTATCCAATCTATTCCTCCCATGATTTTATACACCTCTATAAGATCACCGCTCATCCTCCTGCGCTCCAAGGAATAAAGTCCCAATGATGTGATTCTCACTTGCAGATCAACCATCGGCAGTTGGTGCATTTATTTAGCCTCATCTTTATTGTGTGATATATTGTCATCATCTTGGTGGGGGGAGGGGGAAAGGGAGTGCAGAGTCAGCTCTGCGTACAAACCAGCTGGAAGAAACTTCCACAGCTGACCAAGCACAATCCCTGACTTTTACCAGCTGACAAAAGCCAAGGAAACTTCTAAACGTTCAAAATTGATTACTATCAATCAAACAATTAACATTTTAAAATTAGTGCAAATGAATAAACAAAACTTAAGGACTTAACATAACGAATATTTTTAAACATTGAAAATCAATTATTCTGAACAGATGCAAATGATCTAATAATTATCTTGTTGCCCCACTGTTAATTCTATTCATTCAAATGAATGAAGCCATTTTTCTCAGCAGGGGCTAGAAATCTGCAATAAAACAACATTGACTGGAACAATACAGATAGTCAGCCGACATCATGGTTAATGGAGGTTGAGGATATTGGTGGATGGTGGTATTTCTCCCTGGCAGTCTGTAACATGTGGCAGCAATTGGGGCTGAGACCTTTGCTTAATGTATGTAAATGACTGATGATCTGACTATTACGTTTTCATAAAACACAACCATGGGTAGAGTCATAGATAGTGTAGAAGTTACTTGAGGATACAGTGGAGCATAGAGCGTAGAAAGTTGGACAGAACAGTGGCAGATGGAATTTAATAAAGACTCAAATGGGAAGTCAAGCTGTAATTGGACAGAAATTTTAAATGATAGGTACGTTAGAAGATAGACACAAAACTGCTGGAGTATCTCAGCAGGACAGGCAGCAACTGAAGAAGGCTCTCGACCCAAAATGTCACCCATTCCTTCTCTCCAGAGATGCTGCTTGTCCCCACTGAGTTACTCAAGCTTTTTGTGTCTACCTTCAGTGTAAACCAGCATCTGCAGTTCCTTCCTACACAGGTACATTAGAGGTGCTGATGTGGAACGGGAACGTGGTGTGCAAGTTCAGAGCTCCTTGAAAGTGGCAACGCATATAGCTAGAGTGGTGAAGAAAGCATTTGGTATCTTTGACAATAGACAATAGACAATTAGTGCAGGAGTAGGCCATCCGAGCCAGCACCGCCATCTTCGCCTTCACAGGCTGAGACATTGAGAGTTAGAGCTGGGACGTCAGCTGCACAAGACATTTGAGTGCTATCCATGATTCTGGTCACACACCACAGAGAGGATGTGGTAGCAACAGAGAGAGTGGAGAAGAGAATCACCGGAATGGTGCCTGGAATGGAGGGCTGCAGTTGGAAGGAGACATTGGATAGGCTGGGATTGGAGGTCCAGACCCTTTTTCAGATAGAGTCTGAAGAAGGGTCACCCATTCCTTCCCTCCAGAGATGCTGTCTATCCCGCTGAGTTACTCCAGTTTTTTGTATCTATCTTCGGTTTAAACCAGCATCTGCTGTTCCATCCTACACACTTCAAGTTCCAAGGCATCCATATCACTCGCTACCTAATTTGATCCCATCGGATCTATTCTACAATTCTGCGCTGTCCTTTCTCTTTAACTTTCTAATTTTCCACTTAGCAGACCCACCACCTCCCTCCCCACCCAGCTCTTTCATTTAAAATCGTAGAATGCAAGCCCACAAAAGGATGAGCTGAGGTCCAAAACGAATGTAAATCACTTTCACCAAAGGGGAAACCTTTGATGACAAAAATAAGCAAACGTCAATGGTCAAAACCAATTGACGATGTAAACATCGAGATGGCTTTTTTAAAGACTAGTACGTGTGTCGGGTTATGGGGAGAAGGCAGGAGAATGAGGTTAGGAGGGAGAGATAGATCAGCCATGATTAAATGGCGGAGTAGACTTGTGTAAGAAGGAACTGCAGATGCTGGTTTAATCCGAAGATAGGCACAAAAAGCTGGAGTAACGCAGCGGGACAGGCAGCACCTCTGGAGAGAAGGAATGGGTGACGTTTCGGGTCCAGATCTGAAGAAGTCTTGACACATCACCCATTCCTATCCCGCTGAGTTACTCCAGCTTTTTGTGTCTATCGGCGGACTAGACTTGATGGGCCGAATAGCCTAATTTGGCTCCTATCACATATGACCTTATAACCTTAGTGCAACCTCAAAATTATATTTTGTACTCCTCCCAGTAAACAGTCTTTGGAGCTATTCAATGAAGGCTATACCATATAACGGTAAAAACACATTGTGTCCTTTTGTGTAATCAGATCCAGGTACATCAGAATTTGCCCATATTGCAGCAGTTTACATGTTATATGATTCTCCATTTACATTGATTTGTTTGCAGAAAGTTAATTTTGATATTTTATTCACACCAGGAAGAACTAATTGACCTTCATTAGGTTCTCTTGGGACAGAGAACAGTTTCTCCCACAAAGCTCCAAAGGGTGTGTTGAAGTGTGAAAGATAGCATTTGGTACAGCCCTGATATAGAAATGGTGTGTTACCCAAAGGTAGCTTAGAGTGAGAAATATCTAAAGCATCTCCAACCCAACGACACTTTCAAAATAATGACCGAATCTTGACTAGAAATGTTGAGAGGGCAAAGTATTATTTTAGATTAGTTGTAATTTAGAGATACAGCACGGAAACAGGCCTTTCGGCCCACCGAGTCTGCACCAACCAGCGATCCCCGCACACTAACACTATCCACATATGAAATGCTCGGAGAAGGAGAAAGAGGTGCAGCGCACAGGCCTTGAAACTGGTGAGACGCAGGAGGAGCCCGGCCAGGACTCACCCCACAGAGCCCAGTCCCTCCAAACACTAGAGTCTCCCAACCCCTGCAGAGTAGTTATTAAGATGGCTGATCCGTGGGCGGTTGCTGCTGGGATGCAAGTCGAGGCCTGATCAACCCCGGCTGGGTCGCCTGGGCGAGGGTGTCTGATGTTGTGAGACCCAAAACACACGATGACCCCAGATCACATCACTGAGGATGAGTCCCAGCGCATCTAGAAGATGTATATTTTGCACACAGACTAGGGACAATTTTACATTGACACCAAGCCAATTAACCTGCAAACCTGTATGGCTTTGGAGTGTGGTAGGAAACTGAAGATCTCGGAGAAAACCCACGCAGGTCACGGGGAGAACGTACAAACTCCGTACAGACAGCACCCATAGTCAGGATCGAACCAGGGTCCCTGGCGCTGTAAGGCAGCAACTCTACCGCTGTGCCACCGTGCCGCCCTATCTGTTTCTGATTATTGTTCAAATGTTTGACATAGACATAGACATAGAAAATAGGTGCAGGAGGGGGCCATTCGGCCCTTCGAGCCAGCACCACCATTCATTGTGATCATGGCTGATCATCCCCAATCAATAACCCGTGCCTGCCTTCTCCCCATATCCCTTGATTCCACTCGCCCCTAGAGCTCTATCTTAACTTTCTCTTAAATCCATCCAGTGATTGGGCCTCCACTGCCCTCTGTGGCAGGGAATTTACACAAATTTGCCTTGAATGCAACTCAGTGATGTTGCATCACTCAGTCCTGATAATTCATCACCCAATTTGGGAGATAAGCCATTAGGTTACTGGATGAATTCTCCTTTTAAACTGCAAGTGCTGATGTAGACGGAAAGAAACTAGCTTGAGGAAGTGCGAGTCAGATTTAACGCACTTAGGTATTTTCAGTCATCAATGAAGAGCCAGAGAATTTTCCACCAAAATAGTTGTGCACATTCTATTATTTAAAAATAGCTCATGTTTCAAAGCTTGAGTTACTCACTATGATTAGATGATTATCGGGGATTTCGCATATACTTTTTCAGCACTTAGCTTATTGCCTTGATTTCTTTGGACACCGAGTTGATTATGATTGTAATGGTGAGCTGCAAATTTGGATGATGATGATGATATATTATTGTCACTTGTACCTCGGCTTACAATGCTTTTCACTGTACCTCGGCACACGTGACAATAAACTAAACTAAGGTACAGTGAAATTATTTGTGTTTTGTATACAAAGTACACACAATGGGCCTCTTAATTTAAACATCAGTTCAAGTTATTTCTGAAGTTGGGTGGGTGGGGAATTGACTAACAGTATAGGTAGCTCAGTGTTGCTGTAGTCTTGATAATCAGATACCCACACAAACCAGCATTTACAGACATTTCCGATATTAATTATGATACAGTACAAATTAGAGATGATATTCTACAGAGATATACACAAAATGCTGGAGTAACTCAGCGGGACAGGCAGCATTTCTGGAGAGAAGGAATGGAAGACGTTTCGGGTTGACCCTTCATCGAGAAGAAGGGTCTCGATCTGAAACGTCACCCATTCCTTCTATCCAGAGATGCTACATGTCCTGCTGAGTTACTCCAACATTTTGTCTTCAGTTTAAACCAGCATCTTCGGTTCCTTCTTACATCCGACAGAGATGCTGACTTTTGTGAAAAATGCAACATTTGGTAACATTTATTTTGCTTTATTTTGACTCTTCCCAAGTGGCTGTTTTCATCCTAGCCACATGAGAGATGACAGATTTTAATTAATGCCATCACTTCCTTGGTGAGACACCATCGCTTGGTGAAACCAAGTAATAGATCGGGTGACAGTTAGATATCAATCTGAGAGGAGCTCAATGCGTTCAATGCTCACTTTGAAAGTGAGAACATCGATGTACCTTCTGGGGCTCCCATAGCCTCAATGCCACTGTAATCTCAGTCACCAAGGCCAAAGTTGCAAGGATCTGCTTAAGGGTGAACGCACAGAAGGCTGCTGCTTTATTAAAACCTGCACCGGCCAACTTGCTGGAGTTTTTGCAGACATTTTCAACCTCTCATTACTAAGGCCTGCGGTTCCCACCCATTTAAAAAGAACATCAATAAAACCAGTGCTCAAGGCGACATGCATCAGTGACCATCTGTGGTGATGATGTTCTTTGAAGATTGGCTATGATGCATGTCAACTCCTGCCTTAGTAAGGACCTAGACCTACTACAATTTGCCTACTGCTATAACAACTTTACATTTGGCCACACAACCACCATTGTGGATGAATAAGGGGTAATAGTCGGAGTACAGGAGACAGATTGTTAATTTGATTGAATGGTACCCGGACAACAATTTTGTTCTCAGTTTTATGGACCTGTCCTACTATACGAGTTTACCCAAGAGCTCTCCCGAGTTTAAAAAAACCTTGTGGTAAGCACGTAGAATGTACATTGCGGGTACGTCGGAGCTTGGGACGTCTCTTAGCGGCTCGTAACGCTAACGGCAGGTACTCGGGAAACGCGGGAAGACTCGTGAAGATTTTTCAACATGTTTAAAAATGTCCACGAGAGCCCCGAGAGCCCCGAGTACCCACGAGCGACTATTACCGTAATTCTCCGAGTTTGAATCAGGGGAAACTCGGGAGAACGTGTGGGACAGACCCATTAGTAAGACAGAGGAGCTGATTGTTTATTTACCTTGTGAAGAATGATTGTACACCTACCTTAGCTAACAGTTTGTGTAGGGTATGATTTTTCTCTTTGGCAAAGGACAAAGGCTTTTGTTACAAGGAAAGCCTATGGAAATGCTGTCCCAAAAATTGTAGAGAAAGCAAGAGAGAATGTTTGTAATAGAAAGTCCCCATGTGGAATCGTCCTAATTCAAGTGTTTTGTTTTAAATCAGATGTTTGTTAAAGTAAATGAAATGGAATCATCCTACCACAACCAGAGAGCAATGCTGAACTGCTATCTACCTCTTTGGCGACCCTCGGACTATCCTTGACTGGACTTTGCTGGCTTTACCTTGCAATAAACGTTATTCCCTTATCATGGATCTGTACACTTAACAAAAGCTTTTCACTGTACCTCGGTAAATGTGAGAATAAACTAAATGGAGTTAAAGTCATGCAGCATAGTGACAGGCCCATCAGCCAACCATGCTGATCATCGGATACCTATCTACACTGTACACCTATTCACACACTTCACAGTGTACAAAATAGATTCATTAATCAAACTCACCTTGTGGATCTTTGGCTGCAAGTTTAGGACAGACCATGAAGTGATGAGACTGTTGCACAGATATAGAATATGACAGCAGAAAAGGTGGAACATTTCAGTAGGTTGCCAATTTCTGTGTGACTAAGGTCAGAAGAGACTCTTTTTTCAAATTCCTTGCATCTTTAATGTTGGCTTTTTAAAAAAAATATTTGAGCTTTGCAAAATGTTTTTCAGCCTCCGAATCATGTTTTCAAATGTAATCATTGTTTTGTGACAGATTCCTATGAATAATAAATGCAGCATCTAAATAATTGATCACTTTGGTGAAAATGATAGGGACGAATAGGGCGGCATGGTGGCGCAGTGGCGGTACAGTTGCTGCCTTGCAGCGCCAGAGACTTGGGTTCAATCATGACTACGGGTGCTGTCTGTCCGGAGTTTGTACCTTCTCCCCGTGACCTGCGTGGGTTTTCTCCGAGTTCTCCGGTTTCCTCCCACACTCCAAAGACATATTGACTTGGTATAATTGTAAATTGCCCCTAGTGTGCGTAGGATAGTGTAAGTGTGCGGGGATCGTTGGTCGGCATGGACTTGGTGGGCTGAAGGGCCTGTTTTTGTGCTATATCTCTAAACTAAATCATCACCAATGCTCTCATTTTGACGAACCTACTACATCCGGTGTTACCAATGTGGTTCCCTGTACATCAGTGAGACAAAGCGATGCTGTCAGGAATGAAATAAAGATTATCCGTAGCATCCACTGGAAAATTGAGTATAATGAACCCATGTTTAAGGAAGAACTGCAGATGCTGGAAAAATTGACAAAAATGCTGGAGAAACTCAACGGGTGAGGCAGCATCTGTGGAGCAAAGGAATAGGTGACGTTTCGGGTCGAGACCCTTCTTCAGTGATGTGGGGGTGGGTAGGAGGGAAGAAGAAAGAAAGAGGCGGAGACAGTAGTCTGGGAAGGGGAGGGGAAGGAGGGAGAAAGCAAGGACTCCCTGAAATTAGAGAAGTCAATGTTCATACCGCTGGGGTGTAAACTGCCCAAGCAAAATATGAGGTGCTGCTCCTCCAATTTACGGTGGGGCTCACTCTGGCCATGGTGGAGGCCCAGTACAGAAAGGTCGGATTCGGAATGGGAGGGGGAATTGAAGTGCTGAGCCACTGGGAGATCAGGTTGGTTAATGCGAACTGAGCGGAGGTGTTGGGCGAAGCGATCGCCAAGCCTGCGCTTGATCTCACCGATGTAGAGCAACTGACATCTAGAGCAGCGAATGCAATAGATGAGGTTGGAGGAGATGCAGGTGAACCTCTGCCGCACCTGGAAAGACTGCTTGGGTCCTTGGATGTAGTCAAGGGGGGAGGTAAAGCGACAAGTATAGCATTTCCTGTGGTTGCAAGAGAAAGTACCAGGGGAGGGGGTGGTTTGGGTGGGAAGGGATGAATGGACCAGGGAGTTACGGAGGGAGCAGTCTCTGCGGAAAGCCGAAAGGGGAGGAGATGGGAATATTTGGCCAGTGGTGGGATCCCGTTGGAGGTGGCGAAAATGTCGGAAGATTATCTGTTGCATGTGACGGCTGGTAGGGTGGAAGGTGAGGACAAGGGGGATTCCATCCTTATTACGAGTGGGGGGATGGGGAGAGAGAGCGGAGCTAAGAGATATAGAGGAGACCCTGGTGAGAGCCTCATCTATAGTCGAAGAGGGGAACCCCCGTTCCCTAATTAATGAGGACATCTCCGATGCCCTGGTTTGGAACACCTCATCTTGGGTGCAGATGCGGCGTAGACGGAGGAATTGGGAGTAGGGGATGGAGTCCTTACAGGAAGCAGGTTGGGAAGAAGTATATTCCAGATAGCCCTGGGAGTCAGTGGGTTTGTAGTAGTTGTTGATCAGTAGATGCGATGGAGATAGTGAGGTCTAGAAAGGGTAGGGAGATGTCGGAAATGGTCCTGGTGAATGTGAGTGCCGGATGGAAGTTAGTGGTGAATAATGCCCCCATATAATGTAACCAGTGATTTGTGGCAAAAAAGGAAAAAAGGCATGAATTGCCATGTGTTACAACCAGCACATTGATTGCTATGTGTTACAACCAGCACAGCAATTGGCATTGCTCCAGTCCACCAGCAGCCTCACAGAAATGGATACTCATCGACCTTCACTCAATTATCAAAACGTTGCTTCACTTGCGCTACAAAAATGAATCAGGGTGTGCACAATGTTAGGACTACCACTTAATGATGTAGTGTCCTTCTAATGATATTATATACTTCTGCAATTCCTCATAACCTTTCAATGTAATTGAATCTAGCCTTGTTTCTGCTGGCAGCACATTGATCCTAATCTTCTTTGTCCCATTCCTCCACGGCTATGATGGCCGTTTGTCGGCACTGGGCCTGTGCTCGCTGGAGTTTAGAAGGATGAGGGGAGACCTCATTGAAACTTAGCGAATTGTGAAAGGCTTGGATAGAGCGGATGTGGAGAGGATGTTTCCACTCGTGGGAGAGTCTAGGACTCGAGGTCATAGCCTCAGAATTAGACATTCTTTTAAAAAAGAGATGAGGAGAAATTGATTTAGTCAGAGGGTTGTGAATCTGTGGAATTCTTTGCCCCAGAAGGCTGTGGAGGCCAAGTCAGTGGATTTAAGGCAGACATAGATAGATTATTGATTAGTACAGGTGTCAGGGCTTATGCGGAAAAGGCAGGAGAATGGGGTTAGGAGGGAAAAATAGATCAGCCATGATTGAATGGCGGAGTAGATTGAAAGGTGGGCCGAATGGTCTAATTCTACTCCAATCATTTACGACCTTATCACATACACACACACACACGCAGACAGGGAGATGCAGAAACACACACACACACAGACGGACAGAGAGACGCACACACATGCAGAGACACACACATACATAATTCTTTATTTCTTTCTAATTTGACGGTTTCCTTTTTCACAATTCCTTTATTGGTTTATCTGCCTCGGTGTGTGAGTTGAACTGTTGGAACTCTCAAAGGCTCAAGAACCAGATGTTTTGGTGATTTTGTTATCAATTTATATTTCTTCCAATTTGCAGAGGTCTAAAAATGAAATTTCCAACGCAGGACCACCTACTTGCTGATCACCACCTGCAAATCCTAATGCCGTTCCTTTATTTAAGAAGGGAACTAGTGAGATTCCATGGGAATTATAGGCTCATGATCATCATGTCAGTGGTAGGGAAGCTATTGGAGAGGATTCTTTAGGATAGGATTTTCCCGCATTTGGAAGAGAATGGGTTATTGGGGACAGTCAGCATGGCTTTGTACATGGCAGGTCATGTCTAACTGACCTTCTTTGAGGAGGTGACGAAGATGATCGATGAAGGTAGGGTAGTGGCTGATGTCCACATGGATGTTAGTAAGGCATTTGATAAAGTCTCCATTGTAGGCTGATCTAGAAGATTGAGATGCACGGGTCAACAGTGACTTGGCTGTATGGATTCACAATCACAATCATAATCATACTTTATTAGCCAAGTATGTTTTGCAACATACGAGGAATTTCCTTTGCCAAGTCAGTCAAACAAATAAAAAGCAACGGAACACACAAAACACATTTTAACATAAACATCCACCACAGTGACTCCTCCACATTCCTCACTGTGATGGAAGGCAAAAAAAAGTCCAAACTCTTCCCTTTGCTCTCCCGCGGTCGGGGGCCTTGAGCCCTCCGTTGATGGGATGATCTTGACTCCAGTAGCTGGCGGTGGGCCCTCTGCGTCGAGACGATCAGCTCCTGCATTGGGGGGATGTCAGCTCCCCCGCGCCGGATGATCGAACCCAGCATCGGGGCTGGTCGAACCTTCCGCGATGTTGGAGCTCCCGACATCCACGGCCTCTCCCGAGACTGCGAGCTCCCGATGTAAAGTCCACGGTTGGAGTGATCCCAGGCAAGGGATTAACTCCGATGTAAGTCCACACCCTGCGATGGGGCCCAAGGTCAGTCCGAGTAGGCCTCCATAACTGGCTCACTGTTAGAAGACAGAGATTATGGTGGAAAGACAATATTGAGGCTGGAGGTCTGTGACCAGTGGGGTTCTGCAGGAATCTGTGCTGGGAGCTCTGCTGTTTGTTATGCAGTGGCTTGCAAAAGTTTTCATACCCCTTGAACTTTTCCACATTTTGTCACGTTACAACCACAAACGTAAATGTATTTTATTGGGATTTTATGTGATAGACCAACACAAAGTGGTGCATAATTGTGAAGTGGAAGGAAAATGATACATGGTTTTCAATTTTTTTTACAAATAAAAAACTGAAAAGTGTGGCGTGCAAAAGTATTCAGCGCCCGAGTCAATACTTTGTAGAACCACCTTTCGCTGCAATTACAGCTGCAAGTCTTTTGGGGTATGTCTCTACCAGCTTTGCACATCTAGAGACTGAAATTTTTGCCCATTCTTCTTTGCAAAATAGCTCAAGCTCAGTCAGATTGGATGGAGAGCGTCTGTGAACAGCAATTTCAAGTCTTGCCAGAGATTCTCAATTGGATTTAGGTGTGGACTTTGACTGGGCCATTCTAACACATGAATATGCTTTGATCTAAACTATTCCATTGTAGCTCTGGCTGTATGTATAGGGTCGATGTCCTGCTGGAAGGTGAACCTCCGCCACAGTCTCAAGTCTTTTGCAGACTCTAACAGGTTTTCTTCCAAGATTGCCTTGTATTTGGCTCCATCCATCTTCCCATCAACTCTGACCAGCTTCCCTGTCCTTGCTGAAGAAAAGCATCCCCACAGCATGATGCTGCCACCACCATGTTTCACAGTGGGGATGGTGTGTTTAGGGTGATGTGCAGTGTTAGTTTTCCGCTACACATAGCGTTTTGCATTTAGTCCAAAAACTTCAACTTTGGTCTCATCTGACCAGAGCACCTTCCTCCACATGTTTGCTGTGTCCCCCACATGGCTTGTGGCAAACTGCAAACGGGACTTCTTATGGCTTTTTTTCAACAATGGCTTTCTTCTTGCCACTCTTCCATAAAGGCCCGATTTGTGGAGTGCACGACTAATAGTTGTCCTGTGGACAGATTCTCCCACCTGAGCTGTGGATCTCTGCAGCTCCTCCAGAGTTACCATGGGCCTCTTGGCTGCTTCTCTGATCAATGCTCTCCTTGCCCGGCCTGTCAGTTTAGGTGGACAGCCATGTCTTGGTAGGTTTGCAGTTGTGCCATACTCTTTCCATTTTCGGATGATGGATTGAACAATGCTCCGTGAGATGTTCAAAGCTTGGGATATTTTTTTATAACCTAACCCTGCTTTAAACTTCTCCACAACTTTATCCCTGACCTGTCTGGTGTGTTCCTTGGGCTGCATGATGCCGTTTGTTCACTAATGTTCTCCAACAAACCTCTGAGGCCTTCACAGAACAGCTGTATTTATACTGAGATTAGATTATACACAGATGGACTCTATTTACTAATTAGGTGACTTCTGAAGGCAATTGGTTGCACTGGATTTTATTTAGGGGTATCAGAGTAAAGGGGGCTGAATACTTTTGCATGCCACACTTTTCAGTTTTTTATTTGTAAAAAAATTTGAAAACCATGTATCATTTTCTTTCCACTTCACAATTATGCGCCACTTTGTGTTGGTCTATCACATAAAATCCCAATAAAATACATTTACGTTTGTGGTTGTAACGTGACAAAATGTGGAAAAGTTCAAGGGGTATGAATACTTTTGCAAGCCACTGTATATATGAATGACTTGGACATAAACATGAATGGGTTGCTTAGTAAGTTTGCAGATGACCCCAAGATTCCCTTGGGTCGCGGTCTGTGAGGAAGGTTGCCAAAGTGCATGGCAGGAGATAGATCAGCAACAGAAATGGGCAGAGAAATAGTAGATGGTATTTAATCTAAGCAAGTGTGAGGTGTTGCACTTTGGAAGGTCAAATGTAATGAGAATATATACAATTGGTGGCATGACTTTTAACAGCATTAATGTACAAAGTGATCGTGTAGTCCAAGTCCATAACTCACTAAAAGTGGTAACAGAAGTCGATACAGTGGTAAAGAAGGCATATCGTATGCTCATGGGCGGAAATCCTGGGTGGGATGGGTGGGACACGTCTCTCCCATGTTTTGAGAGGTGGGGGACAACCCCACCCCCCACATGTTTTGTAATCCGGATTATGAAATCCGGTGAAAAACAATCTATTAAAATCTCCGCATTCCGCGAGACAGTGGGGGTGCCACTGTTAAGCGCTTGTTAAATGTCTCTATTAACATCGTATTAACACAATGTGTCACCAATTGTGTTTTGACCTTCAAGTATTACTGAGAATTTATTAACTATCTGCTGCAATTACCATTTGAACTAATTGGATGTATTTGTGGATGGGAAAGATTTAAACGGGTATCGGATTTAAACAGGTCAGGCCATTTATCCCCCACCTCCCCCACTCCTCACCCCCCCTTTCCCCCCCAGTATCCCTCCCGACCCCCACCGCCCTCCTCGCCCTCTATTCCCCACTCCCTACCTCCCCCAGTCCCCCCTCCTCTCCCTCTATTCTCCTTCCTCACCCACCTCCCTCCTCACCTCCCCCACATTCCTGCCCCCTCCCTCCCTACCCCCTCCTCTCTCGCAATCCCCCCCACACTCCCTCACCAGAATTTTTCCCCACTTCTCCTCCCCTCCCCCCAATCCCTCCCTCACCTCTCCCTCCTCTCCTTTCCCCTACCCTCAGTCATTCCCTCCCTCCCTCTTTCCATAATTCCTCTCCCCTCCCTACCCCCTTCCTATCTCTCAATCGCCCACCTCCCCCACTCCTCACCTCCCCATAACCTCCACAACCTCTCCCTCCTCACCTCCCCCTTTTTCCCCTCACCCTCCCTACCCCCTCCTTTTCATCATCCCCCACTCTCCTTCCTCACCCCCCCAGGATCTCAAGGTTACAGCAGTTGGCCTCAGAGTCGGCCAGGCTCTGGGCGACGCAGCCCCAGCCGTGCTCCAGCCATGCTCCATCCGGCGGTAATGCACAAATTCTGCTCGCTCCGCACCTTCAGCTTTATTCTCCCTGCCGGTGAGTGACCGAGGACCCGGCCAATCGGTGCAGCGATGGTTCACCTGAAGGGGCGTCGCCATCCCAGCCTGGTTGTCGCCGTCCTGGGTGACTGACAGGAGAAGAGACCAATCTGCCTAGCGGTGACAGGCAGGAGAGGGGACCAATCTGCACATGCACGATTTTAGGATTCTTAAACCTAAATAACTTTTAAACTATACCATCGGTCGGAATAAAACTTGTTGCACTTGGGCACAGGGGAATGGTGAATAAGGTGGCGAAAAATCATAGCGCCATCGTGTACCATTTTTGCGCAAATTGAAAAACCACGCAAACCGGAAGAGCACAAGATCAGTTTTAGTGATGTATAGATAGATATAATGGCATTGAAGGTCCTAGAAGGCGAAAATAACTCAGAAGATCCCCAGATTTTTAGAAAATATATTTCAACCACAAAACAATCATATGGAATTCAATGCAAATATAGATAATTTATTTCCCAGTCTGGAATTGGAGCAAAGCTTGAGGATCAAAGGGCCGGCACGGTGGCGCAGCGGTTTTGTTGCTGCCTAACAGCACTTGCCGTGCTGGAGACCCGGGTTCGATCCTGACGACGGGTGCTGTCTGTACCGAGTTTGTACGTTCTCCCCGTGATCTTTGTGGGTTTTCTCTGGGACAATAGACAATAGGTGCAGGAGTAGGACATTCGCCCCTTCGAGCCAGCCCCGCCATTCAATGTGATCGTGGCTGATCATCCCCAATCAGTACCTCCTTCCTTCCCTAACCCCATATCCCCTGACTCCGCTATATTTAAGAGCCCTATCTAGCTCTCTCTTCCCTACCATTCCTTGACCTCACTATCTCCATTGCAGGTGATAGACTTCTGACTGACATCCACTATAAACCTACTGACTCCCATGGCTATTTGGACTACACTTCTTCCCACCCTGCCTCCTGTAAGGACTCCATCCCCTACTCCCAATTCCTCCGTCTACGCCACATCTGCTCCCAGGATGAGGCGTTCCACACCAGGGCATTGGAAATGTCCTCATTCTTCAGGGAACGGGGGTTCCCCTCCTCCACCATAGATGAAGCTCGCACCAGGATCTCTTCCATACCCCGCAACACTGCTCTCTCTCCCCATCCCCGCACTCGCAACAAGGGCAGAGTCCCCCTAGTCCTCACGTTTCACCCCACCAGCCGTCACATAAAACAAGTAATCCTCCATCAGTTTCGCCACCTCCAACGTGACCCCACCACTCGCCACATCTTTTCATCTCCCCCCATGTCTGCCTTCCGCAAAGACTGGTCCCTCCGTAAGTCTCTTGTCAATTCTTCCCTTCCCTCCCGTACCACCCCCTCCCCGGGCACTTTCTGTTGCAACGGCAAGAGATGCAACACCTGTCCCTTTACCTCCCCCCTCGACTCCATTCAAGGACCCAAGCAGTCATTCCAGGTGCGACAGAGGTTCACCTCATCTCCTCCAACCTCATCTATTGCATCCGCTGCTCTAGATGTCAGCTGATCTACATCGGTGAGACCAAGGGTAGGCTTGGCGATCGTTTCGCCGAACACCTCCGTTCGGTCCGCAATAACCAACCTGACCTCCCGGTGGCTCAGCACTTCAACTCCCCCTCCCATTCCCCATCCGACCTCTCTGCCCTGGGTCTCCTCCATGGCCAGAGCAAGCAACACCGGAAATTGGAGGAACAGCACCTCATATTCTGCTTGAGAAGTCTGCATCCTGCGGGCATGAACTTGAATTCTCCCAATTTTGTTAGCCCTTGCTGTCTCCTCCCATCCCTCAGCCTTCGGGCTTCTCCTCCTCCTTTTTCCTTTCTTCCCCCCGCCCCCCCCCCCCCCATCTGTCTGAAGAAGGGTTTCGGACCGAAACGTTGCCTATTTCCTTTGCTCCATAGATGCTGCTGCACCCACTGAGTTTCTCCAGCATTTATGTGTACCTTCAATGGAAAGGAGGTTGGTTTGTGTGATGGTCTGGGCTGCGTCCACAATTTGCTGCCATTTCTTGCTGCCTTGGATGGAGCTGTGATCCCGGTAAAATGTTTTTTCTGGTGCATGGCTTCCTTATTCTGAGCGCATTAGTATCAACATTTTCTTTTTTAAATGCATTTGCTGGGAAGTTGTTATTTAATCTATTTAACTACAACAACATGGAATTGAGGAGGCAATATCTATTCTGCAGTTCCTTTGTTGAGGAATTGCGTCAACCATTAATTACACACGGCAGAAATGGTGCAAAGTTGCAATTTCCTTTTGTTCCCTAGATTGACAAGCTCCTCTTTGGTCAGACGTGTTTTGCATTGAGAAACTGGGGCTTAAATTATATAGCTAACATTCAAAAACACCCCCTTTTTAATGGTGCAGCTGCTTAAAATGAAACACTGAGGCACATCTGGTCTCTGAGTAACTATGTAAATGTATCACCCCAATCCCAGGCGGTTGCAAATACAGCTTCATCGCCAGGGATAGTCAGTCAAAAGAGAGCATTTAGCCTTTTCATTCAAAATCCTGTATGCAAGCATTTATTATTGATCGTTATGAAGCCTTTTTGTAAAGCTGGTGGTTTAGTTTGACGGAAGGCCCCAGTTAATCTTGTTTCTCTTTTCAATTACTGTTCGTAAGATCTATTGGTGTACATTACTGGTAGAGCAAAAATCTTTACCGACACAGACAACACCGGCACAGAAATCCTGATTACAGGAGATGCAAGCATCATCAGTTTTATATAGAAATTGAGGACAGAAATTGACGTATGGTTTACGGGAGAAGACCTGTGGTGCAGAATGAGAGTGAGAGATGAGAATTTAGATTGAGACTCAATGGCCAGATAATCAGTGCTCATAGTTGTGAGGAAGGACTTGCTCAGCAGCCTCTGTATCTGCACGCATGCAGACGTGTTAAATGAGAGTTGGCTGTAAATTAATTACATGGAAGATGAATATGGAATTTTAGGACTGCAACAGATTTTTTTTAATAGTCAACGCTCTATTTTCAGATGAGTTTAGTTTAGAGATATTGTGCGGAAGCAGGACCTTCGGCCCACCAAGTCTGTGCTGACCAGTGATCCCCGTACACTAGCACTACCCTACACACTCAATTCAATTCAACTTTATTGTCATTGCACAGATACAAGTATAGGTACAACGAAATGCAGTTTAGCGTCTGGTCATAGTCATAGTGCAAGATAGGAATTAAAAAAAATACAGAACAAGCATACATTAGAGTAAGAAGAGTACTGGTTAACAATGTGGATGGAGAGACCAAAGATATCTAGCGACGGGACTCCGAGTTCAGCAATGTAAGTGTGTTGTTGAAAAAGCTGTTCCTCATCCTGCTAGTTCGAGACCTGAGGCTCCTGTACCGCCTCCCTGATGGGAGGAGGGCAAACAGTCCATGGTTAGGGTGAGAGGGGTCCTTGATGATCTTCCTGGCCCGTCTCAGACACCGTTTTCGGTGGAGGGCATCCATGGCAGGGAGCGGGGAACCGATGATGTGCTGAGCGGTTTTCACCACCCGTTGTAGTGCCTTCCTATCCGCTGCGGTGCAACTGCTGTACCATACACTGGGAACAATTTACAATTTTTACCGAAGCCAATTAATCTACAAACCTGCACATCTATGGAGTGTGAGAGGAACCGAAGAACCTGGAGAAAACCCACATGGTAATGGGGAGAACGTACAAACTCTGTACAGGCAACACCCGTAGTCAGGATCGAACCAGGGTCTCTGGCGCTGTAAGGCAGTAACTCTACCGCTGTGCCACCATGCCTCATAATGATTTTGGTGTTTGCAGTGAATGCATAATGTTGATTTAGTTTTATTTAGTCGCCTCGAAAGTTTTAATGACATTCATAAAAACCTATCTTGAGGTTTGCGTTAAATGATGACAAAGGGAACATTTTTCTTTGTGGAGCTCTTTCGCAAACTGCGGGTCTAATGGTGGCATCCAGTTTTTCTTTTTGCATTTCCAGGTGTGCAATAACTGGAGCTGCAGGGATTCTGAACCAGCTGTGGAATTGTCGCATCTAATTATTGACGCCTGCACATTGATAAATATTTAACTGCTTCAGTGTCTGAATATCGACAAAAATTGTTTTTTGTATTGGTTAAATGATGATATGCTTCTGGTTGTACATATGGTGCTTAAACGGTACTGTCAATGTGGTAGGAATTGAAATAGAACATAGAGATGTATGGCACAGCAGCGGGCTCTTCAGTCCACAATGTCTGGTGCTGAACCTAGTGCCGAGATAAACTAATTTCATCTGCCTATGCATTACCACACTTCTCCATGCCCAGCATGCCTAAATGTTTTTTAGGTTGGCACATGGATATAGAAGCAGATACAACCATAGTTATATCTGCCTCTACCACCACCACTGGCTTTGCATTCCAGTCACCCACCAACTTTGCACCTCACACCTCACACCTTTGCCCCTCTGGTCTTTGACATTTCTACCCTGAGAAAAAGGATCTGACTGTCTACCCTATCAACACCACTCAAAATGTTATATACTTTTATCAGGTGTTCCCTCAAACTCCCTGTCCCAGAGAAAAGAATACGAGTTTGTCCAACCTCTTCTGCACCCTCTCCAAAACCTCCACATCCTTCCAGCAATGTGGCGAACATAACTGTATGCAATACTCAAAATGCAGCCAAACCAAAGTCCTAGAAAGCTGCATCATGACTTACTGACATTTATACTCAGTGGCCCAACGAAAGAAGGAAAGCATGCCATATGCCCCATCTACTTGTGTGGCAACCCTCTGCACATCACAACTATTAAGTCAAAGTTCAAGTGTACCAGTGAGAGTACAGTGTACCGTGTACCGGTGCTCGTCCGCGTCAGCATGCCGTGAGGGGGGGAGAAGAACAATGGAGGACCCTGCGTGGGGGGACCACCATGAGGGGGGTGGGGGGGAGGAGAACAAAACACAATGGGCACCCGGCGTGGAGGAACCGCTGTGAGGAGGGGGACAAAAGGAGGAGCCGGCTTACTTTGTTACTTTGTCAGCGCCGTAGGTGGCTGCTATTTGTACACCTTGTGTATGCAAGCAAAGAATTTCACTGTGCCTTGTTACATGTGACAATGAAGTATTCCATCCCATTCCATGCCTTCCCCTTCCATTTGACCTACCAATATGCAACAACTCACACTTGCTTGGATTAAACTCCATCTGCCATTTTTCTGCCCATTCTGCAGTTGACATACTGTATTCCACTGTATGCTTTGACGGCCTTCTAGACCGTCTGCAACAATAGCAATATAGGTGTCATCTGCAAACGTAGTAATCACCCATATACATTTTTTTCCCACTCCCCCCCACATCAGTCTGAAGAAGAGTCTCCACCCGAAACATCGCCTATTCCTTCTCTCCATGCTGCCTCACCCGCTGAGTTTCTCCAGCATTTTTGTCTACCGTACATTTTTATACGTCATTTATATACATCATAAACAACAAAGGTCCCAGCACAAACCCCTGCAGAACTTGACTGATCACAGATCAGAATATTGTCACAGAATATTGTCATTCCATAACAATCCTGTGTCTTCTATGAGTCAGGTAGTTCTGAATCCATGCAACCAAGTCACTTTAGATCCCATGCATCTTAATCTTCTGGATCAGCCTACCATGAGGGACTTGATCAATTGGCTTACTAAAATCCGCGTAGACAATATTCATTGCCCTGCCAAATCGATCACCTTTGTCACTTCCTCGAAAATCTGTATCAAGTAGGTAAGACTTGACCTGCCATGTACAAAACCATACTGACTAACCCTAATTAGACCATTCCCTTTCAAATGGGAATTCTATCCTGAAGAATCCTCTCCAGTAGCTTCCCTACCACTGATGTGAAGCTCACTGGCCTATAATTCCCTGGGTTCTGTTTACTTCCCTTCTTAAACAAAGGAACAACATTGAGTACATTCCTGTCTTCCGACACCTTGCCAGTGGCTGGAGAAGACTCAAAGATCTTCATCACGGCTCCCGCAAGTTCCTCTCTTGCCTCAATAACTTTAACAATAAATACCACGAGGCCCTCGGACCTTACCCACAGAATAAAATCTATATAATACATATAGCTATGTTGAAATGTATTCATTAATAAGAGTGGGTATAATATCATTGCAAAAGAGCTTTTGAAATTCAATAGAATGTTGCTGCACACCAATCACAATTCAGTTGGTTTGACAAACTAATGTCAAAGTTCAAATCATTTAACTGGACTGAAATTGATCCTTGAGCATTGCAGATTCACCACTTTTTACATGAAGAAATGTCTACATATCCCAGTTTTAAACAAGAGGTCCTTTGTTCATTATGACCCCTTCCACGAGACTGGTGGAAACGTTATTCCATTTACAATGTCAAGCACCCTTAGGAACTTAATTGGCAGAATAAGTTCACCCCCATATTCTTGCACGCTCCATGGAATAAAGACTCAAACTGTTCAGTTTGGTTGGACAACCTTCTCATCCCAGGAATTAACATGGTAAATCTCCTTTGTACCACCAAAATTGTACAAGCAACCCTTGGTTGGGTTTGGGGTTGGCAGTATTTACGGAAAACTGTATGTAGCACAATTTTCTATCCAAAACCTCATCATGTCATATGTGTCAAGCAACGCAACATTAAAATCAACTAAAATTTGATGTGTGTGTAAATTTTTATTCCATATTTTATGGAATATGGACTTTTTTATGGTGATTTATGAATTCCAGCATGTTGGAATACAAGGGTAGTCTGTGCACGGAATTCAATGTGAGGCCTCACCCACACCCTGTACATACAATTATAAAACCCCAACTCCTTTGCAGTGATGACCAGAATGCTATTTGTCTTCTTAACTAGTTGTTGGATTTGCCTGCTAGCTCTTTGTGTTTCAACACCTAGATTCCTCTTAACTTCACTCACACAGTCTCTCTCCATTTACCTAGTAATAATCTGCCTTTTGATTTCTCTTGGTGAAGTGCATGACATCACTCTTTTAAATAGATTTTTCAGCATGTTAATCTTACCTGTCCAAGTAATTGTGCTTCTGCGAAAGCACAACTAACTTTGTTCAGCAAGGCTTCAGTACATTTTGTGAAGGCAATCACTGATGAATCTATGCATTCATCAGTGGTCATATATGACATTTCCAAATTTGTATTCTAATAATGTATTGGACCAACAGCATTGTATCTTTCCTGAATAAGAGTTATTGTGTATTATATCTAGTCTACCAGTATAATGTATTTATTTACAGAAAATGGAACATTTGTGATTTTTACCTCCTGCCTGATTGTTAACAGTAGTAGATTATGTATGTAGTGGTCTTATTTAATTTTTCCATCTCAAGCTTTCCATTTTTTTAAAGAGCAAGTTCAGTTTATACGCTTGCATCTCTTAGTTGTTCAATTTTTCTGTAACACATCTTAATTCTCACCACTATCTTTTTTAATGGGTTATTAAAGTTAACTTTGAAGTTGTGAAAACTGTAAAGTTGTAAAAATTGAAGATATATCATAAAATGCTGGAGTAACTCAGCGGGACAGGCAGCATCTCTGGAGAGAAGGGGTGGGTGACCTTTCCGGTGGAGACCCGAAACGTCACATATTCCTTCTCTCCAGAAATGCTGCCTGTCTTGCTGAGTTACTCCAGCATTGTGTATCCATTTTTGGTGTAAACCAGCATCTGCAGTTCCTTCCTGCACACTTGTAAAAATGAATTCATTATTTCCGATTCTAAGCCAAACCTTCATTCTACCAAATTTAATGCCCAACCCCTACCTTGAACAGTGCCGTCCAATCCAATTATGGGCACCATATCTGAGGAAGGATGTGCTGGCTCTGGGGAGAGTCCAGAGGAGGTTTACAAGAATGATCCCAGGAATTAATAAGTTAATGCATATTGAGCATTTGACGACACTGGGCCTGTACTCACGAGTTGAGAAGAATGAGGAGGGACCTCATTGAAACGTACTGAATAGTGAAAGGATAAGATAAGAGTGGATGTGGAGAGGATGTGGGAGAGTCTAGCACTAGAGATCATAGCCTCAGAATTAAAGGACATTCTTTTAGGAAGATGGGGGGGGGGGATTTCTTCAGTCAGAGGGTGGTGAATCTGTGGAATTCTTTGCCACAGAAGGCTGTGGAGGCAAAGACAGTGGATATATTTAAGGCAGAGATAGATAGATTCTTAGGTACACAAAAATTCTGGAGAAACTCAGCGGGTGCAGCAGCATCTATGGAGCGAAGGAAATAGGCGACGTTTCGGGCCGAAACCCTTCTTCAGACTGATGGGGGGTGGGGGGGAGAAGGAAGGAAAAAGGGAGGAGGAGGAGCCCGAGGGCGGGGGGATGGGAGGAGACAGCTCGAGGGTTAAGGAAGGGGAGGAGACTGGGAGAATTCAACGTTCATGCCATCCGGACGCAAGCAACCCAGGCGGAATATGAGGTGCTGTGTAGTGCCTGTTCAGTGCATTTTTACTTGATTAGTACGGGTGTCAGAGGTTATGAGGAGAAGGCAGGAGAATGGGGCTAGGAGGGAGAGATAGATCAGCCATGATTGAATGACGGAGTAAACGTGATGGGCCGAATGGCCTAATTCTGCTCACTTATGATAATACTTGTTTATTACAATGTTTATCACATCCTTTGGTGATCTTCCTGCTTTTTCTATATCACTCATTATTTATTAAACCAAACATTACATGGGCCCTTTTTAAATTTGAATCTTTTTAGTTCAATTTGGAATTCTGTTCAAACATTCACCTAATTCCATTTTACATATGGGAATAATGTTATTTTAAATTGTCAATATTTTTGAAACTTTCCATTTATAAATATTTCCAAATTTTCTGTCTGTTAAATTTCAACCAGACGCCCCTATTCTGAGAATTTTGTATTATACCATCAGTTCAGTTCAAAGTAGTTTATTGTCACGTGTACCGAGGCGCAGCTAAAAGCTTTTGTTGCGTGCTAACCAGTCAGCAGAAAGACTGATTACAATCGATCTTTTTACAGTGTACAGATAATGATAAGGGAATAATCTTTAGTGCAAGGTAAAGCCAGCAAAATTCAATCAACGATAGTCCGAGGGTCATCAAAGAGGTAGATAGTAGTTCAGCACTGCTCTCTGGTTGTGGTAGGACTATCCAGTTGCCTGACAACAGCTGGGAAGAAACTGTCCCTGAATCTGGATGTGTGCGTTTTCACACTTCTATACCTTTTGCCTGATGGGAGAGGGGAGAAGAGGGAGTGGCCAGGGTGCGAATCGTCCTTGATTATGCTGCTGGCCTTGCCGAGGCAGCGTGGAGGTGAAAATTGAGGGGAGGTTGGTTTGTGTGATGGTCTGGGCTGCGTCGACAATTCGCTGCAATTTCTTGCGGTCTTGGATGGATACCATGTGTCCTTATCAATGAGTCTTCATTATTCATTTTGTTTATCATATTGAATCAAAGATGTTGTTACATTTATCGTTCCTACCAACAGGTGGCAATATATGATACATCATGATTCAACAAATAATTCTGCACAATGTAGCCCGGGTTTTGCTTATCTGATTAATCCAAGCAGTTCCCAATTGGATGGTGACTTGTGACTTGTCATGAGCAGCTCTGTAACTCTGCTGATATCCGAGCACATTTCAGATTTAACCTTAAGCATTTTTGTATCAGTGCACTAATTACCAATTAGATGAATGTTAATTTCAAAGGGTAAGGATTCTGATAAGGATTTAATGATGGATTGAAGCTTCTCATTAAATAATCTCCCAGTGTTTATTATCATACAACCACCAAGAGATGTTGTGACATAATCAAAACTCTACTGAAAAACAAAGCAATGGAGGTCTGGGGGTAAAATGCAAATGCTGCTTAGTCCGCTTATTTGAAGCATTATAGTTTTTACTAAGTATTCTAATCTTAAAGAGATTGGCTATGGTTCAGTGAATTTACATGCTAATAAAGAAGCAGTGAGAACAAATGGGGGAGGGGGGGGGGTTGTTAGGGAGGAACAGAATTTGCTGAGTAATCATTTACTTGTGTGAAAGCTAACCATGACAATGCATTTGCATGAGCAAGTGTGTATATTTTTCAAGATGGGAATATGTGAAATAGATGCAAAAATGAGACAAGTTGCTTTCATGAAGATAAGTGTGCAGACCTTCGATTAAAAGCACTAACAATCTCTGATGGTGTTTGCTACATCGTCAAGAGGTTCTCCGATTTGATCTGTTAGTGTTAATCATTAAAGTGAAAATTGTAAATTATCTGAACGTGAAATTGAACGTGAAAGGATTATTATGCTCTGCATTGTTAGCAGTCATCGTTAATAACCAGTACAATTCTCCTAATTACAGTTGTGATCTTACCAAATAAGAATGGCAGATGACAGGAAGGCTGAGGCGAATGCACCACAATGGGCCTCGAACACTGTCCTCGAGGCTGCTTCTCATCAGTTTGCTGCAGATTTTAAAGAGCAGTCTGCCACAGCTGAATGCATATCCCGGACTGAGAATGGCTACTCGTTCAGGGAGCACCCAGCGGAGACGCAGAATGGAAGTCAAACAGCCTACACTGTGACAAAAGCAAATGGAATCAATGGGAAACTGGCTGCTGGAGACACAGTGACAGCAGGTGAAATTAACTTTGCTCCTTTTATCTTCTATTACACACAGCAGGCGATATACTGCTACATTTGCTATTACTAAGCAACCATGAAGAGCCATGTATATATTTGTCATTGTGCACTTAAATGAAGCATTACTAAACCATAACTATCATAATGTTAGGATATAGAATCTACTGCAAATAATTGCATTGTTTTGGACTTTTGTTTTGCAACATCCCTATATAACATTAACTTTACAATGTATATTGTGCTCTGTTTGTTTCCTGTTATTATAATTAATTATTGTAATAGCTGTTGGCTGTTTGCGACCACTTCTTACTAAGATAAATACAGTAAACCTTCAATTTTAGTGGAATGCTTTATAACGGATTTTGGTTTTAGCTCTACCTCCCTAGCTGCTTAGAGCGCAGGCTTCCAAGGGACCTCGCCCAACTCGCAAAGTGTACCTGCGATCCCTTCTTCACGCACCACCGTCCTACACAGTCCAGTTGAAGTCGCTGTTGTTGCGGCTCACGTTGTAGCCCAAGGGGTCTTTCTTCGTGCCGCTGCCACCATCAGGACAGGCTTGGTCACTGTATGGGTCCTTCCCCTCCCACCAGCTCTTGCTTCTTCCATCGGTTTGTCAGCTCGAACGCTGCTGTCTCCTTTTCCCGTTGCTCTATCCACTCGGCCACTTTTACAACACCCCCCCCCCCCCACCACCACCACCACCTCCACCTCCACCTTCTGCCTTGGAGTCACCGCCATACTACAACTTAGAACCGGGAACAGAAAAGAGGGGAGGGAGCCCCATGGTGACTGAGGGCGTCTTGTCATTGGCATCGGCCTGAAGGAAGAGCAGACAGCTAGGATCTGCAACGCGAGCCGTAACAACAGCCGTGTGAACCAGTGAAGAAGGGCCCAATGATGCAGATTAGCGGCATCAGCGCCTAGTGTTAAAATGAAATGACACAAAGTGCTGGAGTAAGTCAGGGGACTGAATCAGTCTGAAGAAGGGCTCCGATGTCACCTATTCACGTTCACCAACCCGCTGATGTTGCCTAACCCGCTGAGTCACTCCAGCAATTTATGTCTCTTTTGTGTATTAGCCATCATCTGCAGCACTTTGTTGCAACTACATAAGGTGATACAACTCCTGCAGTTGTACAGAGCCCTAGTGAGACTACTTTCACTCTGAGGGAACTCTCTTCTTGGACTAGGCATTTGAATGTTTTTAAGGCATAGGTGAATACTTTAGAAGGAAGGGTGTAAAAAATTAAACAGGGGCTGATGGGAGCATTTAGTAAAGTTTCAGTAACATCATTATGATTTTATTAAATGATGGCGCAAACTCAAATGGTCTCTGCTCCTAATTTACAAATAGGGTTGTATGGAGCCAGAGAGCTACCAGAAAACTGTTCTTCATTGAATCAAGTCAACAGTCAAAAGACAGCAATGAAAATATAAACTTCTGGAGATACGCAGTAGACCAAGCAGCATCTGTAGGGAGAGAAACAGCATTGTCTTGTTTATTGTCATATTCACAAGTATGATGAGGTAAAGGTACAATTAAAAATGTTGCTTATAGGCACATAGACTCACACAAACGCACAACAACAAATTATACATAAATTACATGTAAAATTGTTAAAAGAAAGATGTATAATTAAAAAAAAGCAAGATATTAGTGCCAAACACAATTAGAAAAACAAACATTTGGGTCAAGGAGCTTTCAATGGATGGGCAAAAAAGGACGGCCCAGACACGATGGGCCAAACAGCCTGTTTCGTGCTGTACAACTCTGACTCAATGGAAGTCTTGTGTGTTTTAACTTGCAGCAAGTGGTGGCAATGCTGAATACATAAAGCAGTCCGTGAATCCAATATTGGGGAAACAACATTGAATATGATACACCAAATTGAAACGCTATGTTCTTGGCTTCCTCCAGATGGAGAAACATCCCCTCGTCTTCTACTACGTCAAGATCTCTCAGGAACTTCCCATTTGGTGTTCACCATTGCGCATTGGAGAAACCAAATGAATTTGAGTGAACACTTTTTATTGCCCTCTTGTGCAGTCTGCAAGGATGACCCTGAGTCACCTTTAACTTGAATCTTCCACCTCAGTTCCACTCTGACACCCATTGTCAGCCTCCTGCATTGCTCCATCAAACCTGAAGGAATAGAACTTCATCCATCATCTGGAAATGCTGCAGCTATTGGGACTTCATATTGAATTGAACAATTCCCAGTAATTGTTTATCTCAACATGAATGTGGCTGTACCTTTCTGTTTCAGTTTCTGTTTCAAAATAATTGTTGCTTTTCTCATGGGCCTGTCTCACTTAGACGATTTTTCAGGCAACAGCCGGCGACTGTCAAATTGTCCCAGAACACGAACAGAAAATGCTGTAAGTCAAGCAAGATCATTGTGGAGAGAAACAGTGCAAATGCTTCCTTCACCAGCCCGTTATGCAGGCGGGAGACAGGACAAGCAGACAAGCAAGACAGGACAAGCAGACAAGCAAGCTGTCTGAGTGAAATTCCCACGTTACAAAGCGAGGGTTTGCAGACACACATGATGAACAGGAAGGTTGGCGCCGTAATTAAGACAGTGAAAGCACAGTGTACGGGAAGTTCTTTAAAAGGTCGGCGGACATTAACATTACCGGTCGGTTATCCTTGGTTCTGAAAACTACTGCTTACGTTTTTTTTTCCCAATGAGCCAATCAAATTCATCGGTCAGCACCGGCTACAACCTACGAGACCCTTCGACCTCCTGGCAACCCACTAGGACCTCCTGCCGACCCACCTACGGCACGAGAATTCTCGCTACTCTCCATGGCGGCTTCATTCTAGTCGCCGCTAATTTTTCAACATATTGAAAAATTCGCAGCGATCATAATGAGGCCGCGGCTAGTTCCCAGAATGCGGGAAATCCTCATGACCATGAA
Source organism: Amblyraja radiata (assembly GCF_010909765.2). Classification (NCBI taxonomy): domain Eukaryota; kingdom Metazoa; phylum Chordata; class Chondrichthyes; order Rajiformes; family Rajidae; genus Amblyraja; species Amblyraja radiata. The sequence continues at coordinate 5,593,637 of NC_045962.1, forward strand.
GGCGACTCCCCGGCAACCACCCGCGAACATGTGGCGACCATGTGGCAACTGCAGAGTCTCCTGCAGTCGCCTAAAAAGTCGCCTAAGTGGGACAGGCCTATCACTTTGTTCTGCAGCCTCACAGACATTTTCTCTGTTCTCTTCACCCTCCGCATTTCTGCAATTTTAAATATGTTTGCCTTTACAGTTTTGCAGTTCTGATGAAGGGTCTGTGACTGGAAGCATTTGCATTGTTTCTCTCCCCAATGATCTTGCTCGGCTTACAGCATTTTCTGTTCGTGTTCTGGGATTTTCAGCATCTGTTGTTTTTGCTCCATTTACTACTCTAGTAACAACAGTGGCTTGTACAACAATATGTCAAAAGCATGCAACATTGTTCTTTTAGGCACATTCAAATTCATCTTTAGTGCACAGCTTTCCATTAAAGTGACAAATATATACATACTATTGTTTTCTACATACTTTAAATTGTACCTACATCAAATTATTTAAAAATATGATATTCTACAATTGCCTAATTAATTCCATGGACATTCATGCCCGGTAATAAATTTAACAACACCAATGTACATATTTACCTAGTGGTCTGAACTGCAAGGCTCTTTATTTGTAGGATGGACTTGACCTTTTGTAACAGACCCACTCCACAAACTGCTTTGGTTCAATGTAATATCACGTGTACCGAGGTACAGTGAAAAGACAACTCATGATTACAATTGAGCTATTCACTGTGTATAGATTCAAGATTCAAGAGAGTTTATTGTCATGTGTCCCTGATAGGACAATGAAATTCTTGCTTTGCTTCAGCACAACAGAACATAGTAGGCATTGACTACAAAACAGATCAGTATGTCCATATACCATATATACACACATGAATAGATAAACTGATAAAGTGCAAATAACAGGTAATGGGCTATTAATGTTCAGAGTTTTGTCCGAGCCAAGTTTAATAACCTGATGGCTGTGGGGAAGTAGCTATTCCTGAACCTGGTCGTTGCAGTCTTAAGGCTCCTCCTGTACCTTCTACCTGAAGGTAGCAGGGAGATGAGTGTGTGGTCAGGATGGTGTGGGTCCTTGAAGATACTGCCAGATATATAAGGGAATAACATTTAGTGCAAGATAAAGCCCTAAAGTCCGATCAAAGATAATCAGAGGGTCACCAATGAGGTAGATAGTAGTTCAGCAGCACTCTCTGGTTGTGGTAGGATGATACAGTTGCCTGAGAACTGCTGGGAAGAAACTGTCCCTGAATCTGGAGGTGTGTGTTTTCACACTTCTATACCTTTTGCTCGATGGGAGAGGGGAGAAGAGGGAGTGGCCAGGGTGCGACAAAATGGATGCTTTATTTTTTATTGTGATTGTTACCTTCACCTAAATGTCTCCATCGTTATGTCTTAGTTATAGTGACCCTAAATTTCACTGTACCAATTGGTGCATGTGGCAATAAATGTCTCTTGAATCTATTGGTCTAGATCTTAGGCAGCCCTTTGGGATCGAGGATGAATTGCTGCCAGCCTAGTTCTGAAACATAGAAACATGGAAATATAGATGCAGGAGTAGGCCATTCAGCCCTTCAAGCCATTCAATATGATCATGGCTGATCATCTAAAATCAGAACCCCGTTCATGCTTTTTCCCCATATCCCTTGATTCCTTTAGCCCGAAGAGCTAAATCTAACTCTCTTGAAAACATCGAGTGAATTGGCTGATGAGGTGAAAGTGGTACCCACGGACCCTGCCACAGATGGGGCAGGAGATGCCAGATATGATGGGCAGATGGGCAATTAGATTGAGAGGCGGGAAGCATCTTCTATTGCTTGTACTGAGCTGGGTACTCAGTTTCATCTTCCATGCAATCACTACGGTCTTTAAGGGGACCGTTATCTCTCTAGTTATCCTTCACTTTTAATATACGTGTAGAATTGTTTAGGCCTCTCCTCTATATTATTTGTCAAGGATATATTGTGTCCCATTTTTCCCATCCTGATGTACTCCTACTCCTACATCCCTTATCATCCTCAAAGGATTGGCTTGATCCCAGCTGCCTATACCTAACATCTCCTTCTTGAGCCTCCTTTTTACTTGCCCAGAGCACCAATATTCCTCATCAACATACCCTCACTCTCTATCCTTCCCCCACCCAAGTCGCACTGGCTTCTTATTTTCACCCTACAAACAACTAACAACGGCCAGTTTCCGTTATTATCATAACTTTTTTGCATATCTTTCATTCATTGTTCTTTATCTCTCACATCACAGTCTAGAACTCTCGTTTCCCATATCCCTAACCAGTCTGCAGAAGGGTCTCGAACTGAAACGTCATGCATTGTTGCTCTCTGGAGATGCTGCCTGTCCTGCTGAGTTTCCCCAGCTCTTTGTGTCTATCTTCGGTTTAAACCAGCATCTGTAGTTCCTTGTTACACATCAAAATCCATGCAATACAATAACCAACCTGATCACCCGGTGGCTCAGCACTTCAACGCCCCCTCCCATTCCGAATCCGACCTTTCTGTCCTGGGTCCCCTCCATGGCCAGAATGAGGACCACCGTAAATTGGAGGAGCAGCACCTCATATTTTGCTTGGGCAGTTTGCACCCCAGCGGTATGAACATTGACTTCTCTAATTTCAGGTAGTCCCTACTTTCTCCTCCCCTTCTCAGCTCTCTCTCAGCCCACTGGCTCCACCTCAGCACCTCAGGTAACGTTGCCCATCTCTTCCTTTCTTCTTCCCGACCCCCCTCCCCCCTCCCACCCCCACATCAGTCTGAAGAAGGGTTTCGACCTGAAACGTTACCTATTTCCTTCGCTCCATTGATGCTGCCTCACCCGCTGAGTTTCTCCAGCACTTTTGTCTACATGCAGTTCAGTTGTTCAGTCGCTCCTTGCTTCCTGTTCTTCCCATGCCTTCTGCTTCTATACCTTCTGACTGATGGGAGAGGGGAGGAGAGGCCAGGGTGCGACTCGTCCTTGATTATGCTGCTTGGAAGGGAGGTTGGTTTGTGTGATGGTCCACAATTCTCTGCAATTGGTTTGCTGCCCTAACTATCAAATTTCTTATTACAACAACTTTCCACACCAGGGCATCGCAAATGTCCTCATTCTTCAGGGAACGGGGGTTCCCCTCCCCTACTAGAGATGAGGCTCGCACCATGGTCTCTTCCATACCCCGTAACACTGCTCTCTCTCCCCATACCCCCACTCGCAACAAGGGCAGAGTCCCCCTGGTCCTCACCTTCCACCCCACTAGCCGCCACATACAACAAATAGTCCTCCGTCAGTTTCGCCACCTCCAACGTGACCCCACCACTCGCCACATCTTCCCATCTCCCCCCCTGTCTGCCTTCCGCAAAGACCGCTCCCTCCGCAACTCCCTTGTCAATTCTTCCCTTCCCTCCCGTACCACCCCCTCCCTGGGCACTTTCCCTTGCAACCGCAAAAGATGCTACACCTGTCGCTTTACCTCCCCCCTCGACTCCATTCAAGGACCCAAGCAGTCGTTCCAGGTGTGACAGAGGTTCACCTGCACCTCCTCCAACCTCATCTATTACATCCGCTGCTCCAGATATCAGCTGATCTATATCGGTGAGACCAAGCGTAGGCTTGGCGATCGTTTCGCCGAACACCTCCGCTCGGTCTGCAATAACCAACCTGATCTCCTGGTGGCTCAGCACTTCAACTCCCCCTCCCATTCCGTATCCGACCTCTCTGTCCTGGGCCTCCTCCACGGCCAGAGTGAGCAACACCGGAAATTGGAGGAACAGCACCTCATATACCGCTTGGGGAGTCTGCATCCTGGTGGCATGAACATGGAATTCTCACAATTCTGTTAACCCTTGCTGTCTCCTCCCCTTCCTACCTCAGCCCTCTGGCTCCTCCTCCTTTTTCCCTTCTTCTCCCTGCCTCCCCCCACCCCCTATCAGTATGAAGAAGGGTTTCGTCCCTAAACGTTGCCCATCTCCTTCGCTCCATAGATACTGCTGCACCCGCTGCGTTTCTCCAGCATTTTTGTGTACCTTCGATTTTCCAGCATCTGCAGTTCCTTCTTAAAAACTTTCCTTGTCAGCTCCCTCCCCCCCCACTGTGCATCAGAGCCAATCGTTATGCCACAAACCTGGCTGCTGCTCTCCTCTGAAAGATCATCGCCCCCAATAATGTCCAAAACAATATACGTATTACCAAGGGGAACATTCACTGAGAAAACAACTAATTTGATATATAATAGAAACAAAGGAATTTGCAGGTTACATTTTATTGATGAGTATACAGAATATGAATGGATTTATTACAATTAAATTTTCACCTTTAAATGTAAGTATTGTTCCACAAAATTTCATGAGGTCAAAACCTTTGACCATCTGCTCTTTGGGTAAAAAAACATGAGCTGGTCTCCTTCCTTTGTTTTCAATTCCACCGAGAGCACTGTGTCTCTGTAATCGCTTCAAGAACCGCAGCCCTTCAGAATGGTGCTGCTGCCCCAGTTCTGCTGCTTTGCACATTACTGATTTTATATGCTCCATAATAAGAAGCTACTCCTTCAGCTGTCCAGGCTGTGAGCTTTCAAATTGCTTTCTAAATTACTCTTCGCCCCGACTGTCTCAATGGCAAATCCTCACCCAAGTGTCTTGGGATATTTTAACATTATAAAGGCTATATCAATGGAAGTTACTGTGGCCAGTATTTGTAGCTGTGTTGCATAAATCCATGGTATGGGACGGCACAGTGGCGTAGCGGTAGAGCTACTGCCTTACAGCGCCAGAGACCCTGGTTCGATCCTGACTACAGGTGCTGTCTGTACGTAGTTTGTACATTCTCCCCGTGACCTACTTGGGTTTTCTCCGAGATCTTTGGTTTCCTCCCACACTTCAAAGACGTGCAGGTTTGTAGGATAATTGGCTTGGTTATAAATGTAAAATTGCCCTTCGTATGTGTAGGATAGTGGATTGTTGGACGGTGCGGACTTGTTGGGCTGAAGGGCCTGCTTCTGTGCTGTATCTCTATACGAATACTTTCCTATACTTTTACCCACCCATGCAGTTGGAAACTAAACAAATCAAGGATTTTGGGAGAAGAAAACAAAATGAATGAGAATTACAGCTTATAAAAACAATTACCCAGCTAGGAGATCGGTCATTCTGTGACTCGGTCTTTATAGTTGGTGTAAGATTTAGAAATGTTATGTCCTTTAATTCTTTCCCATGAAAAAGTAGTGGAAGCAGATTATGTTGTAATTTTTAATGTGGAATTGGAAATGGAAAAAAAAACAATATCACCATGGTTAATGTGGGCTGAATGGCTTCCCTCTGTGCTGTATGATTCATTGAACAATCAGTGGTAATTTGCTAATTAGGAATAAGTAAACTATTGGATGTTGTCCTCGCACCCTTGCTGCTGCGTTACATTTTAGTCAGTTCTGCCTCTGTTGCCTTGACAACAGTTTGCTGCATGCATTGCAGATCCCTGGCACAGCCATGCTTGGGGAAGAAAGCATAGTTGGGCAGAATCATTAATATTCAGCTTTTCATGTGCACAAAGGAACTCATACTCTAGTCTTCTTGGGATTGCCCATTACAGAGACATCCTTTATGAGTTTCACCAGTTCCTATCTGTTCGTACAGGGACTGTGATTGAAGGGAACCCAATATTTTAGCTGTAGTGCACAATGTAAGTAAAAAGATTTTATCTGCTTTGTACAAGAGCCCATTGTTGCTTAAATATCACAAGATGTCTTAAAAATCATCAATATTTTCGAAAGATAATGCATAACGTGTAAAATAAAAACTCCTCATTATTTAATATCTACAGTAAAGGGTTATTAAATTTGTTCTATATTATCTATTCAAAATAATACCGAATTTTATATTTTATTTGGTTTGAATTTATCCTGGCTCCTTTTCCCGGAAAACAAAGATATTCTTGAGTCTACATTGGTTTCAGAAATTAAACTATATTCTGGATAACGCAATGTTTCGCTCAGTGGAGAATTGCTGAGGAACAGATGCCATACTCGTTGAACAATTAGTAAAGAGAATGGAAATATTATTAGACCTTTCAACACTAGACCAGCATTGTGACTTTTCTATTTCCAATGTAAATGAAAACAACATTGCTATCTCTTTGCTCTTTCTGTTTATAATTACATTTTAAAAATTTAGTTTAAATCCTCTGGAAATAAAAAAGTCAATATATACATTTTTTTTCTTTCAAAAAGAAACTTAAATGCCAATTTAAACCCAGAGAATTTTTATGTGAAATGTTATGCAGATAAATGAGGAATATGGTTAATTAAAAGGGTTTTATCTTGCTGTTGTATGTTCATTATCAGTGTGTATATTTGTGTGTGTGTGTGTGTACATACACATATATACGCACTTACAAATACACAAACACACAACAGTAAGAAAGCAAGTACGTTTGATAATTTCTTGATTTTTTTTTCTTGGTATAAAATGGTATCTTCCCCTCAGAATATGATCTATTATGTAAATTTGGTGTTATCTTTCTCCCTATTCAAATAATAGCAGAAACATGAATCTATTTAATATCCTAATATTTGTAACGGTAGCAAGCTGAAAGATAAGTAAATACAAAGCTTTTTTTTTTCCATGTGATGATGTTACCAGAGAAGAAATCCAATGTAGTCACATTCTAGAAATTTCCCATTGCTTGTGGTACCCTGCATTAGACTCATAAACAGGTGGTGTTTGATGCCAGTGAATATTGTCATCCACAAATCAAATTAATTGAACATCTATTTTATCCTTGATTTGGACGAGTTAATGGTTTAATTTTATGTGGAAATAGAGCCCAGATCTCTAGAACTGCTCGATACTGGAAAAATGTGTACTCCCTATGCTGTTGCAAACACTATTTTTGTTTTTCCCAAAGTACATGTTCATTAAAATTATGATTTCTGTAACTATTCTTTTTTGTATAATATTTTGAGTTCAAAAGAATTAACCAGTTTCTTTTAAAATTATGTATTGGAGGATAATATGAATACATTGTAAGTAAATTATATGAAATATTTAACTTAAACAAACATATCCCAGTAAAATATAAGTGTCATTTATATATACAATTATAGCATATTCTTCTATAAAGGGTAACATAGCATTTTCAATGCACACCATTTATTCCAGTTTACAATGTATGCGATTATCTCCCTTTTTAAAACATTTCAAAGTAAGAAGCTTTTCTGTTACTGCAATTTCAATATTAATTTGTTCAATAATAATTTCAATATTAATTTGTTCAATAATAATTTTTTTATAATAGGCCATTCTCACGTTGCGAGTTGACACAAGAGGTAACCCGAGTTAAGGGCTCGTGGTTGTGTACGATATACCAAGTGAAAGATCAAGAGGTTAACCGAGTTCCCACGGGTAGACGGCAGTTTCCCGTTTACTTGTCATTTCTGCGATCTGACATTTTCGTCTCCCGAGTTAACCGGTTCCTGTCCCGTTAATCTTGAGCGAACATTGTCTACTGACGTGTTGTAAAATCATCACGTGGTACAAATGATGTGACGTATTTTCTTCACACACTAGAAAATCCTCCCTTGGTTGAATTGGCTCATTTGGAGACATGTCTGCAATAAGGCTTTTCGAGTCCAGGATGATGGTGTTTTTTATTCAAGTGCTGTATGCAGCAGCCATTTGTGTGATGCGAGGACGCTTGCGTAAAGGCAGAAGGGTGAGATTAATTAAAAGGAGAATTAAGAGGAAGTCTCACTGGGTGAAGCCCATCTTTCAAAGGAGATCTCTATTTGGACAATATGAAAAGCTTCTACCGGGGAGGCAATCTGCAGATTTCCTTGATCACCTTTTCCCTGCTCCAAGGAGCCCACAGGCAGTGTTGACTTCTCCTGTGGCATCTCCTGCTGCCTCTCTACCTGCCTCTCCTGCTGCGTCTCCTCCTCCTCCTGCATGACAAAAGCCTTATTGACATGTTTTGTTCCCTTTCTTTGGACTTTTCTTGGAGCCATCTCTACAAGTCTTCCTCTTAAAAAGATTCTCCAGCAATGAGGTGAAACGCCCTCGATGGACCCAGGTCACGTGGTGATATTGAAACCGCCTTTTTTTACTCACCTTTTTTTCCCCTCTGTGCAGCTGCCGGGTTCACCGTGCCCAGGACTTCCCACGGTAGACTCAAGAGTCACTAAGGTTAACGCACGGGCCACTACGTTATTAAAATGTTTCAATTCTTAACCACAAGAGTAAAATTGACTCGTGGAAAATTTCAGAACATGTTTGATTTTTGGCAAGAGTAGACAAGTTACACGAGTACCTGCCGTTAGCGCCACGATGCACTACGTTGCGTCCACGAATGCCGTACGCTAATCGTACGTTATTACCACGAGGTTTAACTCGGGTTACCTCTTGTGTCAACTCGCAACGCGAGAATGGCCTTTAAGAATTATCTGCTAACACATAAGCGATGCAGGTTTTCAAGATGCGGGTACCATTTGCAAAAACTGCATCCAATGCCAAGTGCCCATTGAGAAAATGAGAAACCATTTTTTGAAATACTGCATTCAAAGTTAATGTACTTTATTTTATGCTGTTCAGCAGGGAGTTCTCGGATTTAGACCCAGTGACAATCAGAGACAATATATTTCTGAGTCATGGTGATGTGCTATTTAAAGAGGCGGTGAATAGCTTGTGTGATGGAAGCCCTTGCCTTTGTTGCTGGTGGAGATCAGGTGTGTGGGAGGTGCTCTTGGAGTAGGCTTGGACAAGTAAAGTGCAGACTCTATGCAATGCAGCCACTGTGTGCAGGTGATAGAACTTCTATCAAGTTTCCCCTCTACCTCCAAAGTTCTCGAGAAACCAATCCAAATGTATCCAACCTCTCCCTGTAGCTGAGACTCTCTAATAGACAATGGACAATAGGTGCAGGAGTAGGCCATTCAGCCCTTCGAGCCGGCACCGCCATTCAATGTAATCATGTCTGATCATCCCCAATCAGTACCCCGTTCCTGCCTTCTCCCATATCCCCGACTCCGCTATCTTTAAGAGCCCTATCTTTAATCCAGGAGGCATTCTGTTAAACCTCCTCTGCACTCTCTCCATAGCCTCCACATCTTTCCTATAATGGGGCAACCAGAACTGCACGCAATATTCCAAATGTGGCCTAACCAAACTCCTATAGAGATTTCCTGACTCTTGTACTCAATGCGAGAATTCCACAGATTTATAACTCTCTGGGTGAAAAAGTTTCTCCTCATCTCAGTCCTAAGTGGCCCACCCCTTATTCTTAAACTGTAACCCCTGGTTCTGGACTATCCCCAACATCGGGAACATTTTTCCTGCATCTAGCCTGTCCAATCGCTTAAGAATGTTATATGTTTCTATAAGATACCCTCTCATCCTTCTAAATTCCAGTGTTCATCTTGATATAATGTTTGCTGAGATTAACACTGCACTTTCACTAGTTTGGCGTTGTGGAAACAAATGATTTTGGTAACTACTAATCAATATAATTGATGTTCCCTGAAACAAAGTGTAATAAATGCCACTCCAAAAGGCATGTCTTTGCTTTATCTTTTACTAAATAAATGTATTTATTTTCTGTTGATCTGGGTGAGGATGTGAATTCCATTTCTCCCTGGAGGTAATTAGTAAATACATGATCAGAGGCTAAAGCTAATCAAAATAATCCATGGGTATCTAAATAATCTATGTCCCATGAGTGGGAAGAGATTTTGAAATCGGAAGCTTGCATGTTTCCATCAGTTGAGGATATGGTTATGGCATAGGGAATGCTGATCTCCTGCAGTTTAGTAGCACTAAGGAGAGTGATCAGTTTAGTAGAACTGGAGGGACGGAATAGCTCAATAAAATGTCACTAACATGAGAGAGAGAGGATTGAAGTCTGGCATATGAAGTTTGTTAATGTCATTATGTGGATATCCCACTTGAGGAGGGACCTTACTGGACATGGCATTAGAAACAAGCCTGGCTTCAGTGGAAGAACATTTTGGGGAAATGTTCCCAACAAACATTTTAGGATTATTTTGAATAGGGATAAGTTTGGACCTTGGGGGAAGGTGCTAAATTGGAGTAACGCAGATGGCAACATTATTAGGCAGGAGCTAGGAAAAGTAAACTGGGAGCTGTTATTGTTGGATATATCTGCATTTGACATGTCTGAGGCATTTAAAGGCCAGTTGATCAAAGTTCAGGTTTGGTATGTTCCAGTAAGGAATGTCAAGGGAAGGGAACCTTGGATGACCAAAGATTGCAAATTTGATCAAAAAGAAAAAGGAAGCTTATGTAAGGGTTAGGAAGATGAAATCGTTCAAGGCCTTTGAGGAATACAAAGCAAGCAGGAAATTCAGGTGGGTGATTAGAAAGGCCAAATGGGGCCATGAAATGCCTTTGATGAATTGCAAAGAAACTCCCTAGGCTTTTTATATGTACATTAAAAACACGAGGATAACCAGTGAAAAGATAAGGGTGCTCGACAATAAGGGAGGGACATTGTGCTTTGAATTTGGAATTTGTGTTGGGCAAACTGGGCAGGAGTGGCATACTCCTGCTGCTGTTTGTTACATTTTTATTTGTCCATATTTACATGGACATCACACGCCTCAGCACTCGTGAGTAAGGCAAGGCAGCGCCTTTACCACCTCAGGCAATTGAGGAAATTCAGAGTGTCTCCGAGGATCCTCCAGTGCTTCTACTCAGCGGCTGTGGAAAGCATCTTGTCCGGAAATATTACCATCTGGTTTGGGAATTGCTCTGCCCAGGACAATAAGGCACTGCAGAGAGTAGTGCGTTCGGCCGAACGCACTATGGGAACTTCACTCGCCCCCCTGCAGGAACTATACATCAGGAGGTGCAACTCCAGAGCCAATAAAATCATGGGAGACCCCTTCCACCCCTGCAACGGACTGTTCCAGCTGCTATGGTCAGGCAAACGCCTCCGTTGCCATGCTGTGGGAAAGGAGAGGTTGAGAAGGAGTTTCTTCCCAGAGGCCATTCGGACTGTAAACTCCTATCTCACCAGGGACTAACTTTACTGAACCTTTTTCCTTTCGCCCACAATATTTAATATGTAAAAGAATATGTGATTCTGTTTGTAGTTTGTTTGGTTGGTTGTTTGTTTGTCTTTTTGCACAAAGTCCGCGAGCATTGCCACTTTTCATTTCACTGCACATCTCGTATGTGTATGTGACGAATAAACTTGACTTGACGACATTTTTTAGATTAATTAATACATTAATATTGACTGAAATAGAGGGGAAAACACTGCCACATTTCCTTTTTCCATCTTGGTCAGAAACCCCATTCAATTGGGTCCATGTTTGATGCATGAACGGTGGCTGGCATAAAGCTGTGCAACCTAATACAAAGTGTATTTGGCCCCTTGGCTCCTTACTACTGAGTGCTGAGCCAAAACTGAGCCCAGCAGCAGAGTGGGAGTTTGGATATGTCAGGGTAATTTTTTCACAAAAAGGTGGTGGATGTATAGAACAAGCTGTCAGAGGAGATAGTTGAGGCAGGGACTATCCCAACGTTTAAGAAACAGTTAGACAGGTACATGGATGGGACAGGTTTGGATGGATATGGACCAAATGCAGACCAAATGTTGACCCATGTGGGCCGAAGGACCTGTTTCCACGCTGTATCACTCTATGACTCTTGCAGTTGGTCAGGTTCCTTTTGCAAGCTGTGAGTTGATGATTGTCTATCAAGCAATAGCATGATCACATCCATGAAAAGTCAATAAAATAATAAAGTCTAAGAATTTAAACAGTTGAAGACTTAAAACATTTTAGTATATTCAATCCATTCAAAAAAAGAGAATAATCTTTTCTCTATCGGCTATCCCAGAAACGGAGACGCTCACTGTTCTTGCGCCAATGGTAACATAGGAGCGGCTCATGACACAGATTCTCCTGGGGAGTCACAGCTGGTTTATGCTCAGTCATTGGACTCGGCCAGTTGGCAACGGCTGGGTGAAGTTAGATAAACGTCGTTGCAGAGGCGCCATCAAGTTCCAGACCTTATTGTTCGAACAGAAATCTTCAACTCCCTGCACGAGGTGAACCAGAGTAGGAAAGGAAGAACAACAACTCAATGTATACAGTATCCAGAGAGTCATACAGTTATATAGATGAGAAACAGCTCTTTGACCCAAGGTAGACAAAAGTGTTGGGAGAAACTCAGCGGGTGCAGCAGCATCTATGGAGCGAAGGAAATAGGCAACGTTTCGGGCCGAAACCCTTCTTCAGACTGAGGAGTTATGAGCTAGTCCATATTTGAGCTAGTCCCTTTTGACCGACATTTCTCTAAACCTTTCTTATCCCAGTACCTGAATAAATCCAGCTTGCAGACACGGATTAGTTGAGGTATTGGCAGTGCTGATATAACTAAATAAACAGGGATTGAAATTTAGACAATGGTGTGATCTCACTTCTGCAATAAATTTATGGAAATCTCATTTCGATTTGCAGAGCATGCGTACAACTGTTCAAATAGGGTTGCAGAATCTTGTACCTTTCTACTAATCAGGGAGAAAATGATGCTGGTGCTCAGAGAGGACATACTGAAGGATTCATTCACTGGGACGATATGGGAAGTGCTCAAAAATAAGAAAGGTGCAATCATTCTCATGAGATTGTACTATAGACCTCCCAATAGCAAGTTGGAGATAATGGAACAAATATGTAGAGAGATTAAAAGGGCCTGTCCCACTTGAGCGACCTAATCCGCGAGTTCAGGCGAGTTTACCCTCGACTCATACTCGCAGCATGGTCGACACGAGATCGTAGGAGGTCTTCGTAACTCTCCTTCATGCTCGAGAGTGGTCTGCACATACTCGAGGCCTCAGCTAGGTCGCGGCGTTTTTTTCAATATGTTAAAAAATGCCCGCGAGTAAAAAAAGGTCGCCATGGAAAAAATCGATACTTTTTTTACTCGTAGGTTTAGTCGTAGTAGGTTGTAGTAGGTCGGCATGTTAGTTGTAGGTAATCGAGGGTAGTCGAAGGTAGTTGTAGATAGTCTTCATCATAGTCGAAGGTAGGTCGAAGGAGGTCGTCTTCACTCTCTACTATTCAGTGTCTAATTTTCCCGAAGTTTGTCGCAACTAGTCGTAGCTGGTCTTCAACATAGTTGTAGCTGGTCTTCTACATAGTCGAAGGAGGTCTTCAACATGTCATTTTTTCAAACTCTTCTAAACTCGCCAATTGGGTCGCCCAAGTGGGACAGCCCCTTAACAGGGTGGTTGTAGTAAGTGAGTTTAATTTCCCCAATGATGACTGGGATGAGCTCAGTGCAAAGGGCTTAGATGGGTCAGGATTTGTTAGGTGTATCTAAGAGAGTGTCAAAACTGTATGTGGGCAGTCTAACTTGAGGAGTACCATACTGGACTTGGTGTGTGGGAAGGAACTGCAGAGACTGGTTTACACCGAAGATGGACACAAAATGCTGGAGCAACTCAGCGGGACAGGCAGCATCATTGGATAGGAATGGGTGACGTTTTGGGTCGAGACCCTTCTTCAGAATGAGAGTCAGGAGAAAGGGAGACTCAGAGAAATGGAAGGGTGAGGTGTGAAAGATCAAAGGGGACGAAGATCAAGGAAAATGTAGAATGTTAGCTAGGGGAAACAGACAACGAAGTATACAAAGATAAAATGTAATCAGGATAGTCAGACTGGTTGGAGAACTAGAATTACTTCAGCATTTTGTGTCTATATTGGACGGTGTTGGGAAATGAGCCTGGCCAGGTGACTGTTTCAATGGAAGAGTATTTTGGGAAAACTGATCACAACTCCATATGGTTTAAGGCAGTTATGAATAAGGATATGTGTGGGCCTTGAGTGAAGGTACTGAATTCGGGTAAGGCAAATTACTGCAATATTAGGTGGAAGCTAAGGAGTGTAAATTGGGAGCAGTTGTTATTGGATAAGTCCAATTCTAGTATGCCAAGGTAGATTAAGAGCGAGAAGAAGATCTGGGTGAAAGATTAGCAAAAGTGGTGTAGAAATGTACAATAGATTCACTATAGTTGTCCTTTCTCATCAATGCTAGACTACTTCACTTGCACATCAAGACAAGTGTGTCAGTTTGACTTGTACGACAGACCTGATTCCTCATGTAACAAAGTGAGGTCCGTTGTTTAAGGAACTCACAGTTGGCATAAGAAGTAGAGGCTGCAGGAGGGCACACGGCCAACCCCTCACAACCCCTCAAGCTGATTCTGCAACATCAACTTTGCCTTTCAATTCCAAAGTATTCATTAGTCTCAGTCATGAATATACCCAATGACTAAACATCCACACTCATATAGGGTGGACAATTATGTTACCTTTGTCCAAAATTTCATTCACTCTTACTACATTCAGATGCATTTGCAGGAAAGGTTTTCTCTCTTTAGATGAGAAGGATGCACAAGATTGTGCAGGTCCATGGTATTACTCATGTCTGGATGTCAGACCATATTATGCAGGTATTGATTTCCATCTGATAATGAATAATCGCAGGTAAGGAGCCAAGCTGTAAGAGACTGTCTGAAGTTCTCTACTGCTAACTAATTATTTGACAACTGGATCAATTACACACATAGATTTCTGTTCATATTTCAGAAATTCGAAGGATTTTGTGATTTTACTATAGGAATTCTCGTTGTCAGCAGCAAAACTCTCTAAAAAAGCAATTTCTATCTGTTCTGCAAAGTCAACAAAAAATGTATCAGACGCAGTTAATTTGTTTCTATGATTTCTGCTTACACACACCTTGGTGTTTCCTGGTAGACAAAAATGCTGGAGAAACTCAGCGGGTGAGGCAGCATCTATGGAGAGAGGGAAATAGGCAATGTTTCGGGTCAAGACGCTTCTTCAGACCTTGTTTCCTGAATTAGTTTTGTAAAAACAGTTACTTCCTCTCATGATTCTGTACAGTAGTGTGGCTGCAAATGATGACAAAGGTAACACAGGGTGGAGGAGTAGAAATCAACATAAAATCAACTGTGTAAGTACTAGAGCTATAAAGGTCGAGACCCTTCTTCAGACTAAGAGTCAGGGGAAAGGGAGACTCAGAGATATGGAAGGGTAAGGTGTGATACTGAGAGATCAAAGGGGACGAAATCAAGGAAAATGTAGAATGTTAGGCAGGGGAAACAGACAACGAAGTATACAAAGATAAAATTTAATCAGGATAGTCAGACTGGTTGGAGAACTAGAATTACTCCAGTATTTTGTGTCTATATTGGACATGGTGTTGGGAAATGAGCCGGGCCAGGTGACTGTTTCAATGGAAGAGTATTTTGGGAAAACTGATCACAACTTCATAGCGTTTAAGGCAGTTATGAATAAGGATATGTATGGGCCTTGAATGAAGGTACTGAATTACTGCGTTATTAGGTGGAAGCTAAGGAGTGTAAATTGGGAGCAGTTGTTATTGGATAAGTCCAATTCTAGTATGCCAAGGTAGTTTAAGAGCGAGAAGAAGAGCTGGGTGAAAGATTAGCAAAAGTGTTGTAGAAATGTACAATGGATTCACTATAGTTGTCCTTTCTCATCAATGCTAGACTACTTCACTTGCACATCAAGACAAGTGTGTCAGTTTGACTTGCACGACAGACCTGATTGCTCATGTGACAATGTGAGGTCCGTTGTTTAAGGAACTCACAGTTGGCATAAGAAGTAGAGGCTGCAGGAGGGCACACGGCCAACCCCTCAAGCTGATTCTGCAACATCAACTTTGCCTTTCAATTCCAAAGTATTCATTAGTCTCAGTCATGAATATACCCAATGACTAAATATCCACACTCATATAGGGTGGACAATTATGTTACCTTTGTCCAAAATTTCATTCACTCTTACTACATTCAGATGCATTTGCAGGAAAGGTTTTCTCTCTTTAGATGAGAAGGATGCACAAGATTGTGCAGGTCCATGGTATTACTCATGTCTGAATGTCAGACCATATTATACAGGTATTGATTTCCATCTGATAATGAATAATCACAGATAAGGATCCATGCTGTAAGAGACTGTCTGAAATTCTCTACTGCTAACTAATTATTTGACAACTGGATCAATTACACACAGATTTCTGTTCATATTTCAGAAATTCGAAGGATTTTGTGATTTTACTATAAGAATTCTCGTTGTCAGCCACAAACTGTTCTCTAAAAAGCAATTTCTATCTGTTCTGCAAAGTCAACAAAAAATGTATCAGACGCAGTTTATTTTTTTCTATGATTTTTGCTTACACACGACTTGGTGTTTCCTGGTAGACAAAAATGCTGGAGAAACTCAGCGGGTGAGGCAGCATCTATGGAGGGAGGGAAATAGGCAATGTTTCGGGTCGAGACCCTTCTTCAGACCCTGTTTCCTGAATTAATTTTGTAAAAACAGTTACTTCCTCTCATGATTCTGTACAGTAGTGTGGCTGCAAATGATGACAAAGGTAACACAGGGTGGAGGAGTAGAAATCAACATAAAATCAACTGTGTAAGTACTAGAGCTATAAAGGATTAGTTGGTCTTCCTGATTCGTAATCCATCGCAGATGTGTTAATAATATAACAACAGGAAATGCCAGAGTTCTCACAACATTTTCTATACTTTTATTTAAGTGACGACCTGCTGTCTATTTTCATCAGGCAAATCATTTGCCTTTCAAATTTCCAAAAGGAATAATATGCAGTGATATTCCATGTGTATCATTTATTTCTTATTTTCAATCTGATGTCAATGTGCCTTAAACTGATCCTTATTCTTTCCCTTGTCTACTTTTCTATTTACTTTCCTGCAGCCTCTGAAAGAAGTAATGAGAGTAAATCAGTTCCTGCTGCAGAAGGTACCATTTCTGACTTGTATCATGTCCATAATCAAATGTCCGGATGTATTGCTCTCGTTCATAAAGCTTTCAGATTCACGTTGTTTTTAAATTCAGTCACTAATCATTACTTCATGTATTATTGCTTCCTGAAGACCAAATGAATTTGTATTACACGCCAAGTATAAAATTGACCTCAACTGATATTGTAGTCAACAAGTGAGTGGCATTTTACTGAGTGGCACAAATTGGATGATGGTGAATGGCCAGCTTATTTTGCAATGCACTCCATGCCCTCTGTCCCAGAATGAAGTAGGCCGCTGATTCACATTAATTAGCTTGGCACCACTGGAGAAGACCCATTTGTTTCCTCCCATTGTGATTTGCAGATTTTTGCATTTGAAGGATGGACTGTACCTAGGATATATTTAAACAAACATTTTAGCAAAAAAAATCGAATATGGATTCTTGAAGCAAAGAAGTATTGACTTTTGCTGTAAAGAAGAGTTAACCATGCATTACACATGATGTTGCAGAGAAAGGAAAGAAGGTCTTTTGTAATAGTTTGATCATGCGAGAAATCCCCAACTGTTTCAGATTTGCACGCACTATTTAGTTCAGCTTGAGTGTAGTCAGGATGGAATCAGATCGATGGTCTCTTGAGTTTGGCCGGAAGGTAGGTTGGAAATCACTGACTGTCTTCCATTTTATTTGAAGGCAGTCTATGGCTCTCAATAATTTGATGTTGACCATGATTTACGAGGATGGTGCCAGGACTCGAGGGTCTGAGCTATAGGGAGAGGTTGAGTAGGCGGGGACTCTATTCCTTGGAGCGCAGGAGGATGAGGGGTGATCTTGTAGAGGTGTATAAGATCATGAGAGGAATCGATCGGGGACATGCACAGAGCCTGTTGCCCAGAGTAGGTGAATCGAGAACCAGAGGACATAGGTTCAAGGTGAAGGGGAAAAGATTCAATAGGAATCTGATGGGTAACTTTTTTCATACAAAGGGTGGTGGCTGTATGGAACAAGCTGCCAGAGGACAGAGGAGGTAGTTGAGGCAGGGACTATTCCAACATTTAAGAAACAGTTAGACAGGTACATGGATAGGACATGTTTGGAGGGATATGGGCCAAGCGCAGGCAGGTGTGACTAGTGTAGCTGGGACATGTTGGCTGGTGTAGGCAGGTTGGGCTGAAGGGCCTGTTTCCACACTGTATCACTGCCCTCACACGTGTCTCCTCAGTACCCCGCAGTTCCGCTCATGCTTCCCCCTCCTCCTAGTTGTGACAGAGATAATGTCCCTCTAGTCCTTACCTTTCACTCCACCAGCCATCGCATACAACACATAATCCTCTGCCACCTCCAACGGGATCCCACCATGAGTCACATCTTCCCACCGTCACCCCTTTCCGCCTTCCGCAGAAACCGTTTCCTCCGCAACTCCCTGGTCAACTTGTTCCTTCCCACCCAAACCACCCCCTCCCCAGGTACCTTCCCCTGCAACCGCAGGAGATGCAACACCTGTCCCTTTACCTCCCCCCCTCGACTCTGTCCAGGGACCCCGACAGTCCTTTCAGATTAGGCAGAGGTTCACTTGCACCTCCTCCAACGTCATCTACTGTATCTGTTGTTCAAGGTGTAGACTCTTATTCATCGGCAACTCCAATCGTATAGATTGGGCGATCGTTTCGCTGAACACTTCACTCAAACCGCCTGGATCTATCTGATCTTCTGGTTGCTGAACCACTTTAATTTCCCTTCCCATTCCCACACTAACCATTCTGTCCTGGGCCTCTTCCACCGTCACAGTTTGGACAATCGCAAACAAGAGGAACAGCACCTCATATTTCACTTGGGCAGCTTACAACCCAGCGGTATGAACATTGATGTCTCTAACATCAAGTAACCCTTGCATCCCCTCTCTCTCCATCCCTCCCCCACCCGTCATACCAGCTTCAAAGTCGTCTTGTTGAATCTCATTGCCACTCGTTTTCACCTAGCAAATAACTAACCTTCATTTTTCCTTCATCATTGTTACATTTTTGCATATTTTTCATTCATTTGTTCTATAGTTCTCTACATCACCATCTATATCTCTCGTTTCCCTTTCCCCTGACTCACAGTCTGAAGAAGGGTCTCGACCCGAAACATCACCTATTCCTTTTTTCCAGAGATGCTCTCTGACCCGCTGAGTTACTCCAGCTTTTTGTGTCTATCCTTGATAAGTGATGATAGACACAAAAAGCTGGAGTAACTCAGCGGAACAGGCAGCATCTCTGGAGAGAGGAATGGGTGACATTTCGGGTTGAGACCCTTCTTCAGACTAAATGATGGTCTTGGCATCATGTTCAGCATCGACATTGTGGGCAAAAGGGCCTGACCTTGTGTTGTACAGTTCTATGTTCAAGTCTGTCATCCTCATCTCCTCCTCTTCCATGTGTGAACACTAATGCAGAACCAAAAAGGCTGAGTAAGATATTCTTAATTGGTTGGTTTATTCGATGTTGTGCTATATATGCTGGACAACTGATGCCCATTTCATGGTAGTTATATTGCAATGTAACTAATACATATTAATACATTTTACATGTCATTTGTGGTTTGCCCTTGTTTTTTCTTAAAGCACAATATAGAATGATGATATGGAATGAGCACCCTTAATGTTCTGTCTTGTGTTTTTGCAGTCAGCAAGTTAAAAATAGATACTTGCATAACTTGTACGTAACTTGCACATAGAAGTAGAACAAGATTGTAATGCAGATAAGATGAGAAGTTTCTCATGTCAGGTGGAATTGAATTCAAGATCCAGCTGTGATTGTGATGAATAAGTTTGTTTTAGTATTGACAACAAATATTGGATAAGGTTTAAGAATTGAGAACATACTAATTTATTAGCTTTATTTTGATATGATGCTAAACCTGAAATGCAATCTTTCATTTTCAAAATTACTTTTCAAACTGAATTTTTACTTTAGGTTGGTTGGAGATACAGCATAGAACTAGGGCCTTTGCCACACCAAGTCCACAGCGCCCTTTCATACTGTGTAGGAATGAACTGCAGATGATGGTTTAAACCGAAGATAGACACAAAATGCTGGAGTAACTCAGCGGAACAGGCAGCATTTCTGGAGAGAAGGGATGTGTGACGTTTCGGGTCGAGACCCTTCTTCAGGCTGACGTTAGGGGAGAGGGAGATACATAGATAAGGAAGTGTAAGGTGTGAAAATAGGACATAGGGAATGTTGCTCAAGGAAAATGTGGAATAGATCATTGTTAGCTGGGAGAAGGTGAGAACAAAGTATACAGTTTCAAAATGTAGTCGGAGATAGTAACACTAGTCAGAGAACTGGGATGGGGAAGGGATGGAGAGAGAGGGAAAGCAAGGATTACATGAAGTTAAAGAAGTTAATATTCATACCGCTGGGGTGTAAGCTGCCCAAGCGAAATATGAGGTGCAGTTCCTCCAATTTGCACTGGCCCTCACTGACAATGGAGCAGGCCCAGGACAGAAAGGTAAGTGTGGGAATGGGAGGGGGAAGTTAAAGTGTTTAGCAACCGAGAGATCAGGCAGGTTTAGATGGACTGAGCGGAGGTGTTCAGCGAAACGATCGATTGGTCTCGCCGATATATAGGAGTCCACACATGGAACAGCAGATACCTCTGCCTCACCTGAAAAGACTGTCGAGGTCCTTGGACAGAATTGAGGGGGAGGTATAGGGACAGGTGTTGCATCTCCTGCGGTGGCAGGGGAAGGTACCTGGGGAGAGGGTGGTTTGGGTGGGAAGGGACGAGTTGACCAGGGAGTTGCGAAGGGAACGGTCTCTGTGGAAAGCGGAAAGTGGTGGAGATGGGAAGATGTGGCAGGTGGTGGGATCCCGTTGGGGGTGGCGAAAATGTTGGAGAATTATGTGCTGTACGCGATGGCTGATGGGATGGAGGTGCGGACTAGGGGGAGTCTATCTCTGTAATGACTGGGGGGAGGGGGAGCAAGAGCGGAGCAGCGGAATATTGAGGAGACCCTAGTGAGGGCCTCATCTATGATGGAAGAGGGGAACACCTGTTCCCTAAAGAATGAAGACATCTCCAATGTCCGATGTCCTGGTATGGAACACTTCAGGATCTCGACCTGAAACGTCACCCATTCCTTCTCTCCAGAGATGCAGCCTGAGTTACTCCATCATAGTGTGTCTATCTTCGCCCTTATGCAAGTTCTACACATTCCATACACATTAGAGGCAGTTTACAGAGGCCAATTAAACTACAAACAATCACATCTTTGGGATGTGGGAGATGACTGGAGCACCCGGTGGAGGAAACACATGCTGTCATAGGGAGATTGTGCAAACTCCACACAGCCAGCCCCTGAGGTCGATATCGAACCTGGCTTCTGGTACTATGAGGCAGCAGCTGTGCCATAGTGCCGCCCATTTATTTTGTGGTTATTACTATTTTTGGTTGTGTTTTCTTTTTGCTTTTCAATGTTTTTTCTGTTTACTTCATCCTATTTCTCCTCTTTTTTGTACATTTGTTGCTCCATTATGTTTGCTCATTTTATTGACTATTTAACCGTAACTCCATACGGTAGCTGTTGGGATCGCTTTCATGCAAGAGCTATAGACGAGTTTCCAGAAATTATACACGGATAAAACATTGATTTATTAGCTTCTTGTTTATGTGTATTTCAGTGTTAAATGTCATAAAATTGATGGGATCGAAAATGCATAATTGATAATATTGCATCTTGGACTTCATGAATACTATCTAGACTAACCGCTATAACCAATGAATGTTAAATGTAAGAAACTGTTTGAATGATAGAAACAGAAATATTGTCAAATTAGGGATTATGCAAAATAGTGGAATTAAGAGAACGAGAGAGCACCAGCACCAGAGACCCGGGTTCAATCCTGACTACGGGTGCTGCCTGTACAGAGTTTGTATGTTCTCCCCGTGACCACGTGGGTTTGCTCCAGGTGCTCTGGTTTCCTCCCACACTCTAAAGACATACAGGTTTGTAGGCTAGTTGGGTTGGTAATTTGTAAAATGTCCCTCGTGTGTGTGTGTGTAGAATTGCGCTAGTGTGCGGGGATCGCTGGTCGGCGCGGATTCGGTGGGCCGAAGGGCCTGTTTCCGTGCTGTATCTTTAAACTAAACTAAAAGAAAGAAATAAAGAATGTTCCTTGAGATAATTGTTTTGATTTGAGAGAAGTTAATGCATAGCATTGAGAGCAGTAGCATAGGTATATTGAACATACAAAATAAAAGAATAGAATCAGTATCCAAATCCATCATAGCAGAACAGAATGGAACATGCATGGGAAGCATCATTGCACTACCTTCATGTAGAGTAAAAGGAATTGACAGAAAAAGAAACAAGGAACATCTGATTTACCTTCTGGGTTACTCCAATGTTAACCCAATCTGGGCAGATTGAGACAACGATATTGAGTAATTACAGCGATTAAGCTTTGCCAGTTAGTCTGCACACATCCCAGAAATGACACAATAAAAATTAGTGGAGTGGTAGTGGAGGGCCTTAAGATCCAAATATTCAAAGCTTCCATTGCCCAAGTGATTCACATACTCTAACTGTTTTTGAACCTCACAATTGCTTTGTATGCTGAAAATTAATACTTTTCCCTCAAGTGTTTATCCAATTCGTTTTCAAAGGCTTGATTCTTTTCTTTTGTCCTTGCAAGCAGTGAATTTCAAACTCCCAACTGCTGTCAAGATAAACATTTTTCCTCGCAACTCCC
This sequence comes from Amblyraja radiata, assembly GCF_010909765.2. Classification (NCBI taxonomy): domain Eukaryota; kingdom Metazoa; phylum Chordata; class Chondrichthyes; order Rajiformes; family Rajidae; genus Amblyraja; species Amblyraja radiata. The sequence goes on from NC_045962.1 coordinate 5,616,187, forward strand.
GTTTATTTTTTACCCAAATGTTTAAATCAGTGCCCCTCTAATTCCCCTATTTCAAGCAGTCAAAGTCTTCTGGAGAGTAAACGATCTAATATATTTTTAAGTCTTCCTTTCATCTTAAATCTTCTAATGGTCAAAGGGGTTTTATTCTGCTGCATTCTTCCAGTAATTATATGTGTACCAATCTTCGAACTTTTCCATTTTTGAGCTCTATTTTGGTTGCCAATTTTTCTTTCCACTTTAACCAGTTAATTCATTGAAATTTAGAAGACAAAGACAATTTTTAGTTGCAACGAAGTAAACAGCTAATAGCACAATAAAAGAAGCCACAAAGTGCTGGAGTAACTCAACGGGTCAGGCAGCATCTCCAAAGAACATGGATATGTAATGTTTTGGGTTGGGACCCTTCTTCAGACTGATTGGGGTGTGATGGGTGGGGGAGAGGGAGAGGGAGAGGGAGAGAGAGAGAGTCGGACAAAGTCTGGCAAGTGATAGGTGGATACGGGTGAAGGTGATTTTTGATGGGCAAATGGTTGGACAAAGGCCAGAGATGGAAAGAGAAAAAGAGAAAAAGTGTGGAATAAATATAGCAGAATTTAGAGATACAGTGTGGAAACTGATCCTTCCATCCATGAAGTCCATGCCAACCACCTGCATATTAATTCTATGTTATCCCAATTTTGAATCCTGCATACGAGAGGCGATTTACATAAGCTAAGCAACCTACAAACATGCATGTATTTGGCATATAGGAGGAAATTGGAGCCACGGAAAAAATCCGCGAGAACACAGGGAGATTGTGCAAACTCCGCAGAGACAGCACATGGAGTCAGAATCCAACTTGGGTCTCTAGCGCTGTGAGCCAGCAGCTTTACAGCTGCACCACTGTGCCCTCCGTTCGAATTGTGAAGCCAGAGGAAGGAATGAGGATGGGGAGGGGAGAAATCAGTGAGAGTACAGGTGGGGCACGGGTAAGAGGAGGGAGAGGGAAAGGTGGGTGAAGATGAAGGTGGGGGTGGGGAGGGGGGAGGTTTAGTTGCCTAAAATTGGAGAATTCAATGTTAATACCGTAGGGTTATTCGCTACCCATATGAGGTGCTCTGTCTCCAGTTTGTCTGTGGCTTCACTCTGGCAATGGAGGAGGCCCAGGAGAGAAAGGTCAGGGTGGGAATGGGAAGAGCAATTAAAATGTTTAACACACAGGAAATGCAGTAGGCCTTAGTGAGCCGAGTGCAAGTGTTTGGCAAAACGGTCCCAAATGTATATTTGGTCTCGCCGATGTAAAGGAGGCCACATTGGAACATTGGGTGCTGTAGATGAGGTTAGAGGAGGCGCACATGAACCTCTGCCTTGACTGGAAGAATTGCTGGGGTCCCTAGATGGACGTGAAGCATAGGTCATAGAACCACACAGTGGGGAAACAAGCTCTTTGGCCCTACCTGCCCATGCCAACCTTCTGCAGAAGTCAGGAAGAGGTGGGGAGGGGAAAATGTGACTGGTGATGGGATCATGTTGGATGTGGTGGCAATGTCGGAGAATGTTGTGTTAGATGTGGAGGCTGGTAGGGTGAAAGGTGAGGACCGGGAGCACTCTGCCTTTGTTCCATCTGGGTGGAGAGGAAGTGAGTGCGGAACTACGAGATAGGGGAAATGTAGGTGAGGGATCCATCAATGACAGCAGGGGGGAAACACGTTTACCAAAGAAAGGAGACATCTTGGATGTCCTGGAATGGAAATCCTCATCTTGGGGGCAGATGCGGCAGAGGTGGAGAAATTGAGAGTAGGGAGTAGCGTCTTAGCAAGAGGCAGAGTGGGAGGAGGCGTAGTCTAGATAACTGGGAGTCAGTGGGCTTGTAGCAGACATCAGTCTGTCCCGTCATGAAGACAGAGATATCAAGAAAGTGGAGAGAGGTGTCAGAGATAGTCAAGTGAATTTGAGGTCAGGATGGAGGTTAGTGGTGGAGTTAATGAAATCACTGAGTTTTGCATGGGTGTAGGAGGCAGCTACAATACAATGTATGTCACACTGTTGTATATCCGTCATGGCAAATAACTTTTCTTACTAACCATTTGATACAAGAAGATTTGGAATCGCATCGTAAAAGGCAAAAAAAAATCCACTTCCATCATGAGTTAAGTTTGAATGATCATAAAGGTGTGAACAATAGTTGTCCACCAAGATGTGTCTTAATACCCCATTTTGATGCAGTTAATATATCTGAACAGTAACATGAAGGGTAGGTCATATTGAGCAAAGCTCCAACTTGGCGACCATACAACGTTCCATTTCAGCAAAGGAACATCGCATCTGTATTCGATTTATCAATGTAGTCAATTGAAATGAATGAAATAATGCTTGCGAATAATAACTCCTAAACTGTTTAACTACCCACATAGTAAAATCACGCAGGATTCAAGCATTAAACATGTATTGTAACAAGATATAAAGCATATTTCTCTGAATACATATTTTGACATCCGTTTTAATTTTGTTTTTCTTTATTTGGGTCATTGTGGTGTTGAGGGTCCGAGTGACAAAATGTAATTTGCTCTCACTGTTTTTGTTCCGTCCATTCAGCAGAAGTGATCTCTGCCAGGATTGTTCAGGAAGTGACTGCTGAGGCAGTAGCTGTGCTCAAAGGAGAGCAAGGAAAGGATACTGCACTGAGAGACCTGCCGAAGCAGCCTTCTGCAGGTAAATCACATTCACAGAATTAGGCCATCAAGTCTACTCTGCCCCGCAGTCATGGCTGGTCTATCTTTGTCTCTCAACCCCATTCTCCTGTCTTTGCCCCATAACCCCTGACATTTATACAAATCAAGAATGTGCCAATTTCTGCCCCAAAAAATATCCATTGACTGACTCCACAGCCTTCTGTGGCAATGAATTGCACAGATTCACCACCCTGTGATTGAAGAAATCCCTCCTCATCTCCTTCCTGAAGGAATGTTCTTTAATTTTGAGGCTGTGACCTCTGGTCCTGGACTCTCCCACTAGTGGCAACACCGTCTCCACATTCACTCTATCCAGGCCTTTCACTATTCGGTAAGTTTCAATTAAGTCCCCCCTCATCTTTCTAAACTCCAGTGAGTACAGGCCCATTGTCTTCAAAAGCTCATCATATGTTAACCCAATCAATTTTGGGATCATTCTCATAAACTTCCTCTGGACCCTTTCCAAAGCCGGCACATGTTTCTGTGCTTAATATTTACCCACCATTCTTCATGCAATCCTAGCGATATATCTCTCAATGTATTTGTAGTTCTTAATGTATCCATGCAAGTCACTGCAACTAGTGCACACTGTAGCAGCTGATGTTACTGCTGCCTCACAGCTCCAGCAACTTGGCTTCAATCCTGACCTCTGATGCTATCTGTATGGGGTTTGCACATTGTTCCAGTGCGGTTTTCCGCTGGTATTCTGGTATCACCCACATCCTAAAGATGTGCTGACATGTTAATTGTCACTGTAAATTACCCCAAGTGAGTAGAGGTTAGAGGTGATATAACATGGTGAGATCATGATGAAGGGAAAATTAGAAAGGAACAGGATTGCTGGCATTGCTTCAATGGAAAAAAATAGCCTCCTCCGCTGTCATAGGTAAATATGGTAATCCTAGCACAGCAAAGTTCACATTCTCACATCTCCTCAACTCCTACAGACACTTACAAGTGGCATAGACAAGAGAGTCTCTTGAGGGAGAGGCTGCTAGCTGACGGACAAGAAGCCTGATGGCCCTGTCCCACTTAGGCGACTGCAGGAGACTCTGCAGTTGCCTCATGGTCGCCACATGTTCGCGGGTGGTTGCCGGGGAGTCGCCTTCATGGTCATGAGGAGTTCCCGCATTCTGGGAACTAGTCGCGGCCTCATTATGGTCGCCGCAAATTTTTCAACATGGTGAAAAATTAGCGGCGACCAGAATGAAGCCGCCATGGAGAGTGGCGAGAATACTCGTGCCGTAGGTGGGTCGCCAGGAGGTTCTAGTGGGTTGCCAGGAGGTCGAAAGTTCTCGTAGGTTGTAGCCGGTGCTGACCGGTGAATTTCATTGGCTCATTAGGAAAAAATATATATGCAGTAGTTTTCAGAACCAAAGATAACCGACCGGTAATGTTAATGTCCGCCGAGCTTCACAGCCGTGTATCTCTGGCTTCTTAAAAGTTGTCTCCACTCCTTCTCCCTCCCTTCTCACCCCTCTCCCCCCTCCTCTTTTAAAGAACTTACCGTACACTGTGCTTTAGCCGTCTTAAATACAACGCCAGCCTTCCTGTTCATTGTCTGTGTCACATTGGCTTTGCACCATGTGAATTTCACTCAGACAGCACTCCCCCCGCTTGCCCTGTCCCCTGCCTGCATAATGGGCTGGTGAAGGAAGAGTTGTGTGTGTGTGTGTGTGTGTGTGTGTGTGTGTGTGTGTGTGTGTGTGTGTGTGTGTGTGTGTGTGTGTGTGTGTGTGTGTGTGTGTGTGTGTGTGTGTGTGTGTGTGTGTGTGTGTGTGTGTGTGTGTGTGTGTGTGTGTGTGTGTGTGCGTTCCACTCTGACAGTCGCCGTTCCAGTTGCCGGTTTTTCAGGCAGCTGCTGGCAACTTGACAGTCGCCGGCAGTCGCCTGAAAAATCGCCTAAGTGGGACAGGCTTTTAACTTTAAGTCCTTTAATTTAAACTCCTTTAACTTTAGAAAGTAAAATGCAATAAGGGACTTCAAAGGTAACTAGTGCCATGAAGGAAGCTGCCAATTTATTATAGATAACGTTGAAATATATATTGAGCTGCTGAGGGAACATTTGTGGTGAAAGGAACAGTTAAGCTTCCAAGTCAAGGATTTCTCAAAACTTCTGGTCAGCTGCTTCCGTGTGCCAATATGTGCACTAGTTGCAGTGACTTGCATGGATACATTAAGAACTTCAAATACATTGAGAGATATATCGCTAGGATAGCATGATGGGTAAATATTAGGCACAGCATTGGTGCATTCCTGCAAAGAGAAAACCTAAGACTTCATTGATGGTAAAAGTGAGATCATGATAAAACAGCAAAATTGGGATTAGGACAAATAGCAGGATGAGAATTAGATTGAATATAAAAAGTGTAAAGAGGGAATTAAGGAAACGGTCAAGAGTGTTTTCGTGTCATATGTCCCAAACAGAACAATGAAATTCTTACTTGCAGCAGCACAACAGAATATGTAAATGTAATATATTTAAATATGACGTGAACAATATAATAAACGAGAAAAAAAAGTTCAGTGTGTGTGTATATATCACCTATTTCTTTTCTCCAGAGATGCTGTCTGACGCGCTGAGTTACTCCAGCTTTTTGTGTCTATCTTGTGCATGTTTGGATACTGTTGTGGAAGACTAGTCAGGGGAGACCAGCAACTGCTGTGTCGGGCCTGGCTCTGAGGCGCTGCGGGGAAGGGGAAGCACAGACAGAGATAGGAAATGTGTTTGTTGGGGGACAGCAAACAAGCTTGCAGGATGGTGTGTTGCCTCCTTCGTGCTAGGGTCAAGGATGCCTTCGAACAGTTGCTGAACATTCTCAAGGGGGAGAACGAGCAGCTGGAAGTAGTTGTGTACATTGGCAGAAAATGACGTAGGTAGGGAAAGGGATGAGGTTCTGCAAAGAGAATATCGGGAGTTAGGCTGAAGATTAGAAAGCAGGACCCTGAGGGTGGTAATCTCTGGAATATTCCCAGTGCCACATGCTAGTGGGTAGAAATAGGAAGACAGGATAGATGATTGCGTGGCTGAGGAGGTGCAGGGGGCAGGGATTCAGATTTTTAGACTATTGAGATCTTTTATGGGGCAGAGGTGACCTGCATCAGAACGGGTGGGGAACCAGTATCTTTGCAGGGAGGTTCACTAGTGCAAGTTGGGAAGGTTTAAATTAGAGAGGCAGGAGTCAGCCATTTAGGGCTGAGATGAGGAAAAACTTCTTCACCCAGAGAGTAGTGAATCTGTGGAATTCTCTGCCAGTGGAGGCCAATTCACTGGATGTTTTCAAGAGAGAGTTAGATTTAGCTCCTAGGGCTAAAGGAATCAAGGGATATGGGGAAAAAAGCAAGAGCGGGTTACTGATCAGCCATGATCATATTGAATGGCGGTGCAGGCTCGATGGGCCGAATGGCCTACTCCTGCACCTATTTTACTATGTTTCTAATTTTCTAAGGTTTAAGATTGTTTTGAATACAGAGAAGACTGGACCTTGCGGGCAGTGGTTAAGTTTGGAAGGGATTGGTAGTATATTTAAGAAGGGAAGTTGAGAAAATGCGGGGAATTATAGGTTGGTGAGCTTCACGTCAATGGTAGGAAAACTATTGAGAGGATTCTTCAGGATAGGATTTATTCCCATTTGGAAGAGAATAGGCTAATTCGAGACAGTCAGCATGGCTTTGTACATGGCAGGTTGTGTCTTACCAACTTGATTGAGTTTTTTGAGGAGGTGACAAAGGTGATTAGTGGTGGATGTTGTCCACATGGATTTTAGTTAGGCATTTGATAAAGTTCCCCATAATAGGCTGATCCCGAAGGTTAATGGGCCTGTCCCACTTACGTGACTTTTTCGGCGACTGCCTGCACTCGTCATAGGTCGTTGCAGGTCGCAGAAAACTTTCAACATGTTGAAAATCCAGCGGCGACCAGAAAGACGCTACGGCTCTTTGGGCGACTGAGGAGACTACTCACGACCATCTAGGCGACACCCTGGCGGCATGTCGCAGAGTGAAGCCTATACGGTCACGAATAGACGCCCAAAGAGTCGTACCTTGTTCTGGTCGCCGCTGGATTTTCAACATGTCGAAAACTTTCGGCGACCTGTAACGACTTATGACGGGTGCCGGCAGTCGCTGAAAAAGTCGCGTAAGTGGGACAGGCCCTTAAGATACACAAGATTAATAGTGACTTTGTTGCGCGAGTTCAGAACTGGCTTGCTGATAGATGAGACGGTTGTAATGGAAGGACAATACATAGGCTGGAGGCCTGTGACCAGTGGAGTTCCGCGGGGATCTGTGCTGGGACCATTGCTGTTTGTAATATAAATAAATGATTTGTATGTAAATGTAGACGGGTTGGTCAATATGTTTTCAAATGACACCAAGATTGAGTCGTGGACTGTGAGGAAGGCTCTCACAATATATAGAATTAGAATTAGAATTAGAATTAGAATTACCTTTATTGTCATTCAGACCTTACGGTCTGAACTAAATTTCGTGCCTGCAGTCATACATACAATAATAAACAACAATAAACACAAATTAACATCCACCACAGTGTATCCTCCAAGCACCTCCTCACTGTGGTGGAGGCAAAAATCTTAGGGCTGCAGTCTCTTCCCTCCTCTTCTCCCTCTGCGCTGAGGCGATTCCCCACCGGGCGATGGCACAAACAGTCCCGCGGCTCACCGAACCCCGCAAACGGGCCGGCTCAAACACCGCGGCCCGGGGTGGTCGAAGCTGCTGCCCTCCAGTCCAGCGAACGCAGCCGCTGGCCCGCGGCTGAACCCCGGACTCAGGTCACCGCCGCCAGAATGCCGTCCCAGCCACCGGAGCACCGTTCCAGCCCCTAGCCGGATCGTCCTCACGTGAGTGCCGTTCCTCCCTCGAGCTGGGCCGCTCCGACGGGAGCGCCATTCCACCCTCGAGCTGGGTCGCTCCGACGGGAGTGCCGTTCCTCCCTCGGGCTGGGCCGCCCCGACGGGAATGCCGTTCCACCCTCGAGCTGGGCCGCTCCGACGGGAGCGCCATTCCACCCTCGAGCTGGGTCGCTCCGACGGGAGTGCCGTTCCTCCCTCGGGCTGGGCCGCCCCGACGGGAATGCCGTTCCACCCTCGAGCTGGGCCGCTCCGACGGGAGCGCCATTCCACCCTCGAGCTGGGCCGCTCTGACGGGAGCGCCATTCCACCCTCGGGCTGGACCGCCCCGACGGGAGCGCCACAGCCCCTCACGGGAGAGTCTCAGCCCCGCGCCAGGCCGCCCTCACGGGAGCGCCGTTCCAGCCCCGAGCCGGACCGCCCTCATGGGAGCGAGCCCAGGCCAAGTCTGACTGGCTCTGCCTCCGGAGTCTCGAGGTCGCCAGCTCCGCCATTAGGCCTCAGCGCAGACGGAGGCTGAGAAGGGGGATACGACAAAAAAGTTGCATTCCCCTGAAGGGAGAGACAGCAAGCCCCGTTTCAACCCCCCACCCCCACCCCCCCCCCCACATAAACACAACCTAAAAACCAAAAACTTAACTAGACAAAACGAAAAAAAACAACACAAAAAAGTAAAAACAAACGGACTGCAGCTATTGAATTTATGTTTCATCTGAGTAAGTGTGAGGTGTTGCATTTTGTGAGGTCAAATGCAAGGAGCTTCACAGCGTTGATGTACAGAGGGATCTTGCGGTCCAAGTCCATAACTACCTGAGAGTGGTAACACAAGTAGATACAGTAGTAAAGAAGGGGTATGGTATGCTTGCTTTTAAAGGTCAGAGCATTAAGGATAAGGGAATCATGATCAGCTTCATAGGACTTTGGAGTATTTTGAGCAGTTCTGGATGCCCTATTACAGGAAGGATGTGGAGGCTCTGGAAAGGGCGTGTAGGTGATTTATGAGAATGATGCCTGGATTACGGAGGATTTGCTACAGGGTGAGGTTGGACAGATTTAGATTGTTTTCTGTGGAATGCCTGAAACCTGATAAAACTATATACAATTATGAAAAGGATAGATAGATAGGGTAGATTGTGAGAATTATTTTTTAGAATGGAAAAATTAAATGCTAAAGGGCATAGATTAATGATGAGAGAGGCAAAGTTTAAAAGAGATGTGCGGGCCATGTTTGTTTACACAGTGGGTAGTGAGTGCCTGGAATGCGCTGCATTCTGGTGGTTGAAACAGATCCATTAGTTTCATTAAAAATACTTTTGGATAGGTATATGGACGTGCATGGAATGGAGGGATATGGATTGTGTGCAGGTGGATAACTGATGGTCTTGGCATCATGTTCAGCACAGACATTGTAGGAAAAAGGGCATGTTTTGTTTAGTTTAGAGATACAGGGCGAAAACAGGCCCTTGGTCCCATGAAGTCTGCACCGAACAGCGAACCCCGCACAATAACACCATCCTACTAGGGACAATTTTTACATTTATATCAAGCCAATTAACCTACAAACCTGTGCGTCTTCGGAGTGTGGGAGGAAACCGAAGATCTCGGAGAAAACCCACAAAGGTCACGGGGAGAACGTACAAACTCCGTACAGTCAGCACTTGTAGCCAGGATTTGGAAAGCCTGCTTAAATGGGTGGATACAATAAAAGGAGATTTAATTTTTAAAAACAGGACTGGTGCATTTGGTTGAAAGATTAAGCAGAGGCTGTTTGTGCTAAATTGTACTATTTTAAAGTAAATGCCAGAAGCAACTCATTAGGAGTGTTTCTCCAAAAATCTTTGAATGTAGTTCAGAACAAAACTATTAATTAGGCACATGAGATCTGGGCTTTATAAAAAGCAGCGTGGAATTCAAAATCAGGAAGCTATGTTAATCCTGCATAAAGCATTAGCAGAGCCCCATCTGGAATATTGTGAATAAATCTGCTCCCCTCTCCTTTAGGACGAATGTGAAAGCTTTGATGAGGGAACAGAAGAGATTAACGGGAGAGCTGAGTAGTTCTTAAAGTAGAAACGATAAGAGAAGTTGTATTAGCGGTTTGTAACGTTACAGGAGATTTAGATGACTGGAGAGAAAGTGTTTGCAGTAGTTTAGGGTGCTAGAAGTCAGATGAGTGGTGAGTGGCCAAACTCTCATCTTGCTTCTACAAGAAGAAGGTACAGGAACCTGAACACAATGATCTTCAGGTTCAAGAACAGCTTCTTCCCAATATCTATGTCTCTTGAACAGTGCACATCACTGACCGCAACTACGATCTACTATGGAATTTGGTTTGGTTGCACAACAGACATCAGTTCTGCACTATTATGGTCTGTTTTACCTGGTATTACTTGTTTTTAATTTATGGTATTATTGATTATTGTATATTTATTTGTGTGCTATTATTTACCGATCATCAGCCATGATCATATTGAATGGCGGTGTAGGCACGAAGAGCCGAATGGCCTACTCCTGCACCTATTTTCTATGTTTCTATTATGTTAATGGGGCTGTAAAGCTGTAAGAAGCATGAATTTCATTGTTCTGTTGCCAGTACAAATGATAATTAAATATCCCTCTAAACGTGTCTGATCCATCTAGTGTTGGACATTTGCACCCTGTGAAAAAGGTTCTGACTGTATACCCTATCTATGCCACTCATAAGTTTATATATTTCTATCGTCTCCCCTCAACCTCGGATATTGCCGAGAAAACAATCAAAGTCTATCCAAAGTCCTATAGAGCTGCATCGCCACCATTAGAGGGATTTAAAAGAGGCGCTGCCTCTAAAAGGCATCAAGGATCCACAGCTCTCACTGCTGCCATTACGAAGAAGTTTGGAGGAGTCTGAAAACTGTGACGTCCAGGGTCAGGAAACAGCTTCTTCCCAACAATCATCAAATTATTGAACACTATGAATTTCAACTAGACTCTGAACTACAAACTATCTTGGTTGCATTAGGGACTTTGTGCTTTGTTCTGTTTGGCACTATGTTGGGTTTTTTATAGATTGAACTTAAAAGTTAATTTATTATGTAATCTATAGAGTACTGTGTTTAAAAAACAGTGGTGCTGCTGCAAATACGAATTTCATTCTTCAGTTTGAAGAAGGGTTTCGGCCCGAAACGTTGCCTATTTCCTTCGCTCCATAGATGCTGCTGCACCCCCTGAGTTTCTCCAGTACTTTTATCTACCTACGAATTTCATTGTTCCGTTTCAGTACCAATAACAATAAAAACACTCTTGACTTTCACTTACCTCTTGTTCCGTGTGCCAGCAATCCGTATCAAGGAGCTGAATGATTTGAAGCAACTTCACTTGACTCTTGTTCTGCCAAAGTTCCATCGCGAGGAATCACAAAATATTGTATTTTGGATTATTGCATTATTGAGTTTATATAAAACTGCTGCATTTTGTTTTTATTTTACTTATAGCTGAAGATATAACAAACTTGCCACCTTCCCCACCACCATCTCCAGCATCAGAACATTGCCTCGTGGAGGAGAAAGGTAGGAACATTGTGTTTTTATCTCTGTTGAAGTTCATAACTTGTCTTGACTAAATACAGATGTTGTAGTTTGCAGGTATGAATAAACAGAAATTGAGGGTGAGAAGAAATTCTAATGCAATTTTAAAAATATGTGTATGTGCCTTTGTTTATTGCCAAATTATGTTCAGCATTTCTTGTTTTCATGAAGTGTTTGGATGTTGTGTGGAGACTGAATAGAGTGTTGGTGCATGAACAACAGCAGTGAATGAAACTGGCCAAGCAGCAATAGTAAAATCTGGCGCATAGAAGACAGAATGATATTTCAGTACTAACAATTTCTCTCAAAGACAGGTTTTTATTTAAGACCCGTAAAGCTTTCTATTGTTATGAGAATGACGTATTAGCAAAACATATTTTGGATTTGCCTAAGATAGACTCAAAAAGCTGTAGTAACTCAGCGGGTCAGACAGCATCTCTGGAGAAAAGGAATAGGTGACGTTTTGGGTTGAGACCATTCTTTGCCCAGCAAGTCCAGTTGCAGTACTGTGAATCTATGGGCAGATGAGGTGGGAGTAGTGCATGTTGCGATTTTATTCTTAGTCGGGGAGGGAGAAAAGAAGGTAAAATACAAATAATTTTATGAGAATTATGATTTTTTTTGCTACATTTTAATCTACAGATTCACATTCTCACTGAAAAAGAAAGATTATTTAATGTTATTAGGTGTTGGTAAAAAACAAATCTAAACAGTAGGTGAAATATTTAGACCATCTGTTTCAGATTTTGGATTTGTCAGCTATGCTGTTAAATTTATTCACCTTTCAAAAAGGGAAGTCAGCATTATAATGTAGTTCTGGGACAATTTGCACTTTAGATGTGAATTTTGAAACAAAAGCAGACAAATGCGAGAGAATCGGGAGCTGATTAGTGTTTTGTGAAGAAAACTAGCTAGATGCTGGTCCTGAATCATGCATTCATGTTCTTCCAATATTATGACCTGGTCAAAATGTTATTGCTCTTAAGTTTCGGCACGGTACATATTTCTTCGCCTGGGTTTTGCTAGAAACCAGACAATATGAACATAACATTTTGCTAGTAATTAAAAGCTTAATCTTTGTCTTCAATGACCATTGCTACTGTTCTTTGAAGAAAACTATGCACATAAAGATGTCGTGATCTCTGTGGAGTGCCATACTCTTTTATTGATATGGCTTGCTGTCCAATGTTAGTCTTATGGGACTTTACCAAATCAGCAACCAGCGATGGTAGCCAATCTTATTCTCACAAATAATAAGTATTATTTTTAGGGTCAGATTGTGAGCTAAGGTAATTTAGGCTTGAAAAGACATGGGACGTATAGACTTTGGTGGTAATATTACTCAATTAACAGCCAGATTACTCGACCATTGATTCGAAGAAGTGACTGCCAATTCCCCATGGGAACTTCAATTCAAGTAATGAATATAATAAATAAATAAATATATTATTAAAAAAAAAAAAAATCTTAGTGACTGTAACTATGAACCTACCACATTGCCATAAAGTCTCATCTGATTAAGGGAAGGAAATTTGTCATTGTGCAGTAATCAATATGTGCCTTCAGACCCATCAAAAAGGTTGATTCTTAACTGCCTCCTCAGTTCAGAGGCAATTAGGGATGGACAATAAGAGGCGGCATTGTTAACAGAATCCATATTCACTGGATTAATAAAATAATTAAAAGTTAACCTTGATTTGATCATAATGAGAATAATTTGTAATTAGTTGAAATTTCCATTATATCACGCATCGGTAGTTGTTACCATACAACGCCAGATACCCGGTTTTGATCCTGACGACAGGTGCTAACTGTACAGAGTTTGTACATTCTCCCCGTGACCTGCGTGTCTTTTCTCCGGGATCTCCGATTTTCTCCCACACTCCATAGATGTACAGGTTTGTAGGTTAATTGTAATTTGTCCCTTATGTGTGTAGGATAGTGTTAATGGAATGGGATTGCTGGTCGGAGGTGAACCGGAGGGTCTGTTTCCGCGCTGTCCTTCTAAACTAAACTAAATCATATCATCAATATTGACTGGGTAACAGTGGTTAAATCTTAAACTTGCCATCTTGGAAGAGCAGATTATCACAAAAGGCAAGTTGAGGGTTTTCACATCTAATGCCCCTGTCCCACTTAGGAAACCTGAACGGAAACCTTTGGAGACTTTGCGCCCCACCCAAGGTTTCCGTGCGGTTCCCGGAGGTTTTTGTCAGTCTCCCTACCTGCTTCCACTACCTGCAACCTCCGGCAACCACCTGCAACCTCCGGGAACCGCACGGAAACCTTGGGTGGGGCGCAAAGTCTCCAGAGGTTTCCGTTCAGGTTTCCAGGTTGCTGGTATTTTCACAGTGTAATCAAAGGAATGTAAAAATAGGGCCAAAAATGTATTTCAACAAAGAAGATTGTGCTGCAATAGCAGTTTACGTAGATAATGCAATATAATATCAGCTTGAGTTCAAGTAACTATAGAAACATCCTAAGGTTAGTATTTGTTTAAAACCTTTTAACCATCTGATTGTCTTTTAAATATATATATATATATGCAAACTTTCAAGTGTGGGAACAGCACTTGAAACATTTATGGGAACATTTATGTCAGACAGTACATGCTTCTTGGTCAGTTTCATCACAGTAAGTAGCTGATTTATTTTGCTTTGGACATGTGTCTGTTTGTCAAATTACCACTGTGTCTATTTGTAGATTTAATGATTGAGGTTAAGCAAAAACCTCTCCAAAGGTGTTCAAGCTATCAGCCTGCCATCACTCAGGAGAAGCGCAAACTCCTAGCCCCTTCCATTTCTGTTTCTGCTCATGAGGAAGAGCCTTACAATTCTGATGAGGAGTACTATGAGCATCCTTTATTCAGTTCACAGTGGACTACTGCTAGTACACTCCCCAGTGCCTCCATACAACAGGCAGATGATGTGTTGTGTAGTCAGGACAAAGGTGAACCCAGCATGGTTCCTTCTATCTTATTACCCTCTTCCTCTTGTTCCGTCTTGCATGTATTCACCAGTCCGGTTGTTTTACTCACATGGAAGCAAAGTCCCTTGTGCAAGTAGATGATAACAGTTGGTAAGCAAACAAGCAAGTTTATTTATAAAGCACATTTCAGCAATAAGGCAATTCAAAGTGCTTTACACAAAGCTTCAAAAACCAATCAAAAACAATTAAAAACAGTCATTAAGAAGAATAGAAAATAAAAACAAGCTAAAATAGAATGACAAGTATAAAATACAAGAATAAAAGTTACAGTGCAGTGTAAGAAGTGAATAATTATTTAATTAAATTAAAGTTAGCGTCAAACAGTAAAATCTTCAGCCCCGATTTAAAAGAACTGAGAGTTGGAGCGGACCTGCATTTTCTGGAAGTTTGTTCCATATATGTGGTGCATAAAAACTAAACGCTGCTTCTCCATGTTTAGTTCTGACTCTGGGGACAGAAAGCAGACGTGTCCCAGACGAGCTCAGAGGTCTGGATGGTTCATCGTGTAGCAGAAGATCAGAAATGTATTTTGGTCCCGAGACCATTCAGTGCTTTATAAACCAACAGTAATAATATTGGTATGGAGTGACTAATTAATTTTCAAGCAGCACCATGACTAATCCCTATAACTTCATTATTGCCTGGTAAGGAATTGCTACATTTATCTATTCAAGGCCATCTTTTCTCATCTCAAGGATATCCTCAGTGGTATCACCCAAAAGCACAGCTTCAGTTTTTTTGCAAGCTGTTCATGTCCATCTCCATCTCCATCTCAACAACTTCTCTTGACAAATTCACGGAATGATCTTCTGATATACAGCATCAGATGACAGAACGTTTGTCTAACATTGATGACACTGATCACATTGTCTTTAAACTGCATCTGTTTCCCGTCATAAAATCTCTCCTTTTCTGAGTGTTGGAAAATGAACCAGTTTCAGCTTTTTAACTTTGACTTTGAGCTTGGTAGTTCTGCTACAAGGCAAATTTCAACAACACAAATTGGATATATTATCAGTTATGGATTAGGGAAAATTATTTGAATTATGTAGGCAAATTGATTATACAATGAGATAGATGGTAGCTCAAGACTGCTCTTTAGTTGTTGATAGGATGGTTCAGTTGTTTGATATCAGCTATGAAAAAACTGTCCCTGAATTTTGAGGTGTGTGTTTTCTCACTTCTGTACCTCTTGCCTGATTTTGAAATTGAAAAAAATCTTTACTTTGAAAATCCTGTGGGAAAAATAACTTTGCGATTGCTAGTCCGAAACTCTCTAGCCCATAAACCCTTTACCCCCATTGACATTGTATTGGAGCCTACCAGGGAGAAGGCAATTCTGGATTTAGTGTTGTGTAATGAATTGGATTTGATAAGGGAACTTAAGGTTAAGGAGCCATTAGGTGGTAGTGACCATAATATGGTAAGTTTTAATCTACAATTTGAGAGGGACAAGGGTAAATCGGAGGTGTCAGTGTTACAGTTGAACAAAGGGGACTATGGAGCCATGAGGGAGGAGCTGGCCAAAGTTGACTGGAAACATACCGTAGCAGGGATGACGGTGGAACAACAATGGCAGGAATTTCTGGGAATAATACAGAAGGTGCAGTATCAGTTCATTTCAAAACGGAAGAAAGATTCCAAGGGGAGTAAGAGGCGACCATGGCTGACAAGGGAAGTCAGGGACAGTATATAAAAAAATAAACGAGAAGAAGTACAACGTAGCAAAGGTGAGCGGGAAGCAAGAGGATTGGGTAATGTTTAAAGAGCAACAGAAGATAACTAAAAAGGCAATACGGGGAGAAAAGATGAGGCACGAAGGCAAGCTAGCCAAGAATATAAAATGGATAGTAAAAGCTTCTTTAGGTATGTGAAGAAGAATAAAATAGTTAAGACCAAAGTTGGACCCTTTAACACAAGATTTCTTAGAAAAGCAAATACAGGCAATTGCTGATTTTCCGGCACCCTCGGTTCCAGAGCCTTTCTGGATAAATCATTTTTTTGGACCAACAGAGGTCACGTGATAACGATACGACAATACCTTGGCCCACTAATGACTCCCCTCCCGTGTCTCTAAAACACCACGGAGTGGCAGAAACGTCAATAAAACAAATATAGAATCACAGTAAATTGTGAATGGAATGAGCTGCCGACCCATCCCCGGCTCCCACTGTCTCCCCCGGCCGTTTACAGTCCCGGCTTCCCATTCCACTCACGACTCACATGTTGCACCAGCGAGCCCTTCTTCACCCACCGCATGGTCCGGTGACACGGCTGTTGTTGCGGCTCACGTTGTAGCCCTTGGGGACAGCTCTTTTGTTCAGGCCGACACCCCCTCCTCCGCCCGCCCCCCCCTTCCACAGCTCCCTCGTTATCACTGCTCCCTCCTCAACCCCCGCTCCCTCCTCACCCCTCTGCCCCCTCCTTATCTCAACCCTCCTCCCTCCATTTGCTATATCCGAAATCTGCTATGGGGGCATTAAAACAAGGGTCTACTGTGTTGTCTTTGCGAAACACTTAGGAGAGAAGATCGAGAGCAGAGTTGAACAGGGATTTTGGGAAGACGCCTTTTAAAAGAGACCAGTGAATGAGAGATGGCTTGACAGGAAGATTAGGGTTCCAGAGGGTAGGAGCAACATTGAACAGAATGGTGGGAGGAGAGGTTGTGGACCGCTGCGTCGGGACCAGGTAGAGTTGAAGCACAAAAAGCTTCAACATTGACCCAGCAAAGGTAGAATTAGACAAGGTCACAGAGGGATTTCAACGTTTAGATGTAAACACGATGGAGGGACACGACCGGAAAGAGCGCTCACCACTCGCAATGCCTCCTGTGGCCGCTCAGGGAATTTCAACTGAGCCATCAACCGGCTTTAGACCTTTTTATTTTAAACTGCTGCCTCAACTTCTCCACTCCGCTTTCTCACTCTAAACTCCCCCCTCCCCCCCCCCCCCCCCCCCCCCCTTGAACGTACAGCCCTCCACTCACTCTGCAACAACCCAGACTGGGTGATCAAACCTGCCGACAAGGGAGGTGCTGTGATAGTCTGGCGCGTTGATCTTTACAAGTCTGAGGCCAGTCGCCAACTCTCAGACACTTCCTCCTACTTAACCTTGGACCATGACCCCACAGACGAGCACCAGGCCATTATCTCAAACACTATAACTTGCTTCATCACTTCTGGCTCCCTGCCCTCCCAAGCTTCCAACCTCATCGTTCTCCAGCCCTGCACGGCCCGATTTTACCTTCTCCCCAAAATCCACAAACCTGACTGTCCTGGCAGACCCATTGTTTCTGCTTGTTCGTGTCCACTGAACCTATTTCCACATACCTCAACTCCATCATATCCCCCCTGGTTAAATCCCTCCCTACCTATGTCCAAGACACCTCACATGCTCTTCGTCTACTCCATGACTTCCGTTTTCCAGGCCCCCATTCCCTCATCTTCACCATGGACGTCCAGTCACGCTACACCTCCATCCCCCACCAGGAGGGTCTTAAAGCCCTACCTTTCTTCCTCGACCACAGAACCAACCAATCCCCGTCTACCGATACCGAGCTGGTCCTTACCCTTAACAACTTTTCGTTTGACTCCTCCCATTTCCTCCAAATCCAAGGGGTAGCTATGGGCACGGGCATGGGCCCTAGCTATGCCTGCCTCTTTGTAGGGTACGTCAAACAATCCTTGTTCGAGGCGTACTATGGCCCTATCCCTGACCTCTGCTACACCAACGACTGCATTGGTGCTACCTCCTGCACTCATGCAGAACTCACTGACTTCATCCATTTCACCACTAACTTCCATCCAGCATTCAAATTCACCTGGACCATTTCCGACATTTCCCTACCGTTTCTAGACCTGTCTATCTCCATCGCAGGTAACAGACTTCTGACCGACATCTACTATAAACCCACTGACACCCATGGCTATCTGGACTACACTTCTTCCCACCCTGCTTCCTGTAAGGACTCCATCCCCTACTCCCAATTCCTCGGTCTACGCCGCATCTGCACCCAGAATGAGGTGTTCCACACCAGGGCATCGGAGATGTCCTCATTCTTCAAGGAACAGGGGCTCCCCTCTACTACCATAGATGAGGCCCTCACCAGGATCTCTTCTATACCCCGTAACACTGCTCTCACCCCCCATCCCCCCCACTCTTAACAAAGGCAGAGTCCCCCTAGTCCTCACCTTCCACCCAACCAGCCGTCACATACAACAGATAATCCTCTGACATTTTCACCACCTCCAACGGGATCCCACCACTGGCCACATCTTCCCATCTCCTCCCCTCCGTAACCCCTTGGTCAATTCTTCCCTTCCCACCCAAACCACCCCCTATCCTGGCACTTTCCCTTGCAACCACAGGAAATGCTACACTTATCGCTTTACCTCTCCCCTTGACCATTCAAGGACCCAAGCAGTCTTTCCAGGTGCGGCAGAGGTTCACATGCACCTCCTCCAACCTCATCTATTGCATCCGTTGCTCTAGGTGTCAGCTGCTCTACATTGGTGAGACCAAGCGTAGGCTTGACAATCGCTTCGCCCAACACCTCCGCTCGGTTCGCAATAACCAACCTGATCTCCCGGTGGCTCAGCACTTGAACTCCCCCTCCCATTCCGAATCCGACCTTTCTGTCCTGAGCCTCCTCCATGGCCAGAGTGAGTCCCACCGTAAATTGGAGGAGCAGCACCTCATATTTTGCTTGAGTAGTTTACACCCCAGCGGTATGAACATTGACCTCTAATTTCAGGTAGTCCTTGCTTTCTCCCTCTTTCCCCTCCCCTTCCCAGCTCTCCCACAGCCCACTGTCTCCGCCTCTTCCTTTCTTCTTCCCGTCCCCCTATCCCCACATCAGTCTGAAGAATGCTCTCGACCCTAAAAGTCACCCATTCGTTCGCTCCATAGATGCTGCCTCACCCGCTGAGCTTCTCCAGCATTTTTGTCTACCTTCGATTGTTCCAGCATCTGCGGTTCCTTCTTAAACATTTCAACTGAGCTCTGATAATTTTGACCGGATTATTGGGGTGGGCGGGCCATCAATTCTGGAAAATCGTTGTTCAACGTGTCTCGCATTGTAGCAGAACTACCTTGTACTAAGATTGCCTGGTTACGCCTCTGTAACAATGCCCTTCCTGTCACACTTCACTTTAACTCTTGCATAAATCTCACCATGCCTTTATTTTCAAAACTTCATGATTCAGATGCACATCTGACCTTCCTCTGTAAATCTGAAGACACTGCAAACTCTGCTTCCCATGTCGTAACATTGCACAAGCATCCATGGCTAATGCTTGGAACTGATAGTGGCTCCAAGTTAAGTTAACTATTTGATATTAACATTCTCATAGTTTTTATCATGTCCTCCCATGGTCTTGCCCTGCTCCCCTCTCAATTTTTTCCAAATTTTTCAGATATTTTGACATTTCTGTTCTTCATTTCTGACTTTTTTTTTAATCATCCTTGGATTTAATTTCTCATTGATTGAGCTGCCATGGTCTTAATTTTGGTTCTCCCCCAAAGCCTTTTGTCTACTTTTCTTGTAGGATCCTTCTTAACCAACCATTTCTGTGGCTTGATATCAGTTGTTTTCTGACAATTGTTTACTGATAATGCATTTGTAAAACACTTTCAGGGATTTCACCACATGAGAAGTACTATTTAGAAGTTGCTGTAGGTACCAATCTATAAGGCATTGTGTTAAAATTGTTATAATCAGGTGGAAATACTTCTAATTGCCTAAATGACATGATATCTCTTATTTTATTGAACACTTTAAAGAAACATGATTTCAAAAATGGTATCACTTACAATTAATTAGGGGTGTTTAAATAAGTTATATAAATGATGCACTATTTTGCTTACCTTGATTATGCTTGAGAAAGGCTTGTGCATTTCAAAGACCGTCAGGTCAAAGACGTTCTGGTTCTTAATACTATGGTTAGAATGAAGCTTGGGACTTCCTACATTGGGTAAAACAGTGCATGAATTATGAATTCAGTGCACTCCATTGTTGTGTTTTCATCCACGTCTTCCACCTATTACTGCACTAGATGTGTGAGTGCTTACTCCACATAGCTTTCATTTCTGGCATGCCAGTTTTGCATTCACTTCAGTAACGATGGAAATCACTGAAACACTTTCAGCTCTTGGCCTCTTGACACAAATGTATTTGCAGTGTTGAGCTATCTGCAAACCCTGATACCAAAAGAAGCGTCACCTCCTGTACCACCACTGTGTTATGAAATTTGAATGTATCTTTTTCCACATGCACAAGATCTTTTGATGTTGAGAAGCAGGGCTTTTACAATAGCACACACATTTTCATAACGTCGATATACTTTTGAGTATTGCGGGCCAGTAAATATAGATGTAAAGATGCATTCCTTCATTTCAAAACATGTTTCTAAAGTGCTGAAATTTCTTTAGATTTGGTGTATTTACACAAAAATTAGATCAAAGTATTAAAAGGGAATCATCATTTGAAGTAACATTAGCTTTATTCTGTATTGCTGAAGGACACTGCTTATTCCACAGTGCTTGCCCACATATCAGATACAAAATACTTGGATGAAATGTCAAAGGGGAAGCACTCTTGGAAAGGGGACCATTATTCTATTTGTTTTCAAATAGTCAAGGAAAAACAAAGGATTAGTCCACATGTAAAAGTGCTAAATTGGGACAATGCTAATTTTGATGGCATTAGATAGGAACATGCAAAGGTTGGTTGGGAGAGGCTTTTAACAGGTGAATGGACCCTGGCAAGTGGGAGGCTTTTAAAAGTGAGATAAGAAGAGTTCAGCGAAAACATATGCCTATTAGAGTGAAGGGCATGTAGGGAACTTTGGGTCATAGAGTCATAGACTTACAGCGTGGAAACAGGCCCTTCGGCCTAACTTGCCCACACCGGCCAACATGTCCCATCTACACTAGTCCCGCCTAGCTGCATTGGCCCCTATCCCTCTAAAGCTGTCCAATCCATGTACAAGTTTAAATGTTTCTTAAACAATGCGATAGTACCTGCCTCAACTACCTCCTCTGGCAGCTCATTCCATGCACGTACCAGCCTTTGTGTGGAAAAGGTTACCTTTCAGGTTCCTATTAAATCTTTCTCCCCTCACCTTAAACCTATGTCCTCTGATTCTTGATTCCCCCACTTGGGGCAAGAGACTCTGCATCTACCCGGTCTATACACCTCTATAAGATCACTCCTCATCCTCCCCTTGAGGCCTGGCAACATCTTCGTAAATCTTCACTGCGCCCTTTCCACCTTGACAACATCTTTCCTATAAGGGGATGAGGGATATAGAGGCTCTGGTCATGAAAAAGAAAGCATATGTCGAGTATAGACAGCCCGATCAAGCCAAAGCATAACTAGGGAGAGAATAGGTCCGCTTACGGTTCAGTGCAGCTGTTTTTGTGTGTAGCCACAGGATATGGCGAGGTCTTATATGAATGTATTGTATTAAAACTGGAGAAGGTCAAGGAAGTTAGGGAGTTCGTGGAAGAGAACAGTAATGTCTTGACACATATCAATATTATGAAAGAAGAAGGTAAAGGTGGTCTTTAGACATGTAAAGTGGATATATCCCAGGGCCTGACTAAGTGTATCCGAGGAAATTGTGAGAAGCCAGGGAAAAAATTGGTAGAGCACTGGCAGAGATGTTCTATACCTTTGTTAGACATTGGAGAGGTGCTGGAAGACTGGAGGGAGGCTACCGCTGTGCTGTTATTTAAGAAGAGCTGCAATGACAAGGTAGGGAACTACAGGCCAGTGAGCTTAATATCAGTGGTGACAATGTTACTGGAGGGCCTTCTGAGAGACGGGATTTATCTGCGTTTGGAAAAGCGAGGACTGATAAGGGATTGTCAGCATAGCCTTCTGTGTGGGAAATCAAGTTGGACGAAATGAATTGAGCCTTTTGCAAAGGTAACAAAGGAAGGTTGACGAGTGTAGGGTGGTAGATGTTGTCTATGTGGACCTGAGCAAGGCTTTGGACAAGGTTCAGTATGGCAGACCAGTCGGAAGTTATATTGTGAGCTAATCAATTGGATATAAATTTGTCTTATTGGAAGGACGGTGTGGGTGAGAGGGAAGATTGTTTTTCAGATTAGAGGCCTGTGTTGGTGGTGTGTAACAGGGATCATGCTATGTCTGTTGTTTGTCATATATATTAATGATTTGGATGAGAATGTAGAGGACATGATTGGTAAGTTTGTGAATGACACCAAAAACACTGGTGTGTTGGACATTGAAGAAGTTTTTCTGAGTTTATCACATGATCTTGATCAACTGAAAAAATGGGAAAAGAAATCTCATGTGGAATTTAACTCAAACAAGCACGAAGCAATGCATTTTGAGAAGTTAAACCAGCGCAGAATGTACTTTGAAATTGATGGCCCTGGGAGTGTTGTAGAACAGGGACACTGAGTGGTACAACTACATACTTCCCTGACAATGGTGACACATGTATACAGGGTAGTGGAGAAGACATGTGGCATGCTTGCCATAATCGGATGGGGCACTGCACACAGGGGATGCTGTGTTACAGTATGTTAGTAAAAACGCAACGGGAATATTGCTTGCCGTGCTGTCAGAAGGATATGAATAAGCTAAAGAGAGTACACAAAAGATTCACAAGGATGCTACTAGGATTGGATGGTTTGAGTTATGACGAGAGACTGGATAGGCTGGGACTATTTTTCCCGGAGAGCAGCAGATTGAGGGGTGAACCTAGATTGGTTGATAAAATCATTCTGGGTGTAGATAAAGTCATTGGGAATAGTCTTTTCACCAGGGTAGGGGAGTCTAAAACTAGAGGACATAGGTATAAGGTGAGAGGGGAGATATCTGAAGGAGATCTTGATGGCTCGTTTTTCTGCACAGAAGGTGGGGAGTTCATGGAACGAGCAGCCAGAGGAAGCAATAGAGGTGGGTACACTTACAATATTCAAAAGACATTTGATCAAGTTCATGGATAGGGTATGGGATATGGGCCAAATACAGGCAAATGGGACTAGCTCAACAAGTTCATACTGGTCAGCATGAACAGGTTGGCCTGAAGGGCCTGTTTCCATGCTATATAACTATGACTTTTGCAACACAGATACAAATTTTGACCTGTACACGTTTCACTAAGATATTTAAATTTAAGCACTCCCTTCAAGCTCACCTCAGTATGCATCCCTTTGAAATGCTTGCAGGATGACTATTCCAGCTAATCTTATACTTTATACAAAGCAGAGCTGAAAGTGTCCCATTAAAGCTGTTACATTCTAACATCTGTGTTGTCTTTTGTCCTGACATGTCCACTTCTTCCTTTGAGTAGAAGTTGTTGAAAGTCCAGCGCCTGATGAAGAGGAACCAGCAGTAGCTCATGAGAAAGAGCATGTTCAGGAGCCTTGGTCTGCTGAGCACTTAGTGCAAGCAGAAGCTGTGGCCCATCCCTGGGATACCAAATGTGTGGAAGTCACATCATCAAATGAAGACAGTGTACCAGCTGAAATTCCCAATGGAAAAGGCATGACTCATAGAGAGATTGAGTCCAAGGAAGAAATGCCACCTTCTCTTGAAGGTGTGTCTTCCTGTTGACTTCCATATGATGACAGCGCCTTTTGAGAATTTTCTTATTAACAAGTTTTTGTTTATTGCTGGTAGATGTTGCTTGAAGGATAATTTAAGGGTGCTTGAAGTGCTTTGGCTGATCTGATGCTGGCTACAGGAGCAACAATAATTTCCCACCACACTTGTTGACACAAGTTACTTTGTTGTCATGATGTCACATGCTTGGCAGTTGAGCTGTATTTCTTTTAATTGCACATAAGGCTTTCCATTGCCTACATGTTTGCCAGTTACATTGCTGATAGGTTATCAATTCTTTTGAAGCTGATTCACCCGCTTTCTACTTACCAGGCTTACCAGTGATCAAAGATTTTTTTTTTAAGTTGCATTTTGTATTTTCAATTTACGTAAGGGATTATTTTAAAGTAAATTGTTTTGCTTCATATTTCAGTGCTGACATCTCGCATTTATTGTTTTATTCAGGCTGTGGCGAATGCTATTCTCTTTCTATTTTTAATGATGGGTCGAATGGACAAAATGGTTGCAGTGGGAAATTATGTTTGAATTCAAATGCTCATTCTTGACATGATTTTGTCAAAAGATCACCAAGTGTTCTCCAGTAATGAAGACAGTGTGCCAGCTGAAATTCCCAATGGAAAAAAAGCCTGACTCATAGAGAGATTGGGTCCAGGAAGAAATGCCACCTTCTCTGGAAGGTGTGTCTTCCCGTTGACTTCCATATGAGGACAGTGCTCTCCATTAATATAATAAGAGACTCTTCCTCCTTAATCCCATCTTCCAGTAAGATGCTAATATGAATGCCACCTACCATGAGGAAGAATTATGTAAACATCAGAAATGCCTCTCCCCTCCCCCCTTTCACCCAGCTTGTTCCTCACGCCTGTTTCAACCACACCCACATGCCCCAATTAACAGCCTGCACCCCACATTCCTCTGTTTTCATAGAGGGACCCTAAACCTTATGTGATCAAAAGTCAGCTTTCCAAGTCTGCGTCCACATTTCCAAAGCATCTAGACACGGAAAATACAAAAACTCCAGAATAAAATCACACGGGTTGTGATAGAACATATGGAGGAGAGAAGTCTGGAGGGAATTAAATGACTGAAGATCATGAAGAGAGGGCCAAGATACAGAAGGGTTAAGGTAGTTGGTGCAATAGTCTAGAGTGATGAAGATAAATGAGGAAATAATAAGCAAAAATAATAACCAAAAATAAGCAATTATTTCTTACATGATTAAGTCAGGGAAGATCATTTGATATATCCACTGAAGTTTTAACGTCAATCTGGAGAATAAATGTAAAACATGTATGTATTGGAAAATTATACATTTAGTTTATGTCACCTCTTCAGAATTAGTACAGCATTACTGCACTCATTAAACAAGTAATTTCATATTAGATTTCTTTACAACTACAATACTGAGAATCAATCACAGTTTTGCATATAAACACAATTTAATTCCAACATACAATCATATTGCCAACCCTAAATATTCTTCTATAGGTCCCAGCATAAATTTGTTATTTCACATGTTATCTTTTTGAGCAGGAGAAATTATTTGGAGTGCTTTTGCATTGAGTTAATTCTATGCATGCAACCAAACTACTTTAGATTTGCTTACAGCCACGAAGATGGACAAGCCGTCAACAGGTGGCGAATCCTCAGTTGCTGGTGTGGGAGGACCAGCGTTGCATGAAGTGTCAATGACAGAGACGAAAGATAAGACTGTTGAATGTACTGATCAACAAATATCTGATCTGTTGCCGTCTTCTACATTGGGTAAAGATAATGCAGCTCTCAGAGGAACACCAGAGGAAGTCTCCAAGATACAGAATTCATTTCCAACTCCTGTTTTGCAAACCCAACCTCTAGCTCCTTCTGTTACCAGGACTGGGACCCTGTTTATCCATGGTGAATGTTCAGTACAGTTCAGTTCTCATGAAAATGAGTGCATCTCAGTGGTGGCAGCAGAGAACATTGTAACCCACATCCAACCAAGTGCTGTCCATAAAATAGATACAATCATTAAACCCCCATATGCTTCATCCGAAAGGACATCCAACAAATCTGCTTTAGATAAAAGTAAAATGCCTCCATTGAGTCGTGATATTAAAGAAACATCTGAAACGTCCATTGCAGATATTGCAGAGGCTGGCTGTGTGAAAGAAAGGGATATTTCTGCAACTGTCACCTGTGGTAAAGATATTGAAGCAGCTTCACAAGAAGTGCCATTGTTTGTTGGTATCACTGTTACTGAAAGCAAAGATGAGTCACAAAAAAAGGATTTTGTTTCAAACACTGTTTCTGTCACTGAAGAGAAGGAGCAGCAAATTCCTCAGGAAAAGTCAAAAGTGCACGAGGAATTGCATTTAGAGCAAATACTTGCAAATGTTGACAGTGCTAATAAAGAGACAACATTAATATCAGAAGCTAAAGGGCAAGAAATTTCCGATACAATAAAACTGGTCGAACATATAGGTGATGTATTTTCAATGCCAGAAGACAGATCAGAACATGTTGAATATAACTTGGTAAAAAGTGCAGAAAATGTAAAGGATTCAAAGGGAAGAACAGTAGATGAGGAGAAAGTTCCTAGTGCAACAGAGTTATTACCAACTGAGTTTTCTCAACAGAAGCCCGAAGAGCCAACAGCCAATCTTCCATCAAAAGAACTGGATAAAACTGATCAAAAAGTAGAAGTTTGGCAATTAACTAATGTTAGTTCTGCTCCATCCTATGTGGAGGATGAAAATCAAAATATACCATGTAACATACAATGTGCCACAGGTGATGCAGCTGACCAATTAAGTAATGATCCAACGCTTGAGGTTATCAAATTCGACCCAAGTGCGATGGGGCAAAGTACGGTGAAGATTCAAGAAACATCCTCAAAAATTGAGGAAAAAAGCACTCACCAGATAATTCCTAAAGAACAAGATTCTGAACCACTGGTGCCGCCATCCACTGAATCGAATGTTACTTCTGAAAAAATTGTAGTCGATTCAATTACTCCAATCGTACAAAGCCAAAAGATTGATGCTACCAATGTGAATTTAAAAGAGAGGAAAGAGGTGGATCAACCAGAACTATCTAAATATTTTGAAACATTTGTTCCCAAAGATAATGGTGCAAAAATGAGTGAACATCCTGGAGATGGTTATTATGAAATGACTATTACAGAGGAAAGTAGTTCGAGACTACCTCATGAAGTGCTGCAGACCTCTGAGGTCCCATGTGAAAAACCAAAAGCAGGTGAGAAGAAAGTTGAAAAAGATAGTTTAGCAGAAATAATTCATTACAGCACACTTGTACTGTCATCTCTCCCTGTTGACAAAGAGACTGAGTCCACCACAGGACATGAAATTGATGTTCCTGCTTGTCCTGTTGATGGAGAGAGAGCAATTTCTCAACAGCCCGATTCGAGTGGCGATGCGAATACTTCGGAAGGACTCCAGAAGTTAGTGCTGAACTTACCAACAACCTTTTTAGATTCAATATCTCTTGAGGTGGAAGCAGAGAGTCAAGGACCCCCTGAATCTTTGTCACCACTGGCATCTGACATACTTGCCTGTTCGAGGGGTATAAGCTTGGATGAGTCAGCAGAATTTTTCCCCATCCCAACTCCTGCTGAAGAGAAGCAGATTTGTTTTCCTATTGAAGTGGACAAAAGTCAAAGTGTGTCCACATATGAGGGGAAGTCAGTTGATGAAAATCTGGGTTTAGAGCCACAATATGCTTACTCCCATACTTTAAAGCAGGATTACAAAAATGATAGTGTTGTGGTTCCTGACTTGCCTGAAATGTTGGATTTGGGTCGAAGGAGATTGAGTTTTGAGGCCACGGAAACCAAAGTGGTGAGGAGAGCGTCCATGCCTGCAGAATCTACTTCTGGCTCTGAGGCTTTAAGTGAAAGCATTAAACTAATCATTAAAAATGTTGGTCAACCAGAGGAAATGGGCTACTGTGTTTTTGAATACTCTGGCCCCTTGCCCACTCCCGAGGAGGTTAAAAGTCCTCTGGAAGATGGGAGCATTTTCCTCCACAAAATCCGTATGGCTTCTCAGACTATTGATGAGGAAAGTGTCAGGAGGCAAATAGATGCAAATAGACATAAAGAGGATTCACATTTTAGAATTGTCACTCTGTCGGAAGGACAATCAGAAATTCTAAATGAAGAATCGATTTCAATAGATGTTCCAAAACAGTTTATTAAGACGGAGTCTGGAACTGTTCATTTACCTGATGTCCCTGAAATTAAAGAATTTGATCAAAATAAGACTATTGATGCTCTGGAATTTGCAATAGACTCTTCTCTGAGTAAACCACTGGATTATTTGCCAACAGTATCTCCTTTGAAGCCAGGGACTGTGGATCAAAAGCTCTCTGAGAAAGACGTGACTCTTCAAGAAGTTCAGCTTAAGAAAGCCTTGATCGAAGAGACAAAGCCCAACAGAGTAACTGTAACGGTTTTAGAAATGGAGTCGGCACGATTTGGGAAAAGCTTTTCTGTACAGGAACCAGCTCAAATTAAGAAAGCATTTGAAGATAAACCAAGGCCTATTTTGCCCAGGCAGGACACTGTCCTCGATGTTGACATTGAAATGGAATCAGATCCCATATTTTATGAGAAATTTGCTTCCATTCAAGACAAAGTTCAAGTCTTGCAAGATGAACATATACCCTGTTTGCCCTGTGAGACTGCAGTACCAGATTCTGTTCAGGATAAAGTGTCTGAGGATGATGCTATTCTTCAACAAATCCCTCAAGCTCAGGAGTTAGTGGAAAGTAAGCCTATTTCACAAATCAAGCCTACTTTAGCAGAGGTGAGTGAGAAAACCGACACTGTTGATCACAAAATACCTGAGGAACCTTCCCCTATACAAAAAATCACCTCACCTGAGAAAATTATATTCAGTGCCACTGAGACTAATCTGCCAAGTGAGGTTAATGTCCTTGACATGGGTGTGAAAATAGAAGAGATTGATCAGATATCTGAGAAAATTGTCCCTGCACCAGAATCAACTCAAACTAATAAAATTAGAGAGGATGTCATAGTGCCTGACTTACCTATTGTGGTTACTGCATGTAAGGATGATTCCGAAGCTGTAGAGTTGGATGACAAAATAGTAAAGATGCCTGCCCCTGCTCAAGATTTGATTCAAGCTGAGAGAACTGAAAATTTGGAAACTCTGCCTAGTTTGTCCGGTGACATTATTGAACATGCGACTCCGCCTCTGAAAATCACAGTGGGCGAAACCACTACAACATCCAGTGAAGTTATTGTTTCAGAAGTTTCAAAGGCAGACCATCCTGATGACAGAATCTCTGCTGCTGTGCAAGAACCGGCTGTGGTTGAGAAAACCAGCAATGAGGAATGTGCGAACTTGCTGATTGAGGTTACAGTGCCAGAAATCGTTTTGCATGTGGACCCGGCTGACGACGAAGTATCTGAGAACGTTGACCTTGCAGAAGGAGCTGAGGAGGGAGGAATTGTGGAATCTGTTGTTACAGTGGAAGATGACGTTATTACAGTTGTACAAACCACGTTGGAAGGAGGAGAAGACTTGGGCCACAGTGTGAGATTTGCCGTGGCCGAATGTGATGACACTGATGATGTCTTCACATGTAGTGAACCAACCCCGTTAACAGAAGAGCAAATCCTCGAGCCTCCTGCAAAAGCTGCCGAAATTGTGATTATCCCAGAGAAGATACAGATCCCGACAGACTTGAAGGAAGATGAGAGCATTGATGAGTCAGTAATGGACACAGACAGCTGCTGGATGGATACACAAGGTGCCTGTAAAGCCTTACTAGCTATCATCCATGCCAATACAGTAAACTCTCGTTATTATATATAAATTAATTAGTGCTATTTAGACTGTATCCTTTAATGTTAGAGTTTTTAAAGTAACACAAATTCGGTTTATGTTTTTTTAATCTTCTCCCTCATATTATCCCTGTTGCTATTTAAAGTGATTTCTTGCACTTTAATTCTGCAGATGAGGAGAGTATCATAGTAACACAACACGCTGCAGTCACAAAGCAGGAGAAGCCACAGAAGGAGTACAGCAGCCCGTCTTTGGATAAACATAGGAAAGGGAAACTGTTAAAAACTGCCAAAAACAGAGCTTCTACGCCTGAGAGAAAAATAATCAAAAAAGATGTCAGTGTACTCTCCAAAGAAGACAAAAAGAAAAGAAAAGGTTCATACATTGGAAGCCATTTTTATTTTCACTTGTTCCATTTTTGTGACGTGAGGTGTTTGTATTGTTCCCATGTAACAACATTATGTTCTCTGTGAGATTTGGCTGTAGAAATGTTAGATAATAAACACAAGCAGGAATTAGAAATATCTAATTTGCTGAATTGATCTATTGTTTCCTTTAATGTAAAGTGGATGTTGCACATTCCACCTGAGTAGAACTTTATTTCTGTCTTCATTTATTTGCTCTTGTCTTTCTTCTCTAACAGTGTATAAGAAGTCTGAACTTGCTAAAAAAACAGAGATTCAGACCCGGTCTCCCTCCAGGAAAATCATATTAAAACCAGCTGTAAGATATCATAGACCAGCTCACGTCCCTTGTACTAAACGGAAGCAGACAGGTGACTGTGTAAACAATGCAATGTGGCTGGCAAACATGGACTTTACTTCATTGCTGGACTGGCTTTTTTCCTGTGTTTTCTTTTCAGCCATTGGGCTGCATATGGCACTTTTCATTTTGTTTTTCTTACAGCTGTCATGATCACACATGCTTGTCATGCACAAGCTTGCAAGTACGGTGGTCTTAACCTTGAAGTGGTGGTGTCATTCTTATTTGTGGGAGTTTGTTTCACTGTGTGCTGGTGGGAAAGTGTTGCAGCCTGCATCATGATATCCATTCACATTAATCCCCTTGTTCAGAGGTATTCAGGAATAACTTTCATTACATGCAGTATTTGTTTTCCATTTATGATTTTTTAAAGACATGTAATAGCTTTGCTTTATAAAACTAAAGTATTTATGTATTAAGGTTTCCTCCGTATGGAGCTTTATTTGTTTGTTAGTCTGGATAATTTTGTACTTCATTACTTTGCTTCCCCTTCTATATGATGGTAATAATATTAAATTCATTTTGCTTTCATGCACATCTCAGCGTATCTTGATTAAAATGAAACATCTATCTGGTCTATTGTTCAATGTTCTAATATTAATCTTCCGTTTGCTTAGCTCCTGGAAGCGCTGAGGGTGCTTACATTATAGATCAGAAATTTTCTGTTGCTAAGCAACCCAAAGAGCAGATCATAGTAAGTAAATCACTTATAAATTACGGAAGATGGGACAACTTGCATAGCAGTTACTGATGTTTCTTTTATTTGAAGTATGTATATATCAAAGCTGCAGATATTTCTTAAATTTCACAATATAACGCTTAGATTTTGAAAAAAACATTTAAATTTTGGGTGAGCTTTGCCTTTTATCAAGTTTTACATTGTTTTGAGGTAATTAGCTCATAGACATTGAATACCTGTGCTGTGTCAAATCCAGAGGAAATATTTGATATAAGCATGGTTGAAACATTCTATTCAAACTTATAAAACCTGATGATTGAAACTCGATGCTGTTCTATACACAGACATTCACACAATTCTCACAGAAGGAAACATTTACTCCTCTATTCCTCCATTTTAACTCCTCTCCCCATTCCCGTAGTTACATTTCTGTCCTGGGTCTCCTCCAGAATAGAATAGAATAGTATAGAATAGAATGCCTTTTATTGTCATTCAAACAGACAAGGTTCGAACGAAATGTCATTCCTGCAGTCATGACATTACAAAAAAAACCAAGACGCACACTTAACACAAACATCCATCACAGTGAATCTCCACCACCTCCTCACTGTGATGGAAGGCAAAAGTCTTATCTCTTCCCTGCTCTTTGTTCTTCTCCCGCGGTCCAGCAGTCCAACTGCTGCGTCGAGGCGACTGGGGCTCACGATGTTAAAGCACCCAGCGGGCGATGGTAAGTCCCGCGGCCATTTAAGCCGTGCCGGGCGATGTTAGGCCCTGTTCCGAGACATTTAAACCCCGCGATTCCGGCGGGAGAAGTTATTGTTGAGGGAGCTCCGAAAAGCGGTCTCCCTCCAGGAACCTGCGAGCTCCCGATGTTCCTGTCCACCGGGCATGCGGCTGGAGCCTCTGAAGCTCTGAAGTTGGGCCGCAGCTGCACGCCACCACAGCTCCTCCTGCTCCGAAGTCGGCCAGCGTGTCCGCAGGCTCCACGACTGGAGCCCTCAGGTTGGTTCCGGTTGGAGGCCGCCGCCGGCTCCACGATGTTAGGTCCAACGACACCGGAGACCCGACAGGGAAAAAGTCTGGTCCCCATACAGGGAAGAGATTAAACGGTTCCCACACCCCCCCCCCCTCCCCCCCACACACATATACACAGCTAAAAAATAATAAAATTAAAACCAAAAACATGCATCTAACGGACAAAAATAAAAAAGAAAGACGGACTGACTGCAGTTGAACACGCCATTGCTCAAACTGGACGATCAACACATCATATTCTGTTTGGGTAGCTTACAACCCAATGGGATGAACACTGAATTCTCCAATTTTAGGTAACTACAAAACTCTCCCCTTTTAATTTCTTCCGCCATATAACGTCCCCCTCGCCCCTCACCTGTGCCCCACCTTGACGCACCTATTTATTCCCTCCCCTTCCACCATTCATTCATTCCTCCAGCTTCACAATTTGCCACTCTTCGATCCATTTGTCTCACACCTTCCTTCTTTTCTACTTTTGTCCAACCATCTGCATTTCAAACAACTCTCCTCACCTCTGAGAGCCCTTTACCTGCCTGGCTGTGTCTTGCGTCACCTCTCTTCCATTCACACAACCCCCCCCCCCCCATTTACACTTGTACTTGGGTACTTCATATTCTCTGCACAGATACTCAATCTTTATACATTAAAATAAAACAACATAGTAGGCTTTAGAACTTCTCTTTGGCCATTTACCATATTTTGTAGTCTTCCCCGTATACAACTACTGACTCTCTGGTGCTTGACACTGGGGATGATAATGAGGAAAACTAATTAGTATGGCCAGAGTACAGATAGGTGGGCCACTGCTATGTGCCTTTCAATGTCAGAAAGGCTGAAAGGATAGTGTCCTGCTGAATAGAGAGGCTGAAATCTAATTGGGATAGGTAATCAGCGATAGAACCCAAAATAAAATGCTGAATAAGGCTATTTTATGTATTTTAAGGTGATTCTGGATGGGGAGATCAATGCTATTGCAAACCTACCTCTTTATGTAAGATTTCACAAAAGACTGTGGTTATGAGCGATGCTGCAATGTGAAACTTAATTTGGGCTTGAGAGATATTAGTTTGCTGTCTTGTCCTGTGCATGACCTGTCCATGTCTAACTGCAATACTAATGGCAGATGTCGGTTGTGCTGAAGTGAGAACATTAAACCTTGGGATGACAGCAGGAAAAAGGTGTTTAAAAGGGACATGTTCATGTAGCCAGGACATTCATATCTTGTTGGAGAAGTACAACAATTCTACTAATGAAATTCTGAACCTCCAGCTGATGGAATTGTGGTTTCATGAATTATGGAATTTGCACGTGCTAGAATTTGGTGGCATATATTTTATGGTTACTGACCAAGCCACAGGTTTGGAACTCATGGAACCTCTTCTCTCTTAAGCAAGATCTAAAACCTTCAATAGTCTACGATCCAATTAGTCTTGGAAACTCTGCTGGAGAAGAAATTATATTGTATTGCTTTGTTGTCTCTACAATGATAAGCCAAGAGACAGGTGTGGAGTCCTATCTATCGGTGAGACCAAGCGCAGATGGGCGATTGTTTCGCTGAACATCTGTGCTCAGTCCCACCTCGGCATATGTGTTCACCTGGTTGCCAAACACGTTACCTCCCCTTCCCTATCCCAGAAGAACCTCTCTGTTCTAGGCCGCCTCCATTGTCGGAGTGAGGACAAACGTAAATTGGAGGAACAGCACCTCATATTATGCTTGGGCAGTTTACAACCCAGTGGTATGAATATTGATTCTATAACTTCAAGTAACCGTTGCATCCCCTCTCTCTCTGTCCCTCCCCCCTCCCTAGTTGTACTAGTTTCACTGTTCTGTTGAATTCCACTGTTTGTATTAACTTGTTATCACCTGTACCACACCCAACTATGGACCATTTCCTTGATTATCGTTGCTTTCTACTTTTTCTCCATTCATTTGTCCTAAGTACCCTCTATATCCCTTTGCTCCTAATTCTCAATCTGGGGAAGGGTCTTGACCCGAAACGCCACCTATTCCTTTTCCCTAGATATGCTGCCTGACCCACTGAGTTACTCGAGGTATTTGTGTCTATCTTCGATAGGATTTTAGAAGCAGAACTTTAGAATTTTAGAAGTAAAACATCATGAGAGGAATAGATTGGGTAGATACACGAGTCTCTTGCCCAGAGAAGGTGAATCGATGACCAGACATAGGTTTAATGTGAAGGGGAAAAGATTTAATAGGAATCAGAGGGGTAACCTTTTCACACAAAGGGTGGTGAGTGTATGGAACAAGCTGCCAGTGGAGGTAGTTGAGGAAGGGACTATCCCAACGTTTAAGAAATAATTAAACAGGTACATGGATAGGACAGGTTTGGTGGGATATGGACCAAACGCGGGCAGGTGGGACTAGTGTAGCTGGGACATGCTGGTCGGTATGGGCAAGTTGGGTCGAAGGGCCTGTTTCTACACTGTATCATTCTATGACTCTATAACAACCTTTGTTTTGAAAAGACCACGCCTGGAAGTTGTGACATCCCAAGAATAACGGAATAAAAAAACAATAAAAAGTGTTTGTAAAGTGTTTATTTCCAGAGCAAAATAATCCCTTTTGAATTGTAAAGCACATGTAGGATTTCAAACACTTTCTCATCATAACTTTTGTATTCATCTCCATTGAAAAGATTCTACATAAAGTCACAACCGACATTTAAGTTTTTGTGCATTGTTTTAATTTTACTTTGTCAAAGTTTTGAATGCATTTCTTTTAAATTTGTTTAACTTGTTTTCATAAAATTGTTAACCCATTAGAACAATAGTCTGTTTTATTTGCTTGTGAAGATACAGTAGTAGGATGTAGAAATATTGCCTTATAATGCAATAATGCATTACATTAAGTGAACAGATGATTTTCCCATCAGAATAAACTTTTTACATCCACCATTCTCTCAATAATTGCTGCAATTGTCTCTTGATATCAGTTGTACAAAACATTGGTGAATTATTATGTTCAGTTTGGGAGGATGTCATTAAACTGGAATGTGTACAAAGAAGATTTAAGTGAATGTTACCAAGACATTTGGATGGACAGGCGAGGACTTAATTCCTTGCAGCACAGGAAGCTGAGTGGTGATCATAGAGACATGTATAAAATCATGAGGGGAATAGATAGGGTGAATGCGCACAGTTTTTTCCACAGGCTATGGGAATAAAATAGTTTAAGAACAGTAGTTTAAGGTGAAGTT
Organism: Amblyraja radiata; assembly: GCF_010909765.2. NCBI lineage: Eukaryota > Metazoa > Chordata > Chondrichthyes > Rajiformes > Rajidae > Amblyraja > Amblyraja radiata. The sequence goes on from NC_045962.1 coordinate 5,651,433, forward strand.
AAAGAGCTGATAGAAACCTGAGGGGCATTTTTCCACATGGAGTGGATGTTAAATGGAATGAGCTACCAGAGGACGTAGTTGTGTTAGGACCATTAACGACATTTAAAAGTAATTTGCGCAGGTACATGGAAAATAAAGGATTTGAGGGATATGAGACAAATGTGACTTGCAAGTTAGGGCATCTTGGTTGGCATGGAGGAGTTGGGCAGTATGACTCAGTGAACTTGTAATACATATCCAGCTTGAGGACAAACTGTAAAGTGGAGAGAGTTTGTGTGTCCATGTGTGTGGACATCTTTGTGCAGTTTATCTAAGACAATAGTGCTTTTAACAATTAATCAGAAGGTCACCCTAAATTAAATAAACCCATAATCATTTGCAAAATGGCACTAAAAGTCATCTAGGGATAATGAGGATCTAGGACCTAGGTGATGGGGTTTAGGGAATGGAATGTAGTGTTTAAGGCTAATTATATTGACTGCTGGAACACCAATTTATAATGGAATATTTTATGTGGAACATGAAAACATGCGGAGGTGCGTTAGTTGATTAGATTGATGGTTCAGCTGTTTAGAACCCATAGTAAAATGGCTATTACTGGTGGTGTTGCATACCATTTTTGATATATTCATTAGAATATTAGGACATGTTATTATTTTAAATTATGTTTTTATATTTTGTTACATTTTTATGTTCATTGTCTTATTTTTTTTAAATTTGCTTTATATTTTCTCATGGCAAGAATTCATCTACACTAACAAAGATTCCTACCTCAAAATTATCTTCCCACCTCCCCGAAAGACCTAAATCTACTTGTTCTGCTGATAGAAAAGCCTTTATTGACCTAAATTATTTTCCCACACGATCCTCGTCTGCCGGCCCTAGAGACTCTTTGAGAGAGCAGCCTCTAAGCAAGGTAAGAAGAAGAAATGTCCATGCAGTTTTGCTTCTTGCATTATGCTATTTCTATTTGCAATTGGAAAAAAGGGTAATGCTCCTTCCGTTTTCTGCAAAACATTTGGGCTTTTTTATCCATTAAATTTGAAGTGATAGTTATGTGCACAACTAGTACCTGATCAATATAATAACTGCAATAAAAACAATATAATAACAGTGAAGAAATATGAGCAAACATTTATTTTTCCTCCAACGTTTTCTTTGCGTTCTCATTCCAATCATAAAATTATGCCTCTTCCAAGATTGGAGCTAGCTGCTAGTGTTAGTAGCAAAGATCATCTACGACATGTTAAAGATATTTCTGCAAATGCTGATATCAACCAATTCATTCATAGAAACATAGAAAATAGGTGCAGGAGTAGGCCATTTGGCCTTTTGAGCCAGCACTGCTGATCATCCAAAATCAGTACGCTTCCTGTTTTCTCCCCATATCCATTGATTCTGTTAGCGCTAAGAGCTATATCTAACTCTCTCTTGAAAACATCAAGTGAATTGACCTCAACTGTCTTCTATGGCAGAGAATTCCACAGATTCACAACTCTCTGGGTGAAAATGTTTTTCCTCATATCTGTCCTGAATGGCCTATCCCTTAATCTTAATCTGTGACTCATGGTTCTGGACTCCCCCATCGGGAACATTTAGCCTGTCCAATTCCTTAAGAATTATGTATATGTCTATAAGATCCCATCTCATCCTTCTAAATTCCAGTGAATATAAGCCCAGCTAATCCATTCTTTCATCACATGTCAGTCCCGCCATCCCAGGAATTGACCTGGTGAACCTACGCTGCACTCCCTCAATAGCAAGAATGTCCTTCCTCAAATTAGGAGACCAAAACTGCACACAATACTCCAGGTGAGGTCTCACCAGGGCCCTGTAAAACTGCAGTAGGACCTCCTTGCTCCTAAACGCAAATCATTTCGCTATGAAGACCAACATGCCATTTGCTTTCTTCACTGCATACTTACTTTCAGTGACTGATGTACAAGGATACCCAGGTCTTGCTGCACTTCCTCTTTTCCTAATCTGACACCATTCAGATAATAATCTGCCTTCTAGTTCTTGCCACCAAAGTGAATGATCTCACATTTATCCATATTATACTGCATCTGCCACACTTCTGCCCACTCACCCAACCTATCCTAATCACCCTGCAACCTCATAGCATCCTCCTCGCAGGTCACACTGCCACCCAGCTTTGTGTCATCCTCAAACTTGGCAATGTTACATTTAATTCCTTCATCTAAATTGTTAATATGTATTGTAAATAACTGGAGTCCCAGCTCTGAACATTGCGGCACCCCACTAGTCACTGCCTGCCATTCTGAAAAGGACCCGTTAATTTCTACTCTTTGCTTCCTGTCTGCCAACCAGTTCTTTATCCAAGTCAATGGCCTACCCCCAATACCATGTTTTCTAATTTTGCACACATTCAAATTGATTAGTGTTTCAACTGAAATTATGGGCTTAAAAATTAAACTGTGTATTTTCTAGCTTGGCAGTATATTTTGGGCATGACATTTTCGCTATGAAAAATGCAATCGCTTTAATTTTTAGTAAAAATAATGATGCCTCTGCAATCTAAGTTACTTTTACTTCCTAGAGAAAAGTATCCTTGAATGAAAAAAGAAAATGCTGGAAACAATCAGCAGGTCAGGCAGCATGCGTGGAAAGACAAACAGTTAATGTTTCAGGTCAAAGATTGTATTGATAATATAACTTGTTCAACACACATGTTAGTGAAATATTATAACAGTATAAGATAATTATGATGTCTAATCAGTTCATTTTATTCAGCTTAACCTGTAGATGTAAGGCCTCCTTTCGTGCCGCAAAACATCCCAACAAAATGAGCACGTGTTATCAGGATTTTTTAAATCAATTTGCATATTGAGAGAGACTTGGTCAAAAGTTTTAAGTACTGAAAAACAGACGGGCCACTTTGGAGAAGGGATTCCAAAGTTAGGACCTTTTGCAGCTGAAGGCATCTCCATTGAGAGTAATGCAGAAACATTTAGCGATGAGAAATTCAAAATGATTCATCATGAGGTGAAAATCAGAGGGGCAGAGATATACTGGAAAGATTGGAGGAAATTAGTACTGGAAAGCTAAAGTCCCAAAAGGATTTCAAAATAAGGATGAGAACTTTACATTTGATGCATTGCTAACCACTAGATCAGGGATGATGGCCGTACAGGATCTAGCATCAGTTCAACCAGAGGAATCATGCTTGGATGAAGATTACAAATCAGAAATATAAGACAGTGATGGCAGAGATAATAACTGGTCTTGGTGAAGGTGTTTATGTGTGGTTCAAAGCTCCTACCAGCACCAATACGACATCAAGCTTTTGAACATGCTGACTCTGTTTTGCAAATTTGGCAAGGACAGAAATAATTAGTAGCTAATTTTATTGAGACAAAAACAGTAACTTTAATCTCAAAGATTAGTTGAAGGAAGTTAATGCTTAAACAATGCTGCGTGATGGACAAGCCACCAAACAGTTGAGAGATAGTGGAATCAAGAGGAGCCATGATGAAGTAAAGCAGGATGTCACCTGTGTAGGTAAGAACATTGGGCAATGTGTATTGGCACGGCCAATGGATGATAACTACGAAGATCTACGGATGCCTCGTGGAGATAATATAAGAGGAATGGGGCAAGAAACCATTGCAGACATAGACTGACCGTTCACTGATGTGTTGCAGATTTCTGAGTAAATCTTTACACTTCATATCCTATCTGGATGGAAGCTACACAGAGGTTTTTAATTACCTTTTCTTCCCCCTCCAGAATTTGCAACGGGAAAGTGGTGAGAATGAATTAATCAAACAGTGGGTCAAGTACATCTGTAGGTTTTTTTAGAGATACAGCGCGGTAACGGGCCCTTTGGCCCACCGAGTCCGAACTGACCAGTGACCCCTGCACATTAACACTACCCTAAATGTACTTGGGACAATTTTACATTTATACCAAGACAATTAACGTACACAGCTGTAGGAAACTGAAGATCTTGGAGAAAACCCACGCAGGTCTCGGAGATAGTGTACAAACTCCATACTGACAGCGCCTGTAGTCAGGATCGAACCCGGGTCTCTGGCTCTGTTTGGCAGTGCAGTAGCTCTACCGCTACACTGCCCATGTTTTGATACAACCAAAAATTCTAAATAGTAATAGATAGATGCAAAAATAATATTTGTTAATTCATTTCTGTAAGGGCATAGGGCTGAACTTCAAGTATCATCTTCTGATGATCAAGAAAGTTTATTAAGATGTGTCCAGAGATAGCTTCTTCTGATGATGATGGTATTATCTTTGGTAGAAAATAAGTGAATTTTAGAGGTCGAAAAAAAATAAAGGGATAACTATCAGAATTTAAAGTACAAAACTATTTTAATGCTAAATAGGAACTTTAGTGCTGGTCTTTAAGGTGGCAGATGCTTGAAGAATTATTATTTTCACTGAACTCCATTGCAACAAGGAGATCATAAATATTTGATCTCGAAGTAGGAGTAGGCCACTTGGCATCTCAAAGCAGTTCAGCTCTTCTGTAAGATCATAAATGATCTGATTTTAACCCAGTCCTGGTAATATTTCAGCCCCGTTTAATAAGAACCCATCTTCCTCTGCCTTGAAATTCGTACAAGACTCTGCTTCTACCTACTTCAGAGAAGACATTTCCAAAGACACTCCACTCTGAGAGAAAAACAGATCTTTCCTCTCTAATTTAAACAGTCCATCTGTAATTTCTAAATGGTAATTCCTAGTTTTAAATTGTCCTACAAGAGGAAACATCCTCTCCACATCCACACTGTGACAGTTTAAACCGGAGTTTCTATATTTTCTTTATGACGGATATACAGCTAAATGTTCAGTAGTTTCTTGCTTTCCATCTCCCCTTTTGGAGTTGTATCTATTTTCTAATCTAATGGAACCTCCCCTGAATCTTCCTATATTTAAGATTTTGCATGAGGTCCATCAGGGTAGGGTACTTTTCAGGTTAGAGCTCTAACATTTTGCTTTGTCCCACTTTCCTGGTGATTGTTATTTCTCAATCTTTTACCTCTCTTAAAATGCCCGATTTTATAGCTATTTTTAGGAATTATTTATATCTTCTCTGGTGAAGAGCAATGCAAAATATTTGTTTAATTCATCTATTATGTCCATGATTTTCATTTAAACTTATTTTTAAAAACAACATTCAATCACATCAAAGCATGGATAAAATATTTTTAAAACGTGACTAACTATTTTAATTTTAATTTCACAGAAGCGTTTTTAGTTTAAAGTGGAATTTTCAAGAATGTGCTTTCCAAAAGGCAGTAAAATAATTTGTCTTGTATGCAATGTCTTGTATTCTGTGATGAATGAGCATAAAGACACTGTAATATTACCTGCCTTCCTTAGCACTGCTTGATAATGTGTGGTCATTTATTCCTGATGTATTGCAGATCCAAATCCTCACAGGTGGTAAATTTGCTGTAGTGTCAACTTTTCTAGTTGCACCTTAGTAATCATTTTTTTTATAAACCCTATTGATATCTGCATACACTGCTGGAATAGGAAAAGAACATAGAACAGTACCTATTGTTTAGAAGGATTCAGAGTCGAAATGTCACTAATCTATGTTCTCCAGAGATGCTGCCTGACCCACTGAATTACTCCAGCACTTTGTGTCCATTTTTGTAAACAGCATCTGCAGTTCCTTGTTTCTTCATAGAACAGGACAGCATAATAACGGACCCTTCAGCCCACAATGTCCATGCTGAACATGATGTCAAATTAAACTAATCTCTGTCTACACATAATCCATATCCCTCCATTCCCTGCATATTCATGTGCCTATCTATAAGCCTCTTAAATGCCATTATCATATCTTCCTCCACCATCATCCCTGGCAGTGTATTCCAGGTACCCACTATTCTCAGCTTAAAAAATAACTTGCCCCACACATCTCCTTTAAATTTTCCCCCTCTCACCTTAAAGCTATGCCCTCTTGTTCTTGACATTACCATCCTGGGAAAATGGTTTTGACTGTCTACCTCATTTATGATTTTCATAATTTTATATACTTTAAGGTCTCCTCTTAATCTCCAATGATCCAGAGAAAACAAGCTTGTTCTTGTAGCTAATACTCACTAATCCAAGCAGCATTCTTGTAAATCTCTTCTGCACCCTCTCCAAAGCCTTCGCATCCTTCTTGTAATGGGGCGACCAGAACTGCAAACAGCACCCTGAATGTAGTCCAACCAGAGTCCTATAAAGCTGCGACATGACTTCCTGACTCTTATACTCAATGACCCGACCGTATATTTACTTTACCACTATTATTTTTTTATTACCACTTTCAGGGAGCTATGCACTTGGAATCCAAGATCCCTCTGAACATCAGTACTTTTAAGAATCTTGCCATTAACTCTATACTTTCCCATTATATTAAACCTACCAAAGTGCAACACCTTATGCCCCTGTCCCACTTAGGAAACCTGAACGGAAACCTCTGGAGACTTTGCGCCCCACCCAAGGTTTCCGTGCGGTTCCCGGAGGTTTTTGTCAGTCTCCCTACCTGCTTCCACTACCTGCAACCTCCGGCAACCACCTGCAACCTCCGGGAACCGCACGGAAACCTTGGTTGGGGCGCAAAGTCTCCAGAGGTTTCCGTTCAGGTTTCCTAAGTGAGACAGGGGCATTACACTTGCTAGGATTGAACTCAGTTTTAAAGCATCAGGATGCTTTAATGCAGGTTGTGGCGCTATTCTGGAGGTGGGAAGTGGAAGATAGAGTTAATTTATCCTCATGGGCACATATGTTTGCCCCATTTCAAACATGATTAGAATTAATAAGAGAGTTGGGTGGATTTGCAGATAATAGTGATATGGTTCGCTCTGTGCAGGATGCCACTGGGAGGAGCCCAGAAAAGCGTTCAGCTTTGCCGAGACCTGCTTCGATCTTGACCGTTCGCCGAACTCCACCGGAAGAAAAGGATGCACATTTTGTTCCAGTTACTAGCCCGGTTTATTCTGTACCGAGGAGACCAACAAGTTAGTTTTCATATTTCTGTTCGAAACGTCATGAATGACTAAATTTTTGAACCCAGGCATTATGTTGCGTTTTCAAACATGTGAGCATTAAGGTAGAAGGGCATTACACAGTTGCACTGCATTCCCTGTGCCTTTACTGTGCTCCAACTTAATGCTTTCAAAATGAACGTGGCATGCAATTTTGTGTAATTACTGTAGAGGAAAGCCAAAAATGCCAGTAGACCTTTTTTTAGAGATCTGATCAGTAGAAATCATCCTCACAAATGTGTTCTTTTTCTCCTGCTTCCAAGACGGTCATTTTGTTTAATATAGTTATATATGCTTTTAATATATTTTGTGTTATTCTTAACTGAACAAGGAAAAACATGCAAAGTTATGAATCATTCCGGTTTGCTGGATGTTACTTAAAAATATTTCACTTTTCGTACGTTAATATTTTCAGCAGTGCAGTTCTTTAATCTTCACTTTAACTATCATATATTTGGTCATGAATAATCAATCTTCAATTTATCAAGTTGCCAGAAACCTGAAATTAAAACAGATTGCTGCTCCAGTTGCAAATCTTCTTTCCTGGAGATTTCTGGAACACCTGCCCACACCAGTCCTATTACCTGCTTTAGTTCCATTGTCCATCCCTCAGAAATTCTTCACTGCCATGAACAGCAATTTTTCAATAAATACATTGAAGTTTTTATCTCCTCTATAACAATATTCAGACCGAGTGGTCATGGTGCAGAACCTCTACTTGGTCCTCATGCATATTAAACTTCCAGCTGCCTCTCAGATTTTCCATTCCAGTACTCACCCTGATCTCCTTGTCTTTATGGTCCTCCCATCCTCCAATAAGCTTCAATGAAACAAAGGAAAGTAGCACTGTATTTTTCACTTGAGGCAGTGTACAGCTTTCCAGGTTCAATATTAGCAGTCAAATATATCAAAGGCAGAGATGAGAGTTGAACCTAACAGGGTCTACACTAAATATTTTGACTTCAGTCAGTATCATAGTGCACCATGCTGACACAACATTAGCACCTTGCGGATCTGGGAACTGTCCATAGGCATCTTACAGAAGAATCACAGTTTGAGTTGTTGGCAAAATTGTCTCTTTTATTTATGTTTCATTACAATTTGGTGCATTTCAAGGTATGTGCTAGCATTTTCCTGGCAGCCTGTTGTACTGTGCACTTTCAGATCACTCCCCTACCACTGTTTAAATAGGAATGCAGAATAATTTACTGAACACATGAAAAATGCTAAAGTGCAATATAGAGACAAGGATATTAGACCAGTTACTCAGAACTCATGCATATGGATCTTGAGCAAGCCAGTTTTATTAAGAGTTTGAAAAAAAAATGGAAAATAGGATATGCTATACAGATTACAAGTATAATGATCATGATCTATTTTTCCCTGCTGATTTGCTTACTACAAATGTAAGCCCCTTATTTACATTTGGTCTGTTCTCTACCACCTTGTAGCTATAAGGACTGAGCCAAGAAATGACCAAAGGGGTCATGGGATGACCAGATCGCGAGCACATGCAGGTATCCTATTGTCTAGCCCTATTGAATGGTTTATAAAAGTAACCGATTTTCTGCATGACGGACTTGGTGTAGCTCACATGGAGCAATCAGAACCATGAATGAATGGATGTAATGGTATTTTGATTTCCAGTTGCACAGAGCACGGATGGGCTTCTAGACTTATATTGTGGGCTAAGAACTAATGCAAGAAAAATTGAATTTCAATCCTTTCTCTGTCGTAATGTAATTCTCAAAGATGTACATCATGGAAATGCTTATTTAACCTACTCATCAATATTCCATAAATTCAGCCGAAAGATGTGATGATTACCTTAATGTATTCTGGATAATAATGTTTGTTGGCATGTACAAACGCTATGTTAGACACAAAATACTGGAGAAACTCAGCGGGACAGGCAGCATCTCTGAAGAAGGGGCTCAGCCCGAAAAGTCACCCATTCATTCTCTCCAGAGATGCTGCCTGTCCCCACCCTACACCAGTCTGAAGAAGGGTTTCGGCCCGAAACGTTGCCTATTTCCTTCGCTCCATGCTGCTGCACCCGCTGAGTTTCTCCAGCACTTTTGTCTACCTTCGATTTTCCAGCATCTGCAGTTCCTTCTTAAACAACATGCTGCCTGTCCCGCTGAGTTGCTCCAGCATTTTGTGTCTATCTTTGGTGTAAACCAGTATCTGCAGTTCCCTCCTATACAGAGGTTATGTTGTTGTTTTAAACAAAACTTCTATACAATATGTGTATTTTTTAAAGGCTCTGAATCAGCACGCTCCAGGTCAGCAAGAAGCGGCACTGTTACGCCATCCACACCTGGATCTACTGCAGTCACGCCGGGCACACCGCCCAGTTACTCTCGCACACCGGGTAGCCGGACCCCGCGCACTCCCGGCACTCCTGGCACACACAAGTCTCCCATTCTTGTGCCCACAGAAAGGAAAGTGGCTATTATCCGCACTCCCCCAAAATCTCCTCTTACTCCAAAGCAGCTCCGTGTTATCAACCAGCCTATGCCAGATCTGAAAAACATCAAGTCCAAAATTGGATCAATTGACAACCTGAAACTTCAACCAAGAGGAGCGCAGGTATGGGACTGGAATATTTTGCACTTCTGTAAAGTATACTAGGATTTGATGGCATTCGTGATACTATCAGCAGTACTTCATTTAGGGAAAGAAAAATCAAATCTTAAGGTTTTAAATAATTTGCTGCATTTGTTTTATTTCTATAGCCCTGCCCTTTGATTTCAGATCATGGTATTGTATTAATCTTCGTGCTGGTTTTGGACCTGTTGTTGACAATCTGGTAAAAGATGATACCAAGTCAAATCTAATGGACCAGTAGCAATTGGTTTGCTTACATTTTTCACTTAAAGAAAAAGGTTTGTATACAGTATGACAAGAGAGGAGATATTAAATGGGATGAGTAATCTATCCTTGAACAAAAAGGAAACAACTTTGCAGCTGAGTCTATCCTAAAACCTTGATTTTAAATAAAACCATAGGTTTTGAATTAATCCTAATTCAGTTCAGTTATTTTATAATTATGACCATTAATTAATGGCAGATATTCTGTAGTTCAGTCAATACCAGTAACTCCATACTCATAACATATGAATAACTGAGCTGCTTTGCTTTGTGTTTTATGATATTAAGAGAAAACAATGAAACTGTGGTACAGAGATCATTTCTGCCCCGTCTCAGCTTATCTGCACTGAAACTCCCACCTCTGCCTCTGTTACATTTGACTGCTCAAGTGCCTCCCTTGTTTTGTCCTTCATGAGGTCATTCAAACTACAGCTGCACATGCCCCCTGGCTTGCATGTTCCCACTCACCATGACCTAACCAACCCACCAGTTCGAGAAATACATCAGTGTTAAAATTCTCACTTTTGCTTTCACCCTTGGCCTTGCAGTTCCATACCATTCCTTGCACCCTGTAACCTTCTTGGAGAAGTAGTCCTGTCATACTGGCCTCCTGATCATGCCCAAATGTAGTTATACCATCACTGGCACAGTGAATCCAGTTGCTAATGACCCAAAGTCACTTCTTAGGTTCCCAAGCCTCACTTTCCTTCTTTACAGTGGTCTTTCAAAAGCTTTAACAAAGAGGTAGATTGGAGGTAAATCTCTTCTGTATCCTTTCCAAAACATCCCACCCTTCCTTTACGGGGTGACCAGTACAGCACACAATATTCCAAATGTAGGATAACCCATTTTATACACCTGAGCGTTTGCTTTCAGGCTATTACATAGAATGTCCCAACTAATGAAGGCAAGCAGACCAGATGCCTTCTTTACCACCCTATCTATTCTATTTGTGTTGCCACTTCCATAGAACTGTGGACCTGCACCCTGGGATAGCACTGTAGATCATTGCTACCAAGGTTCCTGCTACCAACTGTAGACGCTCCCCTTACATTTGATCTCCCAGTGTGCAGCTCCTCACATTTGTCTGGCTTAAACTCCATCGTCCAATTCTCTGCTCATATGTGCAGCTGATCTGTATCCTGCTGCATTATTTGAAAATCTTCATTGTCCACCATTTCATGGATTTTTAAATTGGCTGAAAATGTACTCATCAGCTCATCTACATTTTAATCTAAGTTATCTGTATGGGTCATCATAAACAACAAGGTTCCTGACGCCGATTTCTGCAAAACACCATTGATCACAGAGGTCCAGTCACAGAAATACTCCTCCACCATCACCCTATCTTCATTCTGAGATAAGTTCCTTCCACTATTCACCCGAGGTGAGATCCATGTGTGGAGCACAGTCATACTTGGATTCTCTTGTATCTCTGTTCTCCAATTCTCCATTCGAGAAACACCACTTGCATTCTTCGCCAAAGTAGACCCAATATCTCCTCCTCAACATGCTCCAGATTATTACCATATCCCCATACTGATCTCACTGCCATCCACATTCTTATCTGATGCATAGTACTTGTTCAGTTCCTCGTCCAATTCTCTGGCTCCAGGCATAAATTCCCTTCTATGTCCATAAGCAATGCTACCCACTCCCTAGTTACCCTCTTGTTCTTAATATAGAATTTGGCCTGGGTACATGTATGTATACAATACAATACAATACCTTTTATTTGTCATTTGAACCTCACATGAGGTTCAAACAAAATTTGGTTTCTGCAGCCATACAAGAAAAGAACCAAGACACACACCAACACAATTTACACAAACATCCATCACAGTGAGTCTCCTCCTCACTGTGATGGAAGGCAAAGTCTTGTCTCTCCCCTGCTCTCCATTCCTCCCCGAAGTCGAGGTCAAAGCCCCCGGCGGGCGCTAGCAAGTCCGCGGCCACTCAAAGCCATGCCGGGCGATGTAAGGCCCTGCCCCGGGTCTTGGTGTTGGAGCCCCCGGCGGGCGCTAGCAAGTCCGCGGCAAATTAAATCCGCGCCAAATCAACCCCGCAATTCGGGCGGAAGAAGTCGCCGTTGCCGGTGCCCCACAAAGCAGTCTCCCACCGGGGACCCGCGAACTCCCGTTGTCACCATCCACCGGAGTCGGGTCGCAGCAGCGCGCCACCGCAGCTCTCCACGCTCCGAAGCCGGCCAGCTCCACGGAGGTAGGTCCGCTGCTCCACAGCTCCACAGGCTCCATGACTTGAGCCTCCAGGTCGTTCCGGTTGGAGGCCGCTCCACGGCGCTAGGCCCCAACTGGCAACGGAGACCCGACAGGGAAAAGGTCGGTTCTCCATGCAGGGAAGAGATTTAAAAGTTTCCCCCACCCCTCACACATACACATTTAAAAACCCGCTATAAACTAAACCCTCAACAGGACAAAAAAATAAAAAATACAGACAGACTGCAGAGGCCGCTGCGACGTCGGTCGCGCCGCCCATAGAAAAAATAAAAAAATAAATAAAAATATGTATGAGTGTACGCGCACATAGTTCAGTTGCCATTTGCACATGGAGCTTTTTACGCTGCATTTTCTTTTTTTTTAGTTATATTTCTACTGCCTCGTTAAACTAAGTTTATGTATGGCTAAAATCAAATAGTTGGAGAAATGTTTATTTAACATTAAGGGATGATAAATGTAAATGTTATGCTGTATGATATATCATTTGTGAGATAGTTCATTGCAGTGTGACTGAAGGTATAAAATATTTTTGTATGGTGTTCTTTAAACAGGAATTTTACGTAAAACTGTGTGAAAGAGGAAAACTTCGATATAAGGTTTTAAATGAGACAGTAGTAACCATCAATTAAAGCCATCTGTCATTTACTGCTGTCTTTTGATATTATAGAAAATTTTCTCAATCCAATTGGAATTAAAGCTTTCACCAGAAAATTGGAACTAAAATTCCTCTTTATAAGCAGAAACTGTGTGACAATGTATCTAATATTATTTTCAGTGGGTATTTTCTCACTGAATGACTAGTGTGTAGATATTGATTGGTGAAGTTCCTATCATTTCCAGGTACCTATAGCAAATGTAAAACCTGATTTTAGCCATATTCAGCCAAAATGTGGCTCGCTGGACAACATGCGTTATTCTCCCCTGGTTGGAAACGTGAGTCACTTGTTTACTTTGTAAACTGAGAATTCATTTGAGCAGCAAATTCTGTAATTATTATACAAAGTTCACATATGGAATTGCTTGCTTGCTTATCAATTAAAATGTCTGTTTGCTTTACATCATTTCATGCGAGATGTTGCTGTGAAGTATTATTTGACATTTTAAAAATACATGGATTTTCATGTATTTTGTTGTATGCATTGTACATAGCAATATTTAAATTCCATATTTTAAGACAATAGCAACATTTACTGTATGATCAGCATTTATAGAGGCAATAAACTTAATCTGGTTTTGTATTATGTCTATGATTCATCTCCATTATCTATGCAGTTAAACATTTTGATTCATTTCTTTGCAATAAACACTTATCTATATTTATGATGCAAATAGCCCAACATGTACCCAAAATGAAATAGAGATGTTTTGCATGTAGAAACATTGTATTGCTTGGGAATCTTTCTGTATTTTTTTGTTTTTTAATATTTTCACACAAAGGGTGGTGGGTGTATGGAACAAGCTGCCAGAGGCAGGAACTATCTCAACATTTAAGAAACAGTTCGACAGGTACATGGATAGGACAGGTTTGGAGGGATATGGACCAAATGTGGGCAGGTGGGACTAGTGTAGTTGGGATATGTTGGCTGGTGTGGGCAAGTTGGGCCGAAGGTCCTGTTTCCACTCTGTATCACTTTATGACCCTATTTCTAATTTATTTTTCCCATGGCACTATTTTGAAGAGTAGGGGAGTAAATCTCCAGGTTCTGGTCAACATTTATCTTTTAAAAGACATCACGAAAAACAGGTTATCTGGTTGTCATCATATTAATGACCATTACAAGCTTACTCTGTACAAATAGTTGTGGTGTTCCCCCTACAATATAAAAATGACTCCACTTTAGAACAACTGAATTAGCTGTAAAGTCCTGAGTGATGTCTCGAGGTCATAAATAACTGCATGTAAATCTTTTAGAAATAAAAGAAAACAAATATCAACTTTTGTTCTATAAATGACCTAAACTGCTAACCACATCCGTGAAGGAAAGAACTGCAGATGCTGGTTTAAATCGAAGTTAGACACAAAATGCTGGAGTAACTCAGTGGGTCAGGCAGCATCTCTGGAGAGTAGGAATGGGTGACGTTTTGGGTCAAGAACCTTGTTCAGTCCCGACCCGAAACGTCACCCATTCCTTCTCTCCAGAGATGCTGCCTGACCCGCTGTGTTAACCACATCAGTGAATTTGTCTTCATTCTAAAAATCACAATGTTTGCAGTAGTTTTATGTTCTGCTAATCTAATCCATCCAGTTTATGAAAACATTCCTCAAAAAAATCCTAAAATGCTTGACACTTTAGAATCATAGAGTCATACAGCGTGGAAACAGGTCCTTCGGACCAACTTGCCAAGATGCCCAATCTACAAAAGTGCTACCTGTCTGTATTTGACCATATCTCTCTAAATCTTTCCTGTCCGTTTACCTCTTCATGTCTGATAGGTATTTGAAGCATTTATAGTTTTTAAAAGTTTAGTTTATTGCCACGTTTATCGAGGTATAGTGAAAAGATTTTGTTGCATAAAGACAATACATGATTACAATTGAGCCATTTACAGTGTATAGATACATGATAAGGGAATTAACATTTAGTGCAAGGTAAAGCCAATAAAGTCCTATCAAGGATAGTCCGAGGATCACCAATGAGGTAGATAGTTTTCCTTTTGATACCTTTTATCTGCGCCATTAATCTTAAATATTTTCTATCAAATCATTTCAATCTTCTCTCCACCATCCAACATTCTTTGCCTCCTGCGTGTTAAAACAATATTTCCAACTGATATTACAGATGTTAATGTTATCGTACCTCTACAAAGATAATTATATCCTTTGATTTTCTTTTTCCAGCTAGATGACCACAAAGCCATATTGCATATCAGAGAGGAGACTTTTATATGATCGAAATAACAGTTTTTTGTTTTAGTTTGCAATACAGTAAATGCTCGTTATAACGGACCATGGAGGGTGGGGAGGCGGGGTTGGGTGGTGTTTGTTATTGACAATTGCCGCTAGAACTGAGTAAGGTGTTATCATTGTATAAATAGTAGAAACAAACCATGCAGTTGTTGGTTAATACACAAAAGGACAAAACGTGCTGGAGGAACTCAGCAGGTCAGGCAACAGCCCTGGAGAACATGGACAGGTGGCGTTTTGGGCCAATGGGTTTCTTCTGACTCTTGGTCTGGAATTGGGCCTGGAATCCAGGTGAGTTGACGGCTGCGGCTTGCTGGCGACGGAGGAACAGGTGAGGATCAGCTTCCTGCGGGCGGCCGGAATGCAGGTAGGTGTTGGTGGCAGCGACAGGAGCGGCCAGGGTGTTGGCAACGGCAGGGGCGGCATGTGAACGGTCGGGGTGGTGGTGGCTGTAGCATCGGCGGCAGGCACGGACGACCTGGGTGGCATTTGTGGCCTGGGAGCAGCTGCGCTGGCAGCGCGGTGGAGGTGGTCGTGGTGGCATTGCAATGGCGGTGGAGGCAGTGCTAGTTGGGGGGTGCTGGCGCTGATACCGGCCGTGGTGGTGGTGCAGCCAAGGGCAGCCGGAAGCGGTGTGAACCGGGGGCGGCGTGGGCAGTCGTCGGTAGGTCAGTCCACTATAACCAAAATCCATTATAAAGAGGTCCGTTAAAACGATGCTTTACTGTATTATTATTGGACTAATTTAAAATAAGTTTATAATTACAATCCTTACAAAATTCATAAACAGGAGTCTATATGTATATTACACTTGCACAATCCCTCTTTATGATTGTCTTTTCTGATAACATACATGATCAATTACCTAAAATAGTAAATCAATTCATTTTCCATTTGAATTTGCAATTAATTATTGCTTGATCTTGGATCTAAAACAAGACACATAGTTTTGACAACACTGAGCCAAATGAAAGTGTTGTAAAGTACTTGTAAAGTAAAGAAACTCAGGAGATGAAAACCTAAACTTGAGCAGGGGCAATCGTCTTTAGCACATAGAACAATACCACAGCGGAACTGGCCTTTCATCTAACAATGTCCATGCTGAACATGACGCTATAGTAAACTCATCTCCTCTGACTGCAGATGATGTGTATCCGTCCATTCCCTGCATATCCATGTGCCTATCCAAAAGCCTCTTAAATACTATTGTATCTGCCTCCAAAACCATCCATGGCAGTACATTCTAGGCACCCACCACTCTGTGTGTAAAAGAAAACTTGCCCTGCGCATCTCCTTTCAACTGCCCCTCTCACCTTAAAGCTATACCCTTCAGTCTTTGACATTCCCACCCTGGGCAAAAGGTTCTGACTGTCTACCCTATCAATGCCACATAATTTTATATACATTTATCAGGTCTCCCCTCAGCCTCCGACATTCCAGAGAAAAAAATTAATTATCTAACCTCTCCTTATAAAGAATGCCCTCTAATCCAGGCAGCATTCTGGTAAACCTGCACCTTCTGCAAGCCTCCACATCCTTCCTATAATGGGGTGACTGGAACTGTACACAATACTCCAAACGTGGCCTAACCAAACTCCTAAAAGCTGCAACATAATTTCTTGACTGAAACACAATGCCTCATTAGATCAAGGCAAACATACCGTTCACTTTCTTTACCACTCTACTTTCAGGGAGCTATTGACTAGGACCCCATGATCCCTTTGTACATCAATGCTGTTAAGCCATTAACTGTATTCTTTCCACTTACATCCATCCTCCCACGCCACAAATCTTCACACTTGCTTGGATTGCACTCCATCTGCCATTTCTCTGCCCATTTCTGTAGCTGATCTATATCCCTCTATACTTTGACACCTCCACCAATTTTAGTGTCGCCTGTAAATTTACTGCCCATCCCATATGCAGCTTTAAAAAAGGACACATGCTGGAGAAACTCAGTGGGTCAGGCAGTATCTCTGGAGAACATGGGCAGGGGAAGTTTCGGGTCAGGATCCTTCTTCAGACTGATTGTGGTTGGGGGGAGAAAGCTGGAAGAGAGGAGGGGCAGAACAAGGCCTGGTGAGTTATAGGTACATATAGGTGTGGGGGGAGGGGGGGGGGGGTGATAAGCAGATGATTGGACAAAGGTCAGAGATGAAAATCAAAAAGTGTGAGATATGGACAGAAGATCAGCCTATCAAAGCCCACCCTCACCTGTATCTACCATCCGTTGCCAGGCTTTATCCTGCCCCACCTCTTCTCCAGCTTCCTGCTCCCTCTCCCACCTCAAACAGTACAAGGAAGGGTCCCGATCCAAAACATCACCTATCTATGTACTCCAGATCTATGCTCTCATATACTCTGTGGAACTCCACTGGTCACAGACCTCCAACCACAATAACTATCTTCCACTATAACACTCGGTCTTTTATGAGATAGTTAGTAATGAATCCAAACGACCAGATCACTGTGGATTGCATGTACTTTAATCTTCTGGATCTGTCTACCATGAGGGGACTATATCAAATGCTTTACTAAAGTCCATAGTGACAACATCCACTGCCCTACTTTCATAAATAATGTTTGTCAACCATTCAAAAATCAGGTTCGTAACACATGACCTGCCATGCTGCCCAGTACCTAATTGGCCCATTCTCTTCCAAATACTAGTATAAACTGTCCTGAGGTATTCCCTCCAATAGCTTCCCAACCACTGATGTGAGACTCACCAGCCTACAATTTCCTGCATTATCTTTACTTCCCTTCTTAAACAAAGGAACAACATTGACAATGAAGATAGAAACTAAATGCTGGAGCAACTCAGCGGGACAGGCAGCACCTCTGGATAGAAGGAATAGGTGACGTTTCAGGTCGAGACCCTTCTTCAGACTGAGGATCCTCCAGGACCTCTCATCTCTACTTCAAGTTTTATTCTTGTAGATCCTGAATTTCCTGGAGAAGTTTTGATGTGTTAAATATGGAAGCTACACTTTTGCATACTCTTCCTTACCTAAGATTTCCTGAATCGTAGATAAAATAGTAAGATTAAACGAGAACTTACCAGTTTGAAGTTTGATCTTGATTTTATGAGGAGTTACGATGAGCGATTACGTAATCGCTCATCGTAACTCCTCATAAAATCAAGATCAAACTTCAAACTGGTAAGTTCTCGTTTAATCTTACTATTTTACTTCGGAGTCACGTGAGTGACTATGTGAAGATTTCAAAGCTCTGTGATTTTACGCCGGTTACGAATCCAGGCGTCACACACTGAATGGATTGACCATGGATGCGTGTAATCATTAAAGCATTCAGACATTACGTAGTTAAGTAAAGTAACTGATGCTTTAAATGAAAGAAAAGTTTCAAAAAAAGTTACCCCTCCCAATCTTGGGGGGGAAACTAAGGGACAGAACTTAAAATGGTACGTGCAAACACCCCCAGTCCGGTTATGGGTTTGTTATAAAACCGGTGGACCGTTATTTCATTCGTCCATCCTGCAGCCACTAGGATGTCGTCAAGGGGCACGTCCATAGCTCTTGCTGCCGACGTAGATGTAGCCCTGGTGGAGTGAGATTTAACCATATAAATGTTTACTCCTGCTACCGCCATTACCTCTTTTGACCATCTGGAGATGGTTTGAGTTGACACCTTTTGGTGTGTTTTTTTTTAATTTTATTTTTTTTATGGCTGATGAGGACCGATTGTTCTGAGCCTCTGAGGTTCTCCGTAACTCTCAGATAGTGGTGTTAGTGTGTTACCACCCACACAACCGTTGGTCCTCTGGATATGCCAAGAACTGGATCTCCATCCCTGACATTCCTGGCCTGCTCTGTTTTATCAGGTTCCTGATTAGGAATGTTATGTTGTTCATATTGGTGGTCATGTAGTCCAACTGTAGCTTTTGCAGTGTCTGGACTCTTTGTCAGCATACCACCTTCAGGGTTTATAGGCGGTCCCCACTGTCAAAGTAGGGTTTGTACCACGCTCACATCCCATGTGTCAGTGTACCTTGGCCTTGGAGGTCTTAAATTGTAAATTCCCTTCATGAATTTTGTTGTAAAGGGGTGATTCCTATCGAACTGTGCCCTGCTTCCAGCATCAGATTGGAGGAGAGTGTGCCTCTGGCACTATAGATGCACTATAACTTAGTTTATAGTTATAGTACAGTTGATAGGAACTCCAAGACATCCGTTATCCGAACTGTGTTGTATTTGTTCGGACAGTCCTATGCCTTGAAATGGCCTCCTCAGAATCTGCAGACCAACAAGTTATACGTTCATGTAGTGGATGATTACTCCCTGTAACTGGGTTCACTAGGAGGTCCCTGCTCTTGGGTACAGCCATTACTGGCTGGACTATAATTCCCAAAAATTTTGGGGACCAGGCTTGAGTAGGCCAATCTGGCACTACCAATATGCCTGTGGCTTAGTCTTGCTTGATTTTTGTCAAGCATCGGTTTGTGAGACAAATTGGCGGAAAGCATACATAAACATTCCTCCCCAATTGAGGGAGAAAGCATCCACTGCCTTGCTCCTGGATCCAGCTCGCAGGACACATATCTGGGTAACTAATGGTTAGTCTAGATGCAAACGGATCAACATCTGGTATGCCAAATCGTGTAGTTATTTTGTTAAATACTGTCTGATTCAACATCCATTCTGTGTTGTTATTAAATATTCGTGATCCAGCATCTGTCACCGTGTTATATCTACCTCGTAGATTTCCCAAATATTCCTCTCGATACACCAGTGCCAAATGAGGTTCGACAATCTGTTGTAAGATACAGATTTTACACCACCCTTGTTAATGGATATATGCCACCGCAGTGGTGTTATCAATCTGAATTTGAACAAGCACCGGTTGCATATCGCTAAAGAGAACCTTGAGTCCATATTGTGCCCCCAACAATTCTGGGTAATTGATTCCATGTGTTGGGGAATTACAGACTCCTGCTCATTCCATCTGCCCCCACAGCTTTAGACTGTGTTGGTGTCTCCCCATCCTTAGCCGCTTGCATAGGTCTGAAGAACCCTCGATGGCTTTCGAGCAAAATTTCCCTGAGCTGTCTCCCATTCGTTATCCACCATAGTTATTCAACAATGGCCTCTGCTGGCAATCCATAGTTTGCCAATTCGGCCTGCATGTAATCTGAGTGTTCGTTCCTTTGCTTGATGTAAGTTCTGGTAATGCAAAGGCCCGTACTGCTGGGAATGCAGCTACTATTTGCCAATTACACTCGCTGTTTGCCTGATAGATGGCTAGAATTTGACTATCAGGTCATTGCAGGCTTAATTAATATTGTCGTTTGCTCCTAGGCAAAGTCACCAACATATTTACTGTTTTTGATAGTAAATTCTAGGTAATCAATTACCCTTGTAGGTGCCAATTTTGATTTAACTGGATGGATGAGGTAACCAATTCTTTCAAACAGGGTTTTGGTTTGCTTGACTGATGCTTCTGCCAATTCTTGGTGACTCCAAAATGAAAATGTCCTCCAAATATGCCATTACTATGTGGTTTTGAGACCTTTGTAGTCCCAGAATTGGTTTCCGTAGTTGATTTTTGGAGCTGATGTCAACCCATTTGGCAGAGCCATGCCATCCAGTTAAACTTCAAATATCTCCTGTTCTTAATGAATAGACACCGAATAGTATGCATCTTTGAGGTCGATACATGCCATGTGACCATTTTATAGGAAGCTCCTATAAAACAGTAGTTAGACCGTAACAAAAAATTGCTGTTTCTAAAAGTTTGTACTGCACAAATGAGTTAAACCTTGATGAAGTGACATCCTCCATCTGTCACCTGTCCTGGAAGGCAATCCTGCCCAAAATACTGACCTTATCATACTGAGCCTGCCTTGTCGGACAATTCTGGCCATAATTCTGAGTCTGCCTTGAAAGACGACTCTGATCATATTTCCGTGCCCAGCTTTCAAGCTACCACCGGCTTCAGTGAACTGTTTACCCCCTATGGAGGTGTGGGGTGTGTTGTCGCCTACTGATGAAGTTTGCTGGTCGTTGGTACCTTGATTGGTCCGACAGCTTTTGCTTCCTTCTTCTGGTCTTACCTGAAGAGAGGATTCGGCGGCTGGTTTCTCCAAAGTCACCCTGATAGCGCTGTTCCCTTGCCGGCATTTGTGCGGATATTCTGCCAACTGCTGTCTCTTGAGGCCATATGCATGTGCTTCAGTATGTTCATACTTTAATTCGAGATCAGTTACCTACTGATCTCGAAACCAAATTTCGTTTGAACGTTATGTGAGGTTCAAATGACAAAAAAATGGTATTGTATAGTATTGTAATTCGAGATCAGTTACCTACTGATCACTCACACTCCCCTCCATTGAGAGTGAGATTTGTAGGTAGCCCTGAAAACAGGTGCTGCCGCAGGCCCCTGAGGATACCTGCGCTGACATGGCCCCTCCAGCGGGCTTAAATGAGATTCTTGCTTTGGGTCAGACTGAAACTGACCGTGAATGCTCCTCTCCTCAGAGCAGGAGACATTTTCTAGATCTCTATCCAGGGAAGCACCCAGTGGAACCTGGATGATTGCAGAAGTATTTCTTTTCTTTTGTGCTTATTATTTATTTTATGTAAAGCTCTTTGGTGCAAGTTAACTTAAACAGTGCTATATAAGTAAAAGTTACTTGCTTACTTCCTTTCTTCTGCTTGTCCCTGGGAAGGTTTCCCCCCCCCCTGCTTTTGTACTCTGATTCAGAGTGGTTTCTTCCATATGTACTTCCCCCTCCAATGGGGAAGACATTGGGTTGCCCCATTATGCGAGGCTCCCGGTACTGCCTGCAGCTTGTAGGCCCGGGCTGACACAGCTCTCTCCTTAGAGCAGGTCATTGTTGGAGCAACTTCTCCAAAAGTTGCTCCTATGTGGGAGAGTCGTCCTCAGACGCTCTCTGTTGAGGGAGGGTATCCCTTTCCCTCCCCGGACTCTTCTGAGTCAACGGGTTGTTTGACTTGCGGGTGGATTTTCCCGTACTGCAGGACCACCAATGGAGCTCTCCTCCTGCAACAAGTCTCCTGCCGGTCTGCTGCCGGCGCTAAATGTCGGGAAACACCGTTGCCCGCTACTGGGAAATGCTGCGGTCTTCGGCAGCCGACTTCCCCGCGGACCGTCTCCTCGACATCTGGGCCCTGAAACTACAAAAAGTTTCAAGCCCGAAAGAATGCAGGTAAGTGATTCAACTTTCCTTACCTGCCCATCCTAACGGCCTGGGAGGACGCAGTGCCTCTCCAGTCCGTCGCGCGTTGCGTTCAGACGTAATGACGCGCACGCAGACGGACGGCCCTTCTTCGCGTAGTCACTCACGTGACTCCGAAGTAAAATCTAAGAATATGTCTATTGATTTGGACACAACAAGAGATGTGTTTTGCAGCATAATCTTGCTGCATCAATGTCAGAACTATCACAACTAGCATGACCAAGTACCATCATAACTCCTCCTCATTACATGTGAATGCTATTTTCCTTACATAGAGGCACTAATTACCATTTATTTATCACTTCATTTTCATCAACTTCAAACTTTGTAAAATGTATTGCTTTGATGTACAGTGAAGGAATATATAATGAAAATAAGAATCAGTGTTGTGTAATTTCAATTACAAGGTGTCAATAGAAATCCCAGAATACCCTATAATCAAATTGAACCAAATGAATTAATTAGTAAATCTAATTATACTCCTCATCGATTGGCATCCGGCATCTCGGGATGTATCCATCAAATCACCTGGTCAGTGTCAACCTGATATTTTTTTATAGTTTTATATAATGTACCCTTATAGTTCAAACAGAACCTAAACAAGTAAGTCAAAAATAAATATTAATGGATTAATATGTTATTTCCAATGGATTGAAACTACAATAAGTTATATGTTGTATGTGGCTGTCCTTTTTCTTCGTTTTGTGGGTAAAATGTCTATCTGTTTTTCTACTTTTTAATTAGTAACTTTCTTCATTGTGTTATTTCATCTTGTATTTTTAGGTTTCAATCCTTTTTGGACATCTTCCAACAATGTTAAAGTATACCTCCTCCAGCAACCCATTTTCTGCTTCAAAAATAAAATGACAATTTTCTCCTATGTGTGGTCTTACGCAAACAAATTCTCCTTTCTCTCTTATGATTCATAATCTGCGAACCTGCCTGATTATTTTTTTCATACATTGATACCTTAGCTATGCAGTCCAAGTCCAATGTATTTAAGATTCCAAATGCTACAGATTTAGATAAAACATGTGAGGGGGATACAAAGGAAATTTGATAATTTAATAATTTATTAGATACGGTTGTCAATTTTCTTTTCAGGCATGGTGTGGTTTTTAACTTAACACTTACCTGCCTTTGATAGATTACAATAAATATTCATTTGGTCTTGATTATTAGTAACAAGTGTTTGCAACAACTCTAATTCTGTCATTCTATGACTGCTGTCTCATCCTGCATGTTTACCCGATGCCCCTTTTCTTATCTATCACGTGGAAATATCCGAAAGCACACCCCAGATATGGCAAATGGCATAATAAGCTTTAAATGTAAATGCAAAAAAATGGAAACACTCCAATGAGAAAATGCACAGTGCATACTCTCTGCATAAAAGGAATGCGTACCTAAGGTAGAGAAAAGGGAGATATTGCGTTTAGTACTGAAAGAGGTGAACCAACTGTTATGAGGACATCTTGAATTATGTTGAAAACAGAACAATTCTTGTTGGATTTTGCAAGCTTTTATTACAAAACCACAATTCCAATTGAGCAAAGCCATCCCAGGCAGCATGTTCCAGGCACTCACCACACTCTGCGTTGAAAAACCTGGCCCTCATATCTTCCTTGGACTTTGCCCCTCTCATCTTAAAGCTAAACCCTCTACTATTTGATTTTTCCATCCTAGGAAAAAGATTTTGACTGTCCACCCTGTCTATGCCTCATAATTTTGTTTACTTCTATCAGGTCTCCCCACAATCGTTGGCTTCGCAAGTCTGTCCCTGTAGCAAATATCCCCTAATCCAGGCACCATTTTGGTAAATTTCCTCTGCACTCTTTCCAAAGCCTCCACATCCTTCCTGTAATGAGCCGACCAAAACTGCACACAATACTCCAAATGCAGCCTATCCAAATCCTACAAAGGTGCATCATGACTCGTAACTTGACTCATACTCAATGGCCCAACCTTTGAAAGCAAGCATACCACATGCCTTTTATTTACCACTATCTGCTTGTGTTGGCATTTTCAGGGAGTTATGGACCTGGACCCCAAGGCCCATCTGTACATCAATGTTATTGAGGGTCATGCCATTCATTATATATTTCCCCCTTACATTTGATCTCTCAAAGTGCACTACCTCACATTTATTTGCATTAAACTCCATCTGCCATTTATCCACCTATTTCTGCGGCTGATCTGTCCCACTATATACTTTGACAGCCTTCCTCTACAGGTGTTATCCACAAATAGCTCTCATATTCACTCTACCTGACTCTTTCCTACTAATGTTACGGGTTACCTTAATAGGTTGAGATTAAAATACAGTTATAAAGGTAAACTTTCTATGTAAATTATCAATTAAATTCATGATATATAAACCTACAGAATATTTAAGTATTTTATTGACCAACTATAAAAATTGGTTAACTAAATTTATCAAGGCAAAAGATGGTATCAACAAGGAAAATCTTTAAAATAACAATGACATTTTGTTCAAGGCAACATTGCAATGATTTTCTTTGCTCTTACAGGAAATCCAGATCAGTTCATGGAAAATGTCTTAATAAAACCCAACCACGTTATGAGTCCACATTACTGACTTGTTATTTTCCCCAAATTTAATAGCCGGAATTAATTGAATTGACAAATACATTACCTTGAAATAAAAACTATTGTTAGATTTTGTCTATTTTTCTTGCACACCAGTTGAAAAAATCCGAGATCTGTGTCAGGGAAATTGTGGATTTTTTTTTCCTGATATATGGGATTAAGACATCCAAATTTCATAAATATTTCAGAAATGAGCGGGATTCTTTAATTTAATTTATCTCCAAAACTTATGATGCGTTCTTTTTTATTCTTTCAACTCTTCATCATTGTCCACACATACATATAACAAACTATTATCTTGTTCAAAAGGGAACTGCAGAT
Organism: Amblyraja radiata; assembly: GCF_010909765.2. Lineage (NCBI taxonomy): Eukaryota > Metazoa > Chordata > Chondrichthyes > Rajiformes > Rajidae > Amblyraja > Amblyraja radiata. The sequence goes on from NC_045962.1 coordinate 5,676,624, forward strand.
GCTGGAATATCGAAGGTACACAAAATTGCTGGGGAAACTCAGCGGGTGCAGCAGCATCTATGGAGCGAAGGAAATAGGCGACGTTTCGGGCCGAAACCCTTCTTCAGACTGATGGGGGGTGGGGAAAGAAAGAAGGAAAAGGGGAGGAGGAGGAGGAGCCCGAGGGCGGGCGGATGGGAGGGTGGGAGGAGACAGCTAGAGGGTTAAGGAAGGGGAGGAGACAGCACGGGCTAGCCAAATTGGGAGAATTCAATGTTAATGCCATAAGGACGCAAGGACCCCAGACGGAATATGAGGTGCTGTTCCTCCAATTTCCGCTGTTGCTCACTCTGGCAATGGAGGAGACCCAGGACAGAGAGGTCGGATTGGGAATGGGAGGGGGAGTTGAAGTGCTGAGCCACCGGGAGGTCAGGTAGGTTATTGCGGACTGAGCGGAGGTGTTCGGCGAAACGATCGCCCAACCTACGCTTGGTCTCACCGATGTAAATCAGCTGACATCTAGAGCAGCGGATGCAGTAGATGAGGTTGGAGGAGATACAGGTGAACCTTTGTCGCACCTGGAACGACTGCTTGGGACCTTGAATGGAGTCGAGGGGGGAGGTGAAGGGACAGGTGTTGCATTTCTTGCGGTTGCAACGGAAAGTGCCCGGGGAGGGGGTGGTGCGGGAGGGAAGGGAAGAATTGACGAGGGAGTTGCGGAGGGAGCGGTCTTTGCGGAAGGCAGACATGGGGGGAGATGGGAAGATGTGGCGAGTGGTGGGGTCACGTTGGAGGTGGCGGAAATGGCAGAGGATTATGTGTTGTATTTGCCGGCTGGTGGGGTGAAAGGTGAGGACCAGAGGGACTCTGCCATTGTTGCGTGTGCGGGGATGGGGAGAGAGAGCAGTGTTACGGGGTATGGATGAGACCCTGGTGTGAGCCTCATCTATGGTGGCGGAGGGGAATCCCCGTTCCCTGAAGAACGAGGACATTTCCGATGCCCTGGTATGAAATGTCTCATCCTGGGAACAGATGCGGCGTAGGCGGAGGAATTGGGAGTAGGGGATGGAGTCTTTACAGGGGGCAGGGTGGGAAGACGTGTAGTCCAGATAGCCATGTGAGTCAGTGGCTATTATCTTGTACTGTTTGTGCTACTACAATCTAATTCTAAATCTTTCAACTGTCGGTGGCATTGCAAACTAATATTTTTGTCTAAAATATGAAAACACATTACTTGATCTTTCTTTAGAATTATTTATTATTTTTCTTTGCCTTTCTGAGCTAAAATTCATTTAACATAAACATTTTCCCATCTGCATTATTCCCAGAAAGTGGGGTTTAGCTATTAGTTTGTCCTGCTGGGCATTTAAAAAAAAATTGCTACCACGGAGGCCCAAAATTGAGTGTGAATGTGATGTAATATTTGATTCAGTAAAATAAGTTATTGACTTGAATGGTACTCTTCTATAGAGGGTTTGGCATGGCTTGCAACAGATAATGTTCTTGCAATTTCCAACAGTGTTATTCCAACAATCTAATTTAGTAGTGTTATTTTTAAGAGTAAAAAGTAACCATGCCATTAGATGTTCTTTATTTTTATTGATTTAGCCAAGTGGATTACATTTGGGCTTTTGTGACTGATCGTTTAATTATGAAATGCTTCTTTACCTTTCAAATTACAGTTATATTTGGTGTACATTTTCCAACAATACTAATTATTAACTAAAACAGAATAAGAGCTGTAGAACAGTTAATGATTTCAATCTAAAAAGGTTTTTAATTGTGTTCCTCACTCACTTTGCTACTGTGCTCAAGTTTAATGTACGATCTGATGTTTGTGCTGAAAGGTTGCTTTTGTGTTTCTCAGGTACAAATAGTTACCAAGAAAATAGATGTGAGTCACATTACATCAAAATGTGGCTCTTTCAGCAACATACACTATAGACCAGGTACTGTACTCTTAGCTTATTATGTGCCTGTTTATTTAAATGCGTATTACTATATTGTTTATTGTGTAATTCAAACTGTGATTCATTAACCATGTGTAGGTGGAGGACATATTAAAATTGAAAGTCAGAAACTGGATTTTAAGGAGAAAGCTCAGCCCAAGGTTGGCTCCTTTGATAATACACGTCATACCCCAGGAGGTGGAAATATAAAGGTAGGAAATGAAATGGTTGAGTAAATGTTTATTTTGCAAAAACTTCAATAGAAAACCCAACAAATCTCATCTATTTCCCTGCCTTATGACGGGGAATCTATTTGTTTAATACTTCCTATTCGCAAGTATTTGCTTTAGCAAACTTGTAAAACTTTAAGAAATGCTTTCAATTAAGTTGGGTACAACATCAATGATGCAGCCAACATCATCAATAGATTTTCCAGCACTCCTGATGCTGTACATTGAGAATGCTATTGGCAGTTAGTTTACACTCTCAACTTGCAATGTTCCACAGGAATGCTGGAAGAGCTTTTATCCGGTTATCATGTTACATTGTGCAAATATGAAAACTATTCTTGTATCATGGAATATTACCAATTGCAATCTGTCTCCACCAGTAATATGAATATTAATTTGATTTTCTAAATAGATTGAAAGCCACAAGCTTTGCTTCCGTGAGAATGCCAGGGCTCGTGTGGACCATGGAGCAGATATTGTCACTCAGTCCCCAGGCCGTTCGGGTGCCACAACTCCTCACAAACTCAGCAACGTCTCCTCTTCTGGAAGCATCAATTTAATGGAATCACCGCAACTTGCCACACTTGCTGATGATGTTACTGCTGCACTAGCCAAGCAAGGATTGTGATTTTGCTCTACAACATTTTAATTGTTTGTTTGCAGCATGTGCTTTGAGCCTTCACAAGCTCAAAGTGGGATTGTGTTTAGTCCTTTTCAATTAAATGTTGATCATGTCTTCAGACCATTATGAGTAAAAATAAAATCTTGTTTCCATTCATGCCAGGTGTTTCTGGCTTTAAATGGCTACTACTGCTGTACATCACACATGGCAATGTTGTTTCTCAGCTCTGCTTGCATGGACTGATGACAAATGCATTTATAATGTTTCATGCCTAAAGGCAGTGTTGAAATGGATCAAGACTCAGAAAGCAGCTGACATGCTTTATTCCCAGTTATTCACTCTATGTTGAATGAATGATTCCTTGTCAATGAAGGAGGATGCCTATTATTAATATTTATTACAAGATAAATTAATACATACTTGTGTTTCATGAGAATAAAGGGGCAAGCCCAGAAATGAGTAATATACAGTCACCCCATAATGTTTGGGACATAGACCCATCATTTATTTATTTGCCTCTGTACACCACAATTTGAGATTTATAATAGAAAAAAAAATCACATGTGGTTAAAGCGCACATTGTCAGATTATAATAAGGCCATTTCTATACATTTTGGTTTCACCATGTAGATATTACAACAGTGTTTATACATAGTCCCCCCTATTTCAGGACACCATAATGTTTGGGACACAGCAATGCCATGTAAATGAAAGTGGTTATGTTTAGTATTTTGTTGCATTTCCTTTGCATGCAATGACTGCTTGAAGTCTGCGATTCATGGACATCACCAGTTGCTGGGTGTCTTTTCTGGTGATGCTCTGCCAGGCCTGTATTGCAGCCATCTTTAGCTTATGCTTGTTTTGGGGCCAAGTCCCCTTCCGTTTTCTCTTCAGCATATAAAAGGCATGCTCAATTGGGTTCAAATCGGGTGATTAACTAGGCCACTCAAGAATTAACCATTTTTTAGCTTTGAAAAACTCCTTTGTTGCTTTAGCAGTATGTTTGGGATCATTGTCTTGCTGTAGAATGAACCGCCGGCCAATGCGTTTTGAGGCATTTGTTTGAACTTGAGCAGATAGGATGTGTCTATACACTTCAGAATTCATTATGCTACTGCCATCAGCAGTTGTGTCATCAATGAAGATAAGTGAGCCACTATCTTCAGCAGCCATACATGCCCAGACCATAACACCCCCAGCACCGTGTTTCACGGATGAGGTGGTATGCTTTGGATCTTGGGCAGTTCCTTCTCCTCCATACTTTGCACTTGCCATCACTCTGATATATGTTCATCTTCGTCTCATCTGTCCACAAGACCTTATTCCAGAAGTTCTTTTAAGTACTTCTTGGCAAACTGTAAACTAGCCATCCTATTTTTTGGCTAACCAGTGGTTTGCATCTTGCAGTGTAGCCTCTGTATATTTGTTCATTAAGTCTTCTACAGACAGTGGTCATTGACAAATGCACATCTTACTCCTGAAGAGTGTTTCTGATCTGTCGGACAGGTGTTTGGGGATTTTTCATTATTATAGAGAGAATTCTTCTGTCATCAGCTGTGGAGGTCTTCCTTGACCTGCCAGACCCTTTGCGATTAGTAAGCTCACCAGTGCTCTCTTTCTTCTTGATGATGTTCCAAGCGGTTGATTTTGGTAAGCTTAAGGTTTGGCTGATATCTCTAAGCTTAAGGTTTGGCTTCTTTGACTTTCATTGGCACAACTTTGGTCCTCATGTTGATAAACAGCAATGCAGGTTTCCAAAGGTGATGGAAAGACTGGAGGAAAGACTAGGTGCTGAGACCTCTCTCTTATACATGCAAAAATGAGGCATTTAAACACACCTGAGCAATTACAAACACCTGTGAAGCAATGTGTCCCTAACATTATGGTGCCCTGAAATGGGGGGACTATGTATAAACACAGCTGTAATTTCTACATGGTGAAACCAAAATGTATAAAAATACCCTTTATCTGACAATGTGCACTTTAACCGCATGTGATTTTTTTTTCTATTGAAAATCTCAAATTGTAAAGTGCAGAGGCAAATAAATAAATGATGGGTCTTTGTCCCTAACTTTAAGGAGGGCACTGTATGTAAATAATCCTTGAATTACATTCAGTCCGGGAAGGAAAAGCAGTCTGTTAAGTAAGAACAGCGGAAGTATTAATGTCAAAACACAATATGATCACAATATAATTGGGCTCATTCATAAATGGTAGTGTTTTGCATTTTTATAATACACGTTGTAACAAAAATGGGAATCAGGTTGTTCAGAAATATCATGCAGCCACTTTAAATAGGATGCAAATCTAAAGTTGTGGATCTGTATCTTTAACTAGAATGTCAGTTCAGTGCTAGATTTCTATATATGCTGACTTTTCATATTTTGTTTGATCAGTTGTTTGATATATAGTACATATATATGCAGTTTAATGTACTGCATATATATAATATATATACGGTATACTAGATATTCTCTGTGGCCAGTGTGTTATCCCTTATATACTTGAAGTTATGCTTTTATTCACAGTATCTGTGTTTCTGCACCTTTTGGTGTTACTGTTTAGGATAAGGTAGTCATTAGCAATTATACTTGTTAGATTTATCTCTCAAAAAAATAGCATGAAGTGCTTACTGTAACAACCAAAAGCTATGACTTTAGTGCCAGATGAGTTTGTTGATGTATTGCTAGCTAAAAGATTCAAAAAATTGCTTTGTAGAATTTTGATGTACCGAGGGGGTCATATAGCATTTGGTGTATGCTGTTTTCTGCTTATTACACTTTGCAAGCCAGTTTTGGTAGTGAGGGCCAATTAAGATGATGTTTTTTTTAAATATATATACTATGGAATCAGGATGTAGGAATATTTTTTCCAAATTTGTTGGTCTCAGTCAGAGTTACTGAAGCCATACTTACACGGCTTTTGGTGTCATAACAATAGATTTTATTTTCAATGTTTAATTAAAATTGAGATCTAGAAATTAATTGGCAACTGAAAGAATGACATAAATTTGTAATGCATTTTTACAGGTTCTGGAGAGGCAGTATCTTGTTGCAGGATGGTTAGACTGGAAATCAAAACTATTAAAAAAATAAATGAATTTGAAGATATGTTTTGTAATGCTACAGCCAGCTATTAAAGGTTATTGTAGATATTTATTAATGTAATCAAACAACAGTATCTTTAACAAATATCAAATTGAGATCATGTTTTTCACTAGCCTGTAAAAATGCTTTGGAAAGTAAATTAATCTTTTGTAGAAGAAAACAACAATGTATTTTAAGATTATCTGAACATGTTGAAAGCTATGCTGCATATTTTTCATTAAAATGAAAACAGCTTGTATTGAACAATACAGGATACTGTAACATGAAGTGATTAGATGGAACATTGTTGAAGTGGGAGATAAATACAAAAAGATGAAGGGGTTGCATGTTAAATGAGGGTCTGTTATTGATGTTATCATCTTGCCAAGTTACTCCCAACAAAATTTGAAAAAGAAAATAAACATTTTAGAAGACATGAAGGAAAAATAGGGCAAAATAAGATATCTTGGCCTGGTATAGGCTGCGGGATTTTAATGTGCTTTAGAGAATGTGTTTTACGTCCAGTCATTCTGGAGTCTGTTAAGACAGAATGATATTTTGGGATTGGCCAGTGTTAGCTTGTATGTTTTAAGTAAAATTTGCACTTGTATTTGTTGCTGTAGAGTGATTTGCAGAATAAATTGCTTCTCATCTGACACTAGTAATGTTTTGTGCTGGTTATTTTTGAAACTGAGCAATTTGTAAACTTTGCCTGAGATCAAGGCAGGTTACTGAAATAATCTGTCCAGACAAAAGCTGGATGATTAAAATTCTGAAATGCTTTCTTGACAGAGTTGACATGGTGTGCTATTTTTTGAAGAACAATTCAATCATAGGTTAAATCAATAAGTTACATTTGATTATTTTTCACCATCTACATATTTGGTGACTTTGTTACGAGATTTCATTTTCCATTGTAGCCTTCTCTTGGGTGTTGGACTAAGTTTATTTGCATCTTGAATGTACATTTCCCTATACAAATATATACTTCTTTAGCCAAGAAAAATTCCTGATGTAGTAATACAATTTTATTTATGTTCTGACTGGTATAGTCAATTGTATAATTCTATCCTCACTAAATTAAATATAGAGTAAAACAGTGCTTTTTTTTGTGTTAGTACGTGCCGGTACAGTGTACTGGCATGTCTAAATAGTAAAAACCTAGTTTACTGTACAGCAGCATGGTGTGAACTGTTGTATGTACAATAACACCCTTTTGTCTAGAAAAAAAGCACTGAATTGAAATAGTACTGGAAAATACGGGAAATAATCAGCAGGTTGAACAGCATCTGTGAAGTGAAAAGAATTAAGGGCCTGTCCCACTATGGTGACCTAATTTGCGAGTTAAGAGGAGTTTGCGCTCGCCACAAACTCGCAGCATGGTCGACACGTGGTCCTAGGAGGTCACTGTAACTCTCATTCAGGGTGGAGAGAAGTTCCCGCATACTCGCGGCCTCAGTTTGGTCGAGGAAAATTTTTCAATATGCTGAAAATTTTCTACGAGTAAAAATTGGTCAGCATGGTTCTTTTGAACTCGTAGTGCAGTGGTAGTGGGGTCGCCATGTAGTAATAGGTGGTCGAGGCTGGCGCAAGCAATCTCCTTTGCTGACCGGGCGTTTTAATTGGATCATTGGGGGAAAAAAACGTAAGCATGAGTTTTCAGAACCAAGGAAAACAGACCGGTAATGTTAAATGCCCGCTAAACTTTATTAAAAGTTGTCTGGCTTCTTAAAAGTGTCTCCACTCCTTCTCTCCCCTTCTCCCCTCCCCGCTCTTTTAAAGGACTTACCGTACATTGCGCCAGCCGTCTTTTACCTTCCTGTTCATCGTGGGTATCACCTTGGGTGTGCACCGTGTGAATTTCAAACAGCGCTCCCCCACTTGCCCTGGCCCCCGCCTTTGCGATATGTTTGTGTGTGTGTGTGCGTGTGTGTGTGCTGACGGTCGATCCAGCTCGCGGTTTCATCGCTGACGGTCGATCCAGCTCGCGGTTTTTCAGGCGAGTGGCCTCGAGCTTGAAGGTCGAAGACAGTTGCTGAAAAGTCGCGTAAGTGAGACAGGCCTTTTACCATTCTGAGACAATGACCTTTAATCAGAACTCAGAAAAAAATGGACACTTAAGATGTTTCAATTTAAAAACGAAAAGGATGGGATAGATGGAATTGCCTGTAATAAAATGGAGACCAATGATATTCATAGTTTGGCTCAGAGAGGGTGTTGTGAGTAGTTTATTGCACCTGTTGGGAATAGATAGAAATAAAAGGAGACAAATAGACAGGCAAGAAAATTAAAAAAAAGATAAATAGTGATGGAACTGAGATAAAGAAAACACTGCAGTTGTTGGAATTCTGAAATAAAATAGAATGTATGAAATATGCAAATTCGCTGAAGGTTAGGCAGCATCTAGAGCAAGGGTTCCCAACCTGGGGTAAATTTACCAGGTGGAAATTTACCTCGGGGGATAAATTTCGCCTACCCTGGGGGTAAATTTGTTGATTCTGGATTTGTACATATTTTTTTCTCATTAACTGACTATGTTTGGTTCTGGTATACTGGTATCTGTTCATCATTAGTTGTTCATAAATAAGTGAAATAATATTGTTATGTGCTATTAAAGTTGCCAGGGGTAAACAGGACAAAAAAGGTTGGGAACCCCTGATTGTGAGAGAGAGAGAGAGAGAGAGAGGGAGAGGGAGAGGGAGAGGGAGAGAGAGAGAAACATTAGGTCAAGGGTTCGGAGAGGGAATCAAGGTTTATGAGGAAAGACCATGAGATCGAATGTGAGGAATATCAGATCAGCCATGATTAATGAATAGCAGATAAAGCCTCTTGGAGCTGAAAGATCTATAAGGAAAAGCATCACTGCTACTGACTAGGCCCATACAGGCCAACACTGCATATAACATTTTCAAACAACCAACCTTCCCAATGTGCAAGAGGACTGGCTAGTTCTGATGAAAAGTTGTTAGCTATAATGTTCAATTTTTCATATTCTCTTTCCAGCTTCTTCATTTACTAATAAACTTCTACTTTCATAATTCATTACCATTATTATTATGTTTTCATATGCTTTTCCATTGTAGTGCAATGACTAAGATGTTATGTTTCACAATTCTTTGGATACTTTATGAGACCCTTTGCAATATTGCAATAAATGTTATGATCCCTTAAATTGTTCGGCTGCAATAGTGGAAATTTCTCAGCCTTTTTGTTTCTCTTATATCCAAGGGGACTATTCCAACATGTGTTGTTGTTTTCTCCATTTTATTTTACAAGTAATAGCATTGACGTTTCAGGTATTGATTTCCACCATTGTATATTAAGTCAATGTGGCTGGCTAGATGCAGGACTTCTCTGAGAAATGAAAACAGAGGAATGAACAGCTTTCTGTTGTCCACTCCATTCTGTGTTTGTCTTTCCACAATATCTTTACATTTTCTGCATCTTATATTGGTTGAAAAGTCTTGCTAATCAAAAGAGACAAATTGCAACTGAACAAACAATCTGGTACTCAGCAAATCACATGCAACTAAAATTAATCATCATTATTTGATAATTCTTCCATGTTACCATTCTAAGGAGCATAGTATTAAAAGGGAAGTTCAGGGCAAAATTATTAAGTAACGTATCTATTTGTGACAGTTCTCATCACATACCTTTACAAGCTGATCACAAATAGCTAACTTTATTGAAGTCAATGGCAATAATTAATGATAGTACTTATAACAATAGGTTGTCAACTCATTGATAAAGCTAGACAAAAATGCTGGAGAAACTCAGCGGGTGAAGCAGCATCTATGGAGCGAAGGAAATAGGCAACGTTTCGGGTCGAGACCCTTCTGTGTTTCTCTTGTTTTTAATCTTGTGTAGGTACCTAGATCTTGCATTGATTCATTACTAAATTTGTTTCTACCAATATGTCATCTTTTCTGGGATGGTGTATCAGAGAATCCATTGAATTATAATATACCAATTCTTACAAATAGATTGCAAACCTAGAAATATGAAAAAATAGAAAAATATATTTGCAGATGTAATTAAGAACAAGGAAACATTGTTACAATATTCTAACAAATTAATTTAGGGACAGAAGTATTTCAATAACCATAGCTTACATTATTAATGGCTCGCTTTTGAAAAATGTCATCTGTTTGAAGTGTTGACATAGAGGGCAGGTACATCAGGCTTACAGTGTTGCAGTGATGTTAGCTCCAGGCATATCATTGATCATTACAAGAAATGTTATATTATATACATTTTATATACAAGAAATTTGGACACCAGAAATTATTACTGCATTGACTCTGTAATAGCAGGTGCACTGATAATTTCCCTCTTCTGTCACGACAGATTCAGTCCCTTTTACTTTCTTTATCCTTTAAATACTGTTTTGTATTGATTAGCTCTGTGCTAATACCTAAATAAGACCAATTTACGTGGTCAGCACCTGCTCATGTTGATAAAGAAAATTAATTATTTTAAAAATGTGTTAATTTTATGCTAATTCCATCATTGGGTACTATATTTATGCCTTGTGTATAGAATTGAATTGTACATATTCAGCTAATTCCCATTTTATGATTTTTTTTTATGGCTTCCTAAGCCTCTGTGACCAATGGACCCAAGTATAAAAGATCAGGTATTGTTTTGATATCCATTTCATAGAAACCTTCATGATTGCTTCCATTCTGGTTCTGAAGTGGTTGATTAGGCCAGTGTAGTTCCATCAGACAATGCCACTGATGGAGCAATAGTGCTGAATGGGGCCAGTGGGTGGGAGCTGGGAGGTGGTGTGCGATTTCCTCCATTCATGCAGGACTTCCATTTGTTCGCAACAATAAATTCAATGTCTCCAGTACATTTCCATTTTGAGCAGTTATTGCCAGGAATGCTCACAAGTTTGTGGATGTTATATATTTTAAAGAAAGCTTTGAGAATATTCTTGAGATATATTCTTTGTTTACCTGGTAATCTCTTGACATAATAGAGCTTGAAATATAATTTTCAGGATTATAGTCAAATGCAGATGAATGCTATGGATGATGTAGGATCTCAGAGAGGATGTAAATTATGACTTCGGACAGCGTTGCCTGGAAAGCAGTGGCAATTTGAGATGTTTGCCTAAGTAGCTAATGTCTCAAAAGCATTCAGGATGCCCACTGTTGATAGTAGACTATGAGGTTTATGCTGGATTTGAGGTTTTCATCTTCATAACAATTCCTTAAATGTCCAAAGACAGTACTGACACACTGAAGATGATGAATTTCATCATCAATGTCATTAATTGAGAGGGTATTTTCATGGACCATTTATTGTTAACGAACAGTCTACCTACAGTCTACCTACAGCAGGTTGCTGCAGGACCTTGGTTTAGTGGACATTAAATATAATGCCCTTGTGCTTCAGTGAAAGAGTTGATGAGAACTAGGAACTTGGGCACTAAATGAGAACACATGCAAACATTAGTTCTGCAGCTTGATGACCAGAGTTGGGGCAGAATGGATGCATTGTTTATTGAAGACAGTTTCTCATATGCCCCAAACTTTTATCAGGTGGTAAGTATGGCAATGTGGCCAATTAAAATTTAAGGCTAGATGCAGCTTTCCTTCACCATCAATCTGCACTGCAGGATGGTTTGTTGTGGATATATTGCTTTAGGTCATGGGTTGCATGCCATCATCTACCAGATGTAAGATGGAAACAAATTTCTGTTTGAGGAGAATGCTCCATAGACTCCTTCAATTCGTAGAACCACAGCCTTTAGTTCAAAATGTGTAGTGGATAATGCTGTTTTCCACTGAGCTCTTGGTGTTAATGTGTATTCAAATCATGGATATTGTGCTTGTGGATGGATGAAATCCACACTGCTATTCAGGTAGCAATGTTTTGGCCACTGCTTTTCAGGTAGGCGGTAGTGGAGGAGGCCTGGTAATATATTACCCTGTGGCAGAAATTAGGCAAATCCCACCTTAGTTTCCACAATCAGATATATAATGTATTAAGATAGATGCAACATTCTGGAGTAACACAGCGGAACAGGCAACATCTCTGGAGAGAAGGTACCGGTGACATTTCAGGTCGAGGCTATTCTTCAAACTGACCCGATCTTTGTTTTCAACCCGAAACGTCACCTATTCCTTCTTTCCAGAGATGCTGCGTGTCCCGCTAAGTTACTTCAGCATTTTGTGTCTATCTTCAGTGTAAACCAGCAACCATAAACCAATGGATTCCGTCCTACATATAATATATTAACGCACATAATGCAATCAGCCTGAGGAGTGGCAGGTTTAAGAATTTGTCAAGAATGATTAAGAAGTGGATAGATAGAAACCCAGGTCATGAGATTGAGCAAGCAGATTCTATCAGTTATTCAAAGCAGGCAAAAATGTAGCTAAAATAATTGTACATTCTCTTCAGGCAGTTAAGAGAAAATATGGCTAATAAGAAAATAGCAAAATCATTGCTGTTAATTAATAATTTCTACATGATTTATCGGTCGATAAGGAATAGAAAATAAAAAGGAGAAGCCACTTAGAGAGAGTTAGCTCTTAGGGCATATGGAATCAGGGGATATGGGGAGAAAGCAGGAACGGGGTACTGATTTTGGATGATCAGCCATGATAATATTGAATGGTGGTGCTGGCTCGAACAGCCGAATGGCCTGCACCTGCACCTATTTTCAATATTTCTCGTCCCATTTTCGTCTGTTAAGTAAGATTGTGGTTTATCTTATCTCAGCATTGGTTTCCTTCACCATTCCTTGATTATCTTAACATGCAAAACTCATTCCCCGGGATTGATCTGGAGAAACTTTGTTGAACTCATTTGCTTAAAGGGTATATTTCCTTAGTTGGAGGTACAAACCTGTACACAATAAATCTTTACTGTTGTACTTGAATCCTCTTGCAATTTAGGCCAACATGCTGTTTCGCTTCCTATTTGAATGATGTGCATCGGTGCTAACATGTACAGAGACTCAAAAGCACCTAACCTTCTCTCATTTAAACAATCACTTATGTTTCTATTTATTTTTTCCAAGGTTTGAGATTTTTCAATGGTCGCAAGCTAAATGTGGATTGCTGGCTGTTGAGATTGTTACCATGGAGTAAAATATCCAGAGATAGACACAAAATGCTGGAGTAACTCAGTGGGACAGGCACATCTCTGGAAAAAGGGAATGCTGCCTGTCCCGCTGCACAGGATTTTGTGCACGCTACAATTTTGTGTCTTATCTTCAGTGTAAACCAGCATCTGCAGTTCCTTCCTACACAGAGAAATGACCGGGCTGGGAGAAGACATGCAGCCAAGCAAAAAAGGGGAAGACAGCATCTTATATCTACCACACCCGGGACTAGGCACATAGTGGTACAGTGGTGCCAGGCTGAGGACTCACCGGTCAAATAGCACTTATTACAACAGTGAAACAATTACAGTGACCTCTATATCCCATGGCTTGGTGCGGAATTAACTACCGAGGCAAAGTGCAAAGGCTGCGAGAGCCCACTTGAGCAATAAGCGAGTTTGGTATTCCGACTGCGCATGCCCAGGTCATAGGTCACTACAGACAAACATTGGAGGGTGTTATCTTTGGTTATCAGACCTTCATTTCAGTGAGTGCTTTATGCTTCATGCTGCTCCGTGGGGTCGTGGTCTGGGCTCGGGCGTGGGTCTCCGGTGACGCGGAGCCGCCGCAGGTCTGGGGTCGGGCGCGGGGGCGGGGGCTCGGAGCTGGCTGCAGCTCCGCTCGAGCTCCCGGGGATCGTGCCCACTCCCTGTCCAATGGCCGTCAGTTTTCCCCCTCGGTGGAGGGTGTTGTGACTCAGAAGGAATGGTTTGGTGGTGACGGGGGACGAACGCCGGCCACCGGCGGGGACGGATGTGGGGCTCCTCGGAGGGCCAGGCAACATCTCCGGAGAAGGTACACAAAATTGCTGGAGAAACTCAGCGGGTGCAGCAGCATCTATGGAGCGAAGGAAATAGGCGACGTTTCGGGCCAAAACCCTTCTTCAGACTGATGGGGGGTGGGGGGGAGAAGGAAGGAAAAGGGGAGGAGGAGGAGCCCGAGGGCGGGCGGATGGGAGGGTGGGAGGAGACAGCTAGAGGGTTGAGGAAGGGGAGGAGACAGCAAGGACTAGCAAAATTGGGAGAATTCAATGTTAATGCCATCCGGACGCAAGGTCCCCAGACGGAATATGAGGTGCTGTTCCTCCAATTTCCGCTGTTGCTCACTCTGGGAATGGGAGGGGGAGTTGAAGTGCTGAGCCACCGGGAGGTCAGGTTGGTTATTGCGGACTGAGCGGAGGTGTTCGGCGAAACGATCGCCCAACCTCCGCTTAGTCTCCCCGATGTAAATCAGCTGACATCTAGAGCAGCGGATGCAGTAGATGAGGTTGGAGGAGATACAGGTGAACCTTTGTCGCACCTGGAACGACTGCTTGGGTCCTTGAATGGAGTCGAGGGGGGAGGTGAAGGGACAGGTGTTGCATTTCTTGCGGTTGCAACGGAAAGTGCCCGGGGAGGGGGTGGTGCGGGAGGGAAGGGAAGAATTGACGAGGGAGTTGCAGAGGATCTGCAGTTCCTTCTTGAACACTCCCCAGTGAAGAGGAATGGGTTGCTCACGAGTAGGAGCGGGGCCGGGCTGGAACAGGCGCCTCCTCCCCCCCCCCCCCGTCCGCGGGCCTGTGGGCCGCCGTTCCGGGATTGCCCCGGACGTCTGACCGCCCCCAGGCAGGACGGGGCGGTCCAACGGTGACTTGACGGCGCCGGGGACACGGGCTCGACCCGGGCTGCGGATTAGGCTCGGGTCTGAGTGCGCTCTCCCCTATCTCCCACTGGCATCTGCCCCCTCTCGCCTTTACTCCTGTTCTCTGGCACCCCCGTTCCTCAGATTAAATATATTTTCACACATAAATCATGCAAAAAAAAAAAATTTACATAGTATATGCAGCCAGCGTATCGTTCGCTTTTCTTTTATAGCCAGTGACCTTTGACAAATCCCATGATTCCTTGCATTTTTCTGAATACCGAACTCGCTTATAAATGTGCTCAACACTGATCTGGGGCTGCATTTTGGCTGGCATGATGACTGCTCAGTCTGAAGAAGGGTCTCCACCCGAAAGGTTACCCATTGCTTCTCTCCAGAGAAGCTGCCTGTCCCGCTGAGTTATTCCAGCATTTTGTGTCTATCTTCGAAGTAAACCAGCATCTGCAGTTCCTTCCGACATCGCCACGACCAGGAAGTGAGCAACACTTGACAGTCTAAAGGGCCTGTCCCACTTGGGCGTCATTTGCGCGTCATGCAGGTGGCGCGCAAGGATTTTGAGAATCTTAAAATCCTGGGATGCCGCACTCTAACCGCGCGTCACTGCCTATGCCACTATGTCTCGCCATGCGCGCGTCATGCGTCGTGACGCGTAAATGTAGGTATGTTACAAAACTTACCTTCAACAGCGCCGCAGTTCTGTCACTGGCCGTGTGCACGACTTTGGCGCCTTTGGGGGGGGGGGGTTAAAATGCGGTTTTCTACCGCCTGTCCTGGATATATTTTCTTGGGGAGCTAGTTAACGCAGAAGTTTTGTTCCGACTACCGTTCTGTGAATTTTTTTTTAAATCGTTGGACCATTTCAGCGCTGGAGTAAACTAAAAAGCCGCTTCTAATGTCGTGAACGCCGACAACGGGGACGGATTTCAGGTACGGGACAGCGAAAGGAAAGCCATTTATTTTACATATAAACGTGCTTCTTAGGATGACCTTAATCCACATTTTACGTTGCGAAATTGTGATTTTGGCCCCATAAGAACCGGCAGTATTTTTCCTGCCGATATGGGGTTTAAATTCATCGCAACCGCAACGTTCCAATCGATCGCGTTCCACAAAATCCCACTTGCAAGATGATTAAAATGGCCATTAATTTACAGGAATTAAACACTAAATTCCTTCCATTTGGCCTATAAATTCATGACAATGAAATTTAAAAATCATGTTATATTGTGAATTCTTGTGTGAATGTTATTTGGACACTTAGGCTATTTAAAAATGTTGATCTTTTCTTAAGAAATGGATAGATGTTTAGATCTAGTAATAGAATTTTGTAATTAGCTACAATTGGGTAACTAACTAATTATATGCTTTAATTTCAGGTCATCCAAGGAAAATTGTTTCATATTTGTTTCAGAATGCTTCAATCGATAACAACTGAAAATTTATTTCAGTTCGCTTAATTTTTTAAGAAAGTTATGGGCTTTTGACTGTCCTCGATCACAGCTTTTGTGTTAAGTCAATGGAAAAGCAATAGGGAACAAGATGCTAATTTTCCGAGTATGAAAATGGCCATAACTTTTTTAATACTGAAGATATGAAAGTGAATTAGGTGTCAGTTAAACCTATTTTTATGCTTTATCTGATGGGATAAATTGCAGACTTAGATTTTTAAAATCTCAAAATTTTGTAACATTGCTAGTAAATGATGTCGCGTAAATGACGCGCAAATAACGCCCAAGTGAGACAGGTCCTTGACTGTCCCCCTGATTAAATGTTATCTCAGTTTGCTTCGTTGTCAACTTCCCCGAGCTCACAATTATCTATTCTACATTTGCCTTTATCCCCGTTCCCTTTGATGTTTCGTTTTCACACCTTACCCTTCCATATCTGTGTCTCCTTTTCCCGTGACTTTCGAGTCTGAAGAAGGGTCTCGACCCGAAACGTCACCCATTGCTTCTCTGTAGAGATGCTGCCTGTCCCGCTGAAATACTCCAGCATTTTGTGGCGAACTTCCGAGCAAAGATACTAGCAAAGATTATCTTTGGATACTCGAGGATCTTTGCTTCCGAGTGTTTGACAGCTGGACCAGGGCGCGTGGGGCTGGGCTGGGCTGGGCTGGGCTGGGCTGGGCTGGGCTGGGCTGGGCTGGGCTGGGCTGGGCTGGGCTGGGCTGGGCTGGGCTGGGCTGGGCTGGGCTGGGCTGGGCTGGGCTGGGCTGGGCTGGGCTGGGCTGGGCTGGGCTGGGCTGGGCTGGGCTGGGCTGGGCTGGGCTGGGCTGGGCTGGGCTGGGCTGGGCTGGGCTGGGCTGGGCTGGGCTGGGCTGGGCTGGGCTGGGCTGGGCTGGGCTGGGCTGGGCTGGGCTGGGCTGGGCTGGGCTGGGCTGGGCTGGGCTGGGCTGGGCTGGGCTGGGCTGGGCTGGGCTGGGCTGGGCTGGGCTGGGCTGGGCTGGGCTGGGCTGGGCTGGGCTGGGCTGGGCTGGGCTGGGCTGGGCTGGGCTGGGCTGGGCTGGGCTGGGCTGGGCTGGGCTGGGCTGGGCTGGGCTGGGCTGGGCTGGGCTGGGCTGGGCTGGGCTGGGCTGGGCTGGGCTGGGCTGGGCTGGGCTGGGCTGGGCTGGGCTGGGCTGGGCTGGGCTGGGCTGGGCTGGGCTGGGCTGGGCTGGGCTGGGCTGGGCTGGGCTGGGCTGGGCTGGGCTGGGCTGGGCTGGGCTGGGCTGGGCTGGGCTGGGCTGGGCTGGGCTGGGCTGGGCTGGGCTGGGCTGGGCTGGGCGTCAGTGCGCAGGTGTCGACGCTGGCGACCGTTAGAGGGCGAGACGCAGCGCTGCCCGCGCGCAGGTGCCGAGACCGTGAGGGGTGAGGGGGGGCGGCCGGTCCATTGAGGGGGGTGGGGAGAGGCGGCCATTAGGAGGAGAAGGGAGAAGGGACAAGGGACCGCGGCTACTTCTTCTTCGGCTTCGACGATGGTGAAACGGAAGAGCTCGGAGGATGCCGAGCGGGAGTGCGGCCGCGGCATCCCGCTGCCCATCCAGACCTTCCTGTGGCGGCAGACCAGGTGAGGGGCGCTCATAACGCCCGCCCGCCCGCCCGGGGCCTCGTCCTCCGGCTCGCTGGTGGCGCAGGTCAGCTGCGGCGGAGGGGACGGGGGGGAAGAGGATGAGAGGTGAAGGGATGAGAGGAGAAATTATAAGAGGAGAGGGGATGAAAGCAGGGATTGAGAGGTGGGGATGAGAGGAGAGGAGGGGAGGAGAGGGGATGAGAGGAGAGGAGATGGGCTGAGAGGAGAGGAGAGGGGATGAGAGGAGAGGAGAGGGGCTGAGAGGAGAGGAGAAGGGATGAGAGCAGAGGAGCGGATGAGAGGAGTGGAGAGGGGAGGGGATGAGAGCAGAGGAGCGGATGAGAGGAGAGGAGAAGGGATGAGAGGAGAGGAGAGGGGATTGTGAGAGGGGCTGAGAGGAGAGGAGAGGGGGGGGGGGGAAGAGGAGAGGGGATGAGAGGAGGAGGAGAGGGGATGAGAGCGGAGGAGAGGAGAGGGGGTGAGAGGAGGGGAGGGGATGAGGGGAGTCCGCGACGTGAACGCGGGTGTATTCGGGCCACCCTAGCCGCTTGCAGCATCGCCCTTCAGGCTTCTCCAGTCGGACCCATTCGGCTCTGCAAATTGTTTCTTTCCCCAGCGGGTATTCATTCCGCTTTTAAATATCGCTGCTGCACCGTCATCATCCTTCCCAGCGCCGTCGCAAGCGTTTAAATGCGCATCTTCCCGCAAGACAAGCCAGCAAATACTGTGGCCATTCGACGCATATGGAGAGCCGCTCTCAACCAGCTGCTTGGTTTGATGTGTAGGAAGGAACTGCAGATACTAGTTTACACCGAAGATAGACGCTAAAATGCTGGAACTCAGCGGGACAGGCAGCGTCTCTGGTGAGAAGAAATGGGTGATGTTTCGGTCTAAGTTGATTTATTGCTCGTTACCAAGTTCATAGAAAACATAGAAATTAGGTGTAGGAGTAGGCCATTCGGCCCTTCGAGCCTGCACCGCCATTCAATATGATCACGGCTGATCATCCAACTCAGTATCCCGTACCTGCCTTCTCTCCATACCCTCTGATCCCCTTAGCCACAAGGGCCACATCTAACTCCCTCTTAAATATAGCCAATGAACTGGCCTCGACTACCCTCTGTGGCAGAGAGTTCCAGAGATTCACCACTCTCTGTGTGAAAAAAGTTCTTCTCATCTCGGTTTTAAAGGATTTCCCCCTTATCCTTAAGCTGTGACCCCTTGTCCTGGACTTCCCCAACATCGGGAGCAATCTTCCTGCATCTAGCCTGTCCAACCCCTTAAGAATTTTATAAGTTTCTATAAGATCCCCTGTCAATCTCCTAAATTCTAGAGAGTATAAACCAAGTCTATCCAGTCTTTCTTCACAAGACAGTCCTGACATCCCAGGAATCAGTCTGGTGAATCTTCTCTGCACTCCCTCTAGGGCAATAATGTCCTTCCTCAGATTTGGAGACCAAAACTGTACGCAATACTCCAGGTGTGGTCTCACCAAGACCCTGTACAACTGCAGTAGAACCTCCCTGCTCCTATACTCAAATCCTTTTGCTATGAAAGCTAACATACCATTCGCTTTCTTCACTGCCTGCTGCACCTGCATGCCTACTTTCAATGACTGGTGTACCATGACACCCAGGTCTCGCTGCATCTCCCCTTTTCCTAGTCGGCCACCATTTAGATAATAGTCTGCTTTCCTGCTTTTGCCACCAAAATGGATAACCTCACATTTATCCGCATTATACTGCATCTGCCAAACATTTGCCCACTCACCTAGCCTATCCAAGTCACCTTGCAGTCGCCTAGCATCCTCCTCACAGCTAACACTGCCCCCCAGCTTAGTGTCATCCGCAAACTTGGAGATATTGCCTTCAATTCCCTCATCCAGATCATTAATATATATTGTAAATAGCTGGGGTCCCAGCACTGAGCCTTGCGGTACCCCACTAGTCACTGCCTGCCATTGTGAAAAGGACCCGTTTACTCCTACTCTTTGCTTCCTGTTTGCCAGCCAGTTCTCTATCCACATCAATACTGAACCCCCAATGCCGTGTGCTTTAAGTTTGTATACTAATCTCTTAAGTGGGACCTTGTCGAAAGCCTTCTGGAAGTCCAGATACACCACATCCACTGGTTCTCCCCTATCCACGCTACTAGTTACATCCTCGAAAAATTCTATAAGATTCGTCAGACATGATTTACCTTTTGTAAATCCATGCTGACTTTGTCCAATGATTTCACCACTTTCCAAATGTGCTGCTATCCCATCTTTAATAACTGACTCTAGTAGTTTCCCCACTACCGATGTTAGACTAACTGGTCTGTAATTCCCCGTTTTCTCTCTCCCTCCCTTCTTAAAAAGTGGGATTACGTTTGCTACCCGCCAATCCTCAGGAACTACTCCAGAATCTAAAGAGTTTTGAAAGATTATTACTAATGCATCCACTATTTCTGGAGCTACTTCCTTAAGTACTCTGGGATGCAGCCTATCTGGCCCTGGGGATTTATCGGCCTTTAATCCATTCAATTTACCCAACACCACTTCCCGGCTAACCTGGATTTCACTCAATTCCTCCAACTCCTTTGACCCGCGGTCCCCTGCTATTTCCGACAGATTATTTATGTCTTCCTTAGTGAAGACGGAACCAAAGTAGTTATTCAATTGGTCCGCCATATCCTTGTTCCCCATGATCAACTCACCTGTTTCTGACTGCAAGGGACCTACATTTGTTTTAACTAATCTCTTTCTTTTCACATATCTATAAAAACTTTTGCAGTCAGTTTTTATGTTCCCTGCCAGTTTTCTTTCATAATCTATTTTTCCTTTCCTAATTAAGCCCTTTGTCCTCCTCTGCTGGTCTCTGAATTTCTCCCAGTCCTCCGGTATGCTGCTTTTTCTGGCTAATTTGTACGCATCATCCTTCGCTTTGATACTATCCCTGATTTCCCTTGTTATCCACGGATGTACTACCTTCCCTGATTTATTCTTTTGCCAAACTGGGATGAACAATTTTTGTAGTTCATCCATACAGTCTTTAAATGTCTTCTCTCTTTAAATGTCTTCAGTCTTAAACCTATCTCTCTCAATACCAATAGCCAATAACCCATCGTTTAAACCATCAATCATAGACAAATCATTTATACAATGGGAAAGAATGGGAATCAAAACGCTCGAAGATCTGTATGAAGTGGGAAAATTACTATCATTTCAACAACTACAACTGAAATATAATTTGAAAAATAACCAATATTTTAAATATCTTCAAATTTGTGATTATTTGAAAAAATACACAAAAGACTATCATAATATGCCTTCCGACTTACTGGATGAAGCAATGAAGACAAAGGCGGAATCAGCTAATTTAATATCGTACTTATATAATATCATTTTAAACATAGAAATACCCACAACAGATGGAATTAGAAGAGACTGGGAACAAGAATTAGCTATAAAAATTTCAAAAGAGAGCTGGGATAATCATTTACTACAGGTGCATAAATGCTCGATCAATGTACGACATACGCTTATCCAATTCAAAACATTACATAGACTATGTTATTCAAAAACTAAATTAAATAAAATCTTTCCTAATGTTTCACCAATCTGTGATAAATGTCTGTCAAGAAGCTACCATAGCGCATTCTTTTGTTTTTTGTACAAAAATCCAAAAATTCTGGCATGGAATATTTGATATTTTTTCAAAATTAATTAAAATAAAACTGGTACCAAAACCAGAATGGATCATTTTTGGGATATCGGAAGGTATCCCTGAATTAAACGTGTATCAGATGAATTTACTCAATTACGGGCTAATAATGGGAAAAAAGCTCATACTCAAATTCTGGAAAAATGCGCCCACACCAACAATAAAAATGTGGACATCAAATATGTTTGAAACATTACATCTGGAAGAGATGAGATTCCTCTTAGCAGGTAAAGCAAACCAATTCCAAAAGACGTGGTCTACGTTTATGGACCTATTACAAGCATGAGGTGCAACAGTAATTTTAAATATAAATAAATAAATAAATGGTATCAGGACCTGGCAATGGGAGGTAAAACAACAAAAACAGACTTGGTTGGTAGTCTTTCTGCGGAGTTTAATGTTATAATAGAGCGATTGTCCTTACTTTATTTTTCTTTCTTTTCTAGGGTCTACTTTCTTACTTTACTTCCTTCTCTAACTTCTTTTCTAAGGGGCTTTCTTTTCCCAACACTCTCTTGCACTTCACGACTCTTGCGCACCTTCTTTACTTTCCTTACTTCTATCTTTTTCTTAAAGCTTAAAAAAAAAAAAATGAAGCGGTACAAAAAATGTATTAAGATATATGTGTTGTGTGTTATTGTAATTTACCGTACTTCTAATAAAAAAAATAAATAAATTTAAAAAAAAAAAAAATGTCTTCCATTGCATATCCACCGTCAACCGTTCAATGAATAGGGATGTTACGAAATGTTGAGATGTTAAAAATCAAGCCTGTGATTTATCCCACCAGATAAAGCATAAAAATAACTTTAATTTGATACCTAATTCACTTTCATATCTTCAGTATTAAAAAAGTTATGGTCATTTTCATACTTGGACATTTGCATCTTGTTCCCTATTGCTTTACCATTAACTTAACACAAAAGCTGTGATCAGGACGTCAATTGACATAAAAGCCCATAACTTTCATAACGTTAAGAGAACTGAATGAAATTTTCAGTTATTATAGATTGAAGCATTCTGAAACAAACATGATACATCTTACTTGGATGACCTGAAATTAAAGTATATAATTAGTTAATTACCTAATTAAGTAGCTAATTACAAAATTAACCGTTGTGACGGAAATAGTAATAAACACCCAGACTGCCTTGAAAATTCAAAAATGTGATATTCTCAAGATCAGAACTTTAATATTATTGTATTATATGCTGTAAGTCTGTAACAGACAGGTAAAGAAATTACAATTTCTAGCAAAGGACCAAGTCCTCATGGAGAAGATCAGCTGTTAGCTAGTACATTGGCATATCATAATCAGTAGCATCATCAGAATCTTCAGAATGCAACCAATAAGCAACTCTGTACACCTTGTTTTTCCAAACGAGGTATACAAGTACAAGATGTGTCCATTTTTAAGATCCCTCTTAGATTCGGGCATGACAGAGAAATTCACTTCAAGGTGAGCTCTAGCTATGCCAGGCTGGGCATTTGGATTGACAATTTTGTATGTCGTCTTCGGAGGCATCTGAAAAATGTAAAGAAAAAAACCACTGACCAGCATTAAGTAGAAACAAGTTTTTATTTGCAGTTTTAGAAATGCCTAACACAAGCTAAACGTCAAAACAAACAGTACCCAACAATCAGTGTCATCAAATCAATTAAATTCATCTAATTTCAATTACTAGATCTAAACATCTATCCCATTCTTAAGAAAAAGCTAGAAATATTTTTTTAAATAGCCAAAGTATCCAAATAACAAACTGACACCATTCACACAAGAATTCACAACATAACATGATTTTAAATCTCACTTTGTCATGAATTTCTATGCCAAATCAAAGGAATTGAATGTTTAATTCCCATAAATTTTACTCTGTTGGTTTATAACACTGCAGCAGGCAAGGGCCATTTTACACAGACATGTGTTCAAAATCCACAAATATCCACTCTCAAGATAATCAAAATTATTTTTTGCACAATCATGTCATAAGAACATCTAAATTATCTATATTTTGTGTAATTGTCTATCCATGATCAATATTTTCATACCAAATATCTGACTAAAAACTATGTACTGTGGAAGTTTTTAGTCAGATACTAGACTAAGTGGGCCCAGCATCATACGGGAGGGCTGGTCACCAACGCAATATTCCACCTCTCCACCAATTCCAATATTGCTCGCCAGTGGGGGGAGGCTTTCTATCGCGCTAGTATGTTTGTTGCGGGCTGAAGGTACTGGTTTCCAGAGGGCTAGTATAGACATTGTGGGCCGAATGGATTTTTGGGCTGGCAGCCAACTGTCGCAACGATTTTAAAAGCCAAGCCAAGGCAAACAATTTGGCTGCAGCCACCCGCCAACCAAAATTCACTTTGTGAACACAAACTTGTTAAAAAGGCAAGGCAAACAATTGGGCAGCAGCCACCCGACAAACAAAATTCATTTTATAAACACAAACTTGTTAAAAAGGCGAGGCAAACAATTGGGCAGCAGCCACCTGACAACCAAAATTCATTTTGTGAACACAAATTTGTTAAAAAGGCGAGGCAAACAATTGGGCAGCAGCCACCTTACAGCCGCATCGAGGGGACTCACCGTGGAGTAGACGTGCGTTCAGTGTTATTTGCAGCTCAGCGAGCCGTGACCCACTCACTTCCTGGGTCTGGCAGAGACTGAGTGATGGACTACACTTCCGGGTTTTATAGTCCCTCCCCCCTGCCGCCAGCAGCAGAGAGAATGGGGAATTAAAAAAAAACATTAATATCTCTCTGATTTTTCATCGATGGGAAAAATCCTCCGGTCCCGGAAGGCGGAGGGGGGCTCTGAGCGAGGTGGCCAAAAATGACGGCTGTAGGTGGCGGCGTTCTCTCGGAAATCGCACCACAGTGGGCCAAAAGCGGTCAAGATCAGACTTTTAGTAATATAGATTTAGTATGAAAATATTGATCATGGATAGACAATTTTAGTCACCAGTCTCCTGTGCGAGACCTTAGCAAAGGCTTTCTGAAAGTATAGATACGCTACATTCACTGGCTCCCCTTCATCCATTTTACTTGTCACATCCTCAAAGGATTCGGGAAGATTAGTCAAGCATGATTTTCCTTTCATAAATCCATACTGACTTGGACTAATTCTACATCTTCATTGCTGAAGACTGAATCAACACTGATTATCTTTAATAGTAAATTCAGGATTTTCATGTTTGTGCATTTATGCATGTCTTTAGGCTCTCTGCTTCCCTTGTTCTTTGTATCAGACTAGAGAGTTCATGTAATATTGACTTCTATTCTCAGAATTAAAATAAATTGACTTATTTTCACATCAATCTTGTAAAGGTTTATCTGTGAGCCTTATAGCTGCAGTGCCACCCTTGATCCATTTAACGTTTAGTGACAATGGCCGTATTTCATTTCATACAACACGGATATTCATGCTTGCGCCTTGTTATAAATCATTTCTACAGAATGTAGCCATACAAATAGTTGTATGGATTAATCTCTGTTTTCTGCAGAATAAAATGGACCCTCTTCTGGTCCTTATCATATCCGTATAATATCTATGTTTTTTCTACCAAGAAGACTTTCAACCAATTTTGTTTAGCGGGATTATTGGGCAGCAGCCACCTTACAGCCGCATCGAGGGGATTCACCGTGGAGTAGATGTGCGTTCAGTGTTATTTGCAGCTCAGAGAGCGGGACAAATACAAAATGGCGGCGGCGCGGGCACACCGCAACGCCCTGTGTCTCCCTAGAATGGGAAAAATAGCGACGATCCCCTTACCTGTTTCAAGGCTGCTCACTCGGAGCAGTCTTGTATCCATCTCGTACAGCCGACAGGAACTTCTGGACTTCGGTTCCTGCGGCTGCAACAACTTTCTGGGCGATCTCCGTCTTCTGTCTGAGCTCATCAGAGCAACAGAGCACCCGACTGGAGACCGCCAGGTGAGTCGCGGGGTTGGAGACCGCCATCCGACCCGTGGAGCCCAACCGACCCGCGGTCCTCACCCGACCCGCGGCCCTCACCCGACCCTCGGCCCTCACCCGACCCTCGGCCCTCACCCGACCCGCGGCCCTCACCCGACCCGCAGCCCTCACCCGACCCGCGGCCCTCACCCGACCCGCGGAGCCCAACCGTCCCGCGGAGCTGGAGAACGCCACCCGACCCGTGGAGCTCACCTGACCCACGCAGCTGGAGAACACCACCCGACCCGTGGAGCTGGAGAACGCTACTCGACCCGTGGAGCTCACCTGACCCCCGCAGCTGGAGAACACCACCCGACCCGTGGAGCTGGAGAACACCGCGGAGCTGGAGAGCGCCACCCGACCCGCTGGGCTGGAGAACGCCAGGTAAGCCCCGGGGCTGGTGACCATCAGCAGAGCCGCGGGGCTGAAGACCGCCTGCGGAAGACAAGGAGACGCGGAGCAACGGAGCGGCAGAACACCAGCGCGCACCAAGCCAGCTCAGCCGACCAGAAGCACCAACACACGGCGACGCGTACGAAAACACTGCCAGGGACGCAGAGGTGGGTTAAAGTCCAGGTTAGAGCTAGCCCCACACAGGGTAGCGATTCCTAGCCTTTTCCTCGCCAACGTGCGCTCACTGGCAAACAAAATGGACGAACTCCGGCTAAGGATCACCTCCCACAACTGGATCAAGGACTGCAACATCCTGATCTTCACAGAAACTTGGCTCAACACTGACGTTCTTGACAGCGCCATCCAGCTATCGGGGCGTAATTTACTCCGAGCGGACAGGACATCAGACTCCGGTAAGACCAGAGGTGGGGGTCTGTGCATTTATGTAAATAAAGCATGGTGCACGGACTCCACCATCATCGAGAGTCACTGCTAGCTAACCTTGAGTTCCTCTTGGTTAGATACAGACCGTTCTATCTGCCCAGAGAGTTCACCTCCACTGTTGTGACTGCAGCCTACATCCCTCCTGATGCTAATGCCAAGCTTGCAATGAAAGAGCTGCATACTGCCATTAGCAATCAACAGACGCAGAACCCCGAGGCAGCCTTCATTGTTGCGGGTGACTTCAATTACTCTAATCTGAAGACTGCACTCCCCAAATTCCACCAACATGTCTCCTTCCCCACTAGAGTAGACAAGACACTGGACAAAGTCTACACTAACATGGCTGAAGCTTACAAAGCCATCCCCCTCCCCCACCTTGGTCAGTCTGATCACGTCTCATTGTTCCTGCTCCATAAGTACTCCCCACTCATCAGACGGGTTAAACCAACTGTGAGGACAGTTAAAGTCTGGTTGAGGAAGCGGACTTCACACTTCAGCAGTGTTTTGGAAACACTGACTGGAAGGCGTTTGCAGCCCAGGCCACCTTTGACTCCCACACGGACATTGATTCCTACACATCCTCTGTTCTGGACTTTATAAACTCCACCATCAATAGTGTCACCTCCCTCAAACAGGTGACCATATTCCCGAATCAGAAGCCATGGATGAACAGCGAGGTCAGGCTACTGCTGAAAGCACGGGACACCGCTTTCAGGTCAGGCGATGCTCGAGCCTACAGTTCAGCCAGGGCTAACCTGAAGAGGGGCATCAAGAAGGCCAAGCACTGCCATAAGCTAAGGATTGAGGAGCACTTCAACAACAACTCCAACCCCCGACGCATGTGGCAAGGCATCCTGGCCATCACGGACTACAGACCCTCCAACACCACCCCCACATCCAGCGACGCCTCCTTCCTTGAGGAGCTTAATCACTTCTATGGCCGCTTCGACAGGGACAATCTAGAGACAGCCATCAAGGCTGTGCTACCTGCCGATCACCAACCCCTCACACTCACCCCCTACGACGTATACGTGGCACTGAGTAGGACTAATGCACGTAAAGCTGCTGGCCGTGACGGCATCCCCGGGCGCGTGCTCAGGGCCTGTGCTGCGCAGCTGACAGACGTCTGGACTGACATCTTCAACCTGTCACTTGCCCAAGCAGTTGTCCCCACGTGCCTTAAAACCACCTCCATCGTGCCAGTGCCAAAACACTCCACTGCGGCAAGCCTCAACGACTTCCGCCCAGTTGCACTTACCCCCATCATCACCAAGTGCTTCGAGAGGCTGGTCCTGGCACACCTCAAAAGCTGCCTACCCCCCACACTGGATCCCTATCAGTTTGCCTACCGCAAGAACAGGAGTACGGAGGATGCCATCTCAAGGGCACTTCACTCCGCCCTCTCCCACCTCGACAACAGAGACACTTACGTAAGAATGCTGTTCATCGATTACAGCTCAGCATTCAACACCATTATACCATCAAAACTGATCACCAAACTCAGTAACCAGGGCATCGACCCCTCCCTCTGCAACTGGATACTGGACTTTCTAACCAACAGACCCCAGTCTGTTAGGTTAGACAAGCACACCTCTTCAACCCTCACCCTGAACACCGGCGTTCCACAGGGCTGTGTGCTGAGCCCCCTCCTCTACTCCCTCTTCACCTATGACTGCACACCTGTACATGGTACTAACACCATCATCAAGTATGCAGATGATACAACGGTGATTGGCCTCATCAGCAACAACGATGAGTCGGCCTACAGGGAGGAGGTCCAGCACTTAGCAGCATGGTGCGCTGACAACAGCCTGGCCCTTAACTCCAAGAAGACCAAGGAGCTCATTGTAGACTTCAGGAAGTCCAGGGGCGGCACGCACACCCCCATCCACATTAACGGGACGGAGGTGGAACGTGTTTCTAGCTTCAGGTTACATAGAAACATAGAAACATAGAAAGTAGGTGCGAGAGTAGACCACCAGGTCCGTCGAGCCCGCACCGCCATTCGCTCATGGCTGAACACTAAACAGACACACTTACCCACAAACAGTAGACACAAGACACAGAACACAAGACACTACCCTCCCCTTTATACCGCTATCACCCCTCTCCACCCCAAGAACCTCGTGATCTCCTGGGGGAGGCAAAAAAACGGATAAAAACCCAGGTCCAATTCGGGAAAAAAATCCGGGAAATTCCTCTCCGACCCCAATCCAGGCGATCGACACTTGTCCAGGAGATCACTCAGGTCTTACTATACTAACCATACCTAGGTCCATATCCCTGCCCTCTCCCCGTAGCCCCTTATCCCCTTGGCAGCTAAAAAACCATCTATTTTAGTCTTAAATATATTTAACGTTTCTGCTTCCACTGCTCCCTGGGGCAGTGAATTCCATAAATTAACCACCCTCTGGGTGAAGAAGTTCTTCCTCATCTCAGTTTTAAAAGAGCCCCCCCTTATTCTGCAACTATGTCCCCTAGTTCTAGTTTCCCCGATCATTGGGAACATCCTCGGTGCATCCACCCGATCAAGGCCCCTCACGATCTTATATGTTTCAATGAGATCGCCTCTCATTCTTCTAAACTCCAAAGAGTAGAGTTCCAGCCTACTTAACCTTTCCTCATATGTCAATCCCCTCATTGCAGGAATTAATCTTGTAAACCTTCGCTGCACTGCCTCCAGGGCTAGTACATCCTTTCTTAAGTATGGACCCCAGAACTGTACACAGTATTCCAAATGTGGTCTCACTAATACTGTGTACAGCTGCAGCAAGACCTCCGTGTTTTTATACTCAATCCCCCTAGCAATAAAGGCCAAAACTCCATTGGCCTTCCTGATTGCTTGCTGCACCTGCATACTAACTTTTAGTGATTCATGTACTAATACCCCTAGATCCCTTTGCGTTGCATTACAACGCAGCTCCTCCTCATTTAGAAAATAACTTGCCCTATCATTTTTTTTCCCAAAGTGAATGACTTCACATTTATTAGTATTAAATTTCATCTGCCAAGTTGTTGCCCACTCACCTAGCTTATCTATATCCTTTTGCAGACTCTTCCTATCCTCCTCATCCCCTACTGTTCCTCCCATTTTTGTATCGTCCGCAAATTTTGATATATTACACTTGGTTCCCTCCTCCAAATCATTTATATAAATTGTGAACAACTGGGGTCCCAGCACCGACCCTTGCGGAACCCCACTAGTTACCGGTTGCCATCCCGAGTATGAACCATTTATCCCCACTCTCTGCTTCCTATTTGTTAGCCAATCCTCTACTCATGCTAATATATTACCCCCAATCCCATAATTTTTTATTTTTAGCAATAGTCTCTTATGTGGCACCTTGTCAAAAGCCTTTTGGAAGTCCAAGTATACCACATCCACCGGTTCCCCTTTATCCACCCGGGTTGTTACTTCCTCAAAGAATTCGAGCAGATTCGTTAAACAGGACTTCCCCTTCACAAAACCATGCTGGTTCTGTCCGATGAAGTCATGTTTATCCAAGTGCCCCGTTAGTGTTTCTTTAATAATTGTCTCTAACATTTTACCCACCACCGATGTTAGACTAACCGGTCTATAGTTACCCGCCTTCTGTTTACTTCCTTTTTTAAATATAGGTGTTACATTGGCCATTTTCCAATCCACTGGGACCGTTCCTGCCTCCAGGGAGTTTTGGAAAATTATCACCAATGCATCCACAATCCCCACCGCTATCTCCCTCAAGACCCTTGGATGTAATCCATCAGGTTCCTGGGAGTCAACATCTCCGATGACCTCTCTTGGACCCACAATACCTCAACTCTGATCAAGAAGGCTCACCAGCGTCTCTTCTTCCTGAGGAGACTGAAGAAGGTCCATCTGTCTCCTCAGATCCTGGTGAACTTCTACCGCTGCACCATCGAGAGCATCCTTACCAACTGCATCACAGTATGGTATGGCAACTGCTCTGTCTCCGACCAGAAGGCATTGCAGAGGGTGGTGAAAATTGCCCAACGCATCACCGGTTCCTCGCTCCCCTCCATTGAGTCTGTCCAAAGCAAGCGTTGTCTGCGGAGGGCGCTCAGCATCGCCAAGGACTGCTCTCACCCCAACCATGGACTGTTTACGCCTCCCTCCTACCATCCGGGAGGCGCTACAGGTCTCTCCGTTGCCGAACCAGCAGGTCCAGGAACAGCTTCTTCCCGGCGGCTGTCACTCTACTCAACAACGTACCTCGGTGACTGCCAATCACCCCCCCCCGGACACTTATTATTATTTATTCAAATCATTTGCTATGTCGCTCTTCCAGGGAGATGCTAAATGCATTTCGTTGTCTCTGTACTGTACACTGACAATGACAATTAAAATTGAATCTGAATCTGAATCTTATTGGAAGTCCCAGGATCATTCCCAAAGCTTCACTGGTAGCTTCCCCCACAATCGTCCTTGAGCCAAACTATAGATACTTTTCTGAGCTGGCAAACAAGTATCTGTATACATTTCCCTGCTGGATCGGTCTCCAAATGTTTCATTGCTACTCAGAGGCAATTTTCCCTTGGCTAGCCTGTTTGAGATTTTCCCTGAGTTCCAGTATCAAATTCTATTGCATAGTGGCTATATTTGGATATGCAAGGATTATCTAATTCTCAATGTATCTTGTTGATTATTTATGTCCTACTTCTTGAACTAATTTGACACAGATGAGTATGGCGTAAGGAATTACTTCGCTTTGCAGACTGTCATTTATATGCTAACACAAATTTTAACACAAATCCTGAAGGAACAACATTCCAGCTGTTCCTGAAGGCTTCTCTGATTTAAAACTCAATTTATTTCTTCCATACTGAGACTATTCAATGCTATATCCATGCCACATCTCTTCCCACTGGTGTAAATATGGCCCATTCTTTCAAGTTACCTCTCTCAGAATTCGGAGTTTATAAAGCTGAATGCATTGGATTCATTTTCAAGTTTAATACTTGTAAAATAGCTAAGCATGATTTAGTACTGACTGAACATTAGATAAATGCTAGATCGACACAAAAAGCTGGAGTAACTCAGTGGGACAAGCAGCATTTCTGGAGAGAAGGAATGGATGACGTTTCGGGTCGAGATCCTTCTTCAGACTAGATAAATGCTGCCATGAATGTGCCTAATATGTTGCAACATGTTATAGTGAAGCCCAATGGCCTTTTATTATTACTATCCTACACCTGTAAGGTCTTAAACTGATGATCAAAAATATAATCAATAAACCTTTCATCAATTCACCAGCTCGATCTTGTAATCAAACGAAAAGTGCTTCCACAGGTTATCCCCAGTTTACGAACACCAAACTTGTATTCAGGAAGCGTAGTGGAGTACATCACCAATCAGCAGCAAAGGTGCCAAAGTGGAAATGGTAGAGAGCTTCGTTCCGCAAGAAATGGCAGAAAGTTGTAAATGTACTCCTAGTCCATCACACAGAACAGATTGCTCACCGTTGACTCCATCTACACTTCCTGCTACCTCAGGAAACCAGCCAACATAATCAAAGGCCTTTCTCACCCCAGCTGTTCCTTCTTCACTCTGCTCCAGTCGGGCAGAAGATATAGATGCTTGAAAATACAAACCACCAGTCAAGAACTGATTATTTCCCACTATTATCAAGCTTCTGAATGGTCGAAGGTACAGTCGATTCTCATAGAGGACATTGGACTTTGTCTATGGAACAGTTGCGCTACTATATTAAGAGAGTCAAGGGTGTTTTATTGTCATATGTACCAAAACCGGTTAATTAAATTCTTACTTGCAGCAGCTTGACAGGTTTGTAAATAGTACTCAATAAAAACCCCCCAAATAGTGCAAAATAAAACAAAGTCTGAAGTCCCTAGTGCAACCAAGGCAGTTTATAGTTTAGTTGGAGTTCCTAGTGTTCAGTAGCATGATGATTGTTGGGTTGAAGCTGTTCCTGAACCTGGATGTAACAATTATCAGACCTTTCTGATGGCAGGAGTGAAATGAGCAGCGGCGCGACTCACCCGTTGCAGCGGCCCCTACAGCTTGTCTGTCTTTTTTTTATTTTTTGTCTAGTTAAATGTAGTGTTGGTGTTTTTTAATACTGGTTTTAAATGTGTATATGTGGGGGGGGGGGGGGGGGGGGGGGGGGGGGGGGGGGGGGGGGAAACTGTTTAAAATCTCTTCCCTGTCCGGGAGACCCGACCTTTTCCCTGTCGGGTCTCCGTTGTCGTTGGGGCCTAGCACTGTGGAGCGGCCTCCAACCTGAACGACCCGGGGGCTCGGGAGACTGCGGAGCTGCGGACTACTCACCATCTGGCTGGCCTCGGAGCGTGGGGAGCGGTGGTGATTCGCTGCTGCGACTCGACTCCTGGGGCTTGGAGGCTCCAGCAACGCAGCCGCAGGTCCGGTGGACTGGGACATCGGGAGCTCGCGGGTCCGGGTGGAGAGACCGCTTCCCGGAGCTCCCGCAACGCGACTTCCCCAGCCCGTGTCGCGGGGTTGGAACGACCCGGAGCGGGGCCGTACATCGCCCGGCGCGGCTTCATGGCCATGGGACATTACAGCGCCCACCGGGGGCTCCAACATTGTGACTTTTAGACCGGGAGCGGGGCCGTAAATCGCCCGGCACGGCCTAAAATGGCCGTGGGACTTATCATCACCCGCCTGGGGCTTGGACATCAGGAGAGAAATGGAGAACAGGGGAGAGAAAAGACTTTGCCTTCCATCACAGTGGGTTCACTGTGATGGATGTTTGTGTGAATTAAATTGTGTGTATGTCTGTAGGAAATTGTCTTTGTATGGCTGTGGAAACTGAATTTCGTTTGAGCCTCACTGAGCCTCACTGAAGCTCAAATGACAATAAATATTGTATTGTATATTGTATTGTATGAGGGTGTGGCCGGAGTAGTGTTGGTCCTTGATGATGCAGGCTGCTTTTTTGAGACGGCGCCTCCTTAGATCCCTTTACTGAGGAAGTCAGTACCCATGAGAGACTATATTCTGCACTCTGTATCTTTCCCTTTGCTCTATTTATTGTACTTGAATTGGGCTTCATTGTATTGATGGCATGGTATCTGATTGGGTCGGGTAGTGAGCAAAACAAAGTTTTTAACTGTCTTGGTACAAATCTGGCAATAAAAACATAAACGGTACATATGAAGGTACGTTGCTGGCTGCTGCAGGTCACTGTTCTTGACACTAGCTTGAATTTTGCCACATCAAACCCAGGAACAATACATTCTACTCAATATATAAAATCGTTGCGATTCCAATCTCATGATGCACCATCTGGATCAGCACAGGTGTCCTTTTTAAACCTCCCACCGCAGTGGACTAGATATCCAAAAATAACGAGATGGAGTACAGAAAGGAGATTGAAGACCTTGTAACTTAGTGCCAAGACAACAACTCTCCCTCAATGTCAGCAAGACAAAGGAAATTGTGATTGACTTTCGGAAATGAAGCAGTACATACATCCCAGTATACATTGAAGGCACTGAAGGAGAGTTGGTCAAAAGCTTCATGTTCCTAGGAATAAATATCACTAGCAATTTGCCTTGGGCAGCCACATTGAAGACATGGCCAAGAAAGCACATCAACGCCTCTACTTCCTTAGAAGGATTAGGATGCTGGACATGTTCCCAACCACTTTCACCAAGTTCGACAGATGTGCCATATATAGCATTTCATCAGGATGCATCTGCCTGGTTTGAGAATACCTCCATCCAAGCCAGCAAGAAATTGCAGAGAATTGTGGATGTAGCCCAGACCATCACAGAAACCAGCCACTCTTCCATTGACTCCACCTACACTTTACGTTACCTCGGCAAGGCTGCCAGCATAATCAAGGACTAGTCGCATATCGGTCATTCCCATTTCTCCCCTCTCACACCAGGAAAGAGGTGCAGAAATGGGAAAATGCATACCTCCAGATTCAGTGACAGTTTCGTCCCAACTGTTATCTATCAACTGGACGGTCCTCTCATCAGCTAGAGTGCGGTCCTGACCTTCCATCTACCTTGTTGGAGACCTTTGAACTATCTGTAATCAGACTTTATTGAACTTCAATGTTATATCTTGCGCTATGAGCTGTACCCTTTATCCTTGTAGTTGCCATTTAGCTTAACTCAGTATGTTATAACTATATCCAGTTACCTTTAAATTTTATCTGCCTGTAATTGTGTGGGCGGGATTTATACGTAGTTTGAGGCGTGTTTGCGGCTGGGATTCTCGCGCAGACTCCCAAGTTTAGATTAGTTAGGGGAAGATAAGGGAAGAGGCAGTTTTTGACCATGCACGAGCATGACCACGAGTATGATTGAAATGTACTTACACAAGAAGAAGCCAGTATGAATTATCTTACTGTTTGTACTACTACAATAAAAAAACTATTAATCATGTGACTGTTTTTGGAAGATTTATCTTTCAACGGCATTGAATGTCTTGTGGAGAGCTCGTGGGTGCGTATTAATTACCTTCTGATCCTCGGTCATCAATGACATCAGTGACTATCGAGGACTAAATCCTTGAGACGATGTGAAATCTGTCACCACAATCCTTTACCTGTCCACTGTGGACGGCTTGATTATATTCATCTAGTCTTTTCTTTGACTGGATAGCATGCAAACAAAACTTTTTCACTGTACCTCACTACAAGTGACGATAATAAACTAAACTAAAAACTAAGGTTTAGGATTTCTCTGCAGTTATATCTTTTAAAATAATACACTTATTAGTCTAAGATAGGGTTGAGCTATTTTTTTTTATATGAACTTCATTATTAAGAATGAGATTTAAAATGCTTCTCCTGATGTCGCAGGCAACATGCAAGTCCGTAATTTATGGATGGGGTGGCCTTCAGGTAAGACTGGAGCGTTGGGGCATGTGTCACACCTCTCTCATCCTGCAGCCTTCTGGGAACATGTACAATTGCTGGAGAACAAGGTAGACCACTGAAAAGTAATCCTACTATATCAGAGGGGCATAATGAACTGTTGTGCTCTGTGTACTGTTTCACAGAGATTTGGCTCACACGTAACTCTCTGGATGCAGTGCTCCAGTCTGTGGTTGTTTCTATACACATTCTCCGGGTTGCAGAGTCAGAAAAAGGAAGAGACGGCAATGTCTGGTTCATAATAAACTTGTCATGGTGCCTGGACATGTTTGCTTTCCCATTCCCACTCACTGACCTGGAATATCTGGTGCTTAGGTGCCGACTGTTCAACTTACCGAGAAAGATCTCTCTCACCCTGACTCAGTCTACATCCCAGCTCAGGCAGACGTCAGCTATCACTTGGGAAAGTGAGCACCCTAATCAATAAGCACGAAATGGCGTATCCCGCTGCCTTCCACACCACGTCATCTTCCACACCAGTGGACCCCGCACATTTGATCAGTGCTTAACCATCATCAGGAGCACCAACCACTCCATCCACATCTGGACATCTGGATGAGCTCAGTGCCTTTTATCACCCTTGTATGCATGCTTTGAAAGAGAGATTAATGATACACGTACACAAGGGCCCACAGCCCCTGAGGTCTCTGATCTCAGTCTCTGAGGCAGATGTCAGAGCATCCTTGAAGACGGTGAAACCAGGCAAAGTGTCCAGCCAAGATGGTGTACCTGGCAGAATGTTAAATATCTGTGCGGACCAACTGGCTGAAGTGTTTAAGGACATCTTCAACCTCTTGGTTTGGAGGCCTGAGGAACCAAAAAGGCATTTATCATACAGCCTA
The DNA here is from genome assembly GCF_010909765.2 of Amblyraja radiata. Lineage (NCBI taxonomy): Eukaryota > Metazoa > Chordata > Chondrichthyes > Rajiformes > Rajidae > Amblyraja > Amblyraja radiata. The sequence goes on from NC_045962.1 coordinate 5,712,518, forward strand.
AGAGCAGTACATTAATGTGGCTTCAGTCTACATACTTTGAGATAGACACTAAATGCTGGAGTAACAGGCAACATCCTTGGAGAGAAGGAATGGGTGACATTTCTTCAGACTAAAAATCACGGGAAATGGAAACGAGAGATAGAGGGTACTTGTGGTTAAACGCAAATTGGAGGAACAGCATTTCATTTTGCTTGGGCAGCTTACAACCCAGGGGTATAAATATTGATATCTCCAGCTTCAAGTAACCCCTGCATTCCCTCTCTCTCCATCCCTCTCCCACCCAGGTTACACCAGTTTTTCTTTCTCAACTAGCTACAGCTAACAATGACCTGTTTCCTTTATAATTGTAACTTTTTTTGCATACCATTAATTCATTTGTTCTATATCTGAATCATCGTCTATCTCTCATTTCCCTTTCCCGTGACTTTCAGTATGAAGATCTCGACCCGAAACGTCACCCATTCCTTCTCTCCAGAGATGTTGCTTGTACCGCTGAGTTACTCCAGCATTTTGTGTCTATCTTCAGTTCAAACCAGCATTTGCAGTTCCTTCCCATACATACTTTGAGAGGTTGGTTATGGCACAATTAAACTTCTGCCTCAGAAATGACCTGGATCCACTTCAATTTACCTTCCATCACAACAGGTGAACAGCAGATGCAATTTCACTTGCTCTCCACTCTGCTCTGGGCCATCTGGATAACAGGAACATATATGTCAGGCTGTTGTTCTTTGACTACAGCTCAATGTTTAACAATATCATTTCCTAAAGCTAATCACCAATCTCCAAGACTTGTAACTGGATCCTCAACTTCTTCATTGGCAGACTGCAGTCAATGTGGATGGTAACAACATTTTCTCCACACCGACCAGCAACACAAGTGCATCTCACGGCTGCACTTCCTGCTGCACTCTATTTACACACATCACTGTGGTTAAGCACGTACAATGATATCTATAAATTCACTGATGGCATCACTGTTGGCTGAATCACAGATGGTAATAGTCAAAGTACAGGACAGATGAATTTAATAGAGAGAAATGTGAGGTGTTGCATTTTGGAAAGTCTAACATGGGCAGGACATACACTGAATGGTAGGGCTCTGAGAAGTGTTGTAGAGCAGAGGGATCTAGGAGTGCAGGTACATAGTTCCTTGAAGGTGGCATCATAGGTAGATGGGGTGGTGAATAAGACTAATGATACTTGGGCCTTCGTCAGTCAGGTATGGACATTGGGAGGTCATGTTGCAGTTATATAAGACGTTGTTGAGGCCGCATTTAGAGTATTGTGTTCAATTCTGGACACCATGTTATAGGACAGATGTTGTTAAGTTGGAAAGGGCGCAGAGAGGATTTAAAAGCATGTTGCCAGGACTCGAGGGTCTGTGCTAACGGGAGAGGCTTAGGACTATTCCCTGGAGCTGCCAGGAAGAAGCCACTCTTCTTGAGACAGTGGTGAACTGCAGGAAGAAGCCTGAGATCGCCATGCTTCCTCCTTCGAAGACCAGGTCTAAACTGCTGGGACAAGCCCAAGATCGCTGATGTCATTGCAAATGCGCTCGAATGGCGAGGGGCAGTGCCCCACGCAGTCCTGGACATTGTTACCATTGTAAATGGAATAAACCATGCAAGTTCACCCTATTGCGAGTGTCGATGTAGTCACTGCCGCGTCGTTTCCTCGACCCCACTCTACTGCGCAAGCAGGGAACTGCTTAATAAACAAAATTAGAAGTATTTATGTGTTTATTCCATCAAATTTTCAAAACTAGTTGGTCTATGTTTTAAATGTTTACATTTCTTTTTATCTTACAGTGCGTTTCTCAGACCAAAGCTGGGAAAACAGTATGAAGCCTCCTGTGTGGTATGCTATCTTATTTTATCAATACAAGTGTTCTTTGATTATTTGGTTCCGTTATTAAATGAGGCTTATATTAAAGTGAACACATGGTATCGTTATGATGCTATAACGTTATGTATTACCAGGGATTACCACTGACTATAAGACCTTGGAGCAGAATTAGACCATTCGGCCCTTCAAACTGCTCTGCAATTTGATCATGGCTGATCTATTTTTCCTTCTCAACCCTATTTTTCTGCCTCCTCTTGTAACCTATGGCACTATTACTAATCAACAAACTATCAATCTCTGCTTTAAAAATACCGAATGACGGCCTCCATAGCCATCTGTACCTATGAATTCCACTAATTCACCAACCTCTGACTAAAGAAATTTCTCCTCCTCTCCATTCTAAAGGTACATCCTTTTATTCGTAGGCTCTGCCCTCTGGCCCTAGTCTACCCACTCATCCTTCCGAACTCCAGCGAGAACAGGCCCAGAGCCTTCAAATGCTTATCATACGTCAATCCAATCATCCCCTGGATCATTCTTGTCCAGACCCTCCCCAACGCCAGCATGTCCTTCCTCAGATATGGGCCCAAAACTGTTTACAGAATTCTAAATGTAGCCTGACCAGTGCCTTACAAAGTCTCAGCATTATATCCTTGCTTTTATATTCTAGTCCTCTCAAAATGAATGCTAACATTGTATTTGCCTTCCATACTGCCGACTCAACCTGCAAATTAACCTTTGGGAATCCTGCATCAGCAGTCCCAAGTCCCCTTGCACCTCCGATTATTTCCTTATTCCTTCTACTAAAGTGCATGACCGTACACTTTGCTATGCTGTATTCCATTTGCTATTTCTTTGCCCATTCATAACCGTTCCAAAACCTTGTACAGACTCCCTGCACCCTCAACACCACCTGCCCATCCACCTATCTTTGTATCATCTGCACTTGGCAACAAAACCATCAATTCCATCATCCAGATTATTAATATATAACTTGATGAGTAGTGGACCCAACACAGATCCGTGCAGAACACCACTAGTCACTGACAGCCAACCAGAAAAAGCTTTGCCTCTGCTGTTCCCACTCTTTTCCTCTGCCAGTCAGCTAATCTTTTATCCATGCTAGTACCTTACCTCTAATGCCATGTGCTTCTAACGTGTTGAGCACTCATTTGTGGCACCTTATCAGAAACTTTCTAAAATCCAAGTAAACGACATCCACTGACTATCCTTTGTCTTTCCTGCATGTTACTTCCTCAGATTTGTCGGGTAAGATCTCCCCTTAACAAAACCATGCGGACCTCAGCCTCTTTTATCTTGTGCTTCCAAGTATCCTGAAACATCATCCGTAATAATGGATTGTAAAATCTTACCAACCACTAAAATCAGACTAATGATTTGACTCATAAAATCAGACTAAAATCAGGTCAATGATTTATTTCCTATTGTTTCACTCCTTTCTTAAACAGCTACATTTGTGGTTTTCCAGTCCTCTGTAACTATTGCCACTCGATTGCAACTACTAGCCACTTGAGTAGTTCTTGAAAGATCACTACTAATGCCTCCACAATATCTATAGCTACCGCTGTGAAAACCCAAGAGTGTAATCCATCTGGTCCAGGTGACTCATCCACCTTTTGATCTTTCAGCTTCCCAAGTACCTTCTCAGTAATAGCAACTGTACTTAGTTCTGCCCCCTGTCTCTTGAATTTCAGACACATCGCCACTGTCTTCCACTGTGGAGACTGTATACAAAAATACGTACTCGGTTCTTAGCTCTAACCACAAGGATTCTACATCTTCTGATCCTATTGCTAAGGATTGGATTTAATTTATTATCAACAGAGTCACTCCACCCCCTCTGCCCACCCATTGTCTTTTTGGTAGGATGTGTATAATATATCTCAGCTCCCAGCTCTGATCTTCTTTCAGCCATGACTCTGTAATGCCCACAATCACAATTTCTAACTGTACTAAAAGGTCATCTTTCTTGTTTCACATACGATGTGCATTCTGAGCTCAATTGCATTCAAATTCCAACACTATTCTGTAGCTGCAATCTGCAAATGTGCTGGATTATTATTTTTTTTCAGTTCATTTAACACCAAAAGAGTAAATAATAAAGACTTAGATGTGTTTCTGTATTGCTCCTTTCAACACCTGATATTTAGTTTAGTTTAGTTTAAAGACACAACACGGAAACAGGCTCTTCGGCCCATGGAGTCCGTACCGACCAGCGATCCCCGAACATTAATACTATCCCACATACACTGGGGACAATTTTACATTCATACCAAGCCAATTAATTACAAAACTAAGCCTTTAACGTGTGGGAGGAAATCAGATCTCAGAGAAAACCCACGCAAGTCACGAGGGAATGTACAAACTTCGTACAGACAAGTCCACGTGGTCAGGATCGAACCCGAGCCTCTGTTGCTGTAAGGCAGTAGCTCTAACGCTATGCCGTGCCACCACCTGTTCCCAAGTGTTCCCAAGTACTTCACAATTAAATGCTCTTTAGGTATATTCATTGTACTAGTGTAGGTAAGAATGACAAACGATAACGATAAGGGGGACATAGATCAATTGAAAAATTGTACCAAGTGGTGACAGATGGCATTTAATCCATCCAGTGCAATACAATATGTTTAATACGAAGAGGACATATACCAAAACAGCAGAGACCTCAGGAATGTTGATGTATAGAAAGACTGGGGTGCAAGTTTATACCTCCCTGAAAATGGTGATACAGGTGGATAGGGTAGTGAAGATGGCATTTGGCATGGGTTGCCTTCATAGGCTGAGGCATTGAGTATAAGAGTTAGGAGGTCATGTTGCAGCTATAGTCCTAGAGTGATACAGTGTGGAAACAGGCCCTTCGGCCCAACTTGCCCACACCTGCCAACATGTCCCACTACACTACTCCCACCTGCCTGTGCTTGGTCCATATCCCTCCAAACTTGTCCTATCCATGTACCTGTCTAACTTTTTTAAACTGGGATAGCTCCAGCCTCAACTATCTCTGGCAGCTTGTTCCATACACCCACCACCCTTTGTGTGCAAAAGTTACCCTGCAGATTCCTGTTAAATCTTTTCCCCTTTACCTTGAACCTATCTCCTCGATTCCCCTACTCTGGGCAAGAGATTCTGTGCAACGACCCGATCTATTCCTCTCATGATTTTATACCTCTATAAGAACACCCTCATCCTCCTGCGCTCCACGGAATAGAGACCCAGCCTACTCAACCTCTCCCTATAGCTCACACCCTCTAGTCCTGGCAACACCCTTTCAAGCTTGACAATATCTTTCCTATAACATGGTGCCCAGAACTGAACACAATATTCTAAATGCAGTCTCACCAACATCTTATGTAAATGCAACAAAACCTCCAAACTTCTTTACACAATACTCTGACTGATGAAGGACAATGTGCCAAAATCCTTTTTGACCACCTTATTTACCTGCAACTCGTCCTTCAAGGAACCATGCACCTGTACTCCTAGATCCCTCTGCTCTACAACACTCCCCAGAGGCCTACCATTCACTGTGTAAGTCCTGCCCTTGTTAGACGTTCCAAATTACAACACCTCACATTTCTCTGTATTAAATTCCATCAACCATTCCTCAGCCCACCTGGCTAATCGATCAACTACCTGCTGCTATCTTTCACAATCATCTTCACTATCTGCAACACCACCCACTTTAGTATCATCAGCAAACCTGCTAATCTTGCCCTGTATGTTCTCATCCAAATCATTGATGTAGGTGACAAACAGTAACGGGCCCAGCACCGAACCCTGAGGCACACCCCTAGTCACAGGCCTCCAGTCCGAGAAGCAACCTTCCACCATCACCCTCGGCTTCCTTCCATGAAGCCAATTTGCTATCCATTCAGCTACAGTATCTCTCCTTGGATCCCATGCGATCTAACTTTTCGGAGCAGCCTACCATGCGGAACCTTGTCGAATGTCTTACTGAAATCCATGTATATAACACCGACTTTTTTGGTCACGTCAAAAAAACTATCAGATTTGTGAGACAAGACCTCCCACGTACAAAACCATACTGATCAACCATTGCCTGTCCAAATGCCTGTATAACCTATCCCTCAGAATACTCTAGTAACTTTCCAACTACAGATGTTAAGCTCACCGGCCCATAGTTCCCAGCATTTTCCTTGCAGCCCTTTTTGAATAGAGGCACAACATTTTCCACCCTCCAGGCACCTCTCCTGTATTTGAGGACTACTCGTAAATTTCAACCAGGGCTCCTGCAATTTCCTCTAGTTTCCCACAATGTCCTCGGATATATCTCATCAGGCCCTGGAGATTTGATAGTACCTTCAGTACTTCTTCGACGGTGCAGTTGGAGTATGGTGTTGAGTGCTGGCTGCCTCATTACAGGAATTCAATACGAGAAGCCTGATGGGTAAAGGAGATGATCCCAATGTGGATAGGTACGTGCGACTGCCATTACATAAACCTGGCTAAGGGATGGACAGGATTTGGTACAGTGCTTGAGGCGAGTTGGAGGGAAGTGGGGAGAGGGTGTTCAAAAGAGGAGGAGGGGGAGTTGTTTTATTAACTAAGGTGAACATCATGGCAGTAGTCTGAGAAGACATTACTAATGGTTCATCCAGTGAGGCCATATGGGTGGAGCTGAGAAATAAAACCTTGTTGGGAATGTACCCCCAAATAGTCATCGGGAATTAGAAGAGCAAATATGCTGGGAGCTGCAAGACCAGTTGGGCTGTAAAAATAGGGGATTTTAACTTTTCCAATATATTGTATACACATGTTTTAGTGAGGCTTTTGATAAGTTTCCTCATGGTATACTGATCAGAAGATTAAGATGTACAGGATTCATGATGTACTGGATTCATAACTGGCATATTGATTGAAGACCACATTGAGGGTTGTGGTGGAAGGTAGATATTCTGACTGGAAGTCTATGACCAGTGGAGTTCTGCTGGAAACTGTAGTGGGACTTCTGCTGTTTGTGATATATTTAAATGACATAGAAGTAAATGTAGATGCGTTGGTGAGTAAATTTGCTTAAGCCAACAAAATTGGCGGAGTTGCAAACCATGAGGAAGTCTGTCAGAAGATACCACGGGAAATAGATCAGCTGCAGAAATGGACAGAAAAATGTCAGATGGAGTTTAACCCGAGCAAGTTTGAAGTGTTGCACTTTGGGAGGTTGAATGTAAGGAGTAAAGAAACAGTTTATGTCAAGACTGGACAGCATTGATGTGCAGGGGATCATAATGCAGGTTGCAGCTACCATGTTACACTACCATGTTGCAGTTGTGTGAGACATTGCTTAAGCGACATTTGAAGTGTACAATTCTGGTCACACCACTATACGAAGGATGTGGAGAATCTGGCAAGAGTGTAATAGAGGTATACCAGGTTTCTGCCTGAATTAGAGCTTATTACTTGGAGGGAGAGATTAGATAAACTTGAATTGTTTTCTCTGGAGTGTCGGAAACTGACAGGAGACCTGATGGAAGTTTATAAAATTACGAGAGCCACAGATAGGGTAGATCATGTCTTTCCACAGGCTACAAATGTCAAATATTAGAGGACATAGCTTTAATGTGATAGGGGAACAGTTTAAAGGAGATGTGTAGGGAATTCTAAGCTTGCTATTGAGGAACCACACATCATCATTAATAGTCTTAAAACTAAGTACCCCAAGGCCTTGTTCATAACAGCTGGGGATTTCAATCAGGTTAACCTCCAGAGCATGCTGCCATAATACTACCGCCAGGTCTTCTGCCCCACCAGAGGCCCAAACACCCTTGACCACTGCTACACAATTATCAGAAAAGCATTGCAATACCACATTTCACTAAATCTGATCACCTGGCTGCGCTTCCACTCCCTGCTTACAAACAGAAACTGAAGTGGGAAGATGCAGTACAGAAAGTCATGTGCTGCTGGTCCTAGGAAACAGATGAGATTCTTCAAGACTGCTTTGAGTCAGTGGATTGCTTTATATTCAAAGTCTCTGCGGCTAACTTAGAAGAATATGTCAGTGCTGTCACAGACTTTATCAGCAAGGGGGTAGATGACTGTATACCAAAGACGACGATGTATGACTTTTCCAACAAGAAACCATGGATCAACTGAGAGGTCTACTCCCAGGTGAAGTCCAGATCTGTAGCATTCAAGTTGAATGATACCGAGCAGTTCAAAATCTATTACGACCCTCGCAGAGTGATTAATGATGTCAAGAAGGAATTCCATCCAAGCAGAAGTCCTGAGGCAATGACACTGATACCCATAAGTTAAGGCAAGGGTTGCACACTATAATAAGCTACAAAAGGAAGGCGGGCAGTATTGCTGCCAACAATGGGTCCCTTCCCCATGAATTCTGTACTCTAGGTCCACTTTAAACAGAAAGGCACCACCCTCCCCATCAGTCTCTGGTGTGCTCGTAGCAACGATTAGCGTGGCAGACTTAAGACCAGCCTTCCTGAGAGTGAAGTCGTGGAAAGCAACTGGACCAGTCCTCAGGACTAGTGTGAATCAGCTGGCAGAGGTATTCACAGACATCCTTAACCTTTCACTACTCCATTTTGCGAACCCCCGCCTGCTTTATTCTGATGCTAACGTTTAGCAAGATAACATGTCTTAATGACTACCATCCAGTGGCACTGACATTCACCATTGTGATGGGCTTCGAGAGATTCATGATGGCGCACATTAACTCCAGCCTTCCATCCAGCCTTGATCCACTGCAGAATGGTTATCATCGTAACAGGTTCAATAGCGGATGCAATCTTGTTGGACCTAAACTTATCTCTGGTACACCGAGACAATAAGGACTCCTAGGTTAGAGTCCTATCTATTGACTGCAGCTCTAACAATAACAAGATATAGAAGTTAGTAACATGGTGTCAAACCAATAATTCTCTCCCTCAATGAGACAAAGGAGCTAAATATTGACTTCAGGATGCATGGTGGAGTACATGCTCTAATTAATATCAATGATGCCAAAGTGGAAATCGATGAGAGTTTCAAGTTCCTTGGCATTAATATTAGCAAAGATCTTTCCAAGACCGCAAGAAATTAACAACCGCTCTGCCCAAGACCGCAAGAAATTGCAGAGACTTGTGGATGTAGCACAATCCATCACACAGACCAGATTCCCACCATTGACTGCATCTACACTTCACGCTGCCTCGGAAAAGCTGCCAACATAATCAAAGACTTGTCCCACTCGAGTCGTTCTTACTTCTCCCTGCTCCCTTCAGGCATCAGGCTTACCAACAGACTCAAAGGTATCAAAGGTATTTTATTGGTCACATTCACATACACCTATGTGTAGTGAAGTGAAATGCTTCTTGCCATTTTGCAGCACATAAAGAAGGAATACAGACATAACATTAATAAGAGTTTTAAACATAAAGAACATCCCCCCACAATGGTTCCCATTATGAGGGAAGGCACAAAGTCCAGTCCCCAACCCCAGTTTACCCATAGTCGGGCCCATTGAGGCCGCCACAGTGGCCTCTACGGAGGCCCGATGTTCCAGGCCGTTCTCGCCGGGTGATGTTGCTCCGGCGTCGGGAGAGTCCTCTCAGCGGCTTGGGAACCCTGGAATGGCCGCTTCCGTACTGGAGGCCACGGCTTCCAAAGGCCGATTGGAGCTCCACAACTGGCGATCTCATCTAGAGATCCCAGGCTCCCGGTGTAAAGTCAGCGCCGCCGCCCGCAGCTGGTCGCTCCACAGTCCCGCAGCTCCGCGATGTTTTCCTCAGCGATCTTCAGCTCACCGGAGCTCCAGCGTGGCGACCCGGGCAAGGTATCGCCCGCTCCGCGATAGCGCTCCAGCACTGTGCCGCCGCCGAAGCCGAGGTTCTGGGCGGTTCCCGACAGGAAACGCCGCTCCAGGCCCGCTGGTAGGCCGCGAGGACGGGTCGAAGCTGCAGCCCGGAGAAAAGCTGCCTCTCCGACCAGGTAGGGACCCTGAAAGGTAGTTTCCCCCTTCCCCCCCCCACATAAAAAAGTCTAGACCTCCAAACAAAACACTTAACTAACTAAAATAAAAAATAAAAAGATGAAAAGACAGACAGCTGCTGGCTGGGCAGCCGTGCACAGGTCAGCACCCCCATGCACAGGACAGCGCCCCCAGACTCAGGAACAGGTTATCTGTTATTAGGCTTCTGAATGGTCCTTCCACTGTCCGATTCACCTGTACCTCAATGTGGACTTTGTCTATGGAACTGATACGCCACAATGCTAAGAACTATATTCTGCACTTGGTATCTTCATTTTTGCTCCATCTATTGTGGTTGAGTTTGACGATTGTATTTATTGATATAGTATACCTAATCTGTTTGGATAGAATGAAAAACAAGTATCTAATTACACATTTCAATAATAAACCTAAACTAAGGCAAGCCTTTTTACACAGAGAGTGGTAGGTGCTGGGAGTTGGGGTGGCTGGTAGAGGCATTTGAACAGTTATGGAGTGGATGGATATAGATCATGTGCTGGCAGTTAGGATTAGTTTACTTTGGCATCAGAACAGATATTGTGGGCCGAACACTCTGTACTGTTTTATGTTTAAATTTTAATCTGACTAATTTGCACAACAATCTTCTAACTTCTGCATTGTGTCATGTACTTAGAAATAAATAGTATGTTTACTGTGAGAAGAATTAATTGATTTATTTTAATTGTGCTTCTTTGGTTTCTAGTCTTTTGAGCGTGTATTGGTAGAAAGTAAGCTACATGGTCTCTCACCTGCTCTTTCTGAAGCCATCCAGAGCATCACACGTTGGGAACTTGTACAGGCTGCCCTTCCACATGTACTCCACTGCACAGCCACACTTCTGTCAAACCGGAATAAGCTTGGTGAGCTGTTTGGCATTTTTCTCTTCCTATTGCTCTTTCTATCTTTAAACATATTTTGGTTATTTAATATCTCCATCGGATATTTTTCAGTATACATGCATTTCTCCATGACTATAGACTTAATGTGCATTCAGTAGTAACTCGAAATTCTCAATAACAAAATAAAAATTGTCAGTTCATACTGATTTTCTTTTTGCTTTGGGGGAGTGCAAATAAATTCACCGAGGTCGCACCTTACAGCGATATTTAAGGCAGTAGACCATCTCATAGTGATAACTCTGTAACAACTTGGTTATTCCCTCACTGTAGCCAAGCAGAATAGATTATTGATAAGATGAAGGATAGAGATGATGAGCAAAGTACATCATTTTAGTTGAATCATTTTTTACACATGTTCTAACTCCTCAAAAAATGTTTTTCAATTTTCAAGTAACTGAATTAAGAAGTTGTAGTCAGGATTAAATGTTGAAAAGGCAAATGCACCTAGGAATAGAGATAGTTGAGTTTTCAGTTCTTTAGGTGATGAGAAATGGCATGTAATTTCTGACAACACAAGTATGATTTATGCCACTAAAAATACAATTGCTGAAACCCCTAACACAATTGTGTACAGAATCAGGCCTTCGTTTTTAACTCCGCCATGGTTTCTCTCATTGTCAATTATTGATAATAGCTTTAAAGGTTTATCATAACCTTTGAACGTGAATTTTTAAAGTCACATACTCAAAAATATATAAGCCTATGCACAAAGTCTGTTCTGACTAGTTATGTTACAATTTGAAATACAGGACAACAATAGGACATCCATTTTATCATCTTGTTTAAAGTAAGTTGGGTGTAAAAAAAAAGATGCATTTTACTTTTTTTTCAGTCTGAAGAAGGGTCTCGACCCGAAACGTTGCTTATTTCCTTCACTCCATAGATGCTGCCTCATCCACTGAGCTTCTCCAGCACTTTTGTCTACCTTCATTATACTTTATTTTAACTTTATTCTAAAGTGATACCTTTTCTTCATATAACTGCAGTGCTTTAAATATTTATCCACTGAACAACTTTGTTTTGTTTGCCTCAATGTTAATAATAATATTCTATTGTGCAAAAGCTACCTATTTCTAGACAGTTTGCATAACAGCCTATCTCACTCTGTGTCAGTTTAGAAACTTGGGCTTTTTGGCTTCAGCTCCCAATCGCAGAACATTGGCTCTCAGACATTTTCTTTTCATATTTTCAACAATATTTTATATGACAGCTTCAATATCCTGATTCATTGCAAGTATATAGTTATATAAAACCAAAGAAAATCATATATTGAGGCGGCACAATGATAGAATTGCTGTTTGTAGTGCCAGAGATGAAGGTTCAATCCTGACTACGGGAACTCTCTGTCCGGAGTTTGTATTTCTCCCAAGTGCACCTGTTTCCTCCAACATTCCGGAGACAAGCAAGTTTATAGATTACTGGCTTCTGTTCATTGTCCCTAGTATGTAGGATAGAACTAATGTATGGGTGATTGTTGATCAATGTGGACAATGGGCCGAAGGGCAGTTCCGCACTGTACCTCTAAACTAAATTTCTGCAGATTCTGGCGATCTGAGATAAAAACAGAAACTACTGGAAACACTCAGTGGGTCAGTCAGTATCTTATGAAAGAGAAACAGGAAATAGTGCATAGATTTTGACAAGTCAATGTTAAAAAAAACGAGGTTTCATTCTGAAGCGTTAACTTGAAGCTGGAGAACTTGAAGTCTGGTGTAAAGCAAACAACCTCTACATCAACGTGGGGAAGACAAAGGAGGTGATTGTGGACTTCAGAAAAGGCGGCTACACCTCCCCTCCCCTCTACATCGGCGGAGAAGCTGTGGAGATGGTGTCCAGTTTTAAATATCTGGGTGTGCACATTTCTAACGACTTCACCTGGACCTGCAACACGACTAACATCATTAAAAAAGCCCACCAACACCTTCACTTCTTGAGGAAGCTGAAGCGTGCTATCCTCAGCACCCCAGTCCTGACATCATTTTACAGGTGTGAGGTGGAGAGCATCCTCACATGGTGTATCACAGTTTGGTACGGAAACTGCTCTGCTGCTGACAGGAAGGCGTTGCTGAGGGTGGTCAAATCTGCCCGAATCACAAATAACTGCTTCCCTGCCATTGAGGACATTTACATCAGCAGGTGCAGGAGCAGTGCCTCAAACATCATGAAGGACCCCACCCACCCGGCAAATGGACTCTTTGCCCCCCTCCCCTCAGGGAGAAGGCTGCAGAGCATAAAGGCCAGGCCAACAAGGCTTAAAGCCAGCTTCTTCCCCGAGGCCATGAGACTTTTAAACTCCCTACCTCACTGACTGAACCCTCACTACCTCAGTGAACTGTCTGCTGCTACTGCTGTCTTACTGCACTATTACGCTGCTTGGACCTGAGCACAAATTTCGTTCATGATTTATGTGGAAGCATGTTTTTATTGAATGACGATAAATGAACCTTGAACCTTAATCCTGCTTCTCTTTCCACAAATACTGTTTTTTTTTAATGTAATATGAAAGAGCAGGATAATTAGCTTTTCAGTGTAAAGAACAAAATAACTTATGAATTAGAAGCATAAGGCCGTTTGAGCTACTATTGCATGACAATATTTAATATGGTAGATTCCAACATCTGCAGTCTCCTATTTCTCCAAGTATAAAGTATAGAGGTATTTTAGCACAATGCAGGCAAATGCAACCAGCTCAGTTAGGCAACTTGGTTGGCATTGATGAGTTGGGCCAATGTGCCTGTTATTGTGCTGTGAGACTAAGATGCTCTTTCGTGTTCATTTATTAGCTTAACTCAGGCGGTGAAGGTGATAAGCGGCTGATAAACGGCCACGCTTAAAAGGTAAGTGGTTCTTATCCTTACAGTTTGAAGAGTGCAGGAGGGTTTAAATAGAGCAATTGGACAAGTCAGCAGAATGCAATGAGGGTAATGACAATTTAAAGGCAATTTAACGTAATGAAGGCAATATAAAGGTAACCATTGAACTGGTTTCAACATAAAACTGGTAAATTGAGCAGCAAATAAGGGTAAGGCAAGGTCAGCGGAGTGGCCTTTTGGAAGCGCGCTGTTTGAGTGAAAGGCTGTGTGTTGGTGAAGTGCTGTGGAGAGGTAAAATGTGAGCAGCTCAAGAGTCTTTGGCGCGGAGGCTATCAGATTAAATCAGCTCTGTGAGTGTGTCTCATTATTTAATTAGTGATTCGGCTGCAGTGGCAATGGCAGGCAAACCACCGGAGCACCCGCTGGTTCTTGTCAGTTGGTAATTAACATCGGCCAAGATGAGGTAGAGAGAGATCCTCAAGTCCAAAATCATTCCGGAAAGCAGCACAGGATTGCAGATGAATTCACCCGCTTTCATGTCCCCTGGTAGGATCTGTTACAAGTCCCGGGATCATCACTAAGATGTGGGGGGGGGGGGGGAGAGGGAAATGTGACAACACATCCTCTCTAAGCCGCTCCAATCGCTGTCGCCGGAAGACAGGCCAGGAAGAGCTGAAGACCAGCACCACAGACGCCGTCTGTCTGCCGTAAAATACCGGTACGCTGGACAACGCTCCGGACTGAGCTGAAGCCGTCGCATGAGAAGCAACAGCTGCATCCAATTGGCTGGTAGTGGATTAACTCGCCTGCACCGTACTCCTTAAAACCAAGGCAGTTTCAGTCAGTCGGGGGAAAGTGGGGTGCCTTCCTTCTTGCTGTGCTCCTCTTTGGCTGAGCATCTGGGAGAAGCCTGAGACTGACAGTGCCTCCTCAGCTGCACACAGCCGACGAGGGACTACATGGACCCGGACCTACTCTTTGCCACTTCTTGACTGTAAATAAACTCTTTCACCTAAGTTCACCCTATCATGAGTGTGTCGGTGCAGTGATTGCGCTCATGGCGTCTTCCCCACGCCACAAAGTATATTCAGTCCTAAGACGTTGGTGAGGTTGAAATCAAAAGAGAGATAGATAGAGCTCCTCGGGCTAGTGGAATCAAGTGGTATGGGGAGAAGGCAGGAACGGGGTACTGATTGTGGATGATCAGCCATCGAATGGCGGTGCTGGCTCGATGGGCCGAATGGCACCTATTGTCTATATATCTATATGTATCTAAGTACCTGATGATCTATCTCCTTGAGTTTCGAAAGAGGTGGTTATAGAGTTAGTGGATACATTGGTTTTCTCCACTCAGAATTCTATTGATTAGGGCAGGGGTCGGCAACTTTGTTCCGCATAGGGGCCAGGACCCATATCTGTGAGCGGATGGCGGGCCACATCTATCGTCATAGTTAATAAATGGAGGTAATAATAATACATACTAACTAAACTTTGACATATTTATATATTTAAGCAATATTATGTCTATTGAACATAGCAGTTAGTTTGACACACTGGTATTGACGAAAATTAGACGAATATTTTTAATTTTATTTGGGATTATAAAGCACATAGAATTAAAAGAAATCACTTGTGCAAACCCAAAGAGGTGGGGGGGTTTGCATTACCTAATTTTCTATACTATTATTGGGCAGTACATGTTAAAAATATAATTTATTGGTTGGACAGTTCTGCTCAACGGTTGGAATGGATAAGAATGGAGAAAGAGGTTTGCGCCCCCTACGATCTAGGAGCGATCATTTGTTCCCAAATAAAGCTGAATAATATGTTATATAAGAAGAATCCAATTATACAAAATACAATACGAATCTGGAAACAAATAAAATTAACTTTAAAATTAGGAAATTTATCAGTGTTAACACCAATAGTGAATAACCCAGTATTTAAACCATCTGGTATGGATAAAACATATAAACAATGGGAAAAAGTGGGAATTAAAAAGGTAGGTGATTTGTATGAATTGGGAAATTTATTATCATTTCAACAACTAAAATCAAAATTTAAATTGAATAACAATCAATATTTTAAATACCTACAGGTATGTGACTTTATGAAGAAATATATACCAAGATTCCAAAGTATAATTTTAGACCCACTGGAAGAAGTAATGAATATCAATGCGGAGTCAACAAAATTAATATCATACTTGTATAACAGTATTTTAAATATAGAATTACCATCAACAGAGGCAATTAGAGAAGACTGGGAAAAAGAATTAATGATAAAAATCTCAAAAGAAACATGGGAAAAATATTTGATACATATACATAAATGTTCGATCAATGCTAGACATAACTTAATTCAATTTAAAATATTACATAGATTATATTATTCCAAAACTAGGTTGAATAAATGTTATCCAAATATTTCTCCCATTTGTGATAAATGTCTTTCTCAAAATGCCAATATTACGCACTCATTTGTCTCTTGTTCACAACTTTATAAATTTTGGTGTGATATATTTGATATATTCTCAAAGCTATTTAAGACAAAAATGGAACCTAACACTGAAATGATTATATTTGGAGTAAGTGGAGATGGGAACAAATTAAATACACACCAAAACTCATTTTTCAATTATGGGTTAATAACAGCAAAAAAACTTATACTTAAATTTTGGGAAAATGCTAATATACCAACATTTAAAATGTGGATCAGTAATATGCTGGACACAGCACATTTGGAAGAAATGAGACTCCTAATAGACAAACAAGACCTATTCTTAAGGAGTTGGTCCCCATTTATTGATTTCTTGGATTCATGTGGTGACATAGTATCATGAAAACCAACAGTTTCAGGTATGGGTGAAAGATGATTTAGAATATTTAAAAAAACCCATCTCACTGTGGCAATGGAATAATCTCCCTCCTGCTTTCCTTCTTCACTTATTCCTTCTCTTTCACTTTCTCTTTATTGGTTTTTCACCCACGCTCACTAATCTATTCTTCACTTCTCACAAGCTCTTTTTCTTCTCTCCTTTCTCACTTCTCTCTTTAAAAAAAAAAGGGAAGTTGTACAGAGAATGTAATATGTTAACATCGTTTTTGTACCAATGCATTGTACTCACTTCTAATAAAATTAAAAAAAACAAAAAACATAGTCAGTGGTGTGGAGTAAATTTCTCCCGCAACTATAGTATACCTTCCTTCTTTATCAGATATAGTATTCTTTAATTTAAATGGTATACCTTTCCGAATAATAATAGCCGCATCTCTTGCTTTAGAAGTAAATGACGAGTAGTAAGTTTGACCTATCCAATTTGCCTTCAGTCTCATCTGTGTTTGTAGTTTCGTGTGTGTTTCTTGCAGAAAAGCTATGTCCGAATTTAATGATTTTAACTGGGCCAGAATCTTGCCCCTCTTAATTGGATCATTCGCACCCCTAATATTCCTGCTACAAAATGTGATTCCTCCGTTCTTTATTCGTCTATTGTCTTGCATTGTAAATCAGTTTTGGTGGTTTTGATTCATATGGTGCAGCTAAATACCTCAGGATTTTGGGTGTGGGGTGATCATCCCAGACTTCTGAAGTTGTTTTACATCTCTTCCCTCTATTGAACCTCAATGAAAAAAAGAAGAAAGCATATATTGTGTTAGTGATGAAAAAAATTAACAAGTGAAACACGTGAAAGTGAATTTAAAAAAAGAAGTGACATTAAGGTATCAAAAAAGCAATACCTTAAAAACAAGAGGCCACCATTGGTGGCTAAAATGGAATTGACCTACGTAGTTGGAATTGTACATTGAGCTCCATCCCCTAGACAGAGTATCATAAAAGACTACAGGCCGTTTCATCTTCTTGTAACAAAAAATTGTCCAGTCAGGACGAATAATACAGAAAAAACTTCAGAAATAGAGAGATAGCACAATCAAGCCAGAGGCAAATCAAACCTGTATGTTCAGTTCTGTATGTATATATACATTTTCAATTGTTCTCTTATGTACCCGGGATTGTTACACTAATCGCCATATTTTCCCTGACAACAAGCATGTTCCAAGGGGTTAAACTTTGTCTTAAATACAAGCAACTTCCAAGGCTTAGACATAGCCCAACATCTGGAACTTTTCCAAGTATTAGACTCCTCCCTCCTTCACACAGGCTTATGATGTATTAATATTATTATGCACATTTTCATTAGTTATTATGTATTAGTATACATCATAAATTATATTTCCTTTCATTTAAACTATATTATGATTATTTAATAATTAATAATAGCTATATAAACTCCCCCTATCCCCCAGTTAGTCATATTAGTGTAATACCTAAAATGAGAGTTAGTATTATTTAAATTATATGGTTAATTAATTATTATATATTAAAATTATATGGTTAATTAATTATTTACATTAAATGTATGCAATAGTAATTAAGACTTTTCTTAAGTCAACAAATTTAGTCCATTCCCTTTGAATTTCTTTCATGTCCGTCAGCATTACTTCCAAATCTTCAGCTTTCCTTTTGTTTATCTTCAACTTTTCCATTCAAGGTGAAACATGGGCTCTGCCGTTGAAAACAGATTCTTGACAGATAAGCGTGTCTAGTTACTGTCTGGAACAGTTCCGCCATCTTAATTAAAGCAACATTTTTCATTGAAAAGTTTAATCTTCAGCGTTCTCTTCTATTTTCTTTACAATATCTTGTGCGTGGTTAAATGCCAAATCTGGATCCGTAAAAGAGCGTTGAGTAGAATTGTACGTAATTTTCATTTTCGCTGGGTATATTACCTCATATCGCTCCTGGGGGTAATATCAGGATATTACTTGCTTTTTTAAACAGATGCCTTTTTTCAAGTATTTCACGGAGGTAGTCCCTGAAGAATCTAACGATGTCTCCGGAAAATGTAAGATTCTCACCATGAGGTATCATCTTCAATAAATTTTCCAGAGTTGAGATGTCTAAAAACTTCACAATAATCTGTCTTGGTGGAGCATTTATTCCTCTTTGGAAGCGTCCTACCCGATGAGCCACGACTATCCTCGGGTTTTCCGATAGCTTAAAAACTTATTTGAGTAATTTGGTGACAAAATCGCACATTTGATTTCCATGCTCTTGTCCCTCCTTTACGCCCACTATTCTTAAGTTCTGTCTCCTCGATCTTGCTTCCAAATCCTGACATTTATCAGACAATTTATTCAATTGCTCCCGATCAGAATCTTGTTCTTTATTCAGACTCGTTATTTCCTGAGCCATCTCATTCATTTCAGTCTCCATATCTTCCATCCGCTTGTCAGAGTTTTTCATCTCTTCAAACAACTTATCAAATTTCTTATTATAATCTTTTTCCATTCTTGCAAATTCTTGCGTTGTCCTCTGATCAAAATCCATGAACTGCTGCTTCAGAGAGGCATACAGCTCCTTTAGTTCAACACAAGCAGTATTAATTTTTCGGTTTTAACCAGCATCTGCAGTTATATATATTATGGGGATATGTGAGGCAGACACAAGCTAAAAGCAGTGTGTTTTTTATATGCTCTTCGTCTTGAAGCATTTTTCCATCCTCATTTGTTATAAATTTTGTAGGAGCAAAATTTATTCCGTATCCCAGATTTATTGATCGTGATTTGCGAATGCTGTAAGGATGAATTTCTGTCACCCAAATTGCCATAACATGGGGGTCACCTAAACAGGGATGGATTTAAAGACTTCAAGAGGAAATGAAGGCAAAATATAGCAATTGCAAGAAAATGTGGAAAAAGGTGAGGTAATTCGTATCAGAAAAACAGTTGAAATGGTAACAGATAGGGCAGTGTTAACGGTTTTGTACACAGTTCCTTGATAGCTAATATGTAGATGCAACAATTGCATTGCCTTACTGCACTGACTAGGCTACTTGTGAGACGACTACGGAAATAGGCAGTCTCCTTTGCTTGTGAGGAGAGAAGATTGCCTATATTTGCTATAGTTTAGAAGAATGAAAGGAGATATCATTGAAACTTCCAAAATTATTTTAGGGTTTGCTAGACTGCATGCAGGGAGAAACCACGGGTGACAGTTTCAGAATTTAGCACTGATATGAAAAAATTCTTGCACAAAGGATGGTGAATCTTCTGAATTCTTTACTCCAACATACTACGATGAATTAATTCAAAGTAAGGTTGACAGATTACTGCATGTTCCGTGGATCAAAGAACATGCGGTTAATGCAGAAAGATGGCATTGAGACAGAAGTAGAGATTCACTTTGATCGTGATGAATGTGGGAGCAAGCTTGAAAGGCTGCATATATTTCTATATTTCCTTATGACATGGAACAAAAAAAAACACAAGAAAATAAGGAATAGATTACCATGAGCCATCATTCAACATGCTGATGGCTGATCTGCATTGACATTAATTCTTCATATGTACCAATTCCCCATAAACCTAAATTCTTTATCTTAAAATATTTATCTATCTCCATCTTAAATATTTATATATTAATCAAGCTTCCTCCACCCATTGAGGTAGAATATTTCAGAGGCACACTGCTCTCTGAGGGAAGAAGTTTTTACACATCTCAATTGTAAGTCATCTGCTTAATTGGATTCTATGTTCCTTCGGTTGTGACTCTCCTACTTGTGAAAACATCTCAATATCTACCCTGAAAAGCCTTCTTAGGAACTTAAATGCATAAAAACATCTCACTTTTTTTAAACTCTGAGGAACAAAATTGTTAGTCTCGATAGGAAATTTCTGCATCACAGGAATTAGTCTGGTGAATCTCCTTTGGACTGTCTCCAATGCTGCTCCATCTGCTATTAGGTAAGAAGGCCATTCGCCCCCAAGATTCTATGCTAGCTCATGAAGCAGTCTTATTTCCCTAACTAATTTGCTTTTACTTATTCTTCCAACATTCCCAGCAAACTCCACAGAGGTAACACTGGAGGTCAGGATAGAACTTAATTGTTGGAGTGGAAAGATGGCAACCCTATTAGCGTCATGACCATCCTGTCCACTCTGCATGTTATCATGTTTTTAAAGACTACGTCAGAGCAAATATGAGAAGATTGTTTTTCCTGCTTGGAAAATTATGGAACAAAAGTAATTTAAAAAAAATGAGTAACTAACATTCTGGTGAAATTAGTCTGTAGATTGATTATATATTCAGCTCATCTGCAGACATTTTCAAAATAATCCATCAAGTCGGGATGAAATAACTTAAAATAAACAAGAGAACAGTGGATTCCTGGGTTACATAAGGGTTCTATCTCTAAGAACTGTCCATAAACTTAATTTATTGTGATGGAAAAGAGCAATTTCCCCCAAAATCGTAATGTGAAATCTTCAGTTTAGTTTAGAGAGACAGCGTGGAAACGGGTCCTTCGGCCCACCGAGTCCGAGCTGACCCGCAAATCCCTTATACCAGCACAATCCTGCACTAGGAATCATTTACAATCTTACCGAAGCAAATTAACCTACAAACCTGTACGTTTTTGGAGTGTGGGAGGAAACGGGAGTACCCGGGGAAAACACGTGGTCAAGGGAAGAACGTACAAACTCTGTTTAGACAGCACTCGTAGTCAGGATCAAACTTTGGTGTATATTGCTTACAGGATAGGAGAAATCTCCAATGGAAATTCTAAATTGCAAATGAAGCAATCACCTTCAGTTATGTGTTGGAAGGAACTGCCTGGCACTATAAAGGGCATGTCCCACTTGCTGATTTTTTCGGCGACTGCTGGCATCATTGACTGACGTATCAGGTCACCGAAAAATACGCGGCGTGATGACGTACGATGCGGCGGTGACGCGGCGTGATGACGTATGACGCGCGGTGTTTTTTCAAGTGTCGCAACATTTTTTTTGGCACTGCTGGATTTTGAAATGTTCAAAATCTTTTGGCGACACTGATATGTCGCCGGCAGCCACTGAAAAAATCGGCAAATGGGACAGGCCCTTAAGCCAGCAACTCTACCGCTGCGTCCCCATGCTGCCAATGACAGCCCTTGGGGACTGATTTGCCCATGACAGCCCTTGGGGACTGGGAAAGCTCAGCATAAGTGATAGGAGTTAATACCAGCAAGTGAATTACACAAATATTTGTCCGAATGCAGTCCAGTTGGAATTACAGAGGGAGCAGATTTGCTAATCGGCAAGAAGCAGCTTGGAAATTCGAGTACTGTATCTGCGCGCAGACACAGATAATTTTTGTAAAGTTGAGTGTTCATAACTCAGATCTTCTATAATCTGGGGACCTCTGTACTGGACATCAATGATCCATACCTTAACCTTGGGTACTCCCTGTCTTGACATTGAGCCAGTCTGAAGGAGGGGGTTGCCCATTCCTTCTCTCCAGAGATGCTGCCTCACCCGCTGAGTTACTCCAGCATTTTGTGTCTACCAACGATTAAAACCAGCATCTGCAGTTTTTTTCTTACACATTGAGCATTTAATTTGTATATTGCTAACAGGATAGGAGTAATCTCCAATGCTAATTCTAAATTGCAAATGAAGCAATCACCTTCAGTTATGTGTAGGAAGGAACTGCAGATGCAGGTTTACATCGAAGATAGAAAAAACATGCTGGAGTAATTTAGCAGGTAAGGCAGCATCTCTGGAGAAAAGGAATAGGTGACGTTTCGGTTCGAGACCCTTCTTCAGTCTGAGAGTCAGGGAAGAGGGAAACTAGACATATGAAGAGGTACAAAGAATAAATGAATGAATATGCATAATGAATGTATGCATAAGGACAAATCAAAGCCACCAATGATGATCAAGGAAAGGTGAAGCCCACAATGGTCCATTGTTGGCCGTGGAGAAGGTGATACTCATAATGAATGAAACTAACTAGTGAAACTAAGCAGGACGGGGGAGGGATGGAGAGAGGGAGAGAATGCAAGGGTCACTAGAAGTTAGAGAAATTAATACATACTGCTGGGTGGTAAGCTGCCCAAGCAAAATATGTGGTTCTGTTCCTCCAATTTGCATTTGGCCTCACTCTTGACGGTGGAGGAGGCCCAGGACAGAAATGTCAGGATGGGAAGGGGAGTTAAAGTGTTTGGCAACTGGGAATCGACAAGATTGCATAAACTGTGAAATGCTTATTTTGTGAAAGATTCCATATAAACCGTTAAAGTATATTGTACATTCTTATGTTAAAGGCCATCAGGATAAGCTTGGTGTGGCAGAGACCAAGCTTCTTCATACCCTGCATTGGATGCTGTTGGATGCTCCTTATGAATGCAATAATGAAACTACAGCCGCTTTCAGTACTGGAGGAGGAGGATCCAGTTGGTCCGGGAGCAGCAGCGCTTTTATTCATCAAGGGGAGAACCAGGGATCTCCAGGACGGCCCAGGCAGTGCAGTGTCACAGAGGAGGAAGAGCACCCCAGACCCAAGTTATTCACTAATTCAATGGCCACGGTAGAACTGTTTGTCTTCTTGTTTGCACCTCTTGTCAACAGAATTAAGGTAAATTAATGATTTATTCATTTTGTAAAATGTTTTACTTTCTGGGTATTTGAATTTGGCTTAAATCACAAGTTACTTCTCACTGTTACTGCACTACTGAGTCAACTGCTTACATTATGGCGTTTGTGCATTTGAACTGTAAACTGTACAGTGTGTTTTTGTTAAATTACAACACAAATGCTGGAATAACTCGGTGTGTCAAGCAGCATCTTTGAAGGACATGGATAGGTGACGTTTCGGGTTTGGACCCTTCTTCAGACTAATTTTAGCAGGGGGAGAAAGCTGGAGAAGAGGTGGCAGTGGGACAATGCCTGACAAGTGGTAGGTGAATAAAGGTGACGGCTTTGATTGGCAGATGGGTGGACAAAGGCTGGAAATGAAAAGGAGAAAAAAGGGTGTAAGATAAAGGAGAAACAAAGGAGTGAAATATGAAACCGGAAGAAGGGATATAGGCAGAAGGGGAAAGGGGGTTGGGATAGTGGGAGAAATGGGTCTGTATCCAGGTAGGGTACAGGAAAGAAAAGGGTGAAAAAAAGGGGGCCAACTTAATACTTCACCTATCTATGTCGCCTATGGCCTGACATGCTGAGTTACTCCAATTCTTTTGTAATTTTGCATCAATAGTTCCTTGTTTCTCCAGTATGTTTTAGTATTCAATATTACACTGAATGTTTAATAATCACCAGTTTGGAGCGTTTATCGATGAGTTACGAATTGGACTGTAACTCAGTATTATTTTCTATTCTGAATACCATACTTCAGGAAAGATATAAGAGCTTCAGCGAGGGCATAGAAAGGCTTTATCACTCCATTATTAAAGGTCAGATAGGATCAGCATGGGTTTTCCCATTAGACACAAAGAACTGCAGATGCTAGTTGACAAAACCACATCAAATGCTGGAGTAACTCAGCGGGCCAGGCAGCATCTCTGCAGGACATGGGTAGTGACGTTTCGGGTCCCGAAATGTCACCAATCTGTTTTCTCCAGAGATGCTGCCTGGCCCGTGGAGTTACTCCAGCACTTTGTGTTTATTTTTTTTTGAAAACTATGATTGGTTTTCATTGGGAGATAAAGTGGAAACGGTTTAAATTGGCAAGGTGACTTTGACACAATGTTAAAGTAATTGCAGAAAAGTCAGAGGTTTAACAAAGATTTTTTTTTCACCTGTGGTTAAGATTTGGAATACATTGACACAAAGGTTGTAGCATTTTTTAATTAAGATACATATGGAATTGAACAGCAAAACAGGCTAAGGGACAAAACATGGATCTGGAAGTGATTACAGCTCCACCACTGATTTTCCAAAACCCTTGGTTCCAGAGCCTTGCTGGGTTATCCGTTTTGCTGGACCAACAGAGGTTAGTTGAATAATACTGGAATGGTCCACCTAGGCTGCTGGGGGGGGGGCTGAAATGCATACCCGCAAAGTCTGCCTTGGATGTCGGCGAAATAAACTGATCCGGCTCGCCGAAGTTTCAGAGCCCCGGCCACAGGGCGCAAATTCAATCCACCGAACTGAAGTCCGGCTGCAGAAGTTCAGAAAAGGTTGAGTTCGGCCGTCTCTCACTGCCTAGACACAACATTTTCTGGTGAATCCCGGGGGTGGGGGATTTCAAGTGCGCTCTCCTAATTATGTCCGGATTAAAGGTAGTGCATGACGGTCAGTTTAGTTTTAGTTTCGTTTAGAGATACAGCGTGAAAACAGGCGCTTCGGCCCACTGAGTCCATGTTGACCACAATCACCCACACACTCATTGTATCCTGCACACTAGGGACAATTTTGCAGAGGCCAATTAACCTAAAAACCTGCAAGTCTTTGGAGTGTGAGGAAACCGGAGCACCCGGAGAAAACCCAAGCAGTCACAGGGAGAACGTGCAAAATCCGTATAGACAGCATCTGTAGTCAGGATTAAACCTGGGTCTCTGGCGCTCAGGAATATACAGGATTCTATGTATTCCGTATAGATTTAAAAAAAAACGCACCTTGAAAAGATGTGGGGGTGGGACAATGTATTCCTTCTCTCCAGAGATGCTGCCTGTTCCGCTGAGTTACTCTAGCATTTTATGTCTATCCAGGCAAGTGATAGCTGGATACAGATGAGTGGGTTTTGATTGGCAGCTGGGTGGACAAAGGGTGGAGATGAAAAGGAGAGGAAAGAGTGTAAGATGAGGGAGAAGGGGAGGAGTTAAATATGAAGCCAGAGGAAGGGATATAGGTGGAAAGGAAAAGGAGACTGGGATAGGAGAAAAGGGTGGGACACATGGATGAGAGGAGTGATCTAAAGGGGGCCAACTTAGAACTTCACCTATCCATGTCGTCCTGAAATGCCACAGAAAATTGGTGGTGGACCTGTATGTGCTTTCAAAAGTGTACAGACAAAATAAGCCTAGTGGCCACATCTGTACTGTATAGTTATGTTCAGGCCTCTTAATTATGTGGTAATTTGACAACTTGCATTGATCATGAACTTCAGCCCTGTGTTATTAGGAGCAGTTGATTGGCTATTGCATGTTAGCCAATCAGAATGCTTAGTAATTATAACTCCGCCTAATTATATGATCTATAGTGTAAGAACTCGCCTGCTGCCTGGCAGTAGCTGCAGTAGACTGAACGTGTGATGTACTGCATATGTGATGATGAACTAGACAATAAAGATGCTTATGCTTCAACTTGTGTGAGACTAAGGTATTTACATGGTGTCGGAAAATCGGGTCTAGCCCGGGTCTGTTTACCGCGATTTATTTGGTTTATCAGTTTTTATTTGTGAGTGATTTTGACAACATGGCTAACTCTTGTCGAAAGCCAAGCCCGCTCGTGTTTGATTCTGATATAGCCGAGCGCTGACGAATGTTTGAGCGAGACTATGCTCATTATATCCGCATCGTTCACCGAAACGACCCCGATGACCTAGGCATCGCTACTGTTGAATCTAGCGGGTCCGGAAGCTATGATCCATGCTTCCTCTTTTGATTTCGCACCAGCACACCTCGATGGGAACGGACTGGTAGTGGTGCCAGCTGAGACTATCGATAACCCAGCGGTCCTGCTGAGAAAGTTTAGAGAACTGTGTGACCTGTCATCGAATCGCATACTTGAGAGAACAAGATTTTTTGCCCGACAGCAACAGGCAGACGAGCCTGTGGAACGATTTATCAGCGACCTAAGACACATCAGCTCACGGTGCCGCTTTGGTGAGTTGCCAAATGAGCTTGTGTGAGATAAAATAGTGGGAGGAATGAATGACCGCAAGTTAAGAGCTGAATTGCTGCGGAACGCTGAACTGACTTTAGAGCAAGCCATTCATGCATGTCGAATGGCAGAAGCTGTAGCCCTACTAGCTGATTTTGACAGCTCAAGTCCTCAACAGCAACATAATGTGAATCTAGCTAACTATTCTCCGCATAAAATTTTAAATGCGTCCCGCAAAGATCCAAATATGCCTGCCACAAGATGCCCAAACTGCAACTATTTCCACTCTAGGGGGCACCAATTCTGCATTGCCCATGGAAAGGTATGTCATAAATGCAAGAAACTCAACCACTTTGCTAATTGTTGTCGGTCCCGTGGGAGCACTGCTTCAAGGACAAATCTGCATCTGATTCAACAGGAGCCGTCTGATTCTGATTCCCAAGAACAAGATGATATTTCCCATGAGAACGATTCCGATAACACAGACACTGACTCTACCGTACTCTCCCTAAACCTGCGCTCCCCAGGCAAACTGATTGATCCTGCGGTGACCATGATAATCAATAACAAATCTTTGAATGCCAAAGTCGACACCGGCGCCAGAGTAAACGTTATGTCACTCAAAGAGTTCAACAAGATAAGAACCATGAACTCATGAAAAAGGACACCTCCACCCTACATGCTTACGGGGGCGGGGGAGTTCTTCACCCGCTGGGTAAAGCTGATTTAAAGTACACTGTCAACGAGCAGACAAAAAACGTAATCTTCTACACTGGCCAACCAAACTCAGAAACTTTGCTTGGCATCAATGCATGCCACGACCTGGGTCTGGTTTATTTTGGGCGTGCTGTCCACAAACTCTGTTTGACAGATGAACCAACACAACAGATGCTATCCAACTGTAAAGACTTATTTGACAGTAAACTTGGCAAACTGCCTACGATATACAAGATCCCTGTAGATCATACCGTCACCCCAATAGTCCGTGCACCTCACCGCGTACCCCACGGCATGCAGGAGAGAATACACACCGAACTCAAGCGTCTGATCTCCATCGGAGTCATTGCCGAGGTCAGTGAACCCTCGGATTGGGTCTCCACTAAGGTCGTCATCACAAAAAAAGATAAGTAAGAATTACGCATCTATATCAACCCAAAAGATTTAAACACAGCAATCAAACCCCAACACTATCCGATGAGAACCACTGAGGACGTAGCGGCACAGATTGGTAATGCAACAGTATTCTCAGTCCTCGATGCAAAAAGCTCTTTCGGGCAAATCCTGTTGGACTAGCTGATTTTGACAGCTCAAGTCCTCAACAGCAACATAATGTGAATCTAGCTAACTATTCTCCGCATAAAATTTTAAATGCGTCCCGCAAAGATCCAAATATGCCTGCCACAAGATGCCCAAACTGCAACTATTTCCACTCTAGGGGGCACCAATTCTGCATTGCCCATGGAAAGGTATGTCATAAATGCAAGAAACTCAACCACTTTGCTAATTGTTGTCGGTCCCGTGGGAGCACTGCTTCAAGGACAAATCTGCATCTGATTCAACAGGAGCCGTCTGATTCTGATTCCCAAGAACAAGATGATATTTCCCATGAGAACGATTCCGATAACACAGACACTGACTCTACCGTACTCTCCCTAAACCTGCGCTCCCCAGGCAAACTGATTGATCCTGCGGTGACCATGATAATCAATAACAAATCTGGAACCGCGGCTTCCAAGCCAACAGACCGCGTTTGACGGAGCTCCACACACTGGCGATCTCGACAAGAGATCCCAGGCTCCGGGATGTAAAGTTCAGCGCCGCAGCTGGCCGTTCCACAGAACCGCGGCTCCACAATGTTTTCATCGGCGGTCCCAGCATACTGGAGTTCCAGCGCGGCGACCCAGGAAAGGCATCGCCCGCTCCGCAATAGCGCTCCAGCGCTGTGCCGCCGCCAAAGCCGTGGTTCTGGCCAGGTCCCCTCAGGAAACGTCGCTCCAGGACCCGCTGGTAGGCCGCGAGGACAGGTCGAAGGTGCTGCTCGGAGGAAGGCAGCGTCTCCGACCAGGTAGGGACTTGAAAAAGCAGTTTCCCCATTAATCTGAAACTCAACAAGTTCAGAGTCTCCGAAGTTACATAAGTTGGTCACGTGTTCACCAGCAACGGATTAAAACCTGATCCACTAAGGACTGCAGCCATCAACGAGCTGCCAGTCCCAATTGACGTCACCAGCTTACAACGATTTCTCGGCATGGTCAATTACTTGGGCAAGTTTATTCGCAACCTCAGTGAACTTTCTGCTCCCCTACGACAACTGACCCACAACGACAATGCATGGTCTTGGTACCCGGAATACCAAAGAGTTTTCGAGACTTTAAAATTACAGCTAGCTAGCGCACCTAAACTGGCATACTTCAATCTCAATCTGCCAGTCACTATCACCTGCGATGCATCTCAGTATGGGCTACTTCATTATTATAATATCTTCAGTATTAAAAAAGTTATGGTCATTTTCATACTCGGAAATTAGCATCTTGTTCCCTATTGCTTTTCCATTGACTTAACACAAAAGCTGTGACCGAGGACAGTCAAAAGCTCATAACTTTCTTAAAAATCAAGAGAACTGAATAACATTTTCAGTTATTATAGATTGAAGCATTCTGAAACAAATATAAAACATCTTACTTGGATGACCTGAAATTAAATCATATAATTGGTTAATTACCTAATTGTAGTTAATTACAAAATTGACCGTTGTGACGGAAATAGTAATAAACACCCAGATTGCCTTGAAAATTCAAAAATGTGATATTCTCAAGATCAGAACTAATATTATTGTATTATATGCTGTAAATCCGTAACATAAATTACAATTTCTAGCATTAGACCAAGTCTTCGTGGAGAAGATCAGTTTCTAGCTGGTACATTGGCATATCATATTCAGTAGCATCATCATACTCCTCAGATTGTAACCAATAAGCAACTCGGTACACCTTGTTTTTCCTCAACTTTTCAATTTTGGCATTGCAAACTACAAGTTTACTCTTCATACAAGTTTTGCTCTTCAAACTACACATGACATGCCTTTCTGCCCACTACTTTCCCATTAAGAATGTCCTGTAGATTCAATTTCTTAAGAAATTGATTTAATAAAAAAAAATTGCCTAAGTATCCAAAGAACGAACTAATCCCATTCACACAAGAATTCACAACATAACATGATTTTTAAATCTCTCTGTCATGAATTTATATGCCAGATGGAAGGAATTTAATGTTTAATTCCCATAAATTAATCTAGAAACATCCACTCAATATAAATAAAATTATTATGTTTTTGCACAATACATGGGATTAAAACTTATATTTAGTATAAAAATATAGACTTTGAGTAGACAATAACACAAAATATAGACGATTTAGATGCTCTTATGACATGATTGTCCAAAAAAAGCATTTAAATCATCTTGCGAGTGGGGTTTTCTGGAACGCGATCAATTGTAACATTGCATTTGCGGTTAATTTGAACCCCATATCAGCTGAGATCCGTCACGTTGTAGGCGTTGACGACGTTAGAAGTATCTTTTTATTTTAATCCAGCGATTAAATTGTCCAGCAATTTAAACATTTTTTTTTTTTTAAAAACATATCGAGAAAGGAAGTCCGGTCGATTTTTCATTAGCATCTGGCAGCCCAAGGTAATCCGCCTCCGACAGGCAGGAGAAAACGGCATTTTAATCCCGCCCCACTCTCCCCCCCCCAAAGGCGCCAAAGTCGCGCACACGGCCAGTGACAGAACTGCAGCGCCGCTGAAGGTAAGTTTTGTCACATCGCTACACTATGCTCATACACCCGCGGGCCACGGCTTCGACGGCTCTCATGGTGGATGCCTCCGATACGGCCGTGGGTGGAGTCTTGGAGCAGTGCATTGACGGCCGCTGGCAGCCGCTAGCCTTTTTCAGCCATTAGCTGAGGCCCCCAGAGCGTAACTACAGCGCATTTGGCCGGGAGCTCCTCGCCCTGTACCTGGCCATCCGGCACTTTAGATACTTTTTGGAGGGTAGGAGGCCGTTGACGGCCTTTATTGACCACAAGCCCTTGACTTTCGCCTTGGCCAAGGTGTCAGATCCCTGGTCCGCTCGGCAGCAATGACACCTGGCATTCGTGTCAGGAGTTTACAACGGACGTACAGCACGTGGCTGGGAAGTGCAACACTGTCGCCGACGCCCTGTCCTGCTGGCCCTCCCGGTGGTGGCGGGCATGGATCATGGTGTGGATTACATGTAGTTCGCTGCAGCACAGCGCGCGGACGACGGGATGGCAGACTACAGGAAGGCCGTTTCTGGGCTGCGGTTGGCCGACGTTCCGTTCGGTCCCACGGTACTGTGCGTTGTTTCCACCGGGTGACCTAGCCCCATTTTACCTGTGGTGTGGCTCCGCCGGATTTTCGACACCATCCACGGTCCAGCCCACCCTCCAATCCGGGCGACTTCAGCGCTAGTGGCGGACAAATTTGTCTGGCAGGGTCTCCACAAACAGGTCGCAGCTTGGGCTAGAGCCTGCATCCCCTGCCAGACATCCAAGGTGCAACATCATGTGCGGGCCCCAGTGCAAGACTTTGTAGTTCCCTTGGGCCATTTCAAACACATCCATGTGGATTTAGTGGGCCCGTTGCCGCCGTCCCGCGGTGCCACGCAATTCCTCGCGGTGGTGGATCGGTTTAAGGGGTGGAGGATTGGACACCTCCGCCGTGTCTTGTTCCAAGGCCCTTGCGGCCAATTGGATTGCTAGGTTCATCGGTCCCCACTGCAGCGTATCTACGAGGGTCCGTTCCGGGTGTTGCGTCCCAGCGTCGTGAGTTTCCTGCTGGATGTCGGGGGCTGAGAAGAGATCATCTCCGTTGCTCGACTTCTCGCCCACCTGTTGTTTCTGTTCCTCTCACACCGTTACTGTCCTCTGCCTCTGTTCCGCCAGCCCCACCTGTATAGCCCGCCCCTTCCGTGGTTACCACGAGTTCTGGTTGCCAGGTCCGGCCTCCTGCTCGGTTCCGTACCTCGGGTTCTGGGGGGTTCCTGTGGCGGCACCTAGTGGTGGCCCTGTTAATATCGAACCCTCGCGATTGGCTGGCGCGGGTTTTTCTGTTAACTGTCACTCTAGCGCCACGCGAATAGAATAAGCATCGTTTATATTTGGCTTGGGTGACAACTTTATTCTCGTTTTAAAATAAGGAAATTTGTACCCCCTCCCGTTTTGACTCGCCAAAAGAATATGATTTTGCCTTATTCATAAGTAGGTACAGGAATAATAGAAGAATTGTCATATAACATACTACCCTCGAGTTAAATTGAATTTCGAAAGGAAAAGTTACAATGCAATTTATAAATCGTTTTTTAAGAAACCGAAGGTAGACAAAAATGCTAGAGAAACTCAGTGGGCGAGGCAGCATCTATGGAGCGAAGGAATAGGTGACGTTTCGGGACTTCAGACTGATGTGGGGGTGGGGAGGGGTGGGAAGAAGAAAGGAAGAGGTAGAGACAGTAGGCTGTGGGAGAGCTGGGAAGGGGAGGGGAATGAGGGAGAAGGCAAGGGCTACCTGAAATTGGAGAAGTCAATGTTCCTACTGCTGGGGTGTAAACTGCCCAAGCGAAATATGAGGTGCTGCCCCCCCAATTTGCGGCGGGATTCACTCTGGCCATGGAGGAGGCCCAGGACAGAAAGGTCGGATTCGGAATGTGAGGGGGAGTTGAAGTGCTGAGCCACCGGGAGATCAGGTTGGTTAATGTGAACTGAGCGGAGGTGTTGGGCGAAGTGATCACCAAGCCTGCGCTTGGTCTCACCGATGCAAAGCAGTTGACATCTAGAACAGCGGGTGCAAAAGATGATGTGGGAAGAGGTGCAGGTGAACCTCTGCCTCACCTGGAAAGACTGCTTGAGTCCTTGGATGGAGTCATATTGTATTGGATTGTATCGTATTGTATCGTATTGGATAGAACGTAAAGTGACAAGTGTAGCATTTCCTGCGGTTGCAAGGGAAAGTACCGGGGAGAGGGTTGTTTTAGGTGGGAAGGAACAAACTGACCAGGGTGTTAGAGGGAGTGGTCTCTGCAGAAAGCCGAAAGGGAAGGAGATGGGAAGATGTGGCCAGTGGTGGGATCCCATTGGAGGTGGCGAAAATGTCGGAGGATTATCTGTGATAAGAAACCAATATAATATAATACAATTAGAAAATAAGATGAATTTCAGTCTCTGTGAATTGGCTAAAAACCTCAGTATTAGCAATTGAATTATTTTAAATGTATTGATAACTTCCAGTTCTTTCCCTGAGCCAGAATCAATTGTATGAAACTAATTTATTTGTCCCGCAAGTCGAGTGATGTATTCCCTTCAATGCAAATCCATAGGAATCCGATCTAACGTTTCGCCTGGCCAGCGGCCTTGTTATTTGGCAACCAATGTGGGAGCACAAACATCCCGAAGCTCCAGCATTTACTGCCCATGTAAAGCCAGTCAGAAATATTGTTACAGGTAAGAAGATACTGACTTTTTGGCTTTGAACTTAAGCTTTGAAAATATTATTGTGTATTTTAATGGCTTTTTGCATAAAATCCCTTTGTCTATTGCTTTAAGAAAGACAAAATAAATAGAAACATTAATGTAATTGTGAGAATTCAGTTTGCTAATATTTACAACCATGCATTTTGAAAAATACAGGTGTCTGTTACGATACTTTTTTCCATCAACAATTTGTCTTGGTCCAGTCAAATTGACATTACTGCCAAGAAGGCACACATCGCCTCTACTT
Source organism: Amblyraja radiata (assembly GCF_010909765.2). Lineage (NCBI taxonomy): Eukaryota > Metazoa > Chordata > Chondrichthyes > Rajiformes > Rajidae > Amblyraja > Amblyraja radiata. The sequence goes on from NC_045962.1 coordinate 5,745,526, forward strand.
CCTCAGAAGACTAAAGAAATGTGGCATGACTCCAATAATTCTTACCAATTTCTACAGGTGCACCATATAAAATATCCTATCCAGATCCATTCCATCTTGGTTGGCAACTGCTCTGCCCAAGAGAGCAAAGACTTGCAGAGAGTTGTGGACTCAGCTCAGTCCATCACCCAATCCAACCTCTCCCCTCACTGGCACCCTAATCATTCTCTCTTCTCTCCTCTCCTGTCGGGCACAAAGGTACAATGCTTGAAATCACCTACTGCCAGATTCAAGAACAGCTTCTTCCCCATTATTACAGATTCTTGAATCGACCTCTTAAATGCTCGGGATGAATTTCCTGACCTTTCCATTTACCTCATTGCAGATCATTTTTTTAATCTACACTTACTTCGTACCTGTAACATTTTCCTTGGTGTGTAGGAAGGAACTGCAGATGCTGGTTTACACCGAAAATGAACAAAAAATGTTCGAGTAACTCAGCAGGACAGGCAACATCTCTGGAAAGAATGACGAGATAGAGTCACTGTGGATTCAGTTGAGGAATTGTAAAGGCAAGAAGACACTAATTGGTGTTATGTACAGATCCCCAAATAGTAGCCCGGATGTAGGGTGTAAGTTGCAGCAGGAGTTAACACTGGCATGTAACAAAGGTAACGCCACTGTGGCGATGGGGGATTTCAATATGCAGGTAGACTGGGAAAATCAGGTTGGTTCAGGACCCCAAGAAAGAGAGTTTGTAGAATGCCTCCGAGATGGATTCTTAGAGCAGCTTGTAATGGAGCTAACGAGAGAAAAGGCAATTCTGGATTTAATGTTGTCCAATGAACCAGATATGATAAGAGAACTCGAGGTAAAGGAACCGCTTGGAGGTAGTGATCATAATATGATTAGTTTTAATCTGCAATTTGAGAAGGAGAACGTTAAATCGGAAGTGGCAGTGATGCAGTTGCACAAAGGGGACTATGAAGGCATGAGAGGAGAGCTGGCCAAGGTAGACTGGAAAGGGATCCTAGCAGGAATGACGGTGGAACAGCACTGGCAGGAATTTATCGGCATAATCCTGAAGACGCAGGATCATTTCATTCCCAAAAGGAAGAAAGATTCTAAGGGGAGTAGGAGGCAACCATTGCTGGCAAGAGAAGTTAGGGATAGAATCAAACTAAAAGAAAAGATGTATAACACAGCAAAGAGTAGCCGGAAGCCAGAGGATTGGGAAACTTTCATAGGACAACAGAAGGAAACAAAACGGGCAATACGGGTTGAAAAGATGAAGTACGAAGGGAAGCTGGCAAGGAATATAAAGAAGGACAGTAAAGGCTTCTTTAGGTATGTTAAGCAAAACAGAGTAGCAAAGTCAAATGTGGGTCCTTTGAAGGCAGACACGGGTGAAATTATTATGGGCAACAAGGAAATGGCAGAAGAGTTGAATAGGTACTTCGGATCTGTCTTCACCAAGGAAGACACAAACAATCTCCCAGGTACTGGAGGACAGGATCTAAGGGGGTAGAGGAACTGAAAGAAATTTTCATTAGGTAAGAAATAGTATTGGGTAGGCTAATGGGACTGAAGGATGATAAATCTCCTGGGCCTGATGGTCTGCATCCCAGGGTCCTCAGGGAGGTGGCTCTAGAAATACCGGACGCATTGATGATCATTTTCCAATGTTCAATAGATTCAGGATCAGTTCCTGTGGAGTGGAGGATAGCTAATGTTATCCCACTTTTCAAGAAAGGAGCGAGAGAGAAAACAGGGAATTACAGACCAGTTAACCTGACTTCGGTGGTGGGAAAGATGCTGGAGTCAATTATTAAATAGGTAATAATGGGGCATTTGGATAGCAGTAAAATGATTAGTCCAAGTCAACATGGATTTATGAAAGGGAAATCATTCTTGACTAATCTTCTGGAATTTTTTGAGGATGTGACAAGTAAAATGGATGAAGGGGTGCCAGTGGATGTAGTCTATCTAGATTTTCAGAAAGCCTTTGATAAGGCCCCGCATGGGAGACTGGTGACTAAAATTAGAGTACATGGTATTGGGGGTAGGGTGTTGACATTGATAGAAAATTGGTTGGCAGACCTGAAGCAAAGAATAGGAGTGAACGGATCCTTTTCAGAATGGCAGGCAAGTGGAGTGCCGCAAGGCTCGGTGTTGAGGCCGCAACTGTTTACCATATATATTAATGATTTGGAAGAGGGAATTAGGAGCAACACTAGTAAGTTTGCGGATGACACAAAGCTGGGTGTGAACTGTGAAGAGGATGTAACGAGGTTGCAGGGTGACCTGGACAGGTTGAGTGAGTGGGCAGATGCGTGGCAGATGCAGTATAATATAGATAAATGTGAGGTTATCCACTTTGGCGGCAAAAACAAGGGGGCAGATTATTGGGGTTAGGTTAGGTAAGGGGGAGGTGCAGCGAGACATGGGCGTCCTTGTACACCGGTCACTGAAAGTTGGCTTACAGGTACAGCAGGCAGTGAAGAAAGCTAATGGAATGTTGGCCTTCATAACAAGAGGATTTCAGTATAGGAGTAAAGAGGTTCTTCTGCAGTTGTATAGGGCTCTGGTGAGACCACATCTAGAGTATTGTGTACAGTTTTGGTCTCCTAATTTGAGGAAGGACATCCTTGTGATTGAGGCAGTGCAGTGTAGGTTCACGAGATTGATCCATGGGATGGCGGGACTGTCATGAGGAAAGATTGAAAAGACTAGGCTTGTATTCACTGGAGTTTAGAAGGATGCAGGGGGATCTTATAGAAACATATAAAATTATAAAAGGACTGGACAAGCTAGATGCAGGAAAAATGTTCCCAATGTTGGGCGAGTCCAGAACCAGGGGCCACAGTCTTAGAATAAAGGGGAGGTCATTTAAGACTGAGGTGAGAAAAAACATTTTCACCCAGAGAGTTGTGAATTTATGGAATTCCCTGCCACAGAGGGCAGTGGAGGCCAAATCACTGGATGGATTTAAGAGAGAGTTAGATAGAGCTCTAGGGGCTAGTGGAGTCAAGGGATATGGGGAGAAGGCAGGGTACGCGTTATTGATAGGGGACGATCAGCCATGATCACAATGAATGGCGGTGCTGGCTCGAAGGGCCGAATGGCCTCCTCCTGCACCTATTTTCTATGTTTCTATGAATGGTTGAGACCAGAAACGCCACCTATTCCTTCTATCCAGAAATGCTGCCTGTCCCACTGAGATACTCCAGCATCTAGTGTCCATTTTCGTCAATGTTCTTTGTTTTGTCTTTTGTACTGTCTGACGTACTCGTATGGTATGATTTGCCCTGATAACACTCAAAACAAAGTTATCCATTGAACCTCGGAACATGTGAAAATAATAAATTAATATGACACAGCCAAGACAATAATTAAACAATTTTATCAATTCTCTTACATCCTACTCTATGGTTAAAACTGTGAACATAGTTGAAACTGGAATATTTGTCAAGTTTCAGTATCAATAAAAATAGATGTTTCCACTTTTTACCGTTTACCCAACTGAGTAGATTTAGAGCAGAATTGACATGGGAATTAAAATGTGTGTTATGTTAATTCTATAAGGAAAGGTTTATTTGAAGGGGACTGATTGGCACCACAGTGGCCCAGCGGTAGAGTTGTTGTCTTACAGCGCCAGAGACCCAGGTTTAATCCTAACTATGGGTGCTGTCTACAGTTTGTACGTTCTCCCCATGACTGCATGGGTTTTCTCCGGGTGCTCCGGTTTCCTCCCACATCTCAAAGACAAACAAGTTTGTAGGTTAATTTGCTTCTGTAAATTTTAAAATTTGCCTGGTCTGATGGATAGTGCTACTGTACGGTGTCATTACTGGTCAGCGTGGACTCATTGGCTCGAAGGACCTGTTTCCATACTGTATCTCTAAAGTCTAACAAAAAAGCTTAAGCATTTCAACCTATTAATGAGTTTTGACAAGGTTGAAGGCAAACAAATTACAAGGTGCAGGTGCAAGGCAGGTGCAAGCGAACGGGCATTCAGAAACTGGCCTTTGTTTGAATGTTGTTAAAGTAGTGGATATGTTTGATGAGGAACTTGTAAGTTGGAGGGGCCTTTACAATGGACCATGGTTCAATTAATAGGGCAAGAGTTACAGTCACTTTTCGCTAAAATTAATATTGGGAATTTTTGGAAAAGAAAACTGAAAAGGTTCAAAAGCGATTTCTGCTCTTTGGGATGCAGCATATTTATTATCGGTGATTCCTAGGTAAGATTAATTACCCAATTTAAGGGAATGTCTGTGCCATCAGAAAATGTTATTATGGACTCCCTTAAGCCCACATGCATATTTTACTGAACAATTCACATATTTATCTTAATTATTACAATAGCCATATTTCTTGCTCTTGTGGAGATTAATTAAAGTAGTTAGAACAGGGAGCAGAGATTAGAAAATCTAGCCTCATTTCTGTTGGTGATACATGTTTTTTCTTTCCAGCTAAGAGAACTTCACCCTTAAACAACAGAGTATCTTGTGATTTGGATAAAGCAGGAACAACGGTGAGTATTTTGGAAACTCGTAAACTTTCCTGTAGTTTAATTTAGAGACTAGCATCATTTTTGATAAGAGGATAGGCCATTCAGGTTTTTAATTGCCATTTAATTACATTGTAGTGATCCCTATTATCAGGAGTATTTACCTGAACCTGAATCTAACATAATATGTTAATCCTTTCAATTTCTAATTATTCGTAAAATTTGTTGAAATTAACTTTTAGTTTTCCATTGCCCTTTCTGGGGAAATGTATTTCCTGGTGATAGCCTGCAATTCCTAGCTTAAAACTGATGATAGGCTGCCTTGTTCCGTCCTCCCAGCCTTTCACTCTCTGAATTCGTACTATGCAATATTAACGTCTGAATATGACATGCTTATGTGGAAATACTTTCCCTCTTTTAACTTTAGCATTGATGTTAGCATTTGGCACCTTATTATTTCAGTGCTTATTTTGAAATACCATGAAAAAAAAATGGTATTAATTTAAATGTCAAATAAGGATTCTATTATTTTGTTCTTATTCTTTCATTTTTTTAAATATAAGTGTCACTGAGGAAGCTGACATTTATTGTCCATGCCTAATTGCTTTCAAAAAGTGTGGTGAGTTGCTACTTTGTATTGTTGCAACAATACAAGTGGAAGTTAATCCTGCAAGCTGTGGGGATTTAGATCCTTAAATCCAGCAATGATAAACGAACAATGATATTTTTACAAGTTGGGATGGGATGTGACTTAGAGGCATGAGTAATCTATGGGATATCTGTCCTAAATGATACACCAGTCATTAGGGGTTCGTGAGAAGGACTTTCTAAGGTCAGTCTGAAGAAGGGTCCTGACCTAAACCTATCCATGTTCTCCAAAGATGCTGCCTGACCCGTAAAGTTACTCCAGTATTTTGTGTCTTTCCTACTAAGGTCAATTTGTTCTGAGCATGATATAGCTGCGTCTATATTTTATGCCTGAGTTGAATCACAATAATGTTTTATTAGCCAAGTATGTTTTGCAACATACGAGGAAACCACCAGGGGCGCCGCACGATTGGCAGCCCCGCCAACAGTCTGTCTGTTTTTTCGTCTTTTAAAACATTTTTTAGTGTGTTTTAAAAGTTTGTGTAAATGTTCTCCGGTTTGTTTCATGTGGGGGTCGGGGAAAACTTTTTGTAAGTCTCTTACCTTTCCAGAGATGTAATTGTTTTCCGGATCGTATCTCCGGTCGGACTGCAGCCTAACATCGATGGAGCTGGAGGCCTCCTCGGACTGACTTTGAGCCCCACCGCGGGGTGTGGATTTAACATCGGAGTTGATCCCTTGCCTGGGATCGCTCCAACTGTGGCCTGCAGACTTTACCATCGAGAGCTCGCAGCCTCGGGAGAGGCCGAGTCGGGAGCTCTAACGACGTAGAGGTTCGACCAGCCACGACCTGGAGTCCGATCGCCAGTGTTGGGGAGCTGAGATCCCCTCAATGTAGGAGCTGATAGGCCCGATGCAGAGGGCCCAAACGTTGCCGGCTACTTGAGTCTAGATCGTCCCGTCAACAAAGGAAGACATGAAACTTTATTTCGCCTTCCGTCACAGTGGGAAATGTGGAGAAGTCACTGTGGTGGATGTTTGTGTTAAAATGTATTTTGTGCGTTTCTTGGCTTTTTATTTCTATGACTGACTTGGCAAATGAAATTCCCCATATGTTGCAAAACATACTTGGCTAATAAAGTATGATTGTGATTGAAGGCATGTTATACTTTATTCTCCTCTAACATAACGTAGCGATCATTATTCAATTTGTTAGACTTACTTGACTCTCAGGAGTTATTTAAGATGAGAGCTGCTGCCGATCTAGGTCAAATCTAAGGATTGCAGATTCATTCCCTACAAGGCATTAGTGAACATATTAGATTCAATTGTTCCGGGAAGAGTAACACCGTGTCCATTCGTTTGACATTAGTAATTCTTTACTGTTTCTGCTATAAAGATTTTGAGCTCCTGGTTTTTAATCTCTTTCTTAACTCCCTACCTATTGCAGCGGCCACCTTTGAAAGGACTTCCCCTCTAAAAGTATCAAAAATAGTATACTTGCTCGTGAGGGCAATGGCTTCCTGGGAATTTCCTGGTGGCCACCCTGCTGCCTGCATCCTAGTAATTGCCACCTTACAGAAACTCCTATCTATGATGCTCTCAGCATTACGAATGGTCCTGAGTGAATCCAGCTGCAGCTCCGGCCACTGGTTGCCGTCGGTGAGGATCTGCAGCTGGACTTCCCACAGATGTAGTCACCAGCAACACAGGATGTGTTCCTGATTCCTACATCCTGCAAGAGGAACATTCCACTGCCCTAACTGCCATCCGGACTTAATGTTAAAGAAGAAAGTTGGAAAGACCTTACCTTATCCAAAATGGCTGCTTTGAGCATGTCTCCCTTATATTCAGCTGGATAAAACTGCTTTTTAAATATCCCACACTGCCCCTCTTTACAGCTCTGCAGTCGCATGCATCTTGCTAATCCTTACCTTAATGGCTGCTTTCTAAATCTTTCATTATCTTCGTTTGAGCTCTGTAATCATTTGTGAGAGTTTACACATGATACTGAGTTTGGTGGTATTGTGTACAATGAAGAAGCTTAACTATGAGTATAACAAGATCTAGATCAATTGGAAAAGTGGACCAAGGATTGACAGATTAAATTTGATTCTGAGACATGCGAGGGATTGCATTTTGTTAAGTTAAATTAAGGCAATAGTTTACTTTACTTTAGAGATACAGCGTAGAAACAGGGTCTTCCTCCCACCGAGTCCGAACCGACCAGCGATCCCCGCACACTAGCACTATCCTACACACACTAGGAACAATTTATAAATTTACCAATGCCAATTAACCTACAAACTTGTACATCTTTGGAGTGTGGGAGGAAACCGACAGCACCTGGAGAGAACCCACGTAAGTCATGGGGAGAACCTACAGACTCCATACATACAAGCACCAGGGTCGTCTTAACGCATGGGCCCGCTAGGCAGCTGCCCGGGGCCCCACGAGCATAGGGGCCCCATGCTAATCTATGTATTGTGGAATGTTATTGTAGAACATGAAACGGAGAAGAACATCGCAAGTGCATGACTGCTTATTTGATTCGGCATAAGGAAACTGGAAGTGTAGGGGCCCCAGGGGGATGTTCCCAGGGGCTATAATGCTATTAAGACGACCCTGACAAGCACCCGTGGTCAGGATCGAACGTGGTAAGAATACTTACATGGTAAATGGCAGGGCCCTGCAGAGTGTTGTATAATAGAGAGACCTAGGTGTATGTGTATACTGTTCCTTGAAAGTGGTGACAGGGTGATGAAGACATTTGGTACGCTTGCATTCATTGATGTTGAACAGTGTTGTACTTCCGGTGGCGCTGGTGCCAGCAGCCTCCACCTACAGCCCGGTATCTTTTTGTTTTTATGTTTATTTAGTTATGTAAAAGTGTGTTTTTTTGTGGGTTTTTTGTGTTTTTATGTGGGGGAAGAGGGTACGGTGCGGGGGATACCGTCCTTCAGCCGCTTCCTGGTGAAGACGCGACTATTATTCGAGTCGCGTCCTCGCCCCCCCCCCCCAGCGGCCTACCTACTGGATTGGCGCGGCCTTTCCTGCCGGGATCGACCAGAGCTCCAGCAGCGGCGGGACAGCGCTGTAACATCGCGGGGCTGGCGATGCCTTACCGGGGGTCGCCGTCTGGAGCCCGGAGTGCTGGACCTGCGGCACCGACATCATGGAGCTGCGGTTTGCGGGCTCCCAACGCGGGCGGCGCTGATGGACAGCGCGGGGTCCTGCGACTCTGCCCGGCTCGGCCTGCGGACTCGGGAGCTGCGGACTCCGGCTGCGGGAGGCGGCTGATCAGGAGGTCCGGGCCGCTGAGGAGGATGTTCACCGTCGCGGTTCGGCATCGGCGTTCCACCAGCCCGGCGTGAGGGCCTGAACATCGGGCCACCCGGGGCGGCGACTGCGGATGCTAGGAAGGCCTCGACCACGAGTGAACATCTGGGAAGAACGGAGGGGAGGCTGGCTGGACTATGGTGCCTTCCTCACCTTGGTGCCACTGTGTTATGTTGTGTCGTGGACTTTCAGTGTTTGTGCTTTTTTTTAAATTCTATTTTATTTTTAATATGTTTTATTATTTATTATTTTATTTTTATGATACTGCCTGTAAGGGAAATTCATTTTGTTGTCTCTAACTGAGACAATGACAATACATTTGAATACAATACAATACAATTGATCAGGGCTTTGGGATGCCATGTTAGATGTTGAAAAGACAATGCTTGGAATATTGCTTGCGATTATGGCCACCATACTGTGATAGGATGTTATTAAGTGGGAGAGGGTTCTGAAAATATTTACAAGAATATTATCGGTACTGGAGAGATTGAGCTTTAAGGAGAGACTGGATAGGGTGGGGTTTTTTCCCCTTGAAGCATAGCAGGCCGAGAGGTGACCTTGCAGAGGTATATAAAATCATGATGTGTATCACAATCTTTTTCTCCGTGTAGAGGAGTCTAAACTAGAGGGCATAGACTTAGGGTGAGATTAGGACATTTTAAAGGACACCAGAGGGTGTTTACCTGAAACTATATCCTGAGAACTTCAAAATGACCATACAGTGCAATTCCTTGAACTTGGGTTGGACCTCATTGAAGCAATGAAGAGACCAAAGACTGACTCTAGCCAGCATTGGTCTGCGTTCTCCAACCTTTCCCTGCTCTGCTATTGCAACCAGTTCCAATGATGGTCCTTGATCTAAAACGTTGATGTTGTTTCTCTGCCCCCAAATGCTACTTGAACTGCGAAGTACTTCTATCATTTTTTATATTGGTTGTTTTTTAAATGGTATTGCCACATGAGAGAATATTGAATATGGTGTGGAGGCCAGCACTCTACATAATTTCTTTGGGACAAGAAACAAAATGAATCCTCAAAATACGTATTTTATCAGAAATAGTTTTGCATAGATTTCTTTGTAGAAGAAAAAGAGGCAGTTTACTAAATGTGTTCTCAAACAGCTTTCAATTTAACCCCTTCACAACAACTTAGTTGAAGAATTCAATATACAGGCCCACCACCATTTCTGGCAACTGATCATATGGCACCATCTTTAATCCGGACAAAATTACGAGTGCAATGGAAATTCCGCCCCCCCCCGATGAGGTGTCCGATCTCAACCTCATTGGGACTTCTGCGTCCAGACTTCCAATCGGCTGTCGAATTTCCCCCCCTCTGGCCAGGCTGGACATGGCAGATCTGTTCCAATAACCGACATCTGAGGCCGACTTTGCGGGTTGGTATCTCGGTCCCTCGGCGGCCTAGGCAGATCGTTGCAGTACGTTTAACTTCTCTCGGAGGCATCTGGTGGGTGCACACTCTACCGCAGATTCAGCAAATCTCGGATTGGTGGGGGTCAACCCATTAGGCATGTCAGGAAAGCAGCGTTTCGGCCCCATGGGCAGCCGCCGATCTGACCCTCATCACAACTTCCAAGGGCAACCCGTTTACTGGTGCCCAAGAAATGTAAGATTTGCTGTAAATTTAATTTATATCTAACATTTGTTTTATTTAAGATTATAGCAGTCCATGGTGCTTTAGAAACATCGGAGGGGTCAGAGGTGTAATGCAGTATCATGATTGTGTAACCTTTGTTGATCAGGCAAAAGGGATAATGTGGCAAACCAAGGGTGCTGGGAAATTGGTGAATCTGTATATCTATATTTTGGCAAGTATGAGCAGTACATTGGAGTCTTTTTGCTTATTAGTATGAAAATGAAAATACATTTTATCTTTCACCTTCAGCAGCCCTTTAAATGGCCTGAACAATATGTGTGAATTATTATTTTGGCTGCACTAATAGATCTTGGAAATATAGATGTTGTACAATTTCAATGCTTTTAATTGTGCTGTCAATTTAATCAACTAAAAGTTAATTAATTCATTCCAATGGTTTAAAGGGATTTCAGATGGTTTGTGAAACTGCACAGCCGGATTCTATAGCGTCAGAAATCAGAACGCAGAGCTCTCATCTGAAAAATTCACCTGAAGCAGCCGGTGCATCCCAGGATAAAGGAACCTCTAATTCCAGGTATGGCTGTTGCTCTTTTGAATGTCAATAAATAATTGTTTTCTCTTACAGTTTGTATATACTGCTTGGCATTCAATTTGGTATTATTTTCAATAGTGGCGCAGCTGGCAGAGCTGCTGCCTCATAGCGCCAGAGACCCAGTTTCAATTGGTGCTGTCTGTGTGGAGTTTGCATGTTCTCCCTGTGACTGTGTGGGTTTCTTCTGGGTGCTTCAGTTTCAACCCACAATCCTCCCACATCCCAAAGAATTGTGGGTTTGTTGGTTAATTGGCTTCTGTAAAATTGTTCCAGGTATCGACATGCAAATTTGTGCCACAGGAATGTGTCCTAGCACAAGTTAACTGAGTATACTCATTGTTCCCTGAAATCCAAGCAGACTTAAGTACATTTAGCACACAAATTGTTTTGTCATCCATTACCAGACCTGGTTGGACCACATCATGAAAGAATTACAGGCCTCAATTACTCTACCCAATAGGAGTAGGATCATTTGAGTGTGCAAAGGCTTCCCCCTTATTAGTAATCTGCCCAATCCCCTACACCCTCCAATTTAACTTTGTAAAACAAGTGCCAAAAATACAGGGTTACCTTTAATATTATCATCAGAATTACAATATTTAGCTGGCACTGAGAATAGGATTCCTTATGGTTTAATTGTCTCTGTAGTCTCTATAATTTCTCCATTTCTCCCCCATGTTCCAAATTACGTGATAAAATATTCAGTAATAATTCAATTTTCTAGCAAGTTTTATGGTAATTTTGATTTTACTGCCATCTGCAGTGTAATGTAATTCTCATTTAATTATGAATAAGAATGAATTAGTTAAATCACATGATGAATAGCCTGCAGTTCCAGAGGGAACCAAGGCTTATCTGCTGCTCCACATACAGAAAAAAAAACATGGATAGCAACAAGTACAGGTGTGGATCGGTTCAAGATGATTTGGCCTTGTATAAAGATGGTAGTGATAAAAATTAATTCCATTATTTATTTAAGGAACCGACAAACCTGGAGAAAATGGTAACTGCAAATGATAACTATATTAATCATAATAACCGGGGAATAATTATATGGATTTAATAATGTTATCTGTAAAGGATCAGTAACTGCAAGCAAAAGGTGTTTTTCTCATTGCAGTTTTCTAGTTGCCATGGTTTCTAAATTGCGTTCAATCTAATCTTTAGCTATTGTGGCAATAAGGAGCTGGAATTTAATTGTAAAAGCATCCTTACAGCTTTGGCAGTAATCATTTATCTTGACAGCTATTGCAGAAAATTGTAAGGCTCTGATGTGTAACCAATTCATTTTAATTAGTGAACTAAAGTAAAATAAAATATTTTATGACAATGATAATATAAATCAAAGATAGAGGAATTAATATACAATAAAGGATTTTTGCCCCATAATAGACAATAGCAACAACCCTTGCTTTAATATCTGGCAGAACTAAAGATACTACCTTTATTGATTTTTCAGTAAAAATGTATTTCCTCTTATCAATAATATCCAAGTATTTTAATCTCATCGATATCTGCTTTTATTGTAGTTAATCTTGGCAAATATTAACGTGGAAACTCATTTAGTCAGTTAAGTATTTACCTTTACCAGTAGGTCCCAGTTTTTATGCTGGATCAATCGCAGTGTTCCTCTAACTGAGCTGTCACGGTGGCGCAGTGGTAGAGTTGCTGCCTTACAGCGAATGCAGCATCGGAGACCCGGGTTCGATCCCGATTACGGGTGCTGTCTGTACGGAGCTTGTACATTCTCTCTGTGACCTGCGTGGGTTTTCTCCGAGATCTTTGGTTTCCTCCCAAATTCCAAAGACGTACAGGTTTATGGGTTAATTGGCTTGGTAAATGTAAAAATAAATTGTCCCTAGTGGGTGTAGGATTGTGTTAAAGTACAGGGATCGCTGGTCGGCGCGGACCCGGTGGGCCGAAGGGCCGTTTTTCCCTGCTGTATCTCTAAAACTAAAACTAACACCCTTTAATATGGAAAAAAACTGTACATTCTCCTTTATATTAATGAGTAGGCTAACTTATGACGAGCATTTGTCGTCACCGGGCCTGTACTCGCTGGAGTTTAGAAGAATGAGGGGGGACCTCATTGAAACATACATAATAGTGAAAGGCTTGGATAGGCTGAATGTGGAGAGGATGTTTCCACCAGTGGGATAGTCTAGGACTAGATGTCATAGCCTCAGAATTAAAGGTTGTTCTCTTAGGAAGAAGATGAGGAGGAATTTCGGTAGTCAGTGGGTGGTGAATCTGTAGGATTCTTTGCCACAGAAGGCTGTGGTGGCCAAGTCAGTGTATATTTTTAAGGCAGAGATAGAAAGATTCTTGATTAGTACAGGGTCAGAGGTTATGGGCAGGAGAATGGGGTTCGGATGGAGAGATGGATCAGCCATGATTAAATGGCGGAGTAGACTTGTTTAGCTGAATGTCCTAATTCTACTCCTATCAATTATGATTTATTAACCCTATTCTCATCTTGTCTCATTCCCAATTTACTTATTTGCATCTTCTCTGTAATTTGTATATTCAGAGAGCAAAAAAAAACATCATCTGGAGGAACAGAGCAGGTCAAACATCATCTGTGGGGGAAAATAGACAGTCAATGTTTCAAGTCTGAACACTTCATCTGGAGTGAGAGAGCATAGGGGTGAAAGCCAGTAAAAGGAGGAGGGTTGGGGCAAGAGCTTGCAAACAATAGGTGGATCTAAGTGAAGAGGGATTGCATGGAGCAAGGTGGGCAGGAGGGGTGAAATATTGACAAAGGCACGAAGCTGGAGGCACAAGTAACTGCAGATGCTGTCATCGTGAGCAAACATCAAAGTGCTGGAGTTACCCTGAAGACTGAGTAATTCAAACTAAAGATAAGTTCCAAAATGTCTCCATTGCTTTCACAGTTGCTGCCTGACTCGCCGAGTTCCTCTAGCACTTTGCAATTTGCTCAAGGATAGAAGGCCAATGGGCAGATGGAGTGAGTTGGGGAGGGGAAAGAAAGGGAACTGGAGGAGAAAGCTTTGGAAAGAAAGGTGTGAGTGAGAAGACCCGTGTACATCAAAAAGCGAGAAAGGTACAGAGTGAGTAGGTTTCCTGAAATTGGAGAGTTCAGTGTTCATGCCGAAGCCAGACACAAAAAGCTGGAGTAACTCAGGCAACAATAGACCATTGTGGGCTCCACCTTTCCTCAATCATCGTTGCTTTTGGCATATCTTCCATTCATTTGTCCTATATCTCTCGTTTCCATTTCCCCTGACTCTCAGTCTGTAGAAGGGTCTCAACCCAAAACTTTTCCGCAGAGATGTTGCCTGACCTCTTCCCATCACACTGTGTCTATGCTGCTGGTTTGTAGACTTCACGGGTTAAATATAAGGTGCTGTTCCTCTAGTTTATATTTGGCCTCACCTTGTAGTGAGGAAGGCTGAAGACAGACAGGTCTGTGTAGGTATGGGAAGGGAAATTAAAAATAGGAGCTCCAGGTGGCCATGATAGACAGAGTGCAGATGCTAGCAAAATGGTTGCCCAGTCTGCACTTGGTCTTACTGATGTAAGAGGCCACATCAAGAGCACCAAATGTAATTGATAGGATCGAAGGCAGTGCATGTGAATCTCAGCCTCACCTTTAAGGATTGCTTCGCCCCTGGATGGTGGTGAGGGAGGGGGTGGGTTGATAGGTGTAACACTTCATATTGTTTCAGGAGAAAGGTCTTGGGAAGGGGAATGGGTGGTTGATAGGGATGAACAAACAACTAGTAGAAGTAGTATATTTCAAACATGTAAAACAAAAAAAGTTAAAAACAAAGCAAAATTACAATAAAATGAAATGAACAATAAACCTATACACAACTCATTGAATAACTTATCATAAACATCACAAATTTTACTTCGGTGTCACGTGAGTGACTACGTGAAGAACCCCGCCACGACGCATGCGTGTCATATCGCTTTCACGCTTGCGAAACGACAGGCAGGGTAGAGCGTCCCCCGCAGCGGTAAGTTTGAAACCGCGACCTGCAGGTAAGTGATTTACTCTGCGGTAGTTTTTGTCCCCGCACTGTTTTTACACGGGGGGAAGCTGGACAAAATAGTGTCCACAAGTGCTGCGAGTAAAGCTGGCTGGGGAGGACCGCGAAGTTGCGGGAGCCAGCAGCAGCTGAAGGCACAAGTCCCGTAAGGGATCAGCTGTGCCGACTTTTGGTCCCGCGCCGGCCAGAACACTACGGCCAGGGGGGAGACTATTCAAATGGGGCCTTCGACTTTTTGGACAAGTCGTAAACGGCAGGAGACGGGGTGGAACGACGTTCCCCCGTAGTGACAAGATTAACCTGGACCTGCAGGTAAGAGCTGCGGTCTTTTTTGTGTTTTTACCACGCTAATTACAGGTGGAGAAACCAACGGGCTGCGACAAAGCTGGTGGGCTAGATGGGATCAGTTGTGCCCGATGTCGCCTCCGCACCGGCCAGATCCACTCCACGGCAGGGCAGTAAGGACAAAGCTGGTGAGGGAGGACCGCAGAGCAGCGGGCAGCCAGCAGCAGCCAGCGGCACTCGGATCACCGATAGTGGGATCAGCTGTGCCCGATGTCGCCTCCGCACCGGCCAGATCCACGCAGCCGGGCGGAAAGGCTAGACACAAAAACAAACAAGGTCGTGGACTCAGAGGAGTCCGACTTTGAAGATCCGCGGGCGGCCAGCGACCGAGAGCGCTGGAGCCGGATGGAGCGGTGTGTGGAGCATTTGCTCCAATGTGACAGACTCCGGGAGATGGAGTCGGGTCACTGTGGGCCCTATGATAAACCCACAGCAGTACGTCTTGAAGGGCTGCACAGTGCTTCTACCTCAACAGAGGGAAGCACTGCGGGTCAGTTCTGGGCTGACCTGGAAGAGGGGTCCGCAGAAGGAAAGACAAGTGTGCAAGGGGTGCAGGAACTAGAGAACCTACTGGACTAATAAAATGGAACAAACACTACAGCCAAAGACAGCACCCCTACGCACCCACCAGCAGAACTGGTGAAAGCTCGAAGGCCCGGTATTCAAAACATGAGTTTTTTTAGGCCATGACCCAGGCCGGCCTTCTTGGAAGATGTGGGGACCCCCAACGCCAACCAAACCGAAAATCCAGACCCCAGCGCACCAACAGCAGCGAAGAACCTACAAAAAGAAGTAAACCTGCCACTGGTAACTATGGAGGTAGGTGGGTCTGGTTCCCTACAAAATACAGGGAGCATGGAGGTTGGGGGGAGACTACACTCTTTTCTGAATGCATGGAGCATGTTAACAACCGATACTTACATCTTAAGCAGTATCCAGGGATATACAATAGAGTTTATACACAAGTACAGCCCTCCAGTTCAACATATACCGAACCGAATGTTCGTGCCTTCTGATAAAGAAAATTCAAAAGCGCAAGCTGAACTGGAGCGGCTTTACATAAAAGGTGTAATTGAGAAAACTCAACACGAACCATTAGAATTCGTGTCCAATATATTTATCAAAAACAAAAAAGATGGTGGTTGTCGCATCACCATAGATCTGACAAAATGGATACCTTTGTTACTGCTAAACAATTAATTTCCAAAGGTTACTTCATGGCCAGCATCGATTTAAAAGATGCTTACTATTCAGTGCCTATACGAGGTGACCACAGATGTTACTTAAAATTCAACTGGATGGGCAACTCTGGCAGTATAAAGCACTGCCAAATGGGTCATCAGCCCCAGGCTGTTCACAAAAATTTTGAAACCAGCCCTAGCGTTTCTACGGAAACGTAAACATGGTCATGGCATATTTAGATGACATACTCATTGTGGGCAAAACTTTGGAATTGGCCAAACAAACTGTAACAGCCACAAAACAGTTATTTGAAAAACTGGGGTTTATTATCCATCCAGTTAAATCTAAACTAACGCCTTCCACTACTATGGACTATTTGGGGGTTTCACCATTGACTCAGTTCACATGTCGGTGACTCTGCCTAAGGGAAAGGCTAGAGATTTAATAGAGGCTTCCATAACCTCATTGACATCAGCAAACCATCCACCAGATTGGTAGCAAAAGCAATTGGCAAATGGTGGCTGCCTTTCCAGCCACACAATTTAGACCTCTACATTACCAAAACCTACAGAGAGCAAAAATACAAGCACTCTAAATTAATGCAGGTCACTTGACAGACCTATGAAACTACCAATCAAGCTAAAATTGAATAAAATGGTGGATAGATAACATCTGGCTTTGTTCCAATCCAATCATTGTCAGTAACCCTTCCATGGTACTACAAACTGATGCCAATGCACTTGGGTGGGGAGCCACCAATACTATCACCAGCTGTGGAGGTAGATGGACTGCACAGGAGGCATCATTATTACTCACACTGGGCATAAACTACCTGGAAATGTTGGGTGCATTCCATGGCCTAAAGTCATATTGTACTGGATCATATCACCAGCATGTTAGACTACAGATAGACACTACCACCGTGGTAGCATACATTAACCACATGGGTGGAAACAAATCGACATCATGTGACAATCTGGCTAATACAATTTGGCAATGGTGTATCCAGAAAGATATTTGGATATCAGCTACTTACCTACCAGGTAAACTAAATTTAGTGGCAGACATCAGGTCACGCAAATTTAATGAAAACACCGAATGGATGTTGAATAAAAAAGTATTTGCTGATATTACAGCACGATATGGAACACCAGATATCGATCTATTCGCATCCAGGCTTAATCACCAGTTATCAAATTATGTATCGTGGGAACCAGACCCTGAGGCAGCGGCGACGGATGCATTTTCGCTGCATTGGGGGGGGGGGGGATTGTTTATTTACGCATTCCCTCCTTCCTGCCTCATCAGTCGGGTATTAAGGAAAATACAACAAGACTGCGTCTGGTATTGGTAGTACCCGATTGGCCTACTCAACCATGGTTCCCAGTGGTATTAAACATGGTATTAGAACCATGTATCACCATCCCACATAGACCAGATTTATTGCTACATCCCGTAACAAGGGATAGCCACCCATGCCATAAACATTTGAACTTATTAATTTGTAGAGTTTTAAAAACACCTCTACTACAACTGGGACTGATGGACCGAACAGTGAACATGATCTCGGCAGCCCAAAGACAGTCAACCAAAAAACAGTATCTGGTCTATATCAGGAAGTGGGCGATGCACTGCCATAAAAACAACATCACCTACAGAGACATGAACATCCCGTCTGTTCTGGAATATCTGGCAGGCCTCCACTATGATGAGGGGCTCAGTTACGGTGCCATCTACTGTGCCAGAAGTGCCCTATCGACTTACCTATGGCAGGGGACAGAGCGTTACTCTGTTGGGACTCACCCACTGGTAACAAAACTTATGAGGGGAATTTTTAATACTAATCCCCCAAGAACCAGGTACTCCCAAATATGGGATGTAAGTATTATCCTGAAGATGCTCAGGAATTGGTCTCCAGCAATAGCTCTGTCCCTACACAGACTGACAGTCATGCTAATGGCATTGGTCACAGCACAGAGGGTACAGTCACTGCATAAACTAAGACTGGACAACATGACTTCCTCAACAGAAAATATTACGTTTCATATCTATGAGTTAGTAAGCAGAACAGACAGGGATCAGCAGGCCTCAATATACAATTTAGGTCATACCCAACAGATGACCGTCTGTGTATAGTAAGACATCTGTCGTTATACATGGAGAAAACGAAAATCCTAAGAGGCAATGAGAAGGCACTTTTTGGTCAGCCACTAGCAACCACACAAAAAAATGACGGTCCAGACCATCTCAAGATGGCTGAAACAGGTGCTAACACAGGCTGGGGTGGATACTAATATTTTTTAAATCTCATTCCACCAGGGCTGCAGCTACATCGGCAGCGATACAGTTGGATGTACCAATGGACCAAATCCTCAAGGCAGCAGGATGGTCCGGAGAAAAAAACATTCCAATTATTTTACAATAAACCAGTAATGAAAACCTGGAACGTTTGCAGAAACAAATTTAAGTTCTGTAAATTAATTTAAACCCATAAAAAGTGGTTATAAATTTGTGTTAATAAATTTTATGATTTCAATGTCGAATTCATGTCCAAATTATGTTAACACAATCCCTCCTACAGTCATCAAGGCAGACGTGATGCATGGACTCGTTTCCACGGCATGAAATCACAGAGCTTTAAAATCTTCACGTAGTCACTCACGTGACTCCGAAGTTAAATAGTAAGATTAAACGAGAATTTACCAGTTTGAAGTTTGATCTGTATTTTATGAGGAGTTACGATGAGGGATTACGTGCCCTCCGCTCCCACCCTTGATCATATACTTAACTGGTATCTCTTCTCTAATCTTACTATGTTTAGTCATTACAGTTATCTGTGATTTCACCGCTGCTTTGAAGAATGACACGCATGCGTCGTGGCGGGGTTCCTCACGTAATTCCTCATCGTAACTCCTCATAAAATACAGATCAAACTTCAAACTGGTAAGTCCTCGTTTAATCTTACTATTCTTCCACCCATAGATAGCAAGATATCAGGAGAGAATGTACTATAATATACTATTGAGCATACAATATTTCCGGTGTGTAAGGGTGGATTCCCTATATGGAGGATGCCTGTGCGTGACTTTGTTTAACATGGGGAGACTGGTGCACAGACAGCCACCACACGGTTCTTGACAGATCTGAGTAAGGATCCAGTGGCATGGAGTCCAAGAAGCCTTCATCCGCCTTCTGCTGCAGCCTTCATCCGCCTTCCCAGCCGTTGTGACGCTCCACTAAATTCAGCCATTGTCCTCCGCCTGTTTCACCATTGAGGTCTTGGGTGGATTGCTCTTTGTCAAGGACCTCCCCCTCGACCTTACCCCCATGGGAAGCCCTACCAGAAGCATAGCTCCAGACGGCATCGCTCTCAGGATCTCAGGACCACACAAGCTTCTTGACAATTCACGGATATATGCACGCATCTGCACACAAACATACACATATACAGTTTATAAACAATTATCCAAATTATATGTACAACGCGAATATCACACTGTCAATGAACTAAAACTTAACCGTCATCATAGCCCTTCGTCATTCTTATACCTGGAAAATAATTATTTTGCACTTCTTCTTAAACTGAGTAATGTTTGTGCTTTGCTTGAGTTCCAAGGGAGTGGTCCCTGCGGAGTGTACAAAAGGGTGGGGTGGGAGGTGGGATCATATTGTAACTGGTGAAAATGTCGAAGAATGATGAGCTAGATGTGGAGGCTGGTGGGGTGAAGTGAGGACTAGGGGATCTCTATCACTGTGTTTGGAAGGAGGCAACAAGAATAGAAGTGTGGGAAAAAGATACGGGTGCAGGAAAAAGATATAGGTGAGGGCTCCATCAATTAAGCGTCGGGGGGAGCCCTGTTTCCTGAAAATGGAGGACATTTCAGATGCCCTGGAGTGGAAGGCCGCATCTCGAGAACAGATACGAAGGAGACAGGAGCTTTATTGGAGACAGGGTGCGAAGAGGTATTTTCTAAATAGCTGTGGGAATCTTTACATATTATTTTTTGTATTTTGTCACTGGCTCCATTTTCTGCTTTGTCCTACTCTCCAGCTCATTTCTTCTGCAGGAGTGCTGAACTTAATTGCTCTTCCTTACTTATAGGAATATATTTGGATTATATACAAAAGGCGCCCTTTTCAAGGGATTAACATTTTTACCATTCCTAGACTTTGTTTGCTTCAGCGTAGTCTGTCTCAGATTGCTGAAATTGCCCTCTTCCTGTCAAGTATTATTCGTGTTTGCTCCTGTTTGCGTTATTCGTGTTTTGATGACTAATTTTAAACCTTGTGATTCAGTTATTTCATCTTTGGTCTTTCAAGGACTTTCTTTCTTACTTGCAGTGCAGTGCCACAATAGCTGTCCTTCCTCATTTTACACCAGAAGGTTAAGCATTCAGTCCTTTCTTCATGTCTCCATTGTCATAACTACGTTGGTTCCACATGGCTCTTTTGTGCCTGAGCAAAATAATCTTGGGGGTATTTTTTATATACAGCCACCAACACTCCAAACTTTTTTAAAGTTGAATTATTCCCTCTGCAGATGCTGCCTGACCCACTGTGTTCCTCCAGCATTATATTTTGCCCAAGTTTTTTTTTTAATTTTCTGCTCCCATCCAATTCCGTATTTGTTTTACAATTCCATCTATTCTCATCCTGTGTGCATTTCTACCTTTTTTCTTTGTGAGGATATTTATGAGGACAGTTGAAGTTTCAGCAGGATATAATACATTTCCTATTATCTGCCATTTGTAGGACTTTGGTAGCACCAGTACGGTTTACTTTTCTATCTTAATTATTAATTATCATTATTAATCCTTACTAAAATCTACGACATTTTAAGTGTCTTTTTAAAAAATGTTTCAAAATATTATAATACATTTCCCAATAAACCAGGTAAGTTTAAAGGGGGAATGGGATATGGAACCCTGGTCAGATTAAGGAGAGTACAAGAAGTGGGACTTGCTAGCTGTGATGGAGCACGGGAACCAGGGCTCCAGCAAGTTGCAATGGATGCAGGTACCAGGGCCCTAAGTGAGTTAGATGAGAGCACAGCAAATATTAACTGATAAGCCAGATGCCAAACCATTAGGAGTTTTGAATAGTCGGATAGCAGACTATTGGAGATGAGCTGTATTAGTTATTGGATCTAGTGTTTGGTTTGAGTTGGAAGTTCGAATTAATTATGTGTTGATTTTGAATATCATTTTTATTGGAGAATTCTATTTATTTTGAATATGATTCAACACATTTTTCCTCACTTATCTTCTAACGTAGCATAAATAACATCTGTTACAGAACTTCATTAACCATTCCACTGAGTCGGAAGTCT
The DNA here is from genome assembly GCF_010909765.2 of Amblyraja radiata. NCBI lineage: Eukaryota > Metazoa > Chordata > Chondrichthyes > Rajiformes > Rajidae > Amblyraja > Amblyraja radiata. Next base: position 5,767,029 of record NC_045962.1, read on the forward strand.
CGGTATGCCACCTATTTTGATATTGCAGTATTGCGTTGCTTGCTGCAACCGCACTGGTCTGAAGAAGGTATCCACTGGGCATTGATGTATTATTTTCAAAGGCTTCGACAGATCTTGGAGGAGAAGCCTGATAGGCCTACTGAACCAGAAATAAGCCACTTACCCAGACCACGCAGTAGTTCCATGGTAGCAACAGCTCCTTCTCTGGTTAACACTCATAAAACACAGGTAAGCAAATTATGTTCCTATCTGTGGCTTCCAATAGTCCATATCTACGTTAAAAATATTTGGTTTATAAAATAAAATGTGTGAAATAAAATAAGACCAGGCTAATCTATATCATATACTTATTAAAAGTCTGATCTTGTACGTGTGTATATGTGTGTGTGTATATGCGTGTGTATATGTGGTTGTCTTTACATCTTCGCAAAAACACTATGCGGTAACGATTACATTTTTACATAAACTGATTGACATTTTTTCCTCGAGGCTGAGAACACCTTCACTGAACATTTTATGCTTTATTTCTCGATTACTGATTAAAAGTAAGTTAGAAGTTTAAAAACATCAAAAGACTTTGAATTTAAAACGACCAGCTTTCACTGATGTCGTCACAATGGCTTGGCAGTGATCAGCTTCACTGAAGATTTCATCCTATATTTCAGGTTATTCACGATTAAAGCTTTAAAAATGCTAACTTTCACAAGACTTTTACTGGTAAAATCATTCCTGTCAGCTTCCAACACACTTCGATCCAATGTTGCAACACAGGAACACTCTGAACCTTTCACCTCACAGGAGGGGGAGGAAAGTAACCATTTCGATCCTTGAGAAGGCAGCAAAATAGAGACATCTCATTAATGTTGAATTAAAAACTTACTAATTTAACCATAAGGCAATTATAATTAATACCTTGTGCAACTAGCTTTATTTATGCACAGCAACAATTATATGCATTGTAAGTTTAAATTTTATTCGCATTTCAAAATGGTGTTCTTTTTTTGGATCAGACCGAGTGATGTTTGGAGGAACATTTACTAACAGGGAGATAAACCCACTGGTGTACAAGAAACATTTTTTCTCTTTTTTGCAGGGAAGCTACAACTTTATAGTGTCTGCAGTTTCTTGCAGGATTATCCCATTTGAGAGAGACCCCTGTCACATTTATTTGAAATGGGTCAAATATGTATTCCAATCATCTAATGTTGTGATTGTCACATTTTAATGAACCATTGAAAAAATCCCTCACTCCCCTGTGTAATCTGTGACAATTGAAAATAGTTAAAATCTTACTTTTGTCATTATAAGGATCTTACTCTGAAATGTAATGAAGGGGAAAAGTCCCTGAGTTCTGAAACATTTTCAAAGTTGTCCGTGACAAACCTTAGAAGACAGGCAGTTCCAGACCTTTCCACTGATCTTGGATTGAACATCTTCAAAAAGGTAAAGAAAAATTTTGGAGATGGTTATTATCCCAGATCTAAAAGTTTAAAAGTGATATTGCTGATGTAATTTATATTGTAGTTAAGTATTATTTACCCTTAAGTATCTAGTTTTAGTTATAGACAGTGTTATTCTAAGTAAGTAAAAACTATCAGTATTTCTAAGTATCTTTTGCTCTCTCAGTTAGGTATGTGCTAGGACAAATTCATATTTGTACATAAAATATAAGAAATGGAAAGATGGATCCTTCGGATCTTCAAATCTGTTCTGCCATTCAACAAAATATCAGCTGATCTATTACTGCAACACCATTTGCGTGCGCTTTACCATATCTTTGATTTATTTAAGGTCCAGAAATCTATTATAATATTTTTAATGCAGTTAATGACTTGCATGCCATGTAATCGGCAAAGATACCTACCCTATTCTCCAGCATTTTGTGCCTACCCTATTCTATCTTTTCTTCGATAAGAGATCCATCTTAACAGAATTCAGCTGCCTAATCTTTGCTGTGTTACCTCTATAGTAAATATATTACTCTACTCTGTGCAATCTCACAAAGACCCAGTGTAATTGCAGTAGGAAATCTCTGGACGTAAATCATGTTGCAAAATAACCATTTGCCTTGCTTAATTGCCTGTTGGCCTGCATGTTTGATTTTTGTGATTAATATAGGACACCAAGCATTAGGACATCACCATTTCCTAGTCTCATTTAAAAAATACAAAACATTTCTGTTTTCCAGTGGTTAGCTTTGGATTTTGCCACATTGTACTCCATGTGATTTGAAGTTACCCACTTAATTAGCTTGTTTACATGTCTTGAGCCTTTGTTGCAATTTTATTACTACTCACATTTCCAATTAGTTTTGTGTTCTCACCAAACTGAGAAATGCTATATATTTTTTTAAAGAGGCATAAAGTGCTGGAGTAACTCAGCGGGTCAAGCAGAATATCTGGAGAACATTGATAGGTGATGTTTCTGGTTGTGACTTCTTCAGACTGATTGTACGGGAAGGGGGAGAAAGCGGGAAGGAAGGAGAGGCAGGACAACACCTGGCAGGTAATATGTTGAGGAGTGAGTAGGAAGGAACTGCAGATGCTAGTTTACACCGAAGATAGATACAAAATATTGGAATATCCCAGTGAGGCAGGCAACATCTCTGGAAAGAAGGAATGGGTGACGTTTCAGGTCGAGACCCTTCCTCAAACCGAGAGTCAGGGGAAAGGGAGACACAGAGATAAGGGATAAGAGATAAGAAATATGTTGATACAGGTGAGGGATGATTTTGATAGATAGATGATAAGCAACTGGGAGTTCCCATAGGTCTTGGTCCGAGCGCAAATGTTTAGCGAAACGATCACCAAGTCAATGGTTGGTACAGAAGGCCACATCAGGAACACCGGATGCAGTAGAGGAGTTACAAGTATCCCACTTAGAAAGACTGCTAGGATCCCTGGATGGAGGTGCAGGAGAAGGTTTATGAGCAATGGTTATAACCCTTGCGGTTTTAGGGGAAAGTCCCGGGGGAAAGGGTGGTCTGTATGGGAAGGGATGAGTGAATCGAGTTGCGGAGGGAGCGGTCTTTACCGAATTCAAAGAAAGGTGGAGATGGGAAGATGGGATCATATTGGAAGTGACAGAAATGTCAGTTCAGTTCATTTCTGTTTAGTTTATTGTCATGTGTACTAAGGTACAGTGAAATACTTCTGTTCAATGCTAACCAACCAGTGGAAAGACAATACATGATTACAATCGAGCCATTCCCAGTGTATAGACACATGATAAGGGAATAACATTTAGTGCAAGGTAAAGCCAGTAAGATCCCATCAAAGATAGTCCAAGTGTTTCCGATTAGGTAGATAGTAGTTCAGGACTACTCTCTGGTTGCATGCAGTAGGGTAGTTCAGTTGCCTGATAACTGCTGGGAATAAACTGTCCCTGAATCTGGAGGTATGTGTTTCACACTTCTACACCTTTTACCCGATGGGAGTGGGGAGAAGAGGGAATGGCCAGGGTGCGACTTGTCCGTGATTATGCTGATGGCCTTACCGGGGCAGAGTGTGGTATAAATGGAGTCAATGGAAGGGATGCTGGTTTGTGTGATGGTCTGGGCTGCGTCCACAATTTGCTGCAATTTCTTGCTGTCTTGGACGGAGCTGTTCCCAAACCAAGCTGTGATGCATCCTGATAAAATGCTTTCTACGGCGCATCAGAGGATGATGTGTTTGGATGCAGAGGCTGGTGGGGTGAAAGGTGAGGAGCAGGGGAACTCTATCATTGATCTGGGGGAAGGAGGTGTGAGGGCAGAACGACAAGACAAAGGACATTTATTATCACATACACCAATTGGTGTAGTGAAATTTGACTTGCCAATGCAGCACGAATAAAGATAATACAAAACATTAAAGAATTTAACAGTAAACATAAAAACATCCCCCCACAATGGTTCCCACTGTGGGGGAAGGCAGCAAAGTCCAGTCCCATCCCCAGGTCACCCAAAGTCGGGCCTAGTGAGGCCTCCGCAGTCGCCGCTGAGGAGACACGGGTGAGTGATCCATCTATGACAGCAGGGGAGAAACCTCGTTTACCATGTTTACATCTCCGATGTCCTAGAATGGAAAGCCTCATCTTGGGAGCATATGCCACAGAGACAGTGACAATGAGAGTAGGGGATAGCGTCTTTGCAAGAGGCAGGGTGGGAGGACATGTAATTCAGATAATTGTAGGAGTTGGTATATTTATAGTAGTCATCAGTCAATAGTGCAGAGGGAGCTTTAGTCTGTTCAGATAATTCAAAAATTTAGCTTGCAAAGATTTTGGCCTTGACGATCAATCCATGTCATGCCCCGCTCATCGCAGCTGCCAACCTGCACTGGACCTACTTATTCCTTCTCCTTGATTTTTTTTTTAGAAAACTTTTAGTCCATTACCCCAAATCCATATGTTAACTTGGCTGATTACTCTCCTGTATAAAAACACTATCTCTGACACCTCTCACCCCTTTATTGACCTTTTGGTCTCCATCATGGGACAGTTTATCAACTTCCACTTACCTCATCTACTGCATCCGGTGCTCCCGGTGTGGCCTCCTATACCTCGGTGACTGTTTCACTGAACACTTGCGCTTGGTCTGCTTTTCCACAAATTCTCCTTTAAAACTTGTTCCTCTCACCTTAAGCTTTTGATACATGTGTTATGGGGAAAGCATTTCTGACTAGCCTATCTATAGCTCTCATAATTTTATAAACTCCGTCAGATCACTCATCCTCGGAAAACAAGCTCAGCCTATCCAATCAAATATTTTGCAATCCAGGGAGCATTCTGGCAAACCTCCTCTGTCCTTTCTCTCTCTCTCTCTCTCTCTCTCTCTCTCTCTCTCTCGAGGGCAATCACATCCTTCCTATATGTGGTGACCAGAATCCAAGTGGAGTTATACCCTCCAATTTACCGAAACCGTTCCAAATTTCGGTCAAAATTTTAGAAGATGTACTGTCTTTCTCTTTCACCATCTCTTTCAAAACTCTAGCATTTAGATTATCAGGTCCTTGGAATTTAGTTGTTTTCAGGCTAGTTTATTTCTTTTAGCAATTTACTAAAGTACTCTATTCGCTTTTTTCCATGGAGACATAAACCTGGATCATTTGATTATGGTTATTTTAAAACTAGCAGTAACTAAACCAATAAATGTCTTCTAAAGAAATATTATATGCAGTTTTATTATAGATTCCAGCATTTTTCAAACAAATGTTAGGCTAACAGTTTCCTATTTACTCCCTCCCTTCTTTCGAGTCATATTGTACAGGCCAGAAATTGGCCCTTTGGCCCACCCACTTCATGCTGATCTTTTGCTCACCAACTCCAATTCCAGTCCACTGTGCTACTGAGTGGCTCAGTAGCACAGCGGTAGAGTTGCTGCCGCACTGTGCCAGAGACCCAGATTTGATCCTGACTACGGGTGCTGTCTGCGGAGTTCGTATGTTCTCCCTGTGACCATGTGGGTTTTCTCCGGGTGTGCCGATTTCCTCCCATTTTCTAAAGACCAGCAGGTTTGTAGGTTAATTGGCTTTTGTAAAATTGCCCCTTAATGTGTAGAGAGTGGAAGAGAAAGTGAGATAACATAGAACTAGTGTGAACGGGTGATCGATGGTCAGCATGGACTTGGAGGGCCAAAGGCCTGTTTCCATGCTGCATCTCTAAACTATTTGTGATAAGTTGACTACTGAAGGTGTAGCACTTGGCAGCGAAGTATGTTTTGATGCACATTGCCCCAAATGTGTAGGATGCTAAAGTGGGATAACATTGAACTAGTGTACGGTGATCATTGGTCGGCATGGACTCTGTGGACTGAAGGTTTCCAAGTTGTATCTTTTTAAACTATCTCATATCCTTCTGTAACTGTCTAAGTGCTTCTTAAACATTAATTGTTTTTTTTTAAAGTATAAACGCAGACTTGTTCAGTCTAAAATACACTAATTTGTGACCCACATCAAACACTATTTAATAATAAAATCTATACGTATACTAATAAAATGTATTATCTGTGTACTAGTTCAAGAGCCGTAAAGAGGACCGTGAACGCAAAGGCTCTATCCCATTCCATCATCCAGGTAAAAAGAGACAACGGCGAATGGGAATGCCTTTTCTTCTACATGAGGACCATTTAGATGTATCACCGACTCGAAGCACATTCTCTTTTGGAAGCTTTTCTGGAACTGGGGACGAAAAACGTGGTTTGGATAGAGGAGGTTGGCAAGCTACGATACTAGGTTAGCCAAGTACAATAGCATAGAGTGCCCTCCATAATGTTTGGGACAAAGATCCATCATTTATTTATTTGCCTCTGTACTTCACAATTTGAAATTTGTAATAGAAAAAATCACATGTGGTTAAAGTACACATTGTCAGATTGTAATTAAGGCCATTTTTATACATTTTGGTTTCACCATATAGAAATTACTGCAGTGTTTATACATAGCCCCCCCATTCCAGTGCACCATAATGTTTGGGGCACACCAATGTCATGTAAATGAAAGTAGTCATGTTTGGTATTTTGTTGCATATCCTTTGCATGCAATGACTGCTTGAAGTCTGCGATTCATGGACATCACCAGTTGCTGGTGTCCTCTCTGGTGATGCTCTGCCACGCCTGCATTGCAGCCATCTTTAGCTCATGCTTGTTTTGGGGGCTAGTCCCCTTCAGTTTTCTCTTCAGCATATAAAAGGCATGCTCAATTGGGTTCAGATCGGATGATTGACTTTAGCAGTATGTTTGGGATCATTGTCTTGCTGTAGAATGAACAGCAGGCCAATGAGTTTTGAGGCATTTGTTTGAACTTGAGCAGAAAGGATGTGTCTATACACCTCAGAATTCATTATGCTACTGCCATCAGCAGTTGTGTCATCAATGAAGATAAGTGAGCCTGTACCTTCCTTCAGCAGCCATACATGCCCAGGCCATAACACCCTCACCACCGTGTTTCACAGATGAGGTGGTATGCATTTGATGTTGGGCAGTTCCTTCTCCCCTCCATAGTTTGCTCTTGCCATCACTCTGATATGTTAATCTTCGTCTCATTTGTCCACAAGACCTTTTTCCAGAACTGTGGTTGCTGTTTTAAGTATTTCTTGGCAAACTGTAACCCGGCCATCCTATTTTTGCAGCTAAGCAGTGGTTTGCAGTGGTTTGTATCTTGCAGTGTAGCCTCTGTATTTCTGCTCATGATGTCTTCTGCGAACACTGGGCATTGACAAATCCACTCCTGACCCCTGAAAAGTTTTTGTTGTGATCTGTCGGACAGGTGTTAGGGGATTTTCCTTTATTATATATTCTGTCATCAGCTGTGGAGGTCTTCCTTGGCCTGTCAGTCCCTTTGCGATTAGTAAGCTCACCAATGCTCTTTCTTTTTAATGATGTTCCAAACAGTTGATTTTGGTAAGCCTAAGGTTTGGCTAATGTCTCTAACAGTTTTATTCTTGTTTCTCAGTCTCTTCTTTGTCTTTCATTGGCACAACTTTGGTCCTCATTTTGATAAACAGCAATAAAAGTTTCCATCGGTCTGGAGGAAAGGACTGGAGGAAAAACATTACCTGCATTAAGGAGGCAATTAAACACACCTGATCAAATTATTAATGCCTGTGAAGCCATGTGTCTTAAACATCACGGTGTCCTGAAATGGGGGGAACTATGTACTGGATAAACACAGCTGTAATTTCTATGTGATGAAACCAAAAATGTATTAAAATGGCCTTTAATAAAATCTGACAATGTTCACTTTAACCACATGTGATTTTTTTTATTTTTTACATATGGAGTACTGAGGCAAATAAATAAATGATGGGTCTTTGTCCCAAACATTATAGAGGGCACTGTATTTGTTTCACATAACTTCCCTAGTCTCATCCAACACGAGACCAATGTTTATTTGAGCTGCACTTATCCATTTCATATATTTGCCGACTTCCTTGCTCTCTGTTTTTATATACTTTACGAGTTTCCTCTTCTGTTCCCATCTTATCTTTCTCCATTATTTAATGCACTCCTGGTTTTTAAAATATACTATCCTCTGGCCTAACACTAATCTTTGCAGCATTTTATGTTTTTCAATTTAATGCCATCCTCTAACTTCCTCAGTCATAGATCCTCCGTGTGAAGTTACTTTCTCACCAGAACATTCACTGGGGGCGCTGCACTGGCAGCAGCCTCTACCTACAGCCTGTCTGTTATTTCTATCTTTTTTTTAATTTTTAGTTAGTCTAAAGTCTTGTGTTGGGGGAAACTTTTACTTTTCTATGTGGGGGAGGGGGCAGGGTAAGGGGGAAACCGTTTCCCAGTCTCTTCCTGGCGGGGACGCGACTATTTCTCCGAGTTGCGTCCTCGCCCCCCACCTACCAGCTGGATCGGAGCGGCCTTTCCTGCCGGGGACCGAGTACCGGACCAGGGCTGCTACAGCGACGGCGCAGCGCTGGAGTCACCGCGGAGCGGGCGATGCCTACCTGGGTCGCCGTTTGGAGCTCCGGAGCGTTGGGCCGCTGCTCCAACATCGTGGAGCTCTGATGCGGAGAGCTTCCAACGCGGGCGGCGCTGAACAACATCGTGGAGTCCTGGGGCGCCTTGCAGAGGGTCTACAGCAGCGGGTCTCCACCCGGCGCGGCCTGCGGACTTTGGGAGCCGCCGACTCCGGTAGGAGGGGGCCGACTGGTGTCCACGCCGCTGAGGACGTCCCGCAGCCCCGACGTCGGACTTGTATCACCCCGGCGAGCGGTCCTGAACATCGGCCCGCCCGTAGCTGCAACTGCGGAGGGCTTGGGGAGGCCCTGACCACGGGGAACAATGGAGGAAGAGACTGACTTTGGTGCCTTCCCACACAGTGGGAAACTTTGATTCTGCTGTGTGGGGATGTTTTATGTCAAACCCTATAGTGTGTTGTGTCCCTTTTTTTTTTATTGTATGGCTGTATGGGAATTTCATTTCACTGTGCCATCTGGCACATGTGATGAATAAATCTATCTTGTATCTTTGTAGCGACTTATGAAATATCTTTTTAAGATATCTGCCATTACTGATCTGCTATCTTACCATGTAACATATTTTTCCATATTGTTTTGTCCCACTCTACCTTCGTACCTAAAGCTTAGGAGACTAGTTTCTGACCTTAGCTTCTCAGTCTTCAACTGATTTTGAAATTTGACCATGTTTTTATCACTTCCTGGGGGATGCCTTACTGTTGGACCATTCACTGATCCAATCTCATTAAGTAATACCAAATTTAAAAGAGCCCGTTCCTTGATTGGTTCCTCAGCAAAATATCACTTTAAGAATGATAAATGTGGAATGCATTCTATGAACTCCCCCTCAAGTCCACCCGTGCCAATTTAATTTCTTCAGTCTTTATGCTAATTAAGATTGTCTACCCTTGCTGCATCTTACAAGCTCCTATTATTTTTTGATTTATACTTTGTTCTACAGCAGAACCACTATTAGGTACTGCTACTGCTATCTGTACCTTACTTACTCTTACTTTATTTTTAACCTCGACTCAGACAGAACCTATATATGAAGCTTCAGAACCAATATAATTGTTGTGATCTGATTCTTTATGACCAGATCTACCCCATTTATTTTCTCCTGTCTGTCCTACCAAAATGTCAGATACCCTTTTATATTTATTTTATATTTATATTCCCCCCCCCACCAGCCTGGTTCAGGAACCAAACACATGTCTAAAATTAATATTGGACCATACCCATTTATTTCTGTTTGTTATTAAATTGCTTAAATTGCAAACATTATTCATATTAGGGAGATATGGTTTGTTTTGTTGTATTTTTGTTATAATTTGGATTTGAATCTTTCGATATGTTTCAATGATGTCTGGTTAATATATAAATAATTTTCATTAATGCTCTTTTGAAAAAAAAATCTTTCACAGGAAAGTTTACCCGACGAGGCAGTTCAGATGCTGCAACAGAAATGGAAAGCATGAGTGCTAAGCATTCTCATTCTCATCACACCTTGCTGAGTGACATGCCTGATCACTCTAACAGCCATGGAGATAATACAGTTAAAGATGGTAAGGTGTATAGTAGATAACTAAGTCTACTAAGGTAACTGTGTAACTAATTATCTACCTTTTTGATAGGGAATTGTGTTGTCGCACTGTCTATTGCAAAGTAAAATTTGAACAAAAATAAAAACATCCCCATATTTGGAAAATTTATAAATGTTATTTACTCCACATTTAATTTCTTTGGGCTTTTGCACCTCACCACCAACGCTCTCACCAAAATCATGGTTGCTCAGTTCTGCCTGTGGTGATAACTTTTGAAATGATTTGTACTTATTTTCTTAGGCTTTCAAACTTAAATCCATGAGTTTGAACTCAACTAAAATCGATTCTCATTATGCATATGAAAATACTGATTTATTCATCATTAAGTGTTAGGTTTACTGTCTATTGTGAAAAGGTGCCTATATATGAAACTGAGCATGGGGATAAAATAAATGAACAGTAGATATGTTTTCAAAGTGTTCTGAGAATCTGCCATGTGATTAGCCCAGATACCCATCTGAATTTGCTCCTTATATTTAAGTGACGTTGAAGTCAGTTGAGGAACCTTGTGAAGCAACCTACTTCATTTTCTTTGATCAGTATGGGTCATCTGTAGGATATAGTCTTATAAAGTCCCACCTTTGCATACCCCTTACTTTGGGAATAAAACAGTAGAATGAAAAAATGCTGCAGATGCTGGAAATCTAAAATGAAAACAGAAAATGCTGAAAATACTTAGCAGACCAGGCTAGATTTGTGGGCAAAGAAACAATTGACATTTCAGGTTGAAAACCTCTGTCAAAATAGGGATGGAAAGCAAAGAAGTGTGTTAAGCTGCGGAGATGGTGGACAGAGTAAAACCAGGGGGACTGGGAATAATCTGTAAAAGTGATTATCTGGTCAGTGAGGGAGAATACGGACAAAATAATGTAAACAATATGCTGTAGGAATTGTGAAATGCCGAGCAAGAAAATGGTGACGCTGCACTTGATCATCACTTCTACTGTGGGCAAAAAACAAGAGACAGAAAAACAAACAAGCTGCGCCAACATGAATGATTGGAGCAAGAGAAGAAGTTGTAGAATTCAGTACTGAATCCAGAAGGTTGCAACGTGCACAGATAGAAGATGAGGTGTTCCTCAAGCTTGCATTGAACCTCTTAGTAACAGTGCAGGAGGCCACAGACTGATTGATCAAAGTGAGAGGGGGATGGGGAATTAAAATGGCCAGACTAAATCCAGTTTGGTTTGATTAATCGCAGCCTCAGTAGGTAAACTAAATTACCAGAGTAATTGTAGCATTAAATTGTAAAATTGACAAAATTGTAACTTGGGATGGTCTTGAAGCTCAGATAAATGTGAGGGAAATAAATGCGTGGTTGCTGCAAATTATTCCTGCAATTTGATAATCTTTAACTCAGAAGACTCATTTTCTCCCAATATTGCATATGATTGGGTCACAAAATCATGTAATTCGTGGCATATACCACCAGTACATCTAAGCCATTGTATTACATTTTAACTTTGCATTTGAAGTTAAAGTTATGGAAAAAAGCATCTTAATTAATTTTATATTTTGCAGTGAGATCACAGATTTCCACAATCACAGTAGCTACTTTCAACACAACGGTAGCCTCGTTCAATGTGGGATATTCTGATTTCTTCAGTGATCACATGCGAAAACTATATAATCAAGTGGCTATACCAGAATTACCCCATGAGCCACTGGCATGTGCCAACCTGCCCCGCAGTCTGACTGATTCCTGTATAAACTATACCTGCCTTGAGGAAACAGAAAACATGGAAGGAACTAACAATTTTATCAAGAAAAATGGGATGCTTGATATAGCGGTAAAGTTTTATGACAAAACTAGGCTGTTTGGTTTTAGAAGGTGTAAAATAAAGTCTGAGGAATTAAGATATTAGTTATTCATTATCTCAATCTTTTGGGAAAACAAAATTTATTTTAAAGCTGTTGTCGCTATTATCGATAGTCTACTCATAATTTTGAAATTATCTTCTTCAAATTCTTTCTAAATTCAAGCTGAAATAATAGAAGGTAACAACTTTGGTTTATTAAGGTTTAATTGTTGACTTGAAATTAACCGGAACAAATTGCAAATATATTCTAAATTTCATTCAAAATCAATGAACCAGTGATCATGATGTATTTAAGATAAGTTTAAGAATCCGTTTTAAAATATGTTGTCAAAATTTTTACAGAGAAGATATTACCTAGTCAAATATTATTTTCTGTCTTGTACATATCTCATAGTTTTTCAGTTTTTCAAATACGAGAAATTTCCAATTGCACTTGTTGTCACCAGTTTGTGCACTTGTATTATAGTACATTGAGCTGAAAATTATTTTATAAGCAACTACATTGAAGTTAGTCATTAATTTTGTGATATAAATCAATGAAATGTATGAAATATTAGCTGGTTGATTCACACACGAAGACTGCTCAGAGATTGATCAATTAATCTTTGGATATTAAGATATCAAGGAATGGTGCCAATTCATGACAGTTGCTCTGAGGCAAGCAGTCAGCCATGATCACCTGAGACAGCCAAAAGTCTACTTCTCCATCTATTTCTTATATTCTTCACTGATCATATTTTTATTTCCCGTTGTTCCACAGAGAAGGTGTATTGATATCCATATGTAGCAGCATTGTGTGTACCAATTTAATGAAAGAAATAGCTAAATTGTTGAGTCATTCTGTTATTTTACTACCGTACTGCAACAGTGCCCTGAGTGCCATGCAGGAGACTCTAGAGAGCATTATGGATAGTTTGCACTAGCATTACCCTCTGAACAATGACAAGTTGGTGTCAGTATTTGCTAAGACATTTGAGAAGCAACCTGTGACCTGGAGACAGTGGCGCATTTGGTAGAGCTGCTACATTACAGAGTAACCTGGGTTTGATTCTGACTTTGACTGCTGTCTGTGTGGAGTTGCACGCTCTCCCTGTGGCCGCGTGGGTTTCCTCCGGGTGATCCGGTTTTCTCCCATATCCCAAAGACGTGCGGGATTGTAGGTTAATTGACCTCTGCAATTTACCCGAGAGTGACAGTGGGATAACATAGAGCTAGTGTGAATGGGTGATCAATGGAAGGCATGGACTTGGTGGGCTGAAATGCATGTTCCCATGCTGTATCTTTCCATTCAATTCAACCACACAGCAGATTGTGGTGTCTTGAACAAAAAGTGAAGTGCTGGAGGAACTCGGCGGGTCAGGCAGCTTTTGTGGAGGGAATGGACATGGTATTTTGGATCGGGAATTGGGGGGAGAAAGCTGGAAAAGAGAGTTAGGGTGGGGCAAAGCTAAACAAGTGAGAGGTGAATCTGAAGATAGACACGTGATTTTAGTAGAGAGTCTGGGTCAGAATATGGTTGAAGAGCAGGAGAGCAAAAGGAATCATGTGGGGTGCAGTGAAAGAGGTTATCACAGAACATGTGGAGGAGAGGAGGAGAATTTATTCAAGGTAGGCAGATTTGAGGATCTCAAAACAAAAAATAAATTACTGGAAGAATTCAGCGGTTCAGGCAGCATCTGTGAGATAGATAATATTTCAGGTCGGGGCCCTCCTTCAGACTGATTAGATTAGGGGGATCTCAGCTATATCATTCACTAATTTGGTGGGGCTGGGACAAAACCTGACAAGTAATAGTTGGATCCACCTATCACTTGCCAGGTTTTGTCCCACCCCATCTTTTTTCCAACTTTCTCCTCGCTATTCTAATCAGTCTGAACCAGGGTCCCAACCTATAAGATTATCTGTCCATTCCATCCACAGATGCTGCCTGACCCGTGAGTACCTCCAGCACTTTGTATTTTGCTGTGATCTTTCAAAGTCCTTTTGAAATGCAATTTGCAGTTGTGGTTTTAGATTTGGCTGTGCTGTATCTAGTGTGCTCCTAGGAATACCTGGTACTCACAGTACCAGCTTTCAGGCAGAGCAACCGTTATGACCCAGTCTTCCTGGCATATTTTCAGATGGCATTTTGTAGTGGAGACTGTGAGCCAAGTGCGGGGAAGACGAGATTAATACATATGGGTTCCCACAGGTTGGTGTGGACCTAGTGGGCTGAATGTTTCTATGCCCTATGGCTCTGTGGTCTCATTTAATGCACGATAACATTGAAACATGAGTTCACAATTTGTTTGTGTTTAATTTCCCTTACAATAACAGTTGTCAGTTTTCCCAGTTACTTGCTGTCCTTTTGTGAATCATGCATGATGGACATTGATCTGCTATTTCCTTATTTTCCCATTATTAATTTGGGAAGACTTACTTTGTAACTCCTTTTACATGTTATGGAATATTTTAATCTTGGGTATCCTTCTTGCATTCTCTAATTTGCTTGGAGTACTGTGATCAATTTTGGTCACCCTGCTCCAGGAAGATGTCATTAGGCAGGAAAGAGTGCAGAGATTTACAGCCATATAGCTAGGTCTTGAGGAGCTAAACTATGGGGAGAGGTTGGGCATGCTAGGACTTTATTCCTCCGAGCAGAGGAGGCTGAGGGATAATCCTTCAGGGGTGTATCAAATCATGAGGGGAATAGATAGGGTGAATGCATCGTGGCTATTACCCAGGGGATGGGGAATCAATGAAAAGAGGACATAAGATAAGAGGGGAAAAATTTAATAGGAACCTGAGGACAGTGGGTATATAGAATGAGTTGCCAGAGGAAGTAGTTGAGGCAGAGAATATAACACCATTTAGAAGGCACTTGGACAGGTACATGTGTAGGAAAGGTGTGGAGAGATATGGGCCAAATGTGAGCAAATGGAACTAGCTCAAATGGGCACCTGGTCAGCAAGGATGAGTTGGGCCGATGCCTCTATTTGTGTGCTGTATGACTCTGACTCTTTTTTAAAATCTTATATTAATGGCATGATTCGTATCGACTTTGTCTTAGTCTTTCTTTGCTTTGCCTTAACATCCTGTCTAATATTCTGGTCTGACTTATTTAAATGATTTTTTCTTTAAGCTTGATAGTATCTTTGACCTCTTTTAACCATGGATAATGCATTCTCCCCTTGGAACGTTTCTTTTCCATTGAAATGTGTCTCTCTCTGTCACTGCGCCTTGATTAACTAATCTCTAAACTTAATTTGCCAGTTCATTGTAGTTAGCTCTGCTTTTGTACTCTCATATAGTCACGTCCAAATCTTGGACCCATTCTTCTCTTCTTCATACTGAATATAAAATTCAATAACATTATGATTATTAATTAATCAGTCATTAATTAATATTTTCTCATTGTACTATTATCGTCCAGCCTAGCCTTCTTAAGAAAGGAACAGGGAAAAGCCTCATAACCACAGATTTATCACCCTAACATCAGTAATAGGGAAGATACTGTAAATAAATCTTGAGGGAGAAGATTAATGAAAGGCCTGGGGTCAATCAGAAATTGCCACCATGGCTTTATCAAGAGCAGATTCTATCTGACTAATTTGATTGAAGTCCATGAAGAGTTACAGAATGTATTGAAAGGCAGGGCAGACAATGTAATTTACATAGATCTTTGTAAGAACTTATTATTGTCCACATGAGAGACTTATTCAAAAGGTTTGGGTCCATTCGATCCAGGGCAGGTTGGCAAACTGAATCCAAAATTGGCTTGGTAATTGGGATCAGAGGGTGGTGGTAGAGGATTGCTTTTGCGATTGGATGCCTGTGTTTAACGGTTTCTCACAAGGATCGTAGCTGGGTCCTTTGTGCTTGTAATATATGTAAGTGATTAGATGTCATTTATGGAAGGTATGATCAGCAAGTTTGTGGATAATAAAGATTGGCAGAGTTGTTGATAGTATGGAAAGTAATCTTAGGCTGCAGAGAGATATCAATGTGTTGGTGAAATGTGCTGAAAAATGGCTGTTGTTTAATCCAAACAAATGTGAAGTGATACATTTTGGAAGTATTAATGAGGCCAGAACATACACCAAAAATGGAACGGCGTAAGAGAGCTTTAATAAACATGGATCTTGGTGTACAGGTGCACAACCTTTTATCCGAAAGCCTTGGGACCAGATACTTGTCGGATTTCGGAATTTTTCGGATTTCCGAATGGAAGATTTTTAGCGTAGATTTGGTAGGTAGCGCGGGCGGCTTGAAAAGTCTGGAGCGGCTGCCTCCTCACCGGAGACCGGGGAATCATTGTAAATCATCGCATAAATGTTAGTCAGTTAGTTTGGAGGGATTTTATGTGGTGGGTTGGGGGGGGGGGTGAAGGGGGATACTTTAATTCTTAGTCCCCTACCTGGTCGGAGAGGCGGGGAGCGGGCAATGCCTTACCGGGTCGTCGTGCAGTAAGCTCCGGAGCGCTGTGGCCGCCGACTCCCAACATCGCGGAGCTGGGGGCTCCGTCCGGCCGCGGGCGGCGCCGGTTGGAGCTCCGACCCCGGCAACTCTACCCCTGGCTGCGCGGCGCTCCAAATCCAGCGCCGCCCGCGGCCGGACACCCGCAGCCCCAGCTCCGCGATGTTGGCAGTCGGCGGCGTCACAGCGCTGGGATACCAGCGGGAAGCGGGCAATGCCTTACCGGGTCGCCGTGCAGTAAGCTCCGGAGCGCTGTGGCCGCCGACACACAACATGTTGGCGGCCACAGCGGTGCTGGGGCTGCGGGCGTCCGGCCGCGGGCCGCGCTGGATTTGGAGCGCCGCGCAGCCAGGGGTAGAGTTGCCGGGGTCGGAGCTACAACCGGCGCCGCCCGCGGCCGGACGCCCGCAGGCCCAGCTGGGAGTTGGCGGCCACAGCTTACTGCACGGAGCTTACTGCACGGCGACCCGGTAAGGCATTGCCCGCTCCCCGCCTCTCCGACCAGGTAGGGGACTAAGAATTAAAGTCCCCCCCCCCTTCACATAAAAGCCCTCCAAACTAACTGACTAACATTTAAGCAATGATTTACAGATGTTTAAGTGTCTCCCCGGTCTCCGGGGAGGAGGCAGCCGCTACAGTAGTACAGACCTGAGTTGACCGTGGGTCGTTTCGGGTCAAGTTTGGCGCCAAACGCGAGCTTTGGTGTGCAGACGACATCCTGGGAAAAATGGCCGGTTTTCGGAGTTTTTCGGTTTCCGGAACTCCGGATAAAAGGTTGTGCACCTGTACTAATCTTGAGAACATTGAAGATGCCAACATAGATAGATAATGTGTTAGAAAAGCACATAGGATACTTGCTTTCATTAGTGAGGGCATCAAATGCAAAGTTGGGATGTTATGCTCCAACTTTCTAAAACATTATCAGACTTTAGCTGGATTACTATGTGCGGTACTGGACAACTTATGAAAATAAATATGTAATAGCAGTGGAGAAGGTGCAGAAGAGATTATAAGGATGTTGCCTGGGATGGAGCAGTTCAATTATGAGGAGAGACTGGAATAGCTAAATCTTATCTCGCTGGATCAAAGGAGGTTAAGAGGGGACTACAATAAATGTTTATCCATATCAGAGGTGGATAAAATAAGAGGGTACAGATTTAAAGGGGGAATAGATTTAGAGGAAATATGAGGGGGACCACCTTTATCCAAGAACCTGGACTGAAACAAATGTTGAAGCTGGGTCAATGACAGCACTTAAGACATTTCTAGATGAGCACTTGAATTGCCTGGGAAATGAAGGTGGTGGTACAAATGCTGGGAGATTGTATTAGTGCTGACCTACTGGTCAGCGTAGATGTGGAGGGTGGAATGGCTTGTTTCCATGCTACACATGCCCCTTTCAGAATAATGAGAAGGCTATTCAGCCCCTCAACCAAGCTCTGCCACCTATTATAATTTGCAAGATTGCCCACTGGTTGGCATGAATGGGTTGGGTTGAATGGCCTGCTTCCATGCTCTACGATTTTATGACTGACCTGCATTCAATATTCATATTCCACAATATATCTTCCTGAAGTCTCTACAATGATTATCAGACAATCTTTATTTTTATTTGTGCTTTGAATTCATCTGTCCGATTGGAAATATTTTGTGAATTATTTAGTTTCCCCTTTTATTAGTTTGTTGCCTTTTCTACATGAATATTTTTTTCTCCATCTTGTTCTCTACTCCTGGATTTGCAGTATCATCTTGCTAATTTGTTCCCTTGTCCCCCTTGTTTAGTTTTAAATGCTCTCTAGTTATGCAGTATGCTGGAAAACTGGCTACAGTCTGCTTCTGGTGCCCAATAGCATAGCTCCCACTTCCTTTACTGCTGGTGACCCAGGATCTCGACCCCAGTTCTATGACACCAGTCTTTGAGACACACTTTCACGACCATTTTGCACTTGGGTTGGATAATAATTCAGAGATATTGTCTCTGAGGTTCTATTTCATTTGGTGCCAAGATCCTCATACATAGTTTGTGAAACATCTTACAAATGTACTTGGTATCATGGTACCACCATCCTTCCTACTGTAGGTTCCTCTCCAGTTGAGAACAGATATCTAACAATCTTTGGTACCAGGCAACATATCCATTTAGTCACTTGCTCTATGCTGCAGAAAACAGTGTAAATCCTCCTGGCTCTACTATCCAATTCTACCACTAAGTTCTTTTTTTTCCTCCCTACTTGAATGCTAGTGTGGTTCATTCAGCTTGTTTAGATGTACTTTTGCCTTTTTGGTTTTGCTTACCTTGTACCTGACTGTTGGTTATATCAGAAGAGTATGGTTTATGGGGTATAAGCAATTCCTGGTAAAAACCTTCCTGGTATCACTTACTCCTTACAACATTTGCAATTTGGTCTGAAACTCAATATCTTATTGTAAATGTGTTTGCCTTGGGTCACACTGCTATCCAAGGCATCATGGATGTTAGAAATGTGCCAATAAATGTGATCTTCAAATATAGCACTGCACTCAGCTCTGAGTCTGGGATCAGGATTTGAGAGAAAGCATCACTAGCATTTGTAAAACGACTCAATTTAGACTTTTTTTAAAACTGAATCTTAATATTAATTTCACTTCAAGGTGATTTTAAATAAATGTATTTAAATTTTTACCCTAAATGTTTTAATTAGTTTAAATATTTCTGTAATTGTCACAAATAGACCTTTGGCAACAGGAAGCTTTCATAAGACAATTCGGCCGCTTCAGGATCTGCTATTAGAGGCCCAGTTGCTGTTCTCTGGGAATATAACTTTGTAGGATAACTGCAGGAGTGAGGCCTTGAGTTTAATTCAGCCTATGTGTTAGGACTTCACATATGTAAAGTGTGACGATTTTTGGTATTGAATTTGTAAATGGATTTTTACATTATTTTTTAGGTCATTCTGAAAGCTTTGTTTGTGGTGCTTAACCATGATATCAGTTCCAGGATATGTGATGTTGGGCTAAACATTATAGATTGCTTGCTGCAATTGGAGGTAGTTCAATCGGTGGATAAGAATTACAAAACTGAAGAAAATAAGGAGAATAATATAGGTGACAAATGGCAGAAAGAAGCAGTTAACCATCGAGGAGCACCAGGAGGATCATCCAGTGCATTTTCAGCTGCACCAGAGGATGGAGATGGGAGTGCAGGCGCAAGCGGTGACCGAGGAGGTGGTGGAGGAGATGATGGAGACAAAAAGAGCCAAAGTCAAGAGGTTTGCTGTTATTTCCAATGTTACAAAAGTTACAAATTTGTGAAATTTAGCATTTCATTATTAGACAAATCAGAAATGCGGTCCTTTTCATTAATAAGTTTGTGATTATTATTAAATGGAGTAATGATTTGTCATTGCAGTACAAGCCTACTGGTCTTGTGGTAAATAGGAGAAAGGTTAAGGTTTCAAGCTGCCTTAAAATAATGTCAAAAGAAAATCCTGTTTGGAAAATATTTCTGTTTCATAAATTGTTGGAGCAGAATTAGGCCATTTTGCCCATCGTCAATCCGCCATTCAATCATGATCTATCTTCCCCTTCACCTGCCTTCTCCCCACAACCCTTGACACCCTTACTAATCAAGAACCTATCAATCTCCTCCTTAAAAGTATCAATTGACCTCCACAGCCTTATGTGGCAATGAATTCCACAGATTCACCACACTCCGACTAAAGAAATTCCTCCTCGTCTCCTTTCTAAAGGTACGTCCTTTTATTCTGAGGCTATGGGCTTTGGACCTTGACTCTCCCACTAGTGGAATCATCCTCTCCACATCTACTCTATCCAGACCTTTCACTATTCGGTAAGTATCAATGAGGTTCCCCATCTTCTTTCTAAACTCTAGTGGGTACAGGCCCAGTGACATCAAACTTCAATGTATGTTAACTCAATCACCTCTGGGATCCCTGTTTAGGGAGCTTTCTTTAAAGCAACTGTATTAAAAGGTCATTCATCAATTCACCAATACAGCTTCTAATTAAAATAACAAGAACAACTGTTATTTTAAATCTTAAGCCTGTTTCAGTTCCTGGGATTACATTGCAAAACCTGTTGGATTACTACAGTGTACAAATTGAAGCAGATTTTCTTTTGTCCAATGGTTACTAACCACTTGCCTCTGGATCATGTTTATTTTTTGTTCTACCTGTTACATCCTTCCAGCTTCCAGTGTGGCATTGAGGAATGTGAGGAATATTTCAATGAAAATGGCTAGCTGAAGTCACAGCAAGACTTTTATATTTATCGAAGTCCGATCCCCAGGCTGACTGGATCTCAAACCTGTCATTGAAATTAGATTTGTCGAGTCATACAGCATTGAAACAGCCCTCCGGCCCAACTCATCTGGTCCATCCAAGATATCTGAGCAAGTCCCAATTGCCTGTGTTTTGCTTATATCCCCTTTCCTATCCATTGACTTTTATTTAATATTTTTTACACTAAAATTGAAAATTAATGTCAAAGACATTCAAAAATTTAAAGAGATGATATTATAGAACTTAGACAGAGACTCGCACACGTAAATATAATTCAAGCTATTAGATAAAATATTCTGATTACCTTTCCCAGTAGCAAATATATTGCAGTCACTTTAATTGAGCTACTATATTTTGGTCGGCAAATTTCTCAGCCTGGAAGCAATGAACTTTACAGAAGCTCTGACTTTCTGTTCAGTCAACTAGCACTGGAAAAGGACAGGTGGCAGAATGTTGGCTTGATGTCATTTAATCTATTTCAGTCAGAATTTCCAGCAAACAGATTTGAAACATCTATTATTATATTACTAAAACTTTCATCTTGTTTGTTTGTTTGATTGTTTGTTTGTTTGTTTGTTTTCGTGTGAGTGAGTCCTGGAAACAGCCAAAACAGTACACGATAGCACTACAATTTTTGGCCCACCTTACTCACCATAGTCCTGTGGTGTGCAATAGCCAAGTTTCGTTCAGATTGATGTTATATTTTACGTTATTGACATTTTAAACTTTACAAAAATCACTTTTCAAACCACCTTTCCACTTGCCCTGCCCGTCAGCCGCGTTACAATGACTTCACAATGGGATCCCGAATCTTATTTACATTAAAAAATTGCGATTGAACAAAAACTCTGTTTTAATCAAATTCTTCCATTTTCATTAACAGCTAACATTGTGTTTAGGTTATTTTGAAGAAAAATCGCTATTTTCATTAAGAATCCAATTTTTTTTAAATCACGATTTTCATTGTGGGGGGGGGGGGGTGAGTGGAGGATAGAGGAGGTCAGTGGGGGTGGTGTGGAGGGATGGGGGGGTTGAGATGGGGGGGTGTCAGGAATGGGGGTGCAGGGGGATAGAGGGAGAGGAGGGGTAATGAAGGGAGGGAGGGAAGTGAATGAGGGTAGGAGAAAGGAGAGGGAGTGGGGGAGGGGATGCGAGAGGAAATAAGAGGGAGGGTGAAGTGACTGGAGAAGGCAGCAGTGAGATCTACAGGATCAGATACCTAACCAAAACTTATTTGAATGTTCTTAGGAAATGTTTTAACCGTGTACAGTTTTGTTCAGAGACTGAGAGTATAATAGAGCTTTTACTATGTGAACTTTAGATTTTATTTACTCCACAGGCACTAATATTACACAAGGAAGTCTTCACAGTGTTCAGTTTTGTTGTAATTTTCTTCTATGAAGTACTAAATTGTATATATCTTTACCTAGGAAGAAGAAATGCCAGGGAGCATTCATAAGCTTACATTAACGATGCTGATCAAAATCGTCAAATCCTTGGGGTGTGCATATGGTTGTGGTGAGGGTCACCGTGGCCTATCAGGAGATCGTCTCCGTCATCAAGTATGTGAATTCTGTTTGAATAAAAATATAAAATTATCAGAGACATTTATAAAGTAGGCAAGTCAGAGGGTGGAAATGTCCAACACTAGAGGGCATTGATGAGAGGGAAAGGTTAATGGAGATGCATGGGACATGTATTTTTACACAGAGAGTAGTGTGATGCTGAAATGCATTGCCTGGGGTTGTGGTGGAGGCAGATACCATAACGGTGTTTAAGAGGCTTTAGATAAGCACACGGAAGAGCAAGGAATATGGATCATTGATTGATTATACCTTTAATAATCCTTTACAGGAAATTACAGTGCCACTACAGCTTCAAGACAGACATAACACCACACATTTCCTCAAATGGCTTCCATACTTAACAAGTTAAAATACAAGTTAAAATACAAGTTAAAATACAATTAATTAAAAAAAAGTGCAGTTATTTATGCGCATTATATAACCTTATAGCAGCTGGTAAACAGGACTTCCTATGTCTCTCAGTTTTGCACATTGGTGCAATCAGCCTCTGACTGAAGATGCTGCTCTTGATCACCTTCAGGGCATGGAGTGGGTGAGTGGGGTTGGTCATTATTGAACCCAGTTTGTTCAGAGTTCTGGCCTCTGCCACCTGCTGGACCGTTCGTTGCTCAGCCCCGACCACTGAGCCGGCCTTCCTGATTAGCTTGTCCAGTCTGTTTTTGTCCGCTATGCGGGCGCCATCTCCCCAACAGGCCACAGCAAAAAACAGAGCACTGGCCACCACTGAATGGTAGACACTGCACAGTAGGGGTTGGCAGATGTTAAATGACCTCAGCCTCCTTAAAAAATACAGTCATGTACAGACAGATGAGATTAGTTTAACTTGGCATCATGTTTACTACAAATATTGTGGGCCGAAGGGTCCGTTCCTGTGCCATCCTGTTGTATGTTCCATGTTCTATGAATACAAGTAGCAAAAATTTAAATGCTGTTTGAGTTGCCATATTATGTCACATTCTATTTTTAGAGGCAAGGATGCATTTGCCATTGTTCAATTAACCTCATGATAAGGCAAAGTAGGGCTACTCTTTAGAATGATCCAAAATTATAATTGATTAAGTGCCTCTATGAAATGAGCAGAAGATGTTACAATAGGTCCTGCCATTCTCAAATCCACTGAACTAAAGCAATATGGAAATAAATTAATTATTATGGAATTCTGATAGTAATCCACTCTGAATGTTATTAACATTTAAATAACTTGGTTTATCCTTGTTTATGCTGTACAAGTTTTCTGTAAATCTTTCGCGGCAGCATAATGGAGGCTACCATGAGATTTTTAATGCATCCATATTAGCTGTCAAAAATATTGTCTATTTTAAAATGTATTGTTTATTTTAGGCTCAGAACTGCCTTACAAGATTGTACAAACTTAGCAAAGTACAGTTTCGACAAACTCTGCGGGAGTATGTAAACAAGGATTCATTGAACAATGTAGTGGATTTTTTGCATGCTTTGCTTGGGTTTTGCATGGAACCAGTTACTGACAGTAAGTATTCTTTTCATCATATGTAGTTGTCACAGAGTATATATTCAATCTGAATTGAAAAGTGCTAACAATTAACAACAGCTCAGGCAGCAACAGTGCAGAAAAAGATAGTTAATGTTTCAGATTTTTAACCAGATTTTTCTACAGATGCTACCTGAACTGCTGAGTATTTATCTTTTTATTTTGGATTTCTACCAGCTGCAGTTTTTTCTTTGCCTTTCAGACATTCAATCAGGTTTGATTCTATGCAGTTATTTTCAAGGTAACTACTTGCCTCTATCTGGTTTTTAAATTGTAACAAAATCCACTATTCCTTTTGAATTTAGAATATTTCTGTTTTTCTTCGCTCTATTATCTTGAAATGATTAAAAGCAGGATTGTATGAAGATTCTGGATGACTTGTCCATCAGTTTGTTCCTATTTCATGAAGAAGTTCCCAGCCCTTTATTTTTTTGCTGTTAAGATCATTACAATGGCAATCTGTTAATGAATCAAACTGCTGCATATTTAACATTTGGGAACATGAGGAAAAAATACCTGTAAATCAGAATTATTTATATTTGTAAATTTTGAGTTACCATTCTACCTGTTGTGGAGTGGATAAAGTACCTAACCTTCCCAAGTGACTTAAAACTATGATGATGTTCCCTGAAATGATGATGTTCCCTAAAACACAACATCAAACAGGAAAGATCTAAAACCTTAATACTAAAAATATCTCAAGAATGTTTTGATGGTGATCGACGATGGTAGGCTGTTGGATGTTATCTTCATTGATTTTAGTAAGGCATTTGATAAAGTCCCCCATGTTAGGCTGATTTAACAGATTACGATACACGGGATTCACAGTGACTTGGTCGTATAGATTCAGAACTGGCTTACTGATGGATAACAGAGCTTGTGATGGATAGGACAATATTCAGGCTGAAGGTCTGTGACCAGAGGAGTTCTGCAGGGATCTGTGCTGGGACCTCTGTTGTTTGTAATATATATAAATTAGTTGGATGTAAATGTAGATTGGTTGGTTAGCAAATTTGTGGATGACACCAAGATTGCTGAGATCGCAGAATGTGACGAAGGTTGTCAAAGTATACAGCAGGATATCGATCAGCTACAGAAATCGTGGAGAAATAGCAGCTGGGGATTAATCTGAGCAAGTGTGAGGCGGTGTGCTTTGGGAGGTCGAATGTAAGGAGAAAAGATATAATTAATGGCAAGACCTTTAACAGCATTGATGTACAGAGATCGAGAAGTCCACATCAAATACTCCCTGAAAGTGGCAACACAAGTGGTAAAGAAGTCATATGTTCTGCTTGTTTTCATTGGTCAAGGTATACAGTATAAGAATCAGGGAGTTATAATGCAACTTTATAGGACTAGGCTGAATGTGGAGTATAGCATGCAGTTCAGGTCATCCCTTAACAGGAAGAATGTGGGGGCTCTGGAAAAGGTGCAAAGGAGGTTTACCGGAAGCAGGCAGCGTTAGAGGGTATAGGCTACAAGGAGAGGTTGGAGAGACTCTGATTCTTTTCTCTAAAACACCGAAGGTTGAGGGTAAACCTGAAAGAAGTATGTAAAATGATGAGAGGCATACATAGGGTAGAAAATGAGAACCTTTTGCCGAAGGTGGTGGGTGCCTGGAACATGCTACCAGGGGTGATGGTGGAGACAAATATAATAGTGGCTTTAAGTTTTTAGGTGCATGGATATGCAGGGAATGGAGGGATGTGGGTCGTATGCAGAGCAATAAGAGTCGTTTATTTTACAACATGTTCGGCACAGACATTGTGGGCCGAAGGACCTGTTCCTGTGCTGTACTGTTCTATGTTCTCTGATAATTTAGATTGCATGGGTTCCAGGGAGTGCTAGCTAACTAGCAATGACTTCAACGTTGAAAACCGATGGTGATGGTAGAAGGTTGTTTTTTTGGACTAGAGGCCTGTGACTAGTGCTGTGCCTCAGGAATTGGTGCTGTGCTCATTGTTGATAGCATGAATATGGATAAGAATGTACAGAGCATTATTAGTAATTCCACAGAAAACAACAAAATAGGTGCTATCATCTATCTTATATACATAAAACGCTAATCTTGTGCACTTCTGGTTTGCGCAGTTTTTCTATTTGTGCAAAAAACGGTACGTGATAGCGCTATGATTTTTCATTGGCTCACTCACCGTTCTCCTGTGCTGCGAGTTCACCAAGTTTCGTTCCGATCGGTAGTATGTTGTAAAAGTTAGCGAGGATTAAAAATCGTAAAAACGCTGTGTGCACAAATCGATCTCCTCTCCTGCGAGTCAACGCCGCGCGGATTGGTCGCTTCTCCTGTCACTCCCTGGGACGGTCCACCTCTTCCTGCGCCATTGCGTCTTTACTGGAGCTGCAGATGGCCGGCAGAGGTCTCCAACCAGACACAATTTTCGGAGGGACGGGAAGCAGCCCGGCACAAAGTTGGTGATGTCGTCAAATGGAAAGCGGAGAGTCTGATCCCGGCGGAGGAGAGCGTCCAGCGCCCACTGTAAGTCCCAAATCCCAACGTCCCACAGCTCCAGCCCCTTCCCTTCTGGTCCCCGTCGCTGGCTCCTGCCCCACTCCCCAGCGATACCCCCCTGTCCCCCATGGCTCTTCCCCCGTCTTTTCTCTGAGCTCTCCCCCCCGCCCACACGCCAGCACGGCTGTAACTGCTTGTGCTTCCAGGCAGAGCCGAGGGTCCGCGCCAACGGCTGATGCTCCTCCGGGGCACGTAAGAAGGGAGAGCAGCGGCAACCTCGAGATCCTGGGGAGGGAGAGTGGGGGAGGAGAGGGAATAGAGGGAGAGGTGGGGGAGAGGAATTATGGAGGGAGGGAGGAAGTGACTGAGGGTAGAGGAAAGGTGAGGTGAGGGAGGGATTGGGGGAGGGTAGGAGGAGAGGGAGGAGGTGAGGAGGGAGAGTGGGGGAGGAGGGGGAATAGAGGTCGAGAAGGGGGGAAGGAGGGGGGGAGGTAGGGAGTGGGGAATAGAGGGAGAGGAGGGCAGTGGCGGAGGTGAGGGATAGGGGAGGTGAGGAGTGGGAGAGATGGGGATAGAGAGAGATAGGAGGGGGCTTGGGAGAGGAGTCATGGAGGGCGGGGGTGACTAGGGGTAGGGGAACGGAAAGGGAGAGAGGTGAGGGAGGGCTTTGGGGAGGGGAGGAGGAGAGGGGAAAGAAGAGTGAGGGTGAAGAGGAGTGAGAGAGAGTGCTAGGGATGAGGGGAAATGAGCTGCGCCTGTGTAGTTGGGGGCTATGGGTGAGTGGTGGAATATTGTGTTGGGGGACCAAACCTCCTGTATGACGGAGCCAACGGGTCCCACTTAGTCTAGTATATAAATGAACGTGGTTATCAAGAATTACAACAGGATCATGATCAGCTGGGCAACTGCACCGAGGAATACCAAATAAAGTTTAATTCAGCTAAATGTGAGGTGATGCGTTTTGGAAAGTCAAACCTGGAGTGTTATAAGACAAAGCTACCTCAGTTTACAAGTACACAGTTCCCTGAAAGTGGCATCACAGAAAGATAGGGTGGTTAAGACGTTTGGCATGCTGCCTTCATCCATCAAGGTATTGCGTAGAAAAGTGGGGATGTTATATTTTGTAAGCATCTGCAGTTCCTTGTTTCTGGATGTTATGTTACAGTTCTATAAGACTTTGTTGAGGCCTCATTTGAAGTTTTGTGTTCAGTTTTTGTCACCCTGGCATTGGAAAGATGCCATTAAGTTGGAAAGAATGCAGAGAAAATTTCAGAGAATGTTAGCAGGACTCAAGGGCCTGAGCTATTGGGAGAGATTGGGGCACAGTAGGCTGAGGGATAACCTTATGGAGATGTAGAGAATAATGAGTGAAATGGAAAGATTAAAAGTACAGTCTTTTTCCCCCAGAGTAGGTAGAACGAGAAGGCATTGGTTTAAGTTGAAATGAGCATGATGTCAGATGAAATAGTGGAGAGGATACAATAACAACTTTTAAAAGACACTAGACTAAGTGGGGCCCGTTGAGTCCCAGTCCACACAGGAGGCCTGGTCGGGCGCTGGACGCAGGTCGTTCTCCGACGGGATCAGATTCTTCGCTTTCCATTTGGCGACATCTCCCTAGCCGTGCCGGGCCAGGCCGCTTCCGTCCCTCCGAAAATTGTGTCCGGTTGGAAACTTCCGCTGACCATCCTCAGCTCCAGTAAAGACGCGATGGCGCAGGAAGGGGTGGACCGTCTCGCGGAGTGACAGGAGAAAAGACCAATCCACGCGGAACAGACTGGCAGAAGAGATCGATCTGCGCACGCGCAATTTTTAAGATTTCTAAACCTCGCTAACTTTTACAATAGACCACCGATTGGAACAAAACTTGGTGCACTCGCAGCACAGGAAAACGGTGAATAAGCTGGCGAACAATCATAGCGCTATCGCGTACCGTCTTTTCGCAAATAGAAAAACCGCGCAAACCGGAAGAGCACAAGATCAGAGTTTTAGTTCTGTATAGATTTGGACGCATAATCGGATATGGGCATAATGCTTACTTTGGGACTAATTGAAATGGTTGGTCGGCATGAACGGGTTTGGCTGAATGACCTGTTTCTATGTTGTATGATTCTATAATTCTTTCCACCAAGTCAATTTTGCACCCATTAGCTTGCTCACTCTGATCCCATGTGATCTAAAATTACAGATCAGTTTGCAATGCAGATTGTGCGGAAAGACTTGCTAAAATCCATGTAGACACATCCATCACCCTGGCTCGTCAATTCTCTTGCTCACCTCTTCAAAACACCTAATTAAATTCACGAGACACTATTTCCATGCAAAAATCATGCTGACGATCCCTAATCCCTCAGAACATCCTCCAGTATCTTTCACACCAGTGACATTAGGCTCACTGGTGCTTTTGCACATCATTAACCATTCTCCATTCTTCTGGTACCTCACCTGTGGCTAAGAAGAGCCCCAGCAATTTCCCTCCTTGCTCCGCACAACCTCCTCAGATGCACTTGGTCCAATCCCGTGTCTTTATCTGCCCTTATGTATATCAACACCACCACCTCTTTTCTAATATTAGTATGTTTCATGCCATTGTGGCGGCACCTGGTCGTAGGTCACGGGCAGAGCGAACCCTCGGCTCTGGAGGAAGGAGTTAGGTGTCTCGGTGTGGGAGGCATAGGTCACGGGGTTGATCCTTGGGGGTATTTAAGGTCGGGCAAGGTCCGTGCCCGTTTGAGGAGTAGGAGCAGCATTGTAATAATAATAAATACGTTTCGTTCACGCAACTTCGTGTTCCGAGTTATCCTTGGTTGGTCTCCTGCCAGTCACCGTACTGGTGACCACGACGTCCAGGAATGTCATTCTGGAAAAAAAATCTGAAAAAAAGAAAATGCACCTCGCTCAACCCGCCGCTGCCGCCTACGAGGCCGAACTCAACGCGGTCACCCTGAAGCTGCCTACATTCTGGACCTCGCAGCCACAGGTATGGTTCCGACAGGCCGAGTCACAGTTCCACATCCGCGGCGTAACGGTCGACGACACCCGTTACCAATACGTGGTGATCGCACTCGACCAGAAAATGGCCAGTCGGGTCATGCCTTACCTGGATAATACGCCAGCAGTGGGAAAGTATGCAGGCCTCAAGGAGCTGCTGCTCCGGATCTTTGGGCTGTGCCGCCTGGAGCGAGTGGCACGGGTACTCAACATGGGCAGGCTCGGCGACCGGAAGCCCTCGGCCCTCATGAGCGAGTTGCTCACGCTCATGGGTGACCACCGGCCCTGCCATCTATTCGAGTTTTCCTTCTTGCAGCAGTTCCCGCGCGACATCCGCCGTCAGCTCTCGGGGGAGAGCTTTGAAGATCCTCTGAGGTTACTGGCGCGCGCCGACGAACTGTGTGCTGGAGGTCTTGGACCGGATCGACACAGCGCCCTGGAAGGCACAGGGGCCTTGGACCACGCCCACCAGAGGCTCCGCGGAGCCGCAGACCAGGCAGGCTGCGCAGGAGCAAGGAAAAAGGATGTGGTGCTTTTACCACCAACGCTGGGGTTCAGCGGCCCGCCAATGTCGCCAGCCATGTTCGTTTCCGGTACCAGTGCCGGCAACCGAGAGTCACCGCGGTGGCCAGCAGGATCCATCGCCTATATGCCTGGGACCAGCGCTCGGGGCTCAGGTTCTTGGTGGACACCGGGGCGGAGGTCAGCATTTTGCCCCCTTCGGGAGGGGACACGTGTGCTGGTAAGCGGGTACCCCCACCCCTTAACCGCTGCAAACGGCAGTTCCATCTGCATTTATGGCATCCGCACTATTCCGATCATCTTTGGCTCGTGCCACTTCACCAGGCCATTCATTATTGCGGACGTGGCCCAGCCACTGCTGGACGCAGATTTCTTGCGGGCGCAATCGCTCCACGTGTAAGTGAGAGGGCAACGCCTCGTCCACGCTTCGACATTGAAGGAGATCTCCTTGCACAATCCAGTGGACAATGCATATGCTCAGATACTGGCCGAGTTTCCGGAGATTATCATCCCGCTGTTCGACTCGGCCAGCCCGAGACATGGTGTCAGGCACCATATTCTCACATCGGGTCCACCTCTCCAAGCCCTCACTCGCAGGCTTGCCCCCGACAAGCACCTGATAGCGAAGGCAGAGTTTATAAAAATGGAGGCCATGGACATCATCCGACGCTCCAACAGCCCATGGCCTCCCCGCTACACATGGTGCAGAAGGGCTCGAGGGGCTGGAGGCCTCGTGGTGACTACCGTCGCCTTAACGAGGCCACAACTGCCGATCGTTACCCCATTCCCCATATCCAGGATTTCTCAGCCTATCTGGCCGGGGCTAAGCTATTTTCTAAAATTGACAGTCCGGGGATATAATCAGATTCCCATGCGACCGGAGAATGTCCCGAACGCAGCTATCATCACCCCGTTCAGCTTTTCGAGTTCCTGCGGATGCCCTTTGGCTTTAAGAACGCAGCGCAGGCCTTCCAACGCCTGATGGAGACCGTGGAGCGTGGGCTCGATTTCATGTTTATTTATTAGATGACATCCTCGTGGCAAATCGCTCGTGGCAGGAGCACTGCGCCCACTTACGTTTATTTAGTGAACACGGCTTGGTGATTAACCCTGGCAAATGCCAGTTCGACCTCCGGGCCATTGACTTTCTGGGCCACCGGGTGACGCAGCACGGAGCAGTGGGTGCCACAGTGAGGGGCCTCCAGGAGTTCGTGGGCATGGTAACACCTGATACCACCGGTTCGTGCCGGCGGCGGCTAAAATTATGCAGCCACTCTTCCAGTTGAGCGACTGGAAATACGATCCAAAAGTAATCGCATCTCCGACAGATGGTAAGTGTAGATGGGTTATGCATGCAACCTATAATGTAGTTACCTCATCACCACTAACCACGCCCCATCATATTAGTATAACTGTAGTATCCTCCCTTTGTCCCCCCCACTAGGTTCCAGTACGCCTGAAGGCTGGATGCAGTCAGTGCTGGGACGTGTGTGCCATGTGCTATATTAAACTCACAGTAAAGCTTACAGTGTGTCAGTAATCACTCCTTTACATGGCGTCAGAAGTTTAAAACTCGCGTTTCCCGTTTACCGGTTTTCATTTATTTTGTCCCCGTTAGTGCCCAGTGTTGGGTTTCCCTTGACATGGCATCCTCATGCCGAAAGCCATCTCCCCTTGTCTTCGACGCTGACATTGCGGAGCGATGGTCGACTTTTGTGTTGGACTACACTCACTACGTCAATATTGCGCACCGGAACGACCCAGCCGCGGTCAAAGCATCACTCTTGCTCAACCTGGCCGGTCCCGACGCAATGAAGAGAGCTCAAGCCTTTGTCTACGAACCAGCGGTCCTGGATGACAACGACCAGCCGGTCGAGCCAGCTAAATCGGCCGACGACCCGGTATGTCTTTTGCGCAAATTCGCGGAGATATGTGACCTGCCCTCCAACCGTATACTGGAGCGGGCCAGGTTCTTCTCACGCAAGCAACAGCCGGATGAACCTGTTGAATGCTTCATCGCCGACCTGCGGCATCTTGCCCAGCGGTGCCGATTTGAAACCATGCGCGACCAGCTCACCAGAGACATTCTCGTCACTGGTATGATCGATCAGAAGCTGCGTGCCGACCTGCTGCAACGGCCTGACCTAACCCTGACTCAGGCAATGCATGCGTGCCGCATTGCCGAAGTGGTCACCCCTCCTCATGGACAGAGGGGGTCTGACAACCGAGCCATAAATTTAACTGGTGTTGCTGGACAACGACGGATGAAGGACAACTTTCGCCCTCCACCGCGGCCCGTTCGTACACCCCGGGACCCGAGATCTCAAAAGTGTCCTAACTGCAACTACGTGCACTCCTCAGAATCACAGTGCCCAGCCCTTGGGAAGACCTGCAATTTCTGCGGGAGAAGAAACCATTTTGCAGCTGCTTGCCGGTCCCGTGGGAAAGTGCCCTCAGCTCCCAGACAACTCCTAAACAACCTTCTACAAGTTGATAGCGAGATGGATTATCAGCCCTCTGTTGACGCTGCCCCCGACTGAGCTCAGCTTTTCCACGGGAGATGTAAGTATTTACACTCTCCTCCACAGCCGATCTCGCCTCCCCGATCCTTCTGTGAACATAACTGTAAACAATAAGTCCTTCTCTGCTAAACTTGACACGGGGGCAAAAGTGAACGTAATGTCAACAAAGCTGTTCCACCAGATAAGGAATAATGAGCTGCTGATTGCAGACCGCTCTGTTTTGCGTGCCTATGGGGGAGAGGAACTAACACCTGTGGGGAGGGCGACTTTCCACTGCGTGCTGCAGAAATCTTCCCAGGACCTGTCTTTCTTCATTCTGGACAGTGACTGTGTGACGTTGCTGAGCAACCAGGCCTGCCAGGATCTTGGCCTGGTGTCGTTTGACCCTACGGTCCACGAGGTGCAAGCTGTGATGGATCCACTATCTGAATACCCAGACCTGTTTGACGACAAGTTGGGGAAGCTGCCGTTGGTGTACAAGATCGCGACTGACCCATCTGTGGTGCCTGTGATCCGTCCACCCCACAGAGTGTCTTTTGCCATGAAGGGCAAGGTGGAGAATATGCTGAAGGACATGGTCAACATGGGAGTGCTGGAAGCTGTCAGCGATCCAACCGAATGGGTCTCCACCATGGTCGCCACGTTGAAGAAAGGAAAAAATGAGATACGGATATGCATCAACCCTAAGGACTTGAATATGGCGATTAAACGGCCCCATTACCCCATGAGGACTGTCGAAGATGTTGCCGCCCAGGTGGGACAAGCCACTGTGTTCTCCGTCCTCGATGCCAGAAGTTCGTTTTGGCAGATACCACTGGACAAACGCTCCATGGACCTGACCACGTTCAGCACGCCCTTCGGCAGGTTTAAGTTTTTACGGATGCCGTTCGGCAT
This sequence comes from Amblyraja radiata, assembly GCF_010909765.2. NCBI lineage: Eukaryota > Metazoa > Chordata > Chondrichthyes > Rajiformes > Rajidae > Amblyraja > Amblyraja radiata. The sequence goes on from NC_045962.1 coordinate 5,800,131, forward strand.
CAACTCTGCCAGCGAGGTATTTCAACGTTCAATGGAACAATTATTTGCAGGTCTGCCCTGCGCGATCATTGTGGATGACATTCTGGTCTATGGGAGGGATGTGGCCGAACATGACCACAACCTCCGGCGGATTTTGGACCGTGCTCGGCAGATAAATTTGAAGCTCAATCGGTCAAAGTGCAAGTTCCGGGTGCCTGAGGTCACGTATGTCGGCCACATTTTCACGGCCCAAGGGTTGAAGCCAGACCCGCAAAAAACCAGCACCATCTCAGAGCTGCCCGCCCCGACAGACGTTGTCAGTCTGCAGCGTTTCCTGGGTATGGTGAATTACCTGGGGAAGTTTATCCCCGACCTCAGCGAGTTGAGCGCACCCCTGAGACAGCTCACAAAGAAGGACATTGCCTGGGCATGGTTTCCACACCACCAGCAGGCGTTTGACCTGCTAAAGACGAGGCTGGTCAGCACACCTACCCTGAAGTTTTTTGATCTGCGGCGTCCGATCGTGGTCACTTGCGACGCCTCTCGATTTGGTCTGGGTGCTGCCTGCCTGCAACCCCACGCTGATGACTTGCTGCTGCCTATCTCCTATGCCTCTCGGACCATGACGGACACAGAGCAGCGCTATGCTCAGATAGAGAAGGAGCTGCTGGCGGTGGTCTTCGCGTGTTCGAAGTTTAAGGACTTCTTATTTGGCACCAGGTTCACCGTTGAGACGGACCACCAGCCACTGGTAACGATACTTAACAAACCAATACACTGCGCTCCTGCCAGGCTCCAGCGGATGATGCTGCAGCTACAGCGCTTTGACTTTAAAATCATATATAAGAGGGGCACCGAGATGCATGTGGCTGATGCACTGTCCCGGGCCCCCCGGGCCTCCTGCGTCCAGCACCCCTTCGAGCAGTCGGACTTACAGGTACTGAACGTTAACTTCGTCCCTTCTCACCAGCTGCAGTGCTTGGTTGAACATGCCGCTACCGACCCCGACCTGCAGCAGCTTGCTGCTGTCATCAAGCGCGGGTGGCCCACCAAACGGAATTCGTTGCCTGCCAGCGTCCACCCCTATTTTTTGGTCCGCGATGAGTTAGTCCTCCGTGACGGTATTATTATCAAAGGACACAAAGTTGTCATCCCGGCCTCGCTGCGTGGCTTGTATTTTGATGCCGCCCACATGGGTCATCCCGGGGCAGATGCCACTATCTCACATGCTCAGGAACAGTACTACTGGCCGGCCATGGCTAAATACATCCAGGCCAGGGTGGATTCCTGTCCGGACTGTCACTCGCTTGCCCCGCATCAGCAAAGACAGCCACTTTTGCAGCAGCCTGCCCCTGACATGCCCTGGTCTTCTCTGGCGGCCGAAATCTTCGACTGGCGTGGGAGGCAATACCTTGTGCTAGTAGACTCTTACTCGAATTGGTTCGAGGTGGACCTCCTCCCTGCCATCACCTCCGAGATGGTGATCAGCAAGCTTCGCCGCCACTTTGCCACGTTTGGTTCCCCTGTCCGGCTGCAGACAGACAACGGTCGCCAGTTCACCAGCGCCGAGTTTCGAGCGTTTGCCACAAAGTGGAACTTTAATCATTTCACTAGCAGCCCGGAGTACCCGCAAAGCAATGGTCTGGCTGAACGGGCGGTCCGCAGCGCTAAGCACCTGCTTGAACAAACCCGCCTCTCGAACGGGGATTTCTATCAGGGTCTCCTGAACCTTCGGAACATTTCCAGAGACAGTACCATGGGATCCCCTGCCCAGCGACTCATGTCCCGAGTTGTCCGCCCTCCGATGCCTATTGCCCAGCAGTCCCTGATGCCTAAAGTCCTGCAGCCTGCTGATGTCCAGAAACGTATTGCCCAGAAGCACGAGATCCAGCGACGATCGCATGATAAATCCTGCCGCCCTCTTTCGCCACTGATGCCTGGACAGGTCGTCCGTTTGCAGACGCCCACCGGCTACTCCCGACTTGCCACCGTCGTCGGGTTTGACAGCGCGCCACGGTCCTACCTCGTGGATTTCGAAGGGACTGTATACCGACGCAGCCGCCAGCACCTGTTGGCGGTTAACGAGCCCAAACCACCTCCTGCGATTCCGTATACCCCTCCATCGCGTGTCGAGCCTTCCTCCACTAACGTACCATCTGCTCCCTGCATGCCACGGTCGGTTCTTTTGCCTCGGGTAGCCCCCCCTGCTCCTCCCGGCTTTGCTCCCCAGGCTCTGTTGTCCCCTGCAAGATCTTCTCTCTCTCCAACTTCAGCTCGTTCTACCCCTTCATTCTCACCTGGCTCACCTGTGCCTCTCCGTTCCCCCTTCAAGCTGGGTTCCCCACCCATCTTCTCTCCCCCTCCTGTTTCTGTTCCTGTCCCTCCTCCTATTCTTTCGGGCGGGGAGGGTGAAGGTGCTGTGCGCACTCGCTCGGGTCGGATTGTAAAACCTCCGGCTCGCTACGGAGAATATGCTTAGCTTTGCAGGTACTGTATAATAAACCTGCTACTGTAGTAACTTGTTTGAATTGTAAGGGAAAGGATGTAGATGGGTTATGCATGCAACCTATAATGTAGTTACCTCATCACCACTAACCACGCCCCATCATATTAGTATAACTGTAGTATCCTCCCTTTGTCCCCCCCACTAGGTTCCAGTACGCCTGAAGGCTGGATGCAGTCAGTGCTGGGACGTGTGTGCCATGTGCTATATTAAACTCACAGTAAAGCTTACAGTGTGTCAGTAATCACTCCTTTACAGTAAGTGATTGGAAAATAAAGTTTCCTCTGACTCCCTCCACCTCCCCCACATAAAACAAACCAGAGAACATTAAAACAAACTTTTAAAACACACTAAAAAAGACAAAAGGCAGGCGAGGCTGCCAATTGTACGCTGTCCCTGGACACCCGTTCTAATCAACAATTTGGTTATCTCTGCCTTAAAAATAAAGTTGGACTCCACAGCCCTCTGTGGCAATAAGTTCCACGGATTAACTACCCTACTAACTACTGGAGAAGTTGCTCTATGTTTGCCTTTCATTATTCAGTAAGTTTCAGAGGTCCCCATTCAACCTTCTAAATTTCAGCTAGTAGAGGTCCACTGCTGTCAAACGCTCATCATATGCTAACCCACAAATTCTTGAAATTATTCTTGTAAACCTCCTCTGGACCCTCTCCAGAGCCAGCACATCCTTTCTCAGATATGGGGCCCACATTTGCTTGCAGTAGTCTAAATGCAGCCTGACCAGCACCTTATAGAGCCTCAGCATTACATCTCCGTTTTTGTATTCCCGTCCTCTTGATATAAATGCTAGCATTGAAGTTGCCTTCCTTACTACCGATTCGACTTGCAAATTAACTTTATGGGAGTTCTGCACCGGCACTGTCAAGTCCCTTTGCACCTCCGATTTCTGGATTCTCTCTCCATTTAGAAAATAATCTACTCCTTTATTCTTATTACCAAAATGCATGACTCCGCACTTTGCTATGCCAAATTTCATCTGCCACTTCTCTGCCCACTCTCCTACACCATCCTGACCACACACTCATTTCACCCCTGCCATCGGGAAGAAGGTACAGGAGCTGTAGGGAAGTAGGAACAGCTTCTTCCCGACAGCCATCAAGATATTAAACGCTACAACCTCAAATAAGCTCTGGACTATTGTCCTACACTATTATTTTTTTTATTGTGTGTATATTTATATATATGTGTGTAGATGTGTGTATATATGTACATGGATATATATATATATATGTACATGGATGGATATATATATATATATACGTATGTATTTGTGGGTATGTATATACATACTGAACTTTTTTGTCTCGTTTATCATATTGTTTACAGTGTACTATGTTTACATATTCTGTTGTGCTGTAGCAAGTAAGAATTTCATTGTTCTATCTTGGACACATGACAATAAAACACTCTTAATCTGTCCAAGTCCTTCTGTAGAGTCCTTGCTTCCTCTGCATTGACTGCTCCTCCACCTATCTTAGGATCATCTGCAAACTTGCCCACAAAGCTTTCAATCCCCTTATCCAAATCATTAATATACAACGTGAAGAGAAGCGGACCCAGCACCGACCCTTGCGAAACTCCACCAGTTACTGGCAGCCAACCTGAAAAAGCACCTTTTATTGCAACTCTTTGCCTTCTGCTATCCATGCTAGTATCTTCCCTTTAATACCATTGGCTCTCATCTTCCCTAGCAGCCTGACGTGCAGCATCTTATCGAACGCCTTCTGAAAATATAGGTAAACAACATCTTCTACGTATACAGTATCTCCTTCTTAAGAGTACTGTGCTCCTTATGCCAGACGCCCCTTTACCTGCCAACAGACTGTCCCAATTATCCATTGCAAGTTGCTCGCTAATGCCATCAAAATTAGCATTACCCCATTAGACAATAGGTGCAGGAGGAGGCCATTCGGTCCTTCGAGCCAGCACCGGCATTCAATGTGATCATGGCTGATCATCCACAATCAGTACCCCGTTCCTGCCTTCTCCCCATATCCCCTGACTCTGCTATCTTTAAGAGCCCTATCAAACTCTCTTGAAAGTATCCAGAGAACCGGCCTCCACCGCCCTCTGAGGCAGAGAATTCCACAGACTCACAATTCTACATGTGAAAAAGTGTTTCCTCGTCTCCGTTCTAAATGGCTTACCCCTTAATCTTAGGCCCCTGGATCTGGACTCCCCCAACATCGGGAACATGTTTCCGGCCTCTAGCGTGTCCAAACCCTTAACAATCTTATGTGTTTCAATAAGATCTCCTCTCATCCTTCTAAATTCCAGAGTATACAAGCCCAGCCGCTCCATTCTCATATGACAGTCCCGCCATGCTGGGAATTAACCTTGTGAACATACGCTGCACTCCCTCAATAGCAAGAATGTCCTTCCTCAAATTAGGGGACCAAAACTGCACACAATACTCCAGGTGTGGTCTCACCAAGAAAGGATTTTAATGTGGATCAGCTGCATCTCTTTCAATAATTGTTTTAAAACTAATAGAATTGTGGTCACTGGTCCCAAGATGCTCCCACACTGACAGTTCCATCCTCATTTCCCCAATAAACAATCACGTTTTGGCCCTAATCTAGTAGGTATTAGTATATTTTACTAAAGTCTTTCGTTTCTAAGTATGGGAAGCAATGTAAAGATGTTGCATAAGTAGGCTTATGATTGCAGGGCATTATATGGGGCTACTACATTGAGGTTGTTTAATGATGTTTTGAGGTGATAGAAGTTTTGGATTTTGGAAGAATGCAGAAGAAGTTTGCATAAAGTGGATGGAATCTTAAACTGAACTAACAGAAGGTATTCCAATATGTGCCTGGGCCAAAACAATTAAAAAGGTTTAACTAATTAAAAATTAATATATTTATTTAGAATACAGTGAAGTACTGTAAACTGTTTAAAATATAAATGTAAAGTTAAACAAAGAAAAATAAAACTGAACCTGAATTTAACTTTTTAAATCAACGTTGGCTTGTACATGAGAATGGTTGTGCCAGCTTTGGCTGAGCAAGCTGAGTGATAAAATGTGAAGTGTATCCAACCTCTCAGTTCAGTCTAGCTGTGGAGCAGGAGGCCAGACTCTTATCCAGCTGACCTTGAGCTTGTCTCAATTGGTGCCAATCAGATGCACTTGGCTGGCAGCACTGGTTCCCCATGGAACCGCTGGCCATAAGGTCAATCCTGCTTGTGCCGATATCAGCCTTGATGCATGTGGTTTAGATAGCATTATGCATTCATAAAATGTACAGGCATACAAGCTTCCCAGTTAGATGCCTGTGTTAGATGCACAAACTGGGAGTGGATGCGCCTTGCACTCCATCCAGAATCTGATTTGATTGGTATTTATAAATTCAAGTTTCAGAGCTAAAACAAACACGTGCTTCTATACGGTATGTTTTATGCATACCAGGATGATGAAATTCCGGCCTCTTTAATTTTAAGGTTATTCCTATAATATTAATGTTCACTAATAATTTTTCAACCTTTAAACCCTTGTTGACATATTGGCCAATGGAGTGTCCCCTATATATTGCACTCAAGTCTTAAATAGCCTCAAAAGCCTCAGCTGTCTAATTCAGAAATTAGACCATGCGACCTATCGAATAATTGATGGCTAACACTAAAAGGGTGGTGAGGAGAATGTCTGGTCTGGGAAATAAAATTAAATGACAGGGAAGAGCTAAAATGATTTTTTTTATTGCATTGGCAGTTATCTTGGATAGCTGCAAGCATAATTTAATTAGGGCATTTGGAAGTTAGCTATTGAATGATGTATTTGATGCATCAATCTTTACATGCAGAAAGTACCTGACACTAACGATAAATTAGTGCAGACCATTGGGAAAGAGTAAATGATTTATGCAGATTAAAGCTGGGTTAGAATGGGTCAGATAGATGTGAAACTGGGTTCAGAAAATAAAGCATTCATTTGCATTTTCTGTACATTTAGACAAGGCAGGATTTGGAAATAATTTTACAACTGGTGACAGCAAATCAGCGGCATGGAATATGGAAGCAATTATTGTGAGCTGCATGTTCAAACCTCTGATCACCCGATGTGCATCCACGACACATGAATTACACAGTGCTGAGAATCTGGTGAGGATCTCTTTTGGAAGCTAATTTGTTGCCAGTCTGATATTGTCTTCATACTATGTCACTTCACAATAACTTTACTGTAAATCAAGTTCTACTAGGTCCTTGATTGATACTTTATTGTCACGTGTACATGGTATTGTGCGATTATTTGTTTGCATACAGTACAAGCACGCAAGTTACAAAGATATTCAATAAAGTCCCTCTTCCTTCTCCCCACCGAAGTCCATCTTTGTTCTGGGCACCACCCACGCCAGGTCCTACCTTGTTCTCAGCGGCGTGTCCTCCATCACATGGGACCGTCCTCGGCTACCCATGCGTGTGAAGGCTCTCCAGCCCTCCACTCTCACCGATGGCCCTGCTTGCTCGCACCGTCTGCTCGCTCAGTGACGTCTCTCCTCGCTCTGCTGATGACCGAGCCATGTCCTGGTCGGCTCCACGGCGATGGGCAGGTCCTGGTCAGCTCCGCACTGGGCTCGGTCCAGCATTGCTGTGCAGCACTCGCCTGGAGCTCCCTCATGAATTAAATAAAGTTTTTGATACTTTTTGTGATATGCCTAAAATCAATTTGTTTAAAAATTGATGATAACATTATAAGGGAAATGTTCATTTGTAGCATAATCTCACATTTGACCATGCATTTGGAAATCTTCTTAAATATTCCCTTATTTGGTAATGCCAATTTTGTTTGACTATGTTCCTGGGAATTATCTTGGTTTTGCTACACAAACGGTTGCTTGTAAACACAAAGTGTTGCTGTTGTTGTTATAGGGTCTTTATTGTGACATTCGTCAGCTTGTTCAATTCATCAAAGAAGCTCATGGGAATGTTTTTCGGAGGGTGACACTCAGTGCGCTCCTAGATAGTGCAGAAAAAGTGACACCTGGTAAGAAACCTGAAGAACCTGAAGAAAAGAAAGTGTCAGTCAGCAAAAGGTAATTGGCTGCTATTGCTTCAAAATAAATTAATATTTTATTGTGACTCTTCTGATAAATAACACAGGCTTAATTGGAAAGGGCATTGTATTATTCATGTGCTTAACAATTTTTATTGTTATTGGAAAGAAGTCCAAATCATGCAGTGCAGTGTTTTTGAGGTGACAATGAAGTAAACCATTCATTTACATTATATCCTGTAGATTAAGTCTTTGATTTCATCGTGTCCATTTTATGGCCTGAAAATGGATGTAGCCTGATTCTATGTTGCAAGTGGTATCTGCTTCAACTCAGTCTCAATAGAAGATGCTCCTCATGTGCTTTTATGAGGATGATGCCAGGACTAGAGTGTTTAATAATAATAATAATAATAATAATATCTTTTATTGTCATTGCACGTCAGTGCAACGAGATTTAGTGTGCAGCTCCACTGATGTACAAGAAAGGTAAATAAATACAATACATAAATAAGCAAGCTGAATTGATTGACGTGACCATCTGAGGGAGACTGTCCAAAGGGGGTGGGTGGGGGGGGGGGGGGGGGGGGGGCACTCAATTGGGCCGGTTCAGAGCCGCTATAGCTCTTGGGATAAAACTGTTCCTGAGTCTGGAGGTTCGGGCGTAGAAGGCCTTGTAACGTCTGCCGGAGTGAAGTAGTTCAAAAAACAGACCGTGACAGGGGTGTGATGAGTCCTTATGGATGCTGAGGGCCTTCCTGAGGCACCGCGTGTGGTAGATGCCCTCCAAGGCTGGTAGCTCTATCCTGATGATCCGCTGCGCTCTGTTGACGACGCGCTGAAGAGCTCTCCTCTCCGTCTCCGTGCAGCTGAGATACCACACAGAGATGCCATACGTTAGTATGCTCTCTGTGGTGCAGCGGTAGAACGTTGTCAGCAGCTGTTGGGGCAGACCAGTCTTTTTTAATGTCCTCAGGAAGAACAGTCGTTGCTGTGCCTTCTTGACCAGTGCAGCGGTGTTTGTGGACCATGTGAGGTCTTCTGAAATGTGAGTGCCCAGAAACTTAAAGCTGGACACTCTCTCCACACTTTCCCCGTAAATGGAGATTGGGGCGTGTTCTCCAGTATAGGACCTCCTGAAGTCAATAATCAGCTCCTTGGTCTTGGAGGTGTTTAGTGCCAAGTTGTTATTAGCGCACCAGTCCGCCAGGTTCTGCACCTCCGCTCTGTAGTTTGTTTCATCACCGTTGGTGATCAGCCCAATCACTGTTGTGTCGTCTGCAAACTTCACGATGGTGTTGGTGTCGAATGCAGGAACACAGTCGTGAGTGAAGAGGGAGTAGAGCATGGGGCTTAGTACACACCCCTGTGGTGTGCCGGTGCTCAGGGTGATAGTGGGGGACAGGTGCGGGCCCAGTCTCACTGCCTGCGGTCGCTCCGTGAGAAAGTTCAGGATCCAATCGCATATCGGTGAGCTGAGGCCTAGCTGGTGGAGTTTGGTGGTGAGCTTGGTGGGGATGACCGTATTGAATGCAGAGCTATAGTCAATGAAGAGTATCCTCACATACGTGCCCTGTCTGTCCAGGTGAGTCAGGACAGTGTGAAGGGCCAGAGAGATGGCTTCCTCTGTTTGAGCTATGTGGAGAGATTAGGTAGGTTGGGATTCTTATTCCTTTGAGTGCAAGAGGATGAGGGGTGATTTTATAGAGATGTATATAAAATCATGAGAGGAATAGATCGGATAGATGCACAGTCTCTTGTCCAGAGTAGGTGAATCAAGGACCAGAGGATATAGGTTTAAGGTGAGGGGGGAAATATTTAATAGGGATCTGAGGTCATATTAAATCTTGAGGAGTAACTTTTTCACGCAAAAGGTGGTGGAATGAGCTGCCAGAAGAGGTTGGTGAGGCAGGGACTATCCCAAAGTTTAAGAAACAGTTAGACAGGTACATGGACAGGACAGGTTTGGGGGGATATGGGTCAAACATATGGGCAGGTGGGACTAGTGTAGCTGGGACATGTTGGCCAGTCTGGGCAAGTTGAGCTAAAGTGCCTGTGTCCACGCTGTATGACTATGACTAAGTGAAATCTGTTCGATTACTTGACTGAAATTGATGTTATGCGATAGAATTGCAAATGGCTGCAATTATAGGGGCTCATAGATTTGCCATTTAAACTGAAGAATAAAGACACAGGAAACATGGCAGGAGCCTATTTTAGGATGGTTGCTTTTGTTTATATATTACTCATTTGTTGCACATGATTGATCTGGAGAGCAACTCCAGATCCTACTGTTGTGAATTATATCAGATCTTTGAGTGAGCAGAATCAAATCAGAGTTTTAAGTGGCATGAATGAAATTATGTTGGGAGTTGTCTGGAGGAGTATTACGTTCAAATTGACAACCAAATAATTTGTCAATTGAATTATACTCTCTGAGATATATCGCTTTACTTTACACTTATTCCCAACAAAATAATTACCAGCAGAAGAATCTCTGGGGGACTGAAATGCTTACTGTTTCTTTACCATTACCAATGTCAGAATTTTAACAAAGAAAGAGTAACATAGGTTGTCTGAGCAGAATGCACGGAGTATTCGTAATAAGATAAATGAATTAACGGTGCAATTAAGTATATATAGTTATGATATCGTGGCCATTACGGAGACATGGCTGCAAGGGGATCAGGACTGGGAGTTAAATATAGAGGGGTACTCGACAATTAGGAAAGATAGACAGGAAAGAAAGGGAGGAGGGGTGGCCCTTTTAATAAGGGAGGGAATAACGGCAATAGAGAGGAAGGATATTGCGTTGAAGGATCAGGATAGTGAAACAGCTTGGGTACAGATAGAGAATAACAAGGGGAAAAAAACACTAGTGGGTGTAATTTATAGACCTCCAAATAGCTGTGACGCTGTTAGTCAGAACATAAATCTGCAAATAGTTGACGCATGTAAAAAGGGAACTGCTGTAATCATGGGGGACTTCAATTTTCATATTAATTGGGCAAACCAAACTGGGCAGGGTAGACTAGAGGAAGAGTTTATAGAATGTATTAGAGACGGGTTCCTAGAACAGTATGTCACAGAACCGACAAGGGGGGAGGCAATCTTGGATCTGGTCCTGTGTAATGAAGCAGGATTAATTAAAAATGTCATAGTTAGGGACTCGTTGGGAACAAGTGACCACAATATGGTCGAATTCCATATTCAAATAGAAGGGGAGCAGGTTGAAACTCAGGCTAGGGTGCTTAGTCTAAATAAGGGGGATTATGAAGGTATGAGGACTGAGCTGATCAAAGTTGACTGGGATAGCAGACTCAAGAATAAGACGGTACATGAGCAGTGGTGTACGTTTAAGGGTCTACTGTATAACCTTCAAGAAAAATTTATTCCTATGAAGAAAAAAAGGGGTAAGGGTAAGAACAGTCAGCCATGGCTCAGTAAAACTATAAAGGATAGTATTCGGCTGAAGGCAAGGGCATATAAGGTAGCCAGAGATAGTGGGAGGGTAGAGGATTGGGAAGCATTTAAAGGTCAGCAAAAAATAACTAAGAGATTAATTAAGACGGGGAAAATAGACTATGAAAGGAATTTAGCAAACAACATAAAAACTAATAGTAAGAGTTTTTATAGCTATATAAAAAGAAAAAGGGTGGCTAAGGTGAACGTTGGTCCATTGGAGGGTGAGACTGGAGAGTTGTTGGTGGGGAACATGGAAATGGCAAAGGCATTAAACGAGTATTTTGTATCAGTCTTCACCATAGAAGACACAAAAAATATTCCAACGTTGGATAAACAGGGGGCGGTAGGAATGGAGGAGCTAAATACTATTAAGATCACCAAGGAGGTGGTATTAGGGAAATTAATGAGACTGAAGGAGGATAAATCCCCTGGGCCTGATGGATTACATCCAAGGGTCTTGAGGGAGATAGCGGTGGGGATTGTGGATGCATTGGTGATAATTTTCCAAAACTCCCTGGAGGCAGGAACGGTCCCAGTGGATTGGAAAATGGCCAATGTAACACCTATATTTAAAAAAGGAAGTAAACAGAAAGCGGGTAACTATAGACCGGTTAGTCTAACATCGGTGGTGGGTAAAATGTTAGAGACAATTATTAAAGAAACACTAACGGGGCACTTGGATAAACATGACTTCATCGGACAGAACCAGCATGGTTTTGTGAAGGGGAAGTCCTGTTTAACGAATTTGCTCGAATTCTTTGAGGAAGTAACAACCCGGGTGGATAAAGGGGAACCGGTGGATGTGGTATACTTGGACTTCCAAAAGGCTTTTGACAAGGTGCCACATAAGAGACTATTGCTAAAAATAAAAAATTATGGAATTGGGGGTAATATATTAGCATGGGTAGAGGATTGGCTAACAAATAGGAAGCAGAGAGTGGGGATAAATGGTTCATACTCGGGATGGCAACCGGTAACTAGCGGGGTTCCGCAAGGGTCGGTGCTGGGACCCCAGTTGTTCACAATTTATATAAATGATTTGGAGGAGGGAACCAAGTGTAATATATCAAAATTTGCGGACGATACAAAAATGGGAGGAAAAGTAGGGGATGAGGAGGATAGGAAGAGTCTGCAAAAGGATATAGATAAGCTAGGTGAGTGGGCAACAACTTGGCAGATGAAGTTTAATACTAATAAATGTGAAGTCATTCACTTTGGGAAAAAAAATGATAGGGCAAGTTATTTTCTAAATGAGGAGGAGCTGCGTTGTAATGCAACGCAAAGGGATCTAGGGGTATTAGTACATGAATCACTAAAAGTTAGTATGCAGGTGCAGCAAGCAATCAGGAAGGCCAATGGAGTTTTGGCCTTTATTGCTAGGGGGATTGAGTATAAAAACACGGAGGTCTTGCTGCAGCTGTACACAGTATTAGTGAGACCACATTTGGAATACTGTGTACAGTTCTGGGGTCCATACTTAAGAAAGGATGTACTAGCCCTGGAGGCAGTGCAGCGAAGGTTTACAAGATTAATTCCTGCAATGAGGGGATTGACATATGAGGAAAGGTTAAGTAGGCTGGAACTCTACTCTTTGGAGTTTAGAAGAATGAGAGGCGATCTCATTGAAACATATAAGATCGTGAGGGGCCTTGATCGGGTGGATGCACCGAGGATGTTCCCAATGATCGGGGAAACTAGAACTAGGGGACATAGTTGCAGAATAAGGGGGGGCTCTTTTAAAACTGAGATGAGGAAGAACTTCTTCACCCAGAGGGTGGTTAATTTATGGAATTCACTGCCCCAGGGAGCAGTGGAAGCAGAAACTTTAAATATATTTAAGACTAAAATAGATGGATTTTTAGCTGCCAAGGGGATAAGGGGCTACGGGGAGAGGGCAGGGATATGGACCTAGGTATGGTTAGTATAGTAAGACCTGAGTGATCTCCTGGACAAGTGTCGATCGCCTAGATTGGGGTCGGAGAGGAATTTCCCGGATTTTTTTCCCGAATTGGACCTGGGTTTTTATCCGGTTTTTTGCCTCCCCCAGGAGATCACGAGGTTTTTGGGGTGGAGAGGGGTGATAGCGGTATAAAGGGGAGGGTAGTGTCTTGTGTTCTGTGTCTTGTGTCTACTGTTTGTGGGTAAGTGTGTCTGTTTAGTGTTCAGCCATGAGCGAATGGCGGTGCGGGCTCGACGGACCTGGTGGTCTACTCTCGCACCTACTTTCTATGTTTCTATGTTTCTATGTCTTTGTAAGAAATTGTTATTGTGTGTGATTAATTCTAAATATGCTTGTACTAATATCACAAAGTGATTCATCGAGACATGAACTTCAGACTTGCATTACTTTGAGTTATTGTATATTAGGATAATGGAATGGTTATCTGGTTCACATTATGTAGTTATAATTTGTGTGCCCTCCACCAGAAAGAAAATTGTGACCTCAATAATTTCTGTAATTGAAAATGGTATTGGAGTAACTAATATTATTCTGTCAATTGCCCTCCAGTTTGTATCTTGCCTATCTCTGCCAATTTTAAAAATTGTATCTATGTAATGATTGGCATGGAATTAGTAGTAATAAAATCTGAATGTTGTTGATTGCAGGGCTGAAGGAGGGACAACCACTGATAAAGCACAAGCTTCAGCAGCACCAGATGAATGTCGTAGTGTTATCTCCAGCCGTCCTCCTCAGACTCCAGAGCAGTAAGTGGCAGGAAGTTGTTTAAAATGTATTTAATTTCCATAATATATATTTTTGGTGCACAGTTTTGTTTTGCAAGTCAAATATTTTCCCTATTTGCCCACCCTGCCAAGCCACTCTCCCAGTCACACTCCCACTCACCCAGTTTTGTCCGTCCCATTGCATCAGTACAAAACAGTATGATCGAGTTGGTCAGTTACTGTTGTGTATTTGTTACTTGGAATGGTCTTTAAATAACACTCGGACACGGGAGCAAACTAACAAGCTTCTTTATTCTGAACGCCATCATGAGTCTCCCCTGCGCATGCATCCTGTTGCGCAAGACATCACATATGTTCATTATATTTCATACACCACACTCCTCCCCCTTTAACTTGGAGGCAGGTAACACCACAGACTTAGAATAAAGGGGAAGCCATTTAAGAGAGTTGTGAATTTGTGGAACTCCCTGCCACAGAGGGCAGTGGAGGCCAAGTCACTGGATGGATTTAAGAGAGAGTTAGATAGAGCTCTAGGGGCTAGTGGAATCAAGGGATATGGGGAGAAGGCAGGCACGGGTTATTGATTGGGGATGATCAGCCATGATCACAATGAATGCCGGTGCTGGCTCGAAGGACCGAATGGCCTCCTGCACCTATTTTCTATGTTTCTAAGTCGGACCAGTGAATTTCTTGAAGTAAAAACTGTATGAATTTAATATATTGTTCAGTTATTAATGATTTAAGTAAATATGTGTGCATAGCAGGTATATGGCTTAAAATGTTCTAGTTTGCTATTAACAGTAAATGTTGGTTTATTAGTATAAATCTATTATTATAAGAATTTGTAATAGTCAGTGGGCTGGATAACTTCTTAGTGTGTAAAATGATTAAGTCCAGTGCAGAGAACACAGTGAGAGAACAGAACATAGTGCACCTGAATAGCAACAGGGTAGCATGGCTACTTTAGTTGTAAGAAATGTGCCCCAGTTAGATTCGGGGTATAATATTGAGAAATGGACCGTAATCTTGGAGGCTTGGTTCATTTCCAATGATATGACTGCGAAGGAGAAGAAGAGAGATTGGTTCATTGTAGGCTTAGGAAGCAAGGGTTATCCCACCTTACATGCATTGCTGCAGCCAGCAAAACCCACGAGTAAAATGTAATGGCTCAATTCTCGCCAAAACCGCCAAGGGCATCCAGAGACGAGGAGCCTGAACTAAAGATGGCATAGAGTCCCTGGAGATGTGGAGGCAGCCATGAACCAGCGATGTGTAAAGTCAGAGATAGTAGGTGTTTCAGGTGCTCGGGAATGGGTCACACCAAAAGCCAGTGTGATGCTGTTAGAGCTTACCAACAGCAGTACAGGGCACATGTACTGGACAAAAATCAAATGCAAAGGGACAGAAGTCAAGTGCAAAGGGACAGAAGTCAAATGCAAAGGTACATTGCCATCCAGAGGGCAACCCTAACTATTCATGCTACATTCAGGGGTATGAAGGTACAGAGAGAGATCTGGGACAAACAGAAGGCAGCGACGGTAATACAAGCAGCATTTAGAAGGCACAGAGTATACCGTCCATACAGGGCAATGAGATTGGCAGCTATAATAGTACAAACCCATTATAGGGCACACCTTCAAATGGAAAGTGATCGCAAGACTAACATGAAGGTACGCAGCAGCGTTGTGCTGCTTTAGACTGCCTACCGAGGAATGGTTGTTCGAAAGCAATTGCGGGGCATGCAAGGATCCCTAGGTCTCTGCGCATCCCTCTGCAACTGGATCCTCAACTTCCTCATTCACAGACCACAGTCTGTTCATATTGGTGGAAATGTGTCAGCCTCGATAACAATCAGCACGGGAGCACCTCAAGGCTGCGTGCTCAGCCCCCTGCTATACTCACTCTATACCCATGGCTGCGTAGGCAATCACAGTGCGAACTCCATCATCAAGTTCGCTGACGACACCATTGTTGTGGGGCGTATCACTGATGGGGATGAGTCAGATTACAGAAAAGAGATCGAGCAACTGTCCATATGGTGTCAGCGCAATAACCTGGCCCTCAACACCAGCAAAACCAAGGAACTGATTGTGGACTTTGGAAGGAGTAGGAGGGGGACCCACAGCCTCATTTATATCAACGGGTCGATGGTTGAAAGGGTCAAGAGCTTCAAATTCCTGGGCGTGCACATCTCTGAAGATCTTTCCTGGTCCGAGAACACTAATGCAATTATCAAGAAAGCTCATCAGTGCCTCTACTTCCTGAGAAGATTACGGAGAGTCGGTTTGTTAAGGAAGACTCTCTCTAACTTCTACAGGTGCACAGTAGAGAGCATGCTGACCAGTAGCATCGTGGCTTGGTTCGGCAACTTGAGCGCCCTGGAGAGGAAAATACTACAAAAAGTAGTAAACACTGCCCAGTCCATCATCGGCTCTGACCTTCCTTCCATCGAGGGGATTTATCGCAGTCGCTGCCTCAAAAAGGCTGGCAGTATCATCAAAGACCCACACCATCCTGGCCACACACTCATCTCCCTGCTACCCTCAGGTAGAAGGTACAGGAGCCTGAAGACTGCAACAACCAGGTTCAGGAATAGCTACTTCCCCACAGCCATCAGGCTATTAAACCTGGCTCGGACAAAACTCTGATTATTAATAACCACTCTCTGTTATTTGCACTTTATCAGTTTATTTATTCATGTGTGTATATATTTATATCATGGTATATGGACACACTTATCTGTTTTGTAGTAAATGCCTACTATGTTCTGTGTGCTTAAGCAAAGCAAGAATTTCATTGTCCTATACAGGGACACATGACAATAAACTCACTTGAACTTGAATTTGAGGTCATACAGACTTATTATAAAATGCATAAACAGCGTCAGTATTTCAAGAAACTACGCTGGTCCAACACTGCTGTACAGCAACAATACCGGGCTTGCCAGATAAGAGATGCCCACGTGAGACATTATAATAGTTTGAGAAAAGGAGCCTAGCGGAGCCTAGATGCCTCTATTATTAACAACTATAGACCAATATCAAACCTATCTTTCATAAGTAAAATCATTGAGAAAGTTGTCCTCCAGCAACTTAATCACTTCCTGGCTTCAACTGGCTGCTACGACAACTTCCAGTCAGGATTTCGACCTCTTCATAGCACCGAGACCGCCCTTATTAAAGTTGTAAACGACATCCGTCTTAACACAGACTCTGGCAAAGTTTCAATATTAATGCTATTAGACCTCAGTGCTGCATTCGACACTGTTGATCACTCAATACTTTTGGACAGGTTGGAAAAATGGGTGGGGCTTTCAGGCACAGTCTTAAGTTGGTTCAGGTCATATCTACAAGATAGGACCTATTTTGTTTCCATTGGCGACTTTGTATCGGAACCAACCAACGTGACGTGTGGAGTCCCGCAAGGTTCGATCTTAGGGCCCTCTTTATTCAACATCTACATTCTCCCACTAGGGCAAATCATGCGAAATAATAATATTGACCACCACTGCTATGCCACTCAAATCTATGTAGCGCTATCACCAAATGACTATCGCCCCATAGATCTGCTGTGCCAGTGCATTGAGCAAGTCAAAGACTGGATGTGCCAAAATTTCCTCCAACTAAATAAGGACAAAATGGAGATAATTGTTTTTGGTGCTAAAAAAGAAAGGCTTAAAGTAACCCAACACCTTCACTCTCTGTCCCTGAAAACTTCAAACAAAGCCAGAAATCTCGGGGTTATTATGGATTCAGATTTACATTTCGACAGTCACATCAAATCAGTAACAAAATCGGCCTACTATCACCTCAAAAACGTAGCAAGATTAAGAGGACTCATGTCAGCTCAAGACTTAGAAAAACTTGTACATGCCTTTATTACTAATAGGCTAGATTATTGTAATGGTCTCCTTGCAGGTCTTCCGAAAAAAACTGTCAGGCAGCCACAGCTTGTTCAGAACGCTGTTGCTAGAGTTCTAACAAAGACCAAAACATTTGAACACATTACACCAATTCTTAAATTATTACATTGGCTCCCTGTATGTCAGATAATTGATTTCAAAATCCTGCTGCTCACCTATAAATCACTACATGGTTTAGGGCCAAAGTATATCACTGACATGCTTCCACTATATAAGCCTTCTAGACTGCTAAGATCTTCTGAGACCAATCTGTTAGTGATTCTCAGAGTAAATACAAAACATGGGAAAACAGGATTTAGTTACTATGCAACAAATAGCTGGAATAAACTTCCTGAAGATTTAAGACTTGCCTCAACTTTGACCACTTTTAAAACAAGACTGAAAACTTTTATGTTTACTTTAGCTTTCAGCTAAATCTTAACTACATTGCACTTTTAACTTTTGCACTTTTTATAATGCATTTTTAACTTTGCTTTTATTTTATTTTAATTCTTCTATTTTATTTCATTTTATTATTTCATTTTATTGTATGACATGTTTTTATGTGAAGCACTTTGAGTCTGCCTCGTGTATGAAATGTACTATATAAATAAAGTTGCCAAAAAAAAAAAGCAGTAGTTTGTATTCAGGCCTACTACTAAAGGTGAAAGCCAGAGAATTGGTTGAGAAAATCTAGGCAGCAAGCCAGATTAAGTCATTCTTAATGATGTGCATTACAAGAAACAATTTCTTGATTCAGAAGGCGGCTAAAGTCACTCTGCAAGCTTCATTCCGTGGGTACCGATCAAGGGTACGCTACAGAGCTATGCGACAAGCAGTCATTTCGATCCAGAGATGGTACAAAGCATGCAAAACAGGGCATTCCCAGTTTGTGCAATATCAGTCAATGAGGTATGCAACCATTACCATTCAGGCTGCCTACACGTTAGGCAGTGGGTTAAGCAAAAGCGGGCTGCTGTAAGAGTTCAGTCAGTACTCCGTATGATTTGGTTTATGAAAGACTTCCTCAAACTGAAATATACAGCAATTGTAGTGTAGCAAGAGAACTATACAGAGCACATATCAAAGCCACTGTTGTATTGCAAAGACAATATAGATCCTACTTCTTGATGAAGAACCAGAAATGTGACTTAAGAAGACAAATAGATAAACAACAGTAAAGGCTTAAACGACACAAAGAACGGTTAAATGTGTGACAATGACTAAAAGCTGCTAATAGAAAAGTCCAAACAAGAAAGGCTTGTCGGTCGAGTCAAAAGTATGCAGGACCGATTGCGACTAGGCCACTTCACTACAGTCTGGCATGGAGCCTCCTTCACTGAACAATGGACAGATGGTTATGCATTGCAGAATCTTATTAAACAACAAGAGCGGATAAATACGCTGCGCGAGGAAATTGAACGACAGAGGAAGCTGCAAGCAAAATGAAAACCTGCAGCCATGTGTCAGATGCCACCTACAAATAATGAACAGAAACAGAGGAAAACAAAGCGAATATATGAAGCAGAAAATGAAACGTTAACTTTCGCAGAATATCATGAACAGGAAGAAATTTTCAAACTAAGATTAGAAAATTAAAAAAAAAGGACGAGGCAGAGATACAGGCAGAGCTAGAGCGATTAGAAAGAGTTCACAATTTACACAATAGGGAACGGAAAATGATAACACATAAAGCAAGGGGTAATGTATTTGGATTAAGGAAGATGGGTGGAATGAAAATTATGTGCTAAATTTAGATAGGATTATTACAGCTATGAGGATGTATTGTAAGATGACTTTAATAATACAATTTTGCAACAGTGTATTAATTAATTATATGTTAGGTAAAGAGCATATACCGTGAAGGTGAAATTAAGTTAAAGGGGGAGGAGTGTGGTGTATGAAATAGAAATGGTGTTACCTGCCTCCAAGTTAAAGGTGTAGTGCGGTGTATGAAATATAATTAACATATGTGATGTCTTGCGCAACGGGACGCATGCGCAGGGGAGACTCATGATGGCGTTCAGAATAAAGAAGCTTGTTATTTTGCTCCCGTGTCCGAGTGTTATTTAAAGACCGTTCCAAGCAACAAATACACAACAGTTACTAATTCCTAATGTCATCTATCCTTGATGTGTTCAGCATACCTTAAGCACTGCAGTGCCAATCTGCTTTTGTCTCAACTCTGTGATCTACAACTGACTAAAGATGTCCTCAACCAAATTGCTTCTTCTTTGAATTTCATGGCATTTTCTGGTCTGTTGCCACTGCTCAAACTACACCAAATACTTAATTGAGTTGCTGCCATAAGGCGCCTGAGACCCGGGTTCAATCCTGACTTGGGGTGCTGTCAGTATGGAGTTTGGATGTTCTCCCTATGACCACGTGGATTTTCTCCGGGTGCTCTGGTTTCCTCCCACACTCCAAAGACCTACAGGTTTGTAGGTTAATTGGCTTTGATAAAATTGTAAATTCACTCTAGTGTGTACAATAGTGTTAAAGTGCTGAAATTGCTGGGCGGCACGGACTCGGTCGGCCGAGGGGCGTGTTCCGTGTTGTATTTCGAAAGTCTAAAGTTTTCTTAAATAATAATAGCTCTTTGAGATATTTGTAATTTTATGTTGCTTGAATATTCTTTTCTCTCATTACGTGCAATGGCACAGATGCACCTGACAACTAGTGTACTTTCTCTGAAATAAAGTCTTGGCTTATTTAGGTTTTTTGCATTTTACTCAGTAATTTGATACTTTTGTTGATGAATCCTTGGTTAAAGCGTTTTATGGTTCAACTAGACCAAGTGGGACCCGTTGGGTCCCGTCCCCTCAACAAGCGGTTGCAGGGGGGGGGGGGGGGTTGGTCTGCGACGTCACACACACACTAACCACCCCCCCCCCTAAAACCACCCACACACTAACCACCCCTCTTGACATTATATTAATATTATTTATTTGCTCCTTTGACCCCATCCCCGCCCTATCCACTCACGCATAGCCCCCAACTCGCAGACGTGTCTGGAGAGGGAGAGGGAGGGGGGTAGAGAGAGAGGGCAGTGAGAGAGAGAGGGACAGAGACAGAGAGAGGGGCAGATACATAGAGAGAGGAGGGGGGAGAGATAGAGAGAGAGGAGGAGGGGGGAGAGGAGGAGGGTGACGAGGGGGTGGGAGATGAGGAGGGGAGCTGGATGAGCGGCTGGGTGACGTCGCTCGCAGCGCGTGAATGCAGCGCGCAGACCCATTGTCACGTCATCACGTCATCAGCGAATGAGAGCTGTTGAACATTTTTTAACATTTTCATTAATAACTCGAGAAATAAAGCATGATTTTTTTCAGATAAGGTGATTTCGGACTCCATGGGATAAATCTGTACCGGAATATCTGAAAATAGATATTACATCACAATAACTGAAAAAAGAAAGAAAATACAATATTATGTCTGCCAATGACCTGACCCTGAAATCTGGTCAATTTTTATAAACCACTGTGGTCCTATAGTTGTGTGCTATTTCATTCAGAGATGCACTCTAACGGCATCACATAAAGCCATTCAAAATATAATAGCATCAAGCCATATAAAGTTATTTTTTAAAGTAATCTATACACACATTCCCCTCAGAGGGCAAACATTTCCCACTCTCGTAAGCCAGAATGTTGGATGCATTTGTTTCCTATCCACCATCAGTAACTTCTATACTTTGCATTCTCAGCTTTTTCTGGGAGACTGGGCTGGTCATTTAAAACCGAGGTACGAATAATTCTTTTCTCACAAAATTCTCTACCCCAGAGCTGTGAAGGAAAGATCAATAAATATATTTCAAGTGGATGTAGATATGTTTTTAAATGATCAGGGAATTGAGGGCAAGAGGTATCTGGTACAGAGGGAATTGTGATTATGTTGAATGGCAGTGCAGGTTTGAGGGACCAACTTGCCACCTACTGCTATCATTTTTTGTGTTCTTTTTGTGCTTTTCAATTAAAACAGTGAAGAACAAATTCCAGGAGCTCTTTTGGGTCGAAAAGACTTTTGGCGCAAAATGTTCAAATCACAAAGCGCTGCTAGTGATACAAGCAGCCAATCCGAGCAAGATACATCTGAATGTACAACCGCTCACTCTGGAACCACCACAGACAGGCGGTCACGTTCAAGATCCAGAAGAATTTCCTTGAGGAAAAAGCTCAAACTTCCTATAGGTAAATTTTGTTAAGCAAAATAACTTGATTTGTTGCAGTCGTAGGATATATATTGGATTACTGGAAGTACAATAAATGTATTAATTTCAGAATAAAAACAGTATAAAAATTTGACTTCATAAGGGATTTTCTTATGAAAAGTGTTCTTAATAAAAATAACCATTGTGTTTTTTTCATATCTTGTGCATTAATTTTTTTTCAATGGCAATAAAATTGTTTGTAATTTAACCAGAACTGCATGCTGCAGTGTAGGTGCCCTAAAGCTATTAAAAACCAATGTGAAACTTTTGGAGATTATAGATTATGCTATGTTATTTTGTTTGGTTATGAAAATACCATTGTAATAAAATAGCCCTGATTTGTACAAATGATGATAAACTCAGTACTTACAGAATCATAGAAGTTCAAGTTTGCGTTTGTTGTCACTTAACCAGCTAAGTACAATGAAATTTGAGTTACCAAATGGTTACAGCCTGGCAGAAGACTGTCAGGTCGGTGCCATTTTATGTAAGCAGAAGTTTATCCAGCAGAAGTCTCTCCTCAAAACCCTGCAAATTATTTTTTTTCAGGTACATATTCTTCTCCCTTTTAAATGTTGCAGTTGAAACCACCTCCCCAGCAGTTCAATCTGACCCTTAAAAAAAAAAAAAAAAGTTCTTATGTCACTTTTAGTTCTTTTACCACATTATCTCCGTTCTCTGTTCTCTAGTTTTTTTACCTCACCGCCATTGGGAAAAGTTTTCTCTACCTTTCTTATTTCTCTAGCTGAGAAATAAGAAAGGAATGATCACCTTGTTTGGAGTGTACTGCAGGCCCCCAAATAGTGAACAGGAATTACAGGAGCAAATATGCTCGGAGATAGCAGGCAGCTGATGTGTAGGAACTTCAGCATTTTTGGTCTATCTCTATAATAAGATTGTTGTTATTAGGAAATTTTTACTTTCCCAATATTGACTGGGAATGTCTTAGTGCAAAAGGTTTAGATGGAGCAGAATTTGTCAAATGTGTTCAGGAAAATTTCCTCAGGCAATAAGCAGAGGGTCCTACACGGGAGAGGGCAACACTGGGGGGGGACAAGTGGATGAAGTGCTCGTGAATGAGCCTTTTGGGAACAGCGACCACTGTTCTATTTGGTTCAAGATCTTTATGGACAGAGACAGTGCGGGCCCACTAGTTAATATTCTAAATTGAGGCAAGGCCAACTTGAAGGAGCTTGACAGCATCTTGCTCCAATTGATTGGAGCAGGTTGTTTGAAGGAGATGGGACACCTGAAAAGGAGGATGTTTTTACAAGAGTCCAGGACAAGACTCTTAACAAAACTTTTACAAGAGCCCAGGACCTGCATGTTCCTGTTAGAGTGAAGGGCAAAGCAGGAAGCTTGGATGACGAGTAAAATTGAGACTCTGGTCAAGTGTAAGAATGGGGCAGGTGTAGGCAGCTGGGATCAAGTGTATGCCTGGAGGAGTTTCGGGAACTGAGGAGCAAGCTAGTAAAGGAAATCAGGAGGGCAAAAAGGGACAGGAGATAGCTCTGTAGACAATATTAAGGATAATCCCAAGAGAATTTATAAATACATTTAAGGGAAAAGGGTAACCAGGGAGAGAATGGAGCTCCTCAGGAATCAAAGCTGTCAACTCTGCGGTGCCACAGGAAATGGGCAAGGATCTTAATGAGTATTTCTCCTCTGTTTTAACCATGGAAAAGACATGAGGACTGGGGAACTCGGCGCAGTCAATGAGTCTTGAGGGCAATCAGTATTAAGGTCAAGGAGGTGCTGAAGGTCCTAACGCGCATGAAGGGACGCAAATCTGACCAGATATATTTGAGGACACTGTGGGAATCTAGAGAGCAAATTGCGGAAGCCCTGGCTGAGATTTATGAGTCATTAAATATGGGTGAGGTGCTGGAAGATTGAAGGGTGGCAAATGTTGAGTCTCTATTTAAGAAGGGCTGCAAGGAAAAGGCTGGAACTATTGGCCAGTGAGCTTAAAATCTGTTGTTGGAAAGTTACTAGAGAGTAGAAAGTTACTAGAAAGTTTTGAGGGATAGGATATACATGCATTTAGATAGACAAGGGCTGATTACGGATAGTCAACATGGTTTTGTGCGTGGGACATCGTGTTACACAAAGACGTACAGGTTTGTAGGTTAATTGGCTTGGTAAATGTAAAAATTGTCCCTAGTGGTGAAGGATAGTGTTAATGTGCGGGGATCACTGGTCGGCGCGGACCCGATGAGCTGAAGGGCCTGTTTCCCCACTGTATCTCTAAACAACTAAACTAAACTAAACTAAATCTGATTGAGATTTTTGAATATGTGACCAAAAAGGTTGATGATGGCTGTAGTAGCCATTAGCTTAACTCAGTATATTATATTTATATTCAGTTACCTTTAATTTCATCTGCCTGTAATTATATGTGTGGGATTAATACATAGTGTTTGTGGCTAGATTTCTGGCGCAGACTTTCAGATAGTTTTTAGTTTAGTTTGGTGAAGACTATGGCGGATATATAGTTTTCGACAATGATTACGACATGCTCACGAGTATGATTGAAACGTTTATATATGGAAGACGACGTACTTACACAAGAAGAAGAAGTTGTTACGAGTGATTTTAATGTTTTGTACTACTACAGTAAAGAAACTATTAATCAAGAGACTGGATATTCATCTTTCGACAACTTTCAATGTCTCGTGGAGAGCTCGTGGAATGCGTAAAATTATCTTCTGAACCATGGTCGGCAAATTAGTGACTATCGGCGGCTAAAACCTTGAGACGTCGTAGAGACTGTCACTACATATAGAGTCGAAAACTTCCTTACCACCACGAGGTAGAAGATTGGGCTGGATCTCTGTGTGAGATTACTGCTGAAGAACTGGTTCCGTAGAAGTGGAACTGAGGAACTGGTTCCGTAGAAGAGGAACTGAAGAGGCTAAATCTCTGCCAGAGATTATAGCTTGATCCGGTTTAGAGCCTTCCCACTGGTAGGTTAATCGACACAGCCACTCGACTTATCTGAAGATTGGAAAAACTTCACTGACCGAGTAATCGTGAGTAACGAACAGCTATTGTACTATGCCGTAAATTTGAAAGCTGGAACATTTTAACAAAGGTGCTGTGAAAGGTACAACTGACTTGTCGCATTTTAAAGTGACTAAGAAGCTCAAAGGAAAAGTCTATGAGATATATCAGAAGTTTAAGTTCTGCTAAAGTTTTGGAAAGTAGTCAAGAAGCTCGTTTGCTAGCCAACCTGGATAAAGTCAGGTGCTTGGCCTTGAGATGTTTTGGAATTGAGATGTATTCACATTTTTTCAAGATAAGTCAGCTCTGCACTTAGAAAATAATTGGATTGTTTTGAGCATCTGCCAGTTTGTTTTTGAGAAGACCTTTGAAAATAATTGGATGTTTACATTAAGAATCAGCTAGAAGACTGAAGCAGATTGAAAACCTTCCTGCTTGTCCTGCCAGCAGATTTGGCAGTCTACCAAATTCATGGCCTGTTTAATTCATGGAGCAAGAAGGAGCAGGTAAGCCAGGCGAGGGAGTGCCACCAAAGGGAGGCATGGGATAAGAGAGAAGTCAAGCTCAGCCAAGGAGATGCAGCCATGGAATCTTCGACAGGTAAGCCAAGCGGAGAAGAGCTACAGGAGTATGAAGAAGAGCCAGAACAGAGACGATGTAGCCAACGAAGAAAGAAGCCCATCAAAAAGGCCCAAGTTGCATTTCTGGAGAAATGCCAGAAGGAGAAAAACAAGCTTTGGAAGCAGATTACCACTTTAATAGAGAACCAGGAAGAACTCGTGCATCTCGAAGAGAATGCTGAAAAAGTAAAATCTAATCAAGAGCGACTAGTCAACCTCCGCCTTCAGGTTGCACAAAACCACAACTTATTACTGGGCCTATCACTGACTGAGGAGGAAAGCAAAGGGCATAATCAGTGGTTTCAAGAAGCGTTGGAATATCTTAACGGTGTCGTGAAATTGAACAGTAAACCACGTGCTCTACAGTCGGAGAAGCTATGAAGAAGTAACACCACAAGATAGTGTCTCAAACATCTCAACACAAAGACCAGGACACAAAGCTGGTTCTGTAGCCAGTCCAATTTCAAGAGTCTTTGCTCAAATGGAAGTCGAAGCTGAATTTGCTGCTCTCTCGCTAGAAACTTCCGCCTTGGAAAAAAATGCATGAGATTGAGGAACGAAAAGGGTGGTTGAAGAGAAAAGCCAGAGATTAAAGAGAGAGGCTGAGGAACGAGAAAGGCAGTTGAATAGACAAAAAGAGCAGCTGGAACAAGACACAGAATTGGCAATTGCCAAGAGTAAGGCAGAGATACTGGAAAATCCAGGTTCCAGGCGCAGCTCGAATGTATCTCAGAAGAAGAGTCCCTCAGTCCAAGAAGGAGCTGCTGAGCTGGAGACAGCATCTGAATTAAATCCACAGCCGGGGACCACTTGGTCTTGCAGTTTTGAACACCCACTGAAACACTGGTGGGCCGACAAAGCTTTATATCAACAACAGGATGTTAGACCAAAGCAACAAATTTATGGGCCTCCTGATGAGGCTCGTAACAAACCGCCAATTCAGTATCCTCTACAGAGGCCTGTTATACAGGCTCAAGCTGGCCAACATGGGCAGGTGCCTGCCTATCAATCATTTACACCCAGACAGTGATCCTTTGCGATATGAGACTTTCATAGACCTGTTTGTGAAAGGAGTGGAAAGAAAAACTACCGATGATGAAGATCGTTTACAATTTCTGGAGTATTACACAGTTGGACATGCTAAGCAGCTTGTGGGAAGCTGTCGTAATATGCCTGCGAGTGAGGGTTACCCATTGGCAAGACAATTGCTTAGAGAACATTTTGGTAAAGAGCACCAGATTGCTAATGCATATATGGAGAAGGCCTATGCTTGGACAGCTATAAAGGCAGAAGATGCGAAGGCATTGCGAGAGTTTGCGATATTCCTGAAAAGTTGCAGCTCAATGAGAAATGAATGTCGTTAGTAACATTGGGGCTATCATTATGAAGCTGCCCTATCGGCTTAGAGAAAGGTGGAGGGATAAAGCAGATATGATAATGGCAGGATGGGGTGTGAAGCTACGCTTTTTGATCTGATGAATTTCATGGAAAGGGAGGTGTGGTTAATGTCAAATCTGAACCATGGGCGTATTCAAGATCTGAAACCAATTGCAACTGTCAAAGGTTCTACCTTTACTAAGACAAAAGGAAGATCAGGACCTAAGGGATGTAGTTTTGCTACTGCTGTAATACCCGTAGAAACGACAGGAGGAATGAAAGGAGATGCATCTACTATTAAACCACAAGGGTTTCGTACTGAACAGAAGGCTAAGGAGAAGAAGCCATAGCAAATAGTACAGGAGGAGAACCCAGCTGCGAGTGATGCTGCTCCCTCACCTCGTAAGTGCACATATCGGGGCCGGGGTAGAAACCTGCATTTTCTCTATCATACCTGTACAGGTAAGGAACAGCAAGACGAATACTTTAACCAAACTTTAAGACTGCTTTAACTGAACCGACTGGGACTTGATTGAGGACGAGGACATTGACACCTTCATCTCAACTGTACTTTTTTACATAAAAAGCTGTGCAGACAATGTCACTAACACTAAATGCATCCGTATCTCTCCAAACAACCATGGATGTCGGACCAAAGGTGTCCAACTTCTTTTAAAAGCCCGCAATATGGCTTTTCGGTCCGGCAACACTGAGCTGTATAGTGCGGCCAGGTCCAACCTGAAGAAGGGCATCAGGAACGCCAAAGCAGCCTATAAGCGAAGGATCAAGAGCCACTTCAACAACTCAGACTCCCGTCGGGTCAAGAACTACAAAAACAATACCAACTCATCCACCAGCAACAGTGCCTCTCTGGCAGAACAGCTCAACCACTTTGTTGGCCGCCATGAGAGGAGAGAGGGTCATGCCC
Source organism: Amblyraja radiata (assembly GCF_010909765.2). Taxonomy (NCBI): domain Eukaryota; kingdom Metazoa; phylum Chordata; class Chondrichthyes; order Rajiformes; family Rajidae; genus Amblyraja; species Amblyraja radiata. The sequence goes on from NC_045962.1 coordinate 5,827,807, forward strand.
ATTACTCCAGCTCCAACACCCAACAGCCAGACACTCATCATGCAGTCTGCTGATATCACACACACACTCTGGAATGTTAACATACGGAAGGCAGCCGGTCCGGATGGAGTCCCAGGACGGGTTCTCAGAGACAGTGCTGTTGAGTTAACTGACGTATTGACAAAAATCTTCAATCAATCCCTGGCACACTGCATGGTCCCCACATGCCCAAAAACATCGAAAATAGTGCCAGTTCCGAAGCACTCAGCCATAACCTGACTCAACGACTACAGGTCGGTTGCACTAACACCAATAATTATGAAGTGCCTGGAGAGATTAGTCCTTAAGCACATCAAGGCCGCACTCCCATCAACCCTGGATCCACACCAATATGTGTACAGAGCAAACAGATCAACAGACGACGCCATTGTCACTGCCCTCCATACTGCACCTAGAACAACGGGGAGCTTACCCACAACTGCTATTTGTCGATTACAGCTCTGCATTCAACACAATCGTACCCAGTAGACTGGTCTCCAAGCTGTCCGACCTAGGCTTCGAACACAACATCCGCCTATGGATTAAGGATTTCCATATGGACCGGCCGCAGACGACAAAAAAGAGGTGTTCTCAAACAAAGAGGCGTACCTATCCCCAAACTCTGCCTCTGCTACATCGACGACTGCATTGGTGCTAACCCCTGCACCCGCACACAACTCACTGACTTCATCCATTTCACCACTAACTTCCATCCGGCACTCAAATACACCTGGACCATTCCCGACATTTCCCTACCATTTATAGACCTCATTATCTCCATCGCAGGTGATAGACTACTGACCGACATCCATTATAAACCCACTGACTCCCATGGCTATCTGGACTACACTTCTTCCCACCCTGCTTCCTGTAAGGACTCCATCCCTTACTCCCTATTCCTCCGTCTACTCCGCATCAGCACCCAGGATGAGGTGTTCCACACCAGGGCATCGGAGATGTCCTCATTCTTCAGGGAATGGGGGTACCACTCTTCTACTATAGATGAGGCTCTCACCAGGGTCTCTTCTATACCCCATAACTGCTCTCACTCCCCATCCCCCCACTCATAACAAGGGCAGAGTCCCCCTTGTCCTCACCCTCCACCCTACCAGCCTTCACATACAACAAATAAACTTCTGACATTTTGGCAGAGACCACTCCCTCTGTAACTCCCTGGTCAATTCATCCCTTCCCACCCAAACCACCTCCTCTCCTGGCACTTTCCCTTGCAACCGTAAGAAATGCTACACTTGTTGCTTTACCTCCCCCCTTGACTGCAGCCTTTCCAGGTGTGGCAGAGATTCACCTGCACCTCCTCCAACCTCATCTATTGCATCTGCTGCACTAGATGTCAGCTGCTCTACATCGGTGAGGCCAAGCATAGGCTTGGCGATCGCTTCGCCCAAAACCGCCGCTCGGTTCGCAATAACCAACCTGATCTCCCAGTTGCTCAGCACTTCAACAACCCCTCCCATTCCAAATCTGAACTTTCTGTCCTGGGCCTCCTCCATGAACAGAGTGAGGACCACTGTAAATTGAAGGAGCAGCACCAAATATTTCGCTTGGGCAGTTTGTACCCCAGCAGTTCCTTCTTAAATATCTCATCCTGCACATCATTTGTTTGCCTTTCTGCCCTCAGGAAAGAGTTACAGGTCCATCAAATCACACACCACAAGATTAGCGAACAGTTTCTACCCAAAGGCCATCACCACTCTGAACTCTACACTGAACACACAGCCCCCATAGCCAATATTTTGTACTGCCACAACACTATACGTTTGCACGTTCTGACTTGAGGACGTTTTACTTGCCGTTTTTGTTGTTTCCATTGTCGTTATTATTTATCTGTTACGTTGGAGCGCCACTCGGGCAGTGCTCCTGAAATTTTGTGGTATGTATTTACAACGACAATAGGTGTGTATTATTATTATTATTATTGAATACAGTGTTGCAAACATATGCATTTTTGGATCATGGAGGTTCGGCTACCTTTTGCACAGAAAGCTTGATGAGAAGGCTGGACATTACAGGAAAAAGGACTATGATTTTATTGCGTACCATGAATGAAGAGAAATAATTAATTAGTCATCACATTACAAGTATGGAAATATCTAGCCAGGATGAAGACAATTTTATACCAATATCTGATGTGTTTACACATGGGGCCATGCCTGTTTCTCATCAAAATATACCCAGACATGAGGATGGTCTTACTTGAAGGAGGTCAAGATACCTAAAATGAATTCTGGTGTCGACCTACTTATCGGAACGAATGCTTTGAAGGCATTGGAACCTATACAGACTGTGAGTAGCCAAGGAGATGGACCATTTGCTGTGAAAACCCTACTAGGATGGGTTATCTATGGCTCCTTGAGAAGGAACAACGAAAGCAGGAACCAGAAGAACCACCCTGCTGCTGCTGTCAATCAAATATCTACTGTTAAATTAGAAGAGCTGTTGATCAAGCAATACAATCTTGACTTCAGTACCAGTAAGGAATCCAAAGAAATGTCCAAGGAAGAGTTAAAGTTTTTGGATATTATGAACCACTCAGTAAAGATGATAGAAGGACACTATTGTCTAGACTTAACTTTCAAACAAGAAAGCGTTAGTCTGCTGAACAATCATCGCATGGCAGAGCAACGCACCCAGAATATGTAACGCATGTTTGGCAAGAATACGAAATTTCATGAGTAATATACATCTTTACTAATTGACAATGATTATGCAGAAATGGTACCAACAAACCAGCTAAATCGAAGTGACGGAGAGCTTTGGTATGTTCCGCACCATGGGGTGGATCACTCGAAGAAAGGGACCCTGAGGGTGGCCTTTGACTGTGCTGCAGTCTTCAAAGGAACATCACTCAACTGTCAGTTGCTGCAGGGTCCAGACCTTACAAACTCACTCATTGGAGTTCTTATTAAATTCAGACAAGAACCAGTTGCTGTGATGGCTGATATTAAAGCAATGTTTCATGAAGTCAAAGTATCAGAAAAGCATATTGACTATTTGCGATTCCTATGGTGGCCTGATGGTTATGTACAATAAGATCTTGTTGAATACCGGATGAAGGTACATCTCTTTGGAGCAGTGTCATCACCAAGTTGTGCAAACTTTGCAATTTTGTGCGTGACAATAGCACACTAATGCCAATAATTGGTCTGGCTCATCTCCCAGAACCAAATTCAGCAATGCCATCTTCCCAGTGTGCTCCTTATATGTACTGTTTGATAAATCTCCTGAACACAAGTAAAAATAGTTTTCTCCTTTTCCCCTTTATCCTATTTCTAGTCTAATTTACAGATAGATAGTTGAAGTGCTATCACATTTTACAAATACTCTGTAAATTTACTCCAGATCCTTTCCACTAGTTGACATGCTGTAGTGTGGATGAGATATTTTAGTTTAGAGTTCAGTTTAGAGACACAGAGCAGAACCAGGCCCTTCGGCCCTCCGAGTCCACACCGACCAGCGATCCCCGCACATTAACACAATCTTAAGGGCCTGTCCCACCAGCATGCGACTGCATGCGGCTAGTGCGACCTGACGTGGTCGCTTGAGCCGTACGGCCTCGCGGGGCCGGTCCGACTTCGATCGCCGGAGGCGTATGGAGTTGTGTGGGGCTGGTCCTGACATTGCGGGGGGTCCGGAAAACTGACACTGTCCAAAAATTCCTCACGACAACGGCCTGTCGGCCCACAGCAGCATTGAGGCTACGCAGCGCCTCGACGGGCGTACGCAGCGTCTCGACGTCGTACGCAGCGTCTCGACGCCGTACGCAGCGTCATAACGCCGTACGCAGCGTCGTACGCCTAGCGCGTGGCGTTGCGCGATGACGTCACCGCCCGGCGTGCCGTTTCGTGATGACGTAACCGCACGACGCCGTGCGACATCCAAATTCAGTCGGCCCGCCTCCTGCCCAGCTGATTGGTGAGTATGACGTCGGGACCAGCCCCGCACAACTCCAGACAGCTCCGCGGTTGGAAGTGGGACCGGCCTCGCGAGGCCGTACGCCTCAAGCCACCATGTTTGGTCGCGCTAGCCGCATGCAGTTGCATGCTGGTGGGACAGGCCCTTTACACACACTAGGGGCAATTTACACTTATAGCATGTACACAAACCCAAGCCAATGAACCTACAAACCTGTACGTCTTTGGAGGGTGGGTGGAAACCAAAGATCTCTTAGAAAACTCACGCGGTCACGGGGAGACTGTACAAACTCCATACAGACAGCACCCGTAGTCAGGATCAAACCTGGGTCTCTGGCGCTGAAAGCGCTGTAGGCAGCAACTCTACCATTGTGCCACCTACTATTTATTGCCATACTGAATGTTTCTCCTTTTTGTGGAATCTTGGGACAGGAAATCCCACAAATGAACTTTACAGACGGTGGAATAGCTTTAAGGATTCAGGAGATAAGCCACGGTATATACACAACCGCTTATTTGCTGTTGCAGACAGTTTTATGTAACTGGTCCATTTAAGCTTTTGCCCACGATGTCGAATGTCAAGGTGATTACATTTATTCTAATTAAACTTGGTTGTTGTTTATGTTGTTGGTTATGATGTGAATGCCACTTGCGACTTAGCTGATCAGGTTTAAATGTTATTTGGCTTTTGCTGGATAGAAGTGAGGATTGTTACAATAGCATGTGTAAAAATGCACATTGAGGATAGATAGCTAGATAGATAGATAGATGGATGAATGGATGGACGGACGGACGGACGGACGGACCTTTATTGTAATTCAGACCGAAGTCTGAACGAAATTGCAGCAGATACATATAATACAATTAAAACAACAATAAACACATATTAACATCCACCACAGTGAGTCCACCCAACATCTCCTCACTGTGATGGAGGCAAAAGTCTTAGGTCTGCAGTCTCTTCCCTCCTCTTCCCCCTCTGCGCTGAGGCGATACCCCCCGGGCGATGTTATAAATCAGTCCCGCGGCTCAAACACCGCGGCCCAGGGTGGTCGAAGCTGCCGCCCACCAGTCCTGCAGACGCAGCCACTGGCCCGCGGCCGAACCCCGGACTCAGGCCACCACCGCCAGAACACCGTCCCAGCCACCCTCACGTGAGTACCGTGCCGTCTTCAGCCTCGGGCTGGGCCGCCCCCGACATGGGCGCCGAACCTCCCCCGGGCCGGGCCGCCCCGACTTGGGTGTCGCTTCTTCCCCGGGCTGGGCTGCCCCGACTTGGGCGTCGCTTCTCCCTCTGGCCGGGCTGCCCCGACTTGGGCGTCGCTTCTCCCTCCTGCCGGGCCGCCCGACATGGGCGCCGCTTCTCCCTCGGGCCGGGCCGCCCCGACATGGGCGCCGAACCTCCCTCGGGCTGCGAGCGCCGCACCTCCCCGAGCTCGGCCGCTCCGAAGAGAGCCTCGTTCCACCCTTGGGCTGGCCGCCCTCACGAAAGCGCCACAACCTCTCACGGGAGCACTGTTCCAGCCCTGAGCCGGACCGCCCTCACGGGAGCGAGCTCAGGGCGAGTCCTGACGGGCTCTGCCTCCGGAGCCTCGAGGTCATCAGCTCCATTAGGCCTCAGCGCAGACGGAGGCAGAGAAGGGGAATACGACAAAAAAGTCGCATTCCCCCGCAGGGAGAGACTGCAAACCCCGTTTCAACCCCCCACCCCCCCAAAACACAAACTAAGAACCAAAAACTAGACTAACCAAAACAAAATAAACAACACAAAAAACACAAACAAACGGGACTGCCGGTGAGCCGCTGCAGCCAGGGCCGCGCCGCCACTCCGAGTGTGAGAACAGTATTATCAACTTTTTTGAGGGTGTTTTTGTGAACTGTATTCAATCCTTCCATCTGAAATAAATATATTGGACAGAGGGTGACATCAATGGAAATATTTCTGTAAAAGGTTGAAGAATATTAACTCTTGTATAACATCATGTCATCTGGGATTGATTGAAATTATAAAATTATGGTATACATCAAAGACCAAACAGTGTACCAATAATTATGAATCATATTTGCCATTACAGGTAACTGGTTGAAGCGCTCTTCATTGTCGGGGTTAACAGATGGCGTCGAAGACCTTTTGGACATAAGTTCTGTAGACAGACTTTCATTTATACGCCAGAATTCAAAGGTGCAGAGACAGATTAATATTTGTATTAATTAGCACTTTTTTATTTATCTGTCATGTCAAATGGAAAAGTGGTTTTCCTTTCACATAACATCATATACTCTGGATTTAAAAGGACTCTGCAATTAGTTGTTAACTTTTGATGTGCAGTTTTGTAACGTTGTACAGCTAAGTAAATGTTTGGGATTCATAGCAGTTGATATATTCACCATTTGCCCAAAGTGCTTTGAAGTTAATGTGTTGGAAAGAACTAGTTTAAACCGAAGATAGACACAAAAAGCTGGAGTAACTCAGCGGGTCTGACAGCATCTCTGGAGAAAAAGAATAGGTGATGTTTCAGTTAGAGACTCTTCTTCAGACTGAGAGTCAGTGGAAAGGGAAACAAGAGATGTAGACGGTGATACAGAGAGAGAGATATAGGACAAATGAATGAAAGATATGCAAAACGTAACGATGTTAAAGAATATAGGCCATTATTGGCTGTGGGTTTGGTGAAATCGGGTTACAGTCAATAAAACTCACCAGGACGACATTGAAACAAGTACAGCGACTAAGGTGGGGGAGGGACAGTGAGACAGGGAATGCAAGATGCAAGGGTCACTTGAAGTTAGAGAAATCAATATTCATACTGCAGGGTTGTAAGCGGCCCAAGCAAAATATGAGGTGCTGTTCCTTGAACTTGCGTTTGGCCTCATTCAGACAATGGAAACCATTATCCCTCATGATATAACATTCCAAACAAAAAATAATTTGTTTAACATTTGTTTTTAATTTTATACAAGCAGTAGGTATTTTAGAATTATACGCCCTGATACTGAGCTGCTGTTGAAGTCTAAAAGAGTAATAAGTGACTGACCATCCGCTTAATGTTTTCCACTTGAATAATGTTATGTGATTCCACTTCACTGCACATTATGTGGAAGAAAATTACCTTAATTATTTTTGTTGTATTTTTGTTAAGTATTTGCTATGGTTCTGCGTAAGCTTCTTTAAATTTTTTTTTTTCTCGTTTAAATTAGGGAAAGATGACTTAAACTGCCCCATGATCCATTAGATAAATGTACTATTTGGTGAGGATTACTAACGCAGCCATTGATACCTGATCTGTACTATATCAGTCACTTTGAACTGGTCAGTGGTCAGGCAGATCTGCCTATATCCGCCACTATGTGGAAAACGTTGTCCCTCAGGTTCCTATTAAATAATTTCCTTCTCACTTCAAACCTATGCAAACCTGTACATTCACCCTTTCTATTCCCCATATGATTTATGCACCTCTATAAGAACACTCTCAGCCTGCTGCATTCCAAGGAATAAAGCTTTAGCCTACCGAACCTCCTCCAATAGCTCAGGCTCTGAAGTCCTGACAATATCCTCAAAAGCCTTCTCTGCATTTATTTGCAGTTTAATGGCATCTGTCCTATAGCAAGATGACTGAAAATGAACACACTCAGCTTCTCTCATACATATCTTTCTTTTCCACAAATATCTTGCGTCCTCTCATTAATCTCGAAAACTTTATTCATCCCCGGAGGGAAATTGCTCTGCCGACAGTCACAGCCCACAAGCTACACAAAAACTTGAAATTAAAAGTGAAAACAAAAAGAAAAAGACAAGCGACTGTCAGCTGGCTGCCGTGTGCACAGCAGCTTCACCGGAACAAATGAACAAACAAACGAACACAGACTTATCCCCTGGTCAGAGGATTCTAAACTAGAGTGCCCCCCCCCCCCCCCAAACTAGGTCCCCCTTTGTTCTCCCACCGTCCCTCACAACGGATCCTCCACGCTGGGTCCCCATTGTCTTCCCCTTCTCCCTCACGCTCATCGACCAGAGGGTGGGTTGGTAGGGATTGCAGTGGGAATGTATTTTGTATTTATTATTTTGGCAAGGAATATCCTACGAGGACAAATGTAACAATGTTCAAATCAAATCTTGATTGATAAAATTCTGCAAAAAAACAAATTTACAGTTTATTCCCTTATAATGCCATTGTACCTAGGTGAAATTTAATAGTGCAGTAAAGCTTTCTGAGGGTGAGGGCCTGGAAGATGGGCGAGATGAAGAGGAGAACTTCTTCAAGCGGCTTGGTAAATGGCGCTCTGGTCGAAGGAATCCATCAAAGCTTCATCACCCAGAAGAGAAAGATGGTAAGATGATACTTGCCTAACATTTAATTTCAGAGTTGCATCCTTTTTTGTGTCCAGTGAGTTTGGTTGTTTGATTCTCAGTTAATGTTGAACATTTCAATTATTTTTGTGAGGTTTTTTTTCCCTGTTGTCTTGCCGTACTTTGTAATTAGTTAGCTGATTTTCAGACAGTATTGAACCCATTATTTGGATTCTTGGTCTTTTTGCTTTGTTAGCTGTATGATAGTTTTGAGCGTTTTAGGAGTTTATGGACACACACACTACCAGGAGACCAAACGATTACCCAATGTCTTTTATTTATCTAAAACTTTTCATATATACAAGAATATAGCATTATCATTTATGCAAATGCTTCTTATGGGCCATAATGGAAAAAAAGGCTTGAATTATGGGCTGCACAATGGCACAGCTGGTAGAGCTGCTGCCTCACAGTGCCAGAGACCTGGGTTCAATCCTGACCTCTTGATACATGCAATATAGGTCAGCACAACAAAACACAACATTTGTATGAAATAGAGAATCAAACTTGCAATTTAAAAAATAAATTAAAGAAATCAGTTGAAATGAATGAGTAAACGATGAACTGGCACAGTGGCGCAGCTGATGGAGATGCTGCCTCACAGTGCCACAGACCCGGGTTCGATCCTGCCTGTGTGGAGTTTGCGCGTTCCTCCTGTGACTCCACGGATCTCCTCTAGGTGCTCCTGTTTCCTCCCACATTCCAAAGACATGCAGCTTTTAATTAGCCTTTGTAAATTGCATGTAATGTATAAGGAGTAGATGCAAAAGTGGGATAACATAGAATGAGTGTGAATGGGTGATCGATGATTGGTATGGGCTCGGTGGGGCGAACTGACTGTTTCCATTCTGTATCTCTGAACTAAGTTAAGCTGAACTAAATACTTAACATTTTTACACCAACGGAGTATGATGGTATACATGAAAGACCTAATTAAATATCTGGTTACATTAATCACATTTCCTTCCACTATTTCTACCATCGCTTGCAACACAACCTCAGTCTAAGTTTTCAAATGGAAGGTGAATCTGCACTCAGGAGTCAATTTGAGTGGCATGGCACGCAGTACCTGGTTCTTGTCGACTCGTATTCCGGCTGGTTTGACATCGATTTTCTTAGCAGCCCCACTTCTCGTGGGGTAGTTTTAAAACTCGCTCGCCATTTTGCAGACGAGGGAGCTCCTTGCTAACGATCTGATAACGGCTGTCAATTTACCAGCCAACACTTCAAGGAGTTTGATGCACGCTGGGCTTTTCTCCACATCACCAGCATCCCTGAATATCCACAGTTGAATGGACTAGCTGAACGGGCTGTCAAAAGTGCCAAACAGCTCATGGAACGATCCCACAGAGCTAATTCCGACGTGTACCTGGACGTGCTCAACCTACGCAACATCTCCCGCGACCCCATACTGGGTTCACCTGCTCAACGCTTATTATCAAGGCAGACCCGAGCCACGGTGCCTGTGGCTGATCAGGCATTGATCCCACAGGTGGTCCCACCATCGGAAGTCCAGTCCAGGCTGCAGCAAAAGCGTGACACTCAAAAACAGTGGTATGACAAAACAAGCAGGCCGCTGCCACCATTAACCATGGGGCAGGTGGTTCGTTTGCAAACTGACAAAGGTCATGACCGTATCAGTGTAATTGCTGGAACTGCCTCTGAGCCACGCTCAAATTTGGTCAGTGCTGATGACAGCACCTACAGACGTAACACACAACATATCCTGCCTGTGAATGAGCCGGCTCCACCTCCGTATTATCCTGACCGTACAAGTAAACTTTTGTCCCTGTCCAGCAGACATTGGAAACCCTCGGACTATCTTTGATCAGATTTTACTGGCTTTATCTTGCACTAAATGTTATTCATGTTATTCCCTATATCATATATCTGTACACTGTGAATGGCTTGATTGTAGTCATGTATTGTCTGTCTGCTGACTGGTTAGCACGCAACAAAAACTTTTCACTGTACCGCGGTACACTTGATCATCAATTAAACTAAAGTAAAGAATTGACGAGGGAGTTGCGGAGGGAGCGGTCTTTGCGGAAGGCAGACATGGGGGGAGATGGGAAGATGTGGCGAGTGGTGGGGTCACGTTGGAGGTGGCGGAAATGGCGGAGGATTATGTGTTGTACCGGTACAACACATAATCATCCGCCATTTCCGCCACCTCCAACGTGATCCCACCACTCGCCACATCTTCCCATATCCCCCCATGTCTGCCTTTCGCAAAGACCGCTCCCTCCGCAACTCCCTCGTCAATTCTTCCCTTCCCTCCCGCACCACCCCCTCCCCGGGCACTCTCCGTTGCAACCGCAAGAAATGCAACACCTGTCCCTTCACCTCCCCCCTCGACTCCATTCAAGGTCCCAAGCAGTCGTTCCAGATGCGACAAAGGTTCACCTGTATCTCCTCCAACCTCATCTACTGCATCCGCTGCTCTAGATGTCAGCTGATTTACATCGGTGAGACCAAGCGTAGGTTGGGCGATCGTTTCGCCGAACACCTCCGCTCAGTCCGCAATAACCTACCTGAACTCCCGGTGGCTCAGCACTTCAACTCCCCCCCCCATTCCCAATCCGACCTCTCTGTCCTGGGTCTCCTCCATTGCCAGAGTGAGCAACAGCGGAAATTGGAGGAACAGCACCTCATATTCCGTCTGGGGACCTTGCGTCCTTATGGCATTAACATTGAATTCTCCCAATTTGGCTAGCCCTTGCTGTCTCCTCCCCTTCCTTAACCCTCTAGCTGTCTCCTCCCATCCGCCCGCCCTCGGGCTCCTCCTCCTCCTCCCCGTTTCCTTCTTTCTTCCCCCCCCCACCCCCCCATCAGTCTGAAGAAGGGTTTCGGCCCGAAACGTCGCCTATTTCCTTCGCTCCATAGATGCTGCTGCACCCGCTGAGTTTCCCCAGCAATTTTGTGTACCTTCGATATTCCAGCATCTGCAGTTCCCTTTTGAACAATAAAATCAAGCATACCATACTCCTTCTTTACCACCCGATCTACTTGTGCTGCCACCTTCAGGGAGCTATCAAATTGGACTCCAAAATCCCTCTGCACATCACTGGTGTTAAGGATCTTGGTGTTAACTGTATGCTCTCACTTTACATTCAACTTCCCACTTAAACACTCATATTTGCTCGGATTAAACTCCACCTACCATTTCTTCACCCACTTCTGCAGCTAATCTATATCCTGTTGTATCTTCTGACAACATTCCTCACTGTCTGCAACTCAAATGAAGTTTTCAGCAAACTTACTCACCAACCCATCTGCATATACGTGTTGGTCATTTATAGATATCATAGCAATGTTCCAAAATTTTGAGATTTAAAAAATCAAATCTGCAATTCATCCCATCGGATAAAGCACAAAAAAAAGTTTAATTTGACACCTAATTCACTTTCCTATCTTCAGTATTAAAAAAGTGATGTCCATTTTCATACTCTGAAATTAGCATCTTGTATCCTATTGCTTTTCCATTCTTAACACAAAAGCTGTGATCGAGGACAGTCAAAAGCCCATAACATTCTTCAAAATTAAGAGAACTGAAAGAAATTTCCAGTTATTATAGATTGAAGCATTCTGAAACAAATATGAAACAATCTTACTTGGATGACCTGAAATTAAAGCATATAATTAGTTAGTTACCTAATTGTAGCTAATTACAAAATTCAATTACTAGATCTAAACATCTATCCATTTCTTAAGAAAAGATTAACATTTTTTACATTTTTAAATAAGTGTCCAAATAACATTCACACAAGAATTCACAATATAACATGATTTTTAAATCTCATTGTCATGAATTTATAGGCCAAATGGAAGGGATTTAATGTTTAATTCCCATAAATTAATGGCCATTTAAACCATCTTGCGAGTGGGTTTTTGTGGAACGTGATTGATTGGAACGTTGCGGTTGCAGTGAATTTGAACTCCATATCAGCAAGAAAAACACTGCTTGTTCGTATGGGACCATAATCACATTTTTGCCAAGGAAATTTTGATTAAAGTCATCCTAAGAAGCAAGTTTATAAGGTAAGTCATTTATTTTACATATAAACTTGCTTCTTAGGATGACATTAATCAAAATTTCCTTGGCAAAAATGTGATTATGGTCCCATACGAACAAGCAGTGTTTTTCCTGCTGATATGGGGTTCAAATTCACTGCAACGGCAAACAGCAGAAGTCCCAGCACAGAACCCTGCAGAGCTCCAATATCTACCTTCCACTACACCCCTCTGTCTCTGTATGATTAAGCCAGTTCTGAATCCATACGACCAAGTCATCATAAATCCCATGCATCTTAATCTTCTGGACCATACCACAATGAGGGAACTTATCAAAAGTCTTACTAAAATCCCTTGCTGACCAACATGCCCCATCAACACTAATTCCACCTGCCTGCATTTAGCTCATATCCCTCTAAACCTAACCTATCCATATACCTATCTAAATGTTTCTCAAATTGATAGATAGTACCTGCCTCAACTACCTGCTCCAGCAGGTCGTTTCATATATTTGGCTCCCTTTCTGTTTAAAAAATCTGGTCCTCAGGTTCCTATTAAATCTTTCCCTCCTACACCTTAAACCTATGTCCTCTGGTTCTCAATTCCCCTACTACAGGCATTGTCTCTGCCTATTCCTCTCATGATCTTATATACCTCTATAAGATCAGCTCTCATCTGCGCTCCAAGAAATAAAGTCATAGCCTGCTGTACCACTCCTTATAACTCAAGCCCTTCTCACCTTAAACCTATGTCCTCTGGTTCCTACTTCTAATATTCTAGATAAAAGACTCGCATTTGTCTTATTCATCCTGCTTATTCACCTCTATAAGCCCTTAGCTTCCTGCACTCTGGAATAAAGTCCTAACCTGCCCAACCTATCCCTATAGCTGAGACCTTCAAGTTCTTGCAACATCCTCGTAAATCTTTTCTGCGCCCTTTACAGCTAAACAACATCTTTCCTATAACAGGGTGACCAAAACTGAACTCAATAATCTAAATGTGGCCACACCAAAGGTTTGTCCAACTGTAACATGACCTCCCAACTTCTATACTCAATACTCTGACTACCCTATCTATTTGTGACGCCACTTTCAAGGAACTATGTACCAGCACTCTTAGATCCCTCTGCTCAACAACACTCCCCATAGTCCTGCCGTTCATTGCGTAGGTCCTGTCCTGGTTTGACTTCCCCAAAACGCAACACCTCGCACTGTATTAAACTGCAATAACCATTCCTTGGCCCACTCGCCCTACTGATCAAGATCCTGTTGCAGTTTCTGACAACCATCTTCGCTATCTACAATACCACCTACTTGAGTGTCATCTGCAAACTTACTAACCATGCCTTGTACGTTCTCATCCAAATATGTTGATGACAACATCAATTGTTCCAGCACCGAGCCATAAGGCGCACCACTAGTCACAGGGCCTCCAGTCCGATAAACAGCCTTTCACCATCACCCTGTGCTTCCTTCCATGAAGCCAATTTTCTATCCAGTTGGCTAGCTCTCCTTGAATCCCATGCGAGCTAACCTTCCAGAGCAGCCTACTATACCTTGTCAATGCCTTGCTGAAATCCATGTATGCAACATCTACAGCTTTTCCCTCATTTACCTTTTTGGTCACATCTTCAAAAAACTCAATCAGATTCACGAGACACAATCTCCCAAGTACAAAGCCACCCTCTCTTGACTTTCTCTCCACGGTCAATGCAATTTCTCTCCACAGTCAGTGCGTCAATGAAGATAGTTTTGTGGATCCTTGACTTTCTCTTTATAAAGTCAACAGTCAGTTTCTTATGCCCCTGTCCCATTTAGGAAACCTGAACGGAAACCTCTGGAGACTTTGCGCCCCACCCAAGGTTTCCGTGCGGCTCCTGGAGGTTTTTGTCAGACTCCCTAATGGTCGAAAGTGGTTTCCGTTTCTTCTATGTTCCGGCGATTATTTCAAAAAATTAAAAACCGGCCGCTACTAAACCTTCAACTAGCATCCACACCGGCTTCCAATAAAAAATTACCGATTTTTAAAACGACAACCTATTATTAGTCGAGGCCGTTTTTGAATATTTTGAAATAATCGCCGGAACATAGAAAAAGCGGAAACCACTTTCGACCATTAGGGAGACTGACAAAAACCTCCGGGAACCGCACGGAAACCTTGGGTGGGGCGCAAAGTCTCCAGAGGGTTTCCGTTCAGGTTTCCTAAGTGGGACAGGGGCATAAGTCTTGCTGACGTTGGGAGGAAGATTGTTATTTTGGCATCATTCAATCACATTTTCACTCCCTCTCCTATACTCTGACTCATTGCCCATTATTTGTCCAACAATGCTGGTATCGTTGGTGAATTTAAAGGGTATTGGAACTGTGTATGGTTGCGAATTCATGGGCATTGAGTGAGTAGAGGTGGGGAATAAGCACACAGATCTGAGGTGATTTGTGCTGATGGTTATGGAGGAGGAAGTGTTGTTGCCAATTCACACTGTGGGTTTGCCAATAAGGAACTCAAGAATTCAGTTGCTTAGGCATGAGCAGAGACCCAGTTCGCAGAGTTTGATAACACGTTTGGTGGGGATGATAGTTTTGAACACCATGCTGTACTCTTATGAACAATAGTTTGATGTACGTGTTCTTATTGTCAAGTGGTCCAGTGCAGAATGGAGAGCCAGCGAGATTGCATCCCTGTTGACCTATGTGGCAGTAAGGAAATTGTAGTGGGTCCAGGACCTGGCTATGGTAGGAGTTGATATGCATCATAACCAACCTTACAAAGAACTTTATTATCACAGAATTTTAGTACTACTTTAGTGCCCCTGGGTTAGAGTTTAGAGACTCAGCATGGAAATGGGCCCACATGTACATGCCGACCATTGATCGCCTGCTCACGTTAGTTCTATGTTATCACACTTTCACATCCATTCCCTACACACTAGGGCAATTTACAGAGGCCAATAAACGTACAAACCGGCACGTCTTTGGGATGTGGAACATAACCAGAACATCTGGAGAAAACCCACGTAGTCACAGAGAAAACGTGTAAACTCCACACAGACACTATCCGTGGTCAGGATTGAACCAAGGTCTCTGTTGCTCTGAGGCAGCAACTCTACCAGTGTCGTTTCATCATTTTCTCATTCATTTCAACTGATTGCTTTAATTTATTTTTAAACTCCAAGTTGTAATGATTTTCTATTTCACATAAATATTGCTCTTTGTTGCATTGACCTATATTGCATCTATCGAGAGAGACAGAGTCTTAAATTTATACTGCTCAGAAACAGTGTCTTTGCCCCACACCATTCATGCCAATTTCCATGTCCATCCACCCTAATCTCACTTGTCTGCAGTTGGTATGCACCTTTTTAAACCTTGCCTATTTATGTATCTGTTAGAATGTCTCTTAAACATAGCGATTGTTTCTGACTCACCATTTCCCTTGGCAGTGATTTCCAGCTATCAATCTTTTCTCTGTGAAAGACTTTCCCCTTTAGAACTTTTTACTCTCACCTTAAACCTGCACACCCCGTGTTTTTGATACTTTTGATCAATTTGATAAATTGACAAATTATTCTTTCATAATTTTTTCAGGCCGTCCCTTAACCTCCTTTGCTCCAGGGAAAACCAACCCAGTTATCCAATATCTCGCCGTCTAAAGTTATCCAATCCAGGCAACAAGCTGGTGAATCTCCTTTGCAATTCTCTCCAGTGCACTTTCCAGTGCAATCATTATAATGTAGTGACCAGAACTTCACACAATACTTCAGTGTTTTATTACGTAGCAGAAAGATGTCCCAATGTTTATATTCTATGCCCCATCTTATGAATGGTGCAATCCTCACTATCCTATCTACTTATGTTGGCACTTTCAGGGAACAATACTGCTGCGGTCTAATTAAACTTTTCCATCACATTTTTGCTAATCGTACCTTTTACATATATGTTCGTCGTCTATGTTTATCACAAACCGCAAAGATCCTAGCACCGATGGCTATGGTAGATCACCTTTGACACCATCTGCACCCTTCCTTCCTTCCCACCTTACTTCACCTACTGTTTAAACTCTCCTTACCTGGAGCCATCTAGAGCTTGTCAGCTCTTGCCTTGCCCTTTCCCTCTCAGTCGAGGTTTTCTCTCCTCTACTTTTAGACCAGATGAAGTGGCTTGACGGTACACATTTCACCTCAGATGCTGCTTGACCCTCAGATGCTGTGTTGCCCCAGCAACTCGTTTTTAGCTTCTAATAACTGGAGTTTTCTTTAAAGCTGATCCTGTTGTGAGTGATTCTCATAAATATATTGCAATTGTTAATCAACCATTCTTTTACCATTACATCATGTGTTTGCCAGAGTGGATTCGATGGATTACTATCTGTTTGATTTACAGCTTCATATATTTGAAAATAAATTGATGTCAGATGATTTTAAGCCATATCAAATCGATTGATCTCTTAATAAAGACACAATTACATTAAAATTTGCATAATTTAATATTTTATACTTCACTAGGTTGTCGTAGTTTTGAGGAACACCTTGCAGCTAGTCAGGAAGGAAACAAAAGCAAAAATATTTTAAATCTTGGAGCCATTAGACAAGGCATGAAACGATTCCAGTTCCTTTTAAACTGCTGTGAACCTGGAGCAATTCCTGATGCTTCAATCCTTGCTGCAGCTCTTGACCTGGTAATAAAATATTATTTTTATTTCACCTACAAGTTTTCATTGCATTGTATCTGTTAATACAGGTTCTTCCCAGATGTCAGTGGTAGAACATGTTCACTGCTAAATGTTAAAGGTTTGTTTAATTCATCCTTAACCGGGAAGTAGATAGATTATGTATCATGCCGCCAGAGTATGAGTTGAGCGAATAGTTTAGAAACAGTTTAGAGTCAGTATAACATAGGTGCTATAAGTAAGTATATAGTGAAAAAATGAATGCATAATGCTGAGGCCGTGAGATGTATTTGACGAGGTGGTTTTTGGTGAGTATAAATACTGACACAGATTAGTTGAGCTTCTACATGCATATGGCGTGCACAGCCTAAAGTTGTAAGACAACGTGTTCTGTTTGATGGTACACAAAAAAGCTGGAGAAACTCAGCGGGTGCAGCAGCATCTATGGAGCGAAGGAAATAGGCAATGTTTCGGGCCGAAACCCTTCTTCAGACTGATCGGGGGTGGGGAGGCGGGGAGAAGAAAGGAAAAAGGAGGAGGAGCCCGAAGGCTGGGGGATGGGAGGAGACAGCAGGAGGGCTGAGGAAGGGGAGGAGACAGCAAGGACTAACAAAATTGGAAGAATTCAATGTTCATGCCCCCAGGATGCAGACTCCCCAAGCGGAATATGAGGTGCTGTTCCTCCAATTTCCAGTGTTGCTCGCTCTGGCCATGGAGGAGACCCAGGACAGAGAGGTCGGATACGGAGTGGGAGGGGGAGTTGCAGTGCTGAGCCACCGGGAGGTCAGGTTGGTTATTGCGGACCGAGCGGAGGTGTTCAGCGAAACGATCGCCCAACCTCAGCTTGGTCTCACCGATATAGATCTGCTGACATCTAGAGCAGCGGATGCAATAGATGAGGTTGGAGGAGAAGGTACACAAAATTGCTGGAGGAACTCAGCGGGTGCAGCAGCATCTATGGAGCGAAGGAAATAGGCGACGTTTCGGGCCAAAACCCTTCTTCAGACGCAGGTAAACCTCTGTCGCACCTGGAACGACTGCTTGGGTCCTTGAATGGAGTCGAGGGGGGAGGTAAAGGGACAAGTGTTGCATCTCTTGCCGTTGTAAGGGAAAGTGCCCGGGGAGGGGGTGGTACGGGAGGGAAGGGAAGAATTGACAATGGAGTTATGGAGGGAGCGGTCTTTGCGGAAGGCAGATATGGGGGGAGATGGGAAGATGTGGTGAGTGGTGGGGTCACTTTGGAGGTGGCGAAACTGACGGAGGATTACTTGTTGTATGTGACGGCTGGTGGGGTGAAAGGTGAGGACTAGGGGAACTCTGCCCTTGTTGCGAGTGGGGATATGGGGAGAGAGAGCAGTGTTGCGGGGTATGGAAGAGACCCTGGTGCGAGCCTCATCTATGGTGGAGGAGGGGAACCCCCGTTCCCTGAAGAATGAGGACATTTCAGATGCCCTGATGTGGAACGCCTCATCCTGGGAGCAGATGCGGCGTAGACGGAGGAATTGGGAGTAGGGAATGGAGTCCTTACAGGAAGCAGGGTGGGAAGAAGTGTAGTCCAGATAGCCATGGGAGTCAGTAGGTTTATAGTGGATGTCGGTCAGAAGTCTATCACCTGCAATGGAGATAGTGAGGTCAAGGAATGGTAGGGAAGTGTCGGAAATGGTCCAGGTGTATTTGAGTGCCGGATGGAAGTTAGTGGTGAAGTGGATGAAGTCAGTCAGTTGTGTGCGGGTGCAGGAGGTTGCACCAAAGCAGTCGTCGATGTAGCATAGGTAGAGGTCGGGGATGGGGCCCTGGTACGTATTGAACAAGGATTGCTCGACGTAACCGACAAAGAGGCAGGCATAGCTGGGCCCCATGCGTGTGCCCATAGCTACGCCTGTTATTTGGAGGAAATGGGAGGAGTTAAACGTGAAGTTATTGAGGGTAAGGACCAGCTTCTGTTTGATCTTCTGTTTGTGCACGCCAAGTTGATTGCATTCGTTGAAACAGGATGGACCACGTGAAGGTTGCAATCTCCCACCCAATCTCCCAACAATTAGTTGAGCTAATTGGCCAAGTTAAATGTTGTAAATGTTTGTGTTATGCTTTGGGTGTTTCCTGCATCATAATAGAATCCAGCAATGCTCCTTCACAATTTAATCACAAATCCGCAAACAGCAAAATATCCACAAATTGGTCAATTCGGCATCAAGCCAGTCCCGCAGATCTAGAACATAGATCAATAATTATTTGTTATTTTATTGGTGTCAGTTATTGAGAACATTGCTGATCTGTGACCTGCGTCCCTTTATTTACCTCCTCAATGAAAAACAAACTTGATTTCAAACTCCTTCCTCTCTCTGACTACGCTCATTTAGACCAAAGGCCTGAATTCCCCATTCCAGAAGGTTCTTGGAAAATATGAACTCAAGGCACATGTTAAATTTCATAATTGCGGAAAATACAATAGGAGCTTGGAAAATCCCTGGCTGTAATGCTTTGTTACAACATCCAGAGTCAACATTATTATTGTCACATACCTACCCATCAATTGTTTGTTTGGAAATCTATTCAAAAAAGCAAATAAATATCCATTGAAGATGCATAAATCGGGTTAATTATTGTCAACACACAAATGAAGGCAAAATCAAAGACTAGGTTGTAAATATACCGATGGCCCTTTATGTAATTGAGTGGAGGAACAACATTGAGGGTCTGAATGGTTTGCTATTATTTCTGTGCTTTGATCAGGTCAGTCTTTCAATAAGTTTGCAACCCCACGCAACCCTGTACTTTGTTCCGAGTATGTACTGCACTCAGAAGCAAGAATAAATCTTCAGTGTGCAATTTCCCCTTGTATTATATAGTTTTCATGCATGTTCTGTAATCATCCAGAATGTATCTTGTTGAAATACAGTTTCCTCCATAATGTTTGGGACAGAGACCCATCATTTTTTATTTGCCTCTGCAATTAAAAAAAATCACATGTGGTTAAAGTGCACATTGTCAGATTTTATTAAAGGTTATTTTTATACATTTTGGTTTCACCATGTAAAATTACAGCTGTGTTTACACATAATCCCCCCATTTCAGGGCACTATAATGTTTGGGACACATGGCTTCACAGGTGTTTGTAATTGCTCAGGTGTGTTTAATTGCCTCCGTAATGCAGGTGTAAGAGAGCTCTCAGCACCTAGTCTTTCCTCCATCACCTTTGGAAACTTTTATTGCTGTTTATCAATATGAGGACCAGTTGTGCCAATTAAAGTCAACAAAGCCATTATGAGACTGAGAAACACGAATAAAACTGTAGAAACATCAGCCAAACCTTAGGCTCTCCAAAACCAACTGTTTGGAACATCATTAAGAAGAAAGACAGCACTGGTGAGCTTACTAATCGCAAAGGGACTGGCAGGTCAAGGAAGACCTCCACAGCTGATGACAGAATAATTCAATCTATAATAAAGAAAAAACCCCAAACACCTGTCCGACAGATCAGAAATACATTTCAGGAGTCAGGTGTGGATATGTCAATGACCACTGTCCGCAGAAGAATTCTTGAACAGAAATCCATGGGCTACACTGCAAGATGCAAACCACTGGTAAAATAGGATGGCCAGGTTACAGTTTGACAAGAAGTGCTTAAAAGAGCAACCACTGTTCTGGAAAAAAAGTCTTGTGAACAGATACGATGAAGATGAACTTATATCAGAGTGATAGCAAGAGTAAAGTACGGAGGAGAGAATGAACTGCCCAAGATCCAAAGCATACCACCTCATCTGTGAAACACGGTGGCGGGGGTAAGGCCTGGGCATGTATAGCTGCTGAGGGTACTGGCTCACTTATTTTCATTGATGATACAACTGCTGATGGTAGTAGCATAATGGCTTCTAATGTGTATTGACACATCCTATCTGCTCAAGGTCAAACAAATGCCTCAAAACTCATTCGCCGGCAGTTCATTTTACAGCAAGACAATGATCCCAAACATACTGCTAAAGCAACAAAGGAGCTTTTCAAAAGTAAAAAATGGTCAATGAACCCAATTGAGCACGCCTTTTATATGCTGAAGAGAAAACTGAAGGGGACTAGCCCTCAAAACAAACATAAGCTAAAGATAGCTGAAATACAGGCCTGGTAGAGCATCACCAGAGAAGACACCCAGCAACTGGTGATGTCCATGAATCGCAGACTTCAAGCAGTCATTGCATTCAAAGGATATGCAACAAAATACTAAACATGTCTACTTTAATTTACATGCCATTGCTGTGTCCCAAACAATATAATGCCCTGAAATGGAGGGGACTATTTGTGTTTTATTCATATTTTATATTTAACACTTTATCCAGTTTAAATCAATTTGCTACTCTGTTGAATGTGTAATTCCTTTCATAAATGGGGCAGGCCAACCAGCAGTTCCCAGCTTTCATAAATGTTACTCTTGATCTTATTGCAAGAACGGGAGAGAATGGTGAAAGTGACACTGGGAAAAAAATGAAAAGGAGAGGTGGGATGCAGATCAAAGTTAAAATTAAGGTGAAGGAAAGTTTGGATTTATTTCTTAACTTTTGATCTGGACCTCTTCAAGCACGTGCTCTGTTCTATTCTATTTCCACACCTGCATATATTAGATTAAAATGAACAATGCTAGATAATGGCCTGGGATGGAAGTCAGGTTATGTAACATTATTGGAAAAAGTCTTGCTCATGTTTTGTGTTTCATGACATTATAAAGTAATTAATGCTTAATGTGAAGATACGGTGCAATAAATAAAGTTTGACATTTGATATCAATAACATTTTAAATGTTGGAGTTCACTTTACACTAAAAAATGTACTAAATGCTGGTTTTAAATCATTTTACTTCATTCTTTGGGGACAAGGAATAGAAATCAATGACATTTTTAATTAGCAACTTGTCAAAAAAAAACAATTTTTTAAAATGTATTTTGATTTCAACATCTCTTTGCATGATCAACTCAGGAAGCGCCAGTTGTGGCAAGGGCAGCATTATTCCTGGAGTGTGCCCGGTTTGTACATCGATGCAATCGTGGAAACTGGCCAGAGTGGATGAAAGGACACCATGTTAGTATAACTAAAAAGGGTTTGTCACGAGGAAGATCACCCATTGTTGGAAATAAGCGCAATCAGAAATTACAATGGAAGGCAGCAAAACTCTTCTGTCAGTGGGGTGAGGTAAGAGAACTGATAACATATTTTACTGAAAATATAAAATGGAAAACTGAACTAGGTCTGTCCATGAAATATTCACAGTTGACAAAAACAAAGGTTCGAAGGGGAGTCCTCGTTTTTATCATTATCTTAAGACATTGCAAGTTTTTCAAAATTAAAGAAAATTTAAAAAACTGCATTTACCGTAAGAAAATTACAACACTGAGCCTTTCAGGCATCATTTGGAAAGAGAAGTAAAGTGAACATTTCAGATCATTCATTAGTTCTGATTGATGAATATTTCCAGTTTCCAGTTCCAGTTCCATTTCAAATTTTCTGCTGATTTCCTACCTTCTGACGTTGTGCTGGCTTAAGTTCTGTTCTGGAACCATGACACCTAATTTCCAATCTCTAATTCATCTTTTGAGACGACATTCAAATAAGAATTTGTTCACAATTCTGAATTACCTTTAATATTATCGGCATTAAATACTATATAGAAATTTAGAATATAAATGGAATCCCACCTATTTTTCACATTTCATGTGTACTTCAATCTGTTGTAGATTAATCCTAAACTATTTTGGTATCATCAATGTCACTAAGAGGGCACAGGAAAACAAATATAAAAACAAAAAAAAACTTTTGTTGTAGTATCAAGTGATAAAATCATAATTGTGACTACAGAATATAGAGCTCTCAGAAGGTGGTGGGTATATAGAAGAGGCTGCCAGAGGTGGTCGTTCAGGCAGGCACTGTAACAGCATTTAAGATACTTTGACAGGCACATGGATAACAAATGTGTCATGGGTCAAAAAGAGACAAATGGGATATGCTTAAATGGGACATCTTGGTTGGCATGAACGAGTTGGGCAAATGGACCTGTCTCCAAGCTGTATGGCTCTTTGACACTCTGCTCGAGCCATTTCCAAAGCATGTTTGCTTATTAGCAATTGGCAATTAAAAAGGAGTATTGGAATATCAAGCTTCACAGATTGATAAGTTTTGGTTGAGCGTTTTGGGTTCTTCCATGTCATCATCACATTCAACGTAATATATGTGTCTTTTTACAAAACTGCACACAAAAATGTGACATGGGGTCAAATTTAAAATTCCATCAAAAAAGTTGACAAGCACTTTATTGGGTTTATGACTAACATAGTATCAACAAAAATATAAGAAAAGATAGCATATTGATGGCAAGTTTCTGCAAATGGCATAAAAATACACAAATACGTTTTGGGTAACGGTTGTCGCGTGGTGCAGTAAGTGCACGTATTTCTTATTCCTTTCTATGTTTATGAATACCACATGGAACAATAAAATTGCAAATACCGTTTCCACTTCATTCACCTGATCATGTAGTAGAATACTGCATCCATCTGAGTGGATACTGCAACGTGTGTTACACATCATACACACAAACGTACGTTGCGGTGGACACTGAAAATGATGTCCGTTTTGGTGTCCCAGAAAAAGAATGTTACATTATTAGTGAAAACCAAGCATTTTCACCGATGTGATTACCTTATGGATCTAAGCCACATCGATGGCTGATGATTCGTCAAAACGTTTGATTTGGGCTGTTTTTTTGGTAAGTGAAATGGCTCCGTAACGCTCAGTGCGAAGCTTCCTGAAGTTGACACGAAGGAATGAAGTTAGCAACTTGGTCCGGACGAAAGGTAAACAAGAGACTGTGTGTTGCCAAATTGAAGATTGGCTCAGTTTTGATGACCAATTTATGTCAAAAATCTTTTTTAAATTGATTTTAAAAAGTCAGAAAATATATCGTAAGAAAAGTCAGAAAATATATTGGCTAAACAAAATTAACTCACCCAAAAATCGTTACTACCATAGGATACCTCGGTGGGATTTTGAAAAGCATTAGAGGTTTGGAGCCTCCGTGATTTAACTTACGGACGTACCAACCCCGATAACGGTCGTTGTGACAATGGACACAAAGCACAACGATCGCTACGGGATCTTTACTGTACTGTATTATCTTTAATTTACTGTATTTTTCTGCTGGTATTGATGAAGATATTAAGCCATATGAAGTTTATTTATGAATTAAATATTCATGACTAAATGTGGCACCATTTTTAATGTCACATTTTTGGTGTTAAAATTGGTGGGAAAACGATGAAAATTTGTCTCGTGAGAAAGGTTTTTGACTTTCGGTCTTGAAGTTATCTAATTTATATCTGCTATTTATAAGGTTTCACATGATGGACAGATTTTTGTTAAGAACAGTGTATTGGTGTAGAAAAGTGAATACTAATCTTGTTCGTCAAAAACTCTCCAGTACTGTAAAAAGACACATCTTCCAATTTTCCCACATTGAGCATCACCTGGAACAGGTGTTTTGGGAAGGGATGGTGAAGATAAACATTTGTGGAAAATGGGAAGCATGGGAAGAATTTTGTTGGCGGAGTGTAAATGTATGTGTATGTATGTATGCATACTTGTGTGTGTTATTTTATATAACTTAAGATCAGGGTTTTTTAATCAGTTTCATGCACAATCCTTTTTACATGAATTACTTGTTTACATAAATTGCTGCTTTGAAATGATGATGCTGTCTTCTTGCAGGTTATTGGGACCAGACTGAATGAGCTATGCCATACAGAGAGTGAGAGCCCAGCAAACATACTCAGTTTCATTTATGACGATGAGACTAAACGACGTCTGCGGAAAGAAGACGAAGAAGAGGATTTCCTTGATGACAGTATGTATTGATTTTTAACTTTAAATGTGTATTTAGGATACATTCATGTCATGTATGGAATATTTCCTCTGGATAAGCTGCAGTTAAATGTTAGGTCATTTGATAAGACCAGGTTATGATATAGGTGGAAATAAGAAGAGAAAAAGAAGAATGTGCTGGAAGCATCCAGCAGATCATACAGCATCCGTAAACAGGAAAATAATTGACAATCCTGTCCAGAGGTGCAGGGTCCAGGACCCAAACTGTAAACTCTCTTCCTGTTCTCATGGATGTTGTTGACCTGCTGACCACTTGAAACATTTTCAGTTTTTGTTTTAGATTTCCAGCATCTGCAATTTTAGTCTCCAATTATAATTTCCACTACACCTAGTTCAATGAGCAAACGGTCGCTCACTGGTTGCCAATGATGATGCGATTCCAGCATCTATTGAAGATTGTGCTGATGAAGCGGAGTTGATGTAGTCAATGGAAAGCATACACCTCACTCCTGTAAGAGCAATGCAGGCAGAACATTGAGTAACCATCAGGGAAATTTTGGCTCAGATATTGCACTTCTTAGCTTTTTAGGATTACATAGGCTGCCTCACCTAATTATTGTCAAACTGTTCGCCTAAGCATTTCAATTTCTGGTTAAGAGTTTTACATTTAGAATTTATGGTACCTAGTCAAGTGGATGGATGAAAAACTGACAGTTGCATCTGAACTCATTGCACTTTATTTATTCAAGGACTCATTCTTATTGTATAGATTTGTAAAGCACACTCCTTGGTTCACTTGCTACACTTAAATAAAAGTACCGGCTGGCATTAGCCAGTTTGTTGCCATGTTTTCTTGCTCTGTACGCACCATAGAGTTATCCAGACTATAGAAAATTATTTATTTTTGCCTGCATTTGGTCCATGCATCTCTAATCCCTTCCTATCCATATATCTGTCCAAGTGTCTTTGAAAGTCGTAATTGTATCGTTTTTCCAGCAGCTCTTTTGAGATGCCCTCTGAGTGAAAAAGTTCTCCTGTTTATCTTAAGTCTATACCTTCCAGCTGTAGAATCCTCTTCCCTGGCAAAGAGTCTGCGAGTATTCACTTTATGTGTGCCTCTTATGATCTTGTACACCTCAATAAGGTCACTCCCGGCCACCTACTCTCCAAGGAAAAGGTCTCAGCTTATCCAGCCTTTCCCTGTAACAAAGGCCAGGTAAAGTCCTGGTGAATCTTTTCTGCACTCTTTCCAACTTAATGATATTCTTCCTTTAGGTCGGTGGCTAGAAATGCACACAGTACTTCAAGTGTGGTCTCACCAATGACTGTGCAGCTGCATCATAATGAGCCAACTTTTGTACTCAATACCCTTCCTAATGAAGACATACATGCTAAACACCACCTTCACACACCGTCCACATGACTCACCGCTAATAGGGAACAATACACCTGAACTCCCTATTCTTTGCTCTGAAACACTCGCCAGGCTCTGCCTTTTATTATGTAAGTCCTGCCCTGTTTTAACACACCAAAGTGCATCACATCACTCTTGTAAGAGTTAAATCCCATCGCCAACCCCTGGGGCACTCCACTAGTCACAGGCCTTCAATTAGAAAAACCACCATCCGCAACTACTCTTGACTCTCTCATAGTCATACAGTGTGGAAAGAGGCTCTTCTGCCCAACTTGCCCACACCGACCAACATGTCCCACCTACACTAGTCCCACCTGCCTGCGTTTGGCTCATATCCCTCTAAACCTGTCCTATTCATGTAGCTGTCCAAATGTTTCTTAAAACTTTGTGATAGTACCTGGCTCGACTACCTTCAGCGGCAGTTCATTCCATTACACCCACCATCCTCTGTGTGCATAAGCTACCCCTCGGGTTCCTATTAAATCATTCCCCCTTCAACTTTAACCTATGTTTTCTGGTTCTTGATTCCCCAGTCTCTGGGCAAGAGACTCTGTGCGACTACCCGATCTTTTCCTCTCATGATTTTGTGCACCACTAAAAGATCACCCCTCATCCTCCTGCGCTCCAAGGAATAGAGTTCTATCTTGCTCAACCTCTCCATAGCTCAGGCCCTCGAGTCCTGGAAACATCCTCGTAATTCTTCTCTGCACCCTTTCTGGCTTGACCACATCATTCCTATAACATGGTGCCCAGAACTGAACACAGTACTCCAAATGTGGCCTCACCAACGTCTTATATAACTGCCACATGATCTCCCAACTTCTATACTCAATACTCTGACTGATGAAGGCCAATGTGCCAAAAACCTTTTTGGCCATCCTATCTCTTTGTGATGCCACTTTCAACAAACTATGTACCTGCACTCCTAGATCCCTCTGCTCTACAACACTCCCCAGAGCCTTCCCATTCACTGTGTAGGTCCTGTGCTTGTTAGACTTCCCAAAATGCAGCACTTTGCATTTTTCTGTATTAAATTTCATTGACCATTCCTCAGCCCAATTTCCCAGCTGATCAAGATCCTGTTGCAATTTTTCACAACCATCTTCACTATCTACAGTACCATCCACTTTAGTACCAACTTATGCCCCTGTCCCACTTAGGAAACCTGAACGGAAACCTCTGGAGACTTTGCGCCCCACCCAAGGTTTCCGTGCGGTTCCCTGAGGTTGCAGGTGGTTGCCGGAGGTTGCAGGTAGTGGAAGCAGGTAGGGAGACTGACAAAAACCTCCGGGAACCTCCGGGAGCAGATTCGGCATAGACGGAGGAATTGGGAGTAGGGGATGGAGTCCTTACAAGAAGCAGGGTGGGAAGAAGTGTAGTCCAGATAGCCATGGGAGTCAGTGGGTTTATAGTGGATGTCGGGGAGTCTGCATCCTGAGGGCATGAACATTGAATTCTCCCAATTTTGTTAGCACTTGCTTTCTCCTCCCCTTCCTATCTCTCCCTCAGCCCTCGGGCTCCTCCTCCTCCTTTTTCCTTTCTTCTCCCCCCCCACCCCCCATCAGTCTGAAGAAGGGTTTCAGCCCGAAACTTTGTCTATTTCTAAAAACTCTATATCATTTTTGTGAGACATGATTTCCCAACCACAAAACCATGATGACTATCCTAAATCAGACAGTGGCAATACACATGCTGGTAAATCTTGTCCCTAATAATGCCCTCCAACAACAACTTGACATTAGGCTGTAGCTCCCTGGCTTGTCCTAGATGCACTTCTTAACTAATAGTACAACATTAGCCCTCCTCAAGTCTTCCGGACGTTTGCCTGTGGCAAATGATGATGCAAATATCTCTGAAAGGGCTCCACAATTTCCTTCCTAGATATCTACAAGGTCCAAGAATGCACTTTGTCAGGCCCTGGACATTTTTCTACCTCAATTCCTTAGCTTTGATGAGCTTCTCATTAAAAATGGTTGAGAAGTATTCATTTAATATCTCTCCCATCTCTTGTGCCTTTGTACTGAGACAGCCATGTTGGTCTTCTTTCCCCAGCCAGTCTCTTACTCTTAAAACATCTGTAAAATCTCTTGGGATTTTTCGTTACCTTGCTCAAGTTCCATTTCATTTCCACTTTTTGCCCTCTTTTTGCTTTTTTATGTGCCTCCCATGCTACTTATACGCACAGAGGGATTTGTTTGATCCCGATTGCCTAAATCCGATGAATCCCTCCTTCTTTGTCCCTACCCGAGTCTCAGCATCTCTAGGTAGCCTGGGATCTCTAAACTTGCCAGCCTTGCCCTTTATCCTAACAGGAACATGTCGCCCCTGTACTCTTGATATCCGATTGTTGAGAGCTTCCCACTTGGCAACTGTCTCCTTACCTGCACAGACGCTCCCAATCCATCTCTGCAAGTTCCCATCTAATTCCTCCAAAATTAGCATTGCCTCAATTTAGGATCTTAACTTGTGGGTCAGTCCTATCCTTCTCCATTGTTATCAGAAAATTGCAATGGGTTCTTGAACAGTTGGGCAAATGAGCAGAGGATCGGTTAATGGAGTTTAATGCAGATACAGTGCCCTCCATAATGTTTTCGACAAAACCTATCATTTATCTATTTGCCTCTATACGCCACAATTTGAGATTTGTAGTTAAAAAAATCACAGGTGGTTAAAGTGCACAGTCAGATTTTATTAAAGGGTATTTTGATACATTTTGGTTTCACCATGTAGAAATTACAGCTGTGTTTATACATGGAGGGGGATGATGGTGTTGAACACTGAGCTGTAGTCTATGAACACCAGCCTGATGTATGTGTTTTTATTGTCCAGGTGGTGCAGTGGAGAACCAGGGAGAGGGCATCCTCCATTGACCTGTTGTGGTGGTAGTAGGCAAATTGTAGTGGGTCCAGGTTCTTGTTGAGGTAGAAGTTGATATGTGCCATAAGTAACCTCTCGGAGCACTTCGTCATCATGCATGTTAGTGCCACCAGTCGATAGTCATTGGGTCACATCACCTTACCCTCCTTGGGTACTGGTATTATTGATACCCATTTAAAGCAGGTTAGAACCTCAGACCTCAGTTATGAGAGGTTGAAGATGTCTGCAAAAACTCCAGCCAGTTGCTCTGCACAGGTTTTAAGAACACAAATAGGTAACCATCAGGTTCAGACGCTTTCCGATAGATCACCCCCCAAAGAATCTTTTGACCGACCTCTGTAACTGAGATTGTAATATCATTGTTGTCTATGGGGTCCTGGGAAGGCACATCAGCATTCTCCCAATCAAAGCATGCATACATAATGTTTGGGACAAAGACCCATCATTTATTTTTTGCCGCTATACTCCACAATTTGGGATTTGTAATAGAAAAAAATCACATGTGGTCAAATTGCACATTGTCAGATTTTAATACATTTTTGTTTCACCATGTAGAAATTACAGCAGTGTTTATACATAGTCCTCGTCCTCCCCCCCAAAAAAATTTCAGGGCACCATAATATTTGGGACACATGGCTTCACAGGTGTTTGTAATTGCTCAGGTGTGTTTAATTGCCTCATTAATGCAGGTATGAGAGCTCTCAGCATCTAGTCTTTCCTCCAGTCTTTCCATCACCTTTGGAAACTTTTATTGCTGTTTTATCAACATGAGGACCAAAGTTGTGCCAATGAAAATCAACAAAGCCATATTAGACTGAGAAACACGAATAAAACTGTTAGAGACATCAGCCAAACCATAGGCTTACCAAAATCAACTGATTGGAACATCTTTAAAAAGAAAGAGCACTGGTGAGCTTACTAATCACAAAGGGACTGGCAGGCCAAGGAAGACCTCCACAGCTGATGACAGAAGAATTCTCTCTATAATTAAAGAAAAATCCCCAAACACCTGTCCGACAGATCAGAAATACACTTCAGGAGTCAGGTGTGGATTTGTCAATGATCACTGTCCGCAGAAAACTTCATGAACAGAAATACAGAGGCTATACTGCAACATGCAAACCACTGGTTAGCCACAAAAATAGGATGACCAGGTTACAGTGTGCCTAGAAGTACTTAATAGAGCAACCACAGTTCTGGAAAAAGGTCTTGTGGACAGATGAGATGAAGATGAACTTAGATCAGTGTGATGACAAGAGCAAAGTATGAAGGAGAGAAGGAACTGCCCAGGATCCAAAGCATACCACCTCATCTGTGAAACACGGTGGTAGGGGTGTTATGGCCTGGGCATGTATGGCTGCTGAAGGTACTGGCTCACTTATCTTCATTGATGATACAACTGCTGATTACTTCTGATGTGTATGGACCTATCTGCTCAAGGTCAAACAAATGCCTCAAAACTCATTGGCCAGCGGTTCATTCTACAGCAAGACCATGATCCCAAACATACTGCTGAAGCAACAAAGGAGTTTTTCAAAGCTAAAAAATGATCAATTCTTGAGTGGCCAAGTCAATCACCTGATCTGAACCCAATTGAGCATGCCTTTTATATGCTGAAGAGAAAACTGAAGGGGACTAGCCCCCAAAACAAGCATAAGCTAAAGATGGCTGCAATACAGGCCTGACAGAGCATCACCAGAGAAGACACCCAGCAACTGGTGATGTCCATGAATCGCACACTACAAGCAGTCATTGCATGCAAAGGATATGCAATAAAATACTAAACATGACTACTTTCATTTACATCACATTGCTGTGTCCCAAACATTATGGTGCCCTGAAATGGGGGGACTATGTATAAACACTGCTGTAATTTCTACATGGTGAAACCAAAATGTATAAAAACACCCTTTATTAAAATCTGACAATGTGCACTTTAATCACATGTGTTTTTTTTTTTACAAATCTCAAATTGTGTAGTACAGAGGCAAATAAATAAATAATGGATCTTTGTCCCAAACATTATGGAGGGCACTTTAAGTGTGAGAATAGACACAAAAAGCTGGAGTAACTCAGTGGGTCAGGTAGCATCTCTGGAGAAAAGGAATAGGTGACGTTTTGGGTTGAGACCCATCTTCAGTCTAAGTAAGAAGTGCATTTTTGGAAGTCGATCCAGGGCAGGACATTCACAGTGAATGGCAGGACACTGATGAGTGTTGTAGAGCAGAGGAATCTGGAAGTGCAGGTATATGCTTCCTTAAAAGTGACAGGAAGGCCTTCGGCACATTGGTCTTCATCATAAATTCATCAAGGTGAGAAATAACTTTTTCACCCAGAGAGTTGTGAATTTGTGGAATTCCCTGCCACGGAGGGCAGTGGAGGCCAAATCACTGGATGGATTTACGAGAGAGCTCTAGGGGCTAGTGGAATCAAGGGATATGGGGAGAAGGCATGCACGGGTTATTGATTGGGGACGATCAGCCATGATCACAATAAATGGCAGTGCTGGTTTGAAGGGCTGAATGGCCTCCTCCTGCAACTATTTTCTATGTTTCTATTTGAGTATAGAAGTTGGGATATTTTTTATAGTTGTACAAGACTTTGGTGAAGCCACATTTAGCTAATCCTGTTCAGTTTTGGTCACTCTGCTATAACAAGTATGTTGTTAAGCTGGAAAGCGTGCAGAGAAGATTGACAAAGATATTGCCATGTCTTGAGGGCCTGAGCTATAGAGAGAGGCTCTAGAGGTTGTGACTTTATTCCTTTGATTGTATAGCGTGTATACGATGATGAGGGGAACAGATTGGTAGATGTACAGTCTTTACCCAGAGTAGGAGAATGAAGAACCAGAGGACATAGGTTTAAAGTGAGGAAAGAGGAAAGATTTAGTAGGAACTTGAGGGGCAACTTTTTCATACAGAGTGTTGTGGGTATATAGAGGAGGTAGTTGAGGAGGTAGTTGAGGCAGGTACTATAACAACATTTAAAATACATTTGGACAGGTACATGGATAGGATTAGAGGTGTATGGGCAAAACGCAGGCATTTGGGACTAGCGTAGAAGGGGCACCTGGGTCAGCATGGGCGTTAGGCCGAAGGGCCTGTTTCCATGCTGTACGACTCTTTAACTCTAATTACCCTAAAATAAATACCTGATCAAAAAAGCAGCCTCCTCCTTTCTCTAGTATATAACTGAAATGTAACTAATTATATCCCGTCTAAGTCCTTTACACTATTGGAAACCCAGTCATTATAAAAGGAAATTGAAATCACCCACAAATACTACCTTATTATTTTAATAGCTATCTCCCAGAAAATATGCTCCTCTAATTCACGCTTACTATTGGGAGGCCTCTAATACAGTTCTATCAAAATGATTCTAAGTTCACAGGATGACCTCCCACCAGAAAATCCCGAGCACTGTGGTAATGTTCTTCCTGATCAAAAAAGCAGCCCCCTCCTCTCTTTCCTGCATCTCTATCAAGCCACTAACATTAGAATAAAAAACGTTAAAATCAGTGGTCTTTTCTGCCTCCTTGTCGTGATTTTGCCGGCACTCGCCTGTCCAGTCTGTTAATCTTGCTCTCTTTGACTACGTATTTTTCACAAACTTGTCTAATGGAATATAATCCTGACGAACGAGGTGGTGCATTTTGCGAGAGCAAGCCAGGACGTACACAGTTAATGATGTGCCCTAAAGGAGCGGAATGGTACCATTCGGTGCCGCCGTTTCGGCGCTGCCGTTTGGACGCCTCCGTTTCGGGGTGTTAGAGTTAGGGTTACGGTATGGGTTAGGGTGCCACAGCGGTGGGCCAGTGGAAACCAATTTCCAAACTTGTTAACATAAAGCTGAGCTCACTTGCAATATCCTTGGCATAGGAACTTCTTGCAGAGGGTGATGAATCACCCACCACCCCTTATGTGAAAAAGTTACCCCTCGGATTTCCATTAAATCTTTTCCCCTTCACCTTGAACCTATGTCCTCCGGTCCTCGATTCCCCTACTCTGGCCAAGAGACTCTACCGATCTATTCCTCTCATGATTTTGTACACAATTAATACAAAGTATTTAGGATGCTTCCCTTTATCAGCCATGCCATACAATATAAGAGCTGGGATGTCGTCTAACATTTGACCTGGATTGGAGCATTTAGTTATGAGAAGGCCAGATTTGTATTCTTTGGATCTGTCACTGATAGAAGTAGATAAAATCATGAGAGGAATAGACAATATAGATCTGTGGTAAGACGAGGGCATAAATTTAAAGTGAGAGGTAGGTTTAAAGGGGTCTGAGGAAGAATTGTGTTCCACACCAAGAGTAGTTGGAGTCTGGAATGCACTGTCTAAGGGGTGGTGAATGCAGGTACTCTCACAACATTTAAGAAGTAACTTAGCAAGTACTTGAATTGTGAAGGAAAAGAAGGCTATGGACAAAAAACCCCACAAAGCATTAGAATAACTTAGCGAGTCAGAGAGTATGTCCGAGAGGACATAGATAGGTGACGTTTCAAGCCAAGACTTTTCAGCCTCCCTCACCTGTATCCACTTATCGTTTGCCATGCTTTGCCCCAATCCCACCTCTTTTCCAGCTTTCTCCTCCCTACTACAAATAGTCTGAAGAAGTCCTGGCCCGAAATGTCACCTATCCATGTATTCCAGAGATGCTGCCTGACCTGCTGAGTTACTCCAGCACTTTGGGGTTTTTTTTCTTGTAAACCAACGAGAATAAATTGAATATGTTTCAAAAATCATTCCTTAATTATGGTTTAATAACGGCAAAAAAACTTATACTGACATTTTGGAAAAATACATCGACACCAACGCTTAAAATATGGATTTCAAACATGTTGGAAACCCTACATCTTGAAGAAATGCGATTCCTCCTAACAGACAAAGTAGACCAATTCCTAAGGATTTGGTCTCCATTTGTCGACTTCTTAGAAGCACATGGTGCAACACAAACGTAAAAACGATCCGTTTCAGGACTGGGTGAATGGTGGTCAAGAATAACAAATAGCTATCTCTCCTTTATTCTTCTGCCTTCTACCTCTGCTTCTTTTCTCTTCATTTTTTTTCTTTTCTCATCTTCCTTTTCTCACTTTCTGTTATCACACACTTCTCTATTTCTTTCCTATTCTTTTTCTCTCTTTTTTATTGTTAAAATAAAAACAATAAGAAGCTGTACATGAATTGTAGCGTCAATATATACTAGGTATCTATGGTACCATATTATTGTACTTACTTCTAATTAAAAAAATAAAAATAAAATAAAAATGCAAAAAAACAGCATCTGCTATTCCTTGTGTCTTAAACCTACAGCCTCTGGTCTTGATTTCCCTACTCTGGATAAAAGGTTCTCTGGATTCACCCTATCTATTCCCTTCATGATCTTATATGATCACCCATCAGCCTCCAGCACGCCAAGTAATAAAGTCCTAGCCTGCCCAATCTCTCCATATAGCTCATGCACTCAAGTCCTCAGAAATCTTCGCTGCACTCCTTCCAGCTTTACAACATTCCTCCTATAACAGGGTGACCAAAGCCTATACGATACGA
The DNA here is from genome assembly GCF_010909765.2 of Amblyraja radiata. Lineage (NCBI taxonomy): Eukaryota > Metazoa > Chordata > Chondrichthyes > Rajiformes > Rajidae > Amblyraja > Amblyraja radiata. Next base: position 5,862,489 of record NC_045962.1, read on the forward strand.
TAGAACTTAATTTATCCCAGGAGGGAAATTGATCTGCCAACTGTCATCAAACACAAGATACATGAAATATCAAATTAAAGTGACGAGTGGAAAGGATTGGGGATGTGCAAAGATGGGGGGAGGTATGTTGCTGAAGTTACTCCTCAGGTTGACCAGTGTGTCATGGAGGGGGTGAGCTGTATTGTCCAAGATGCTCCGCAGTTTGAGGAGCATCCTCACCTCCAAGACCCACCTCCAATGAATCCAATTCCGCCCCCAGGACGGAGCCAGCCCTCCTGATGAGCTTGTTCCTGATGAGCTTGTTAATCCTGTTGCAGTCCGCAGCCTTCGCCCTACTGCCCTTGCACAAGACAGCGAAGAAGATGGCACTGGCTACCACCGATTGGTAGAACATCTGCAGCATCTTACTGCACACATTGAAGGAGCAGAGCCTTCTCAAACAGTCCAGCCGGCTCTGTACCTTCTTGTACAGGGCCTCAGCATTCCTGACCCAGTCCAGTTTACTGTCCAGGTAAACTCCAAGGTCTTTGTACTCCTTGGTAAACCGCACATTACACGATTGATGGAGACGGGTGCTCCTCTCCTCCTAAAGTCCACCACTAACTCCCTAGTCTTGTCGGTGCTGAGTTTCAGGTGATTCAGCCCACATCACTCAACAAAGTCGTTGACCACACCTCTGTATTCAGCTTCCCTCCCCTCACTGATGTAGCCCACAATTGTAGTCATCCGAGAATGTGGGTTAAATGCGAATAGGGTAAATGGGATTCATGTATGGCACAATGGGCTGCATGAATGTGGTGTGTCGAAGGACTTATTCCTGTTCTGTATGACGACCTTCTACAGCCGATTCAACACCCATAGCTTTCATTGCAATAATTAGTTTATCGTCCTCAAGACTTATTGTTCTCCATCTCCTATTGACTTTTTAGTAAATTCTCATGTCCACATTTGTAATTGAAATTGGTTGTGTAAACTTATAATACTGTAATGACTCCCTGTATAGTGCTTGAGTTGATCCACTAATCAGAGGTTATAATTACAATGCCAGCAATATTTCCTTTGCAAATATAGGCTTGGGAATTTAGGATGGAAATGTAAAAGATACGGCTAGAATGTATAACTTCAAAGTGAAGACTAAATTACACCTGGACAGCCTTGTTCAATTATTTCCTTTAAGCACACCTCCTGCAAAGAAATGCAGTAAAAGATTGACAGTGATGTTTGAATGCAATTTATGGTTTAATTTAATATTGTCTGCTGTTTATCAAACGGGACATTAATTGTTATGGGGAGAGGGCAGGATAATTGGATTGTGAGGGAAAAATATATCAGCCATGATATAATTGGCCAAGTAGCTTTGATGGGCTGAATGGCCTAATTCTGTTTTTTATGCCTTATAGTCTTATGGTCTTTCCAAATATGCTGCTTAATAAGAACGATATGAGAGGGAAATTAATAATTCAAGGAAAGTCTTTGTAGATTATTTTTCTGTTTAAACCTTTACTTTTATGAAACTAAATAATAGCTTTAAACACTTTCTGTTTGAAGTTTGAAAATGTTCTCAGAATCTCATAACACGTTAATTGATAACACAAATGAATGTTTTCTAACTTTTTCATAACTTTTGGTCACTTTAACGTTTCACGTAGTTACTGTTAATCCGACCAAGTGTGGCTGTCCATTTGCACTGAAGATGGCAGCATGCCAGCTCCTTCTAGAGATCACAACATTTCTTCGAGAAACCTTTCCTTGCTTGCCCCGACCACGTACTGAGCCTCCGGTTGTAAGTATCATCAATCACAGTTTATTATGGATAGCAAATCATTCTATCAATAAAAAGTATTAAGCAAATCTAAAAAGCAGAAAGTAATCCGTGACCTTATATATGAAATTTCAAAAGCAGGGGAAACTTCCCATAGATTATACCTTCTGCGTTTCAGAGGTTCATTTTCTAGTTTAATATTAAGTGTTGGTTTTGTGTCAAGGCTAGTCCCAATGCAGGAACTTAATTTTGTCGACACAGAAATTGCAGATGCTAGAATATGAACAAAAACAATGTGCTGGAGGAACTCAGCGGATCAGATAGCATCTGTTGAAGGAATGGACGAATGATGTTTCGGGTGGTACAGTAGAGCAGCTGATAGCAGCACCAGAGACCCTGGTTCGATTCTGACCACAGGTGCTGTCTGTGTGGAGTTTTCATGTTCTCCCGTGTGGGTCTCCTCCGCGTGTTCCAGTTTCCTCCCACATCCTAAAGACGTGCAGGTCTGTCGGTTAATTGCCCTCTGTAAATTGCCCCTTGTGTATAGGGAGTGGATGCAAAAATGGGATAAAATAGAACGAGTGTGAACGGGTGATCGATGCTCAGTGTGGACTCGGTGGGCCGAAAAGCCTGTTTCCATGTTATATCTCTAAACTAAACTAAACCTAGACAGATCAATCTGAAGAAGGATCCAGACTGAAACTCTGTCCATTCCCTCCATTGATGCTGCCTGATCCACTGAGTTCCTTTGCTTTTTGCTCAACTTTGCTTTGCCAGTGCATCAGATACTTCCTTGGGAAAAAATAAATGGCCATTCCCCATTTTTGTCTCTAAGATGAACTTTTTGACCTCTAATTTAGACATTTTAGTATGTGCCGCGCAACGACAAGAAGGTTTTGGACATTTCTCCTTCTCAAAATGTTGATTTGTCTAACTCTTTTCAACAGGATTTGGAAAGCTGCAGACTTCGTCTGGACCCCGAGTTAGATCGACATAGATATGAACGCAAAATCAGTTTTGCAGGAATTATTGACGATGAGCAAGATTCGAAGGACTCGCCACACAGCAGCAGCCATACTCTTAAATCTGATACAGCTTTTGAGGAGAGGAAAGGTTGGAAAGGAATCTTTTTTAAGCATTTAACATTTTTTAAATGGATACAAATGAATCATGAATATAATAAAATTAAATGATCATTGTATATTATACTTCATATACAAACAAATTGATGTTCCTGAGGCAGTGGCCCGAAGAAAATGTACAGTATTTATTTCCTTTTCAAGGCAAATGCTGCACAAATGCTGCACATAGCTTGCAATGCCAGAGGCCCGGGTTCGATCCCGACTATGGTTGCTGTCTGTGTGGAGTTTGTACGTTCTCCCCATGACCGCATGGGTTTTCTCCAAGATCTTCAGTTTCCTCCCGCACTCCAAAGACATACAGGTTCATAGGTTGTTCAAGAAGGAACTGCAGATGCTGGAAGATCGAAGGTACACAAAAATGCTGGAGAAACTCAGCGGGTGCAGCAGCATCGATGGAGCGAAGGAAATAGGCGACGTTTCGGGCCAAAACCCTTCTTCAGACTGATGGGGGGTGGGGGGGAGAAGGAAGGAAAAAGGGAGGAGGAGGAGCCCGAGGGTAGGGGGATGGGAGGAGACAGCTCGAGGGTTAAGGAAGGGGAGGAGACAGCAAGAGCTAGCAAAACTGGGAGAATTCAACGTTCATGCCATCCGGACGCAAGCAACCCAGGCGGAATATGAGGTGCTGTTCCTCCAATTTCCGGTGTTGCTCACTCTGGCAATGGAGGAGACCCAGGACAGAGAGGTCGGATTGGGAATGGGAGGGGGAGTTGAAGTGCTGAGCCACCGGGAGTTCAGGTAGGTTATTGCGGACTGAGCGGAGGTGTTCGGCGAAACGATCGCCCAACCTCCGCTTAGTCTCCCCGATGTAAATCAGCTGACATCTAGAGCAGCGGATGCAGTAGATGAGGTTGGAGGAGATACAGGTGAACCTTTGTCGCACCTGGAACGACTGCTTGGGTCCTTGAATGGAGTCGAGGGGGGAGGTGAAGGGACAGGTGTTGCATTTCTTGCGGTTCATAGGTTAATTGGCTTGGTATAAATGTCAATTGTCCCTAGTTTGTGTAGGATGATGTTAATGTTTGGGGGATCACTGATCGGTGCAGACTCGAATGGCCAAAGGGCCTGTTTCCACATTGTACCTCTAAACTGATGAGATTTAGTCATCCAAATTGATAAATCGGGTATTGATTATTTGCTTGCATTTTATGTAAGATACCCTGGAATAGGTAGCATCATTTTTGATGTGTAACCTTTTTTTTCTTAGGACCAGTTAGAAAAGTAAGACCAGGAGGTTCCCGTCTACTTCAGATAAAGGGGGCACGAAGTTTTCGAGTAAAGAAGGGTGGATCTTTATCAAGTATACGTCGAGCAGGGAGTTTGAAGAGCGCAAAACGACAAGACTCTGAGTCCGAAAATGAAGAGCTTATATTATCTCAAAGCCATGACACTGTTACTGATATAGGTAATTTCTTAATCTATGTTTTATTCAAACAAATCTAGTATTGGTTTGCTAGTGTAAAAAGAATATACATAGAATGTATTCCTATTTTTAACAGGTAGCCCCTGGAGTACCAGTGAACCTAGTATTGAACCAGAAAGACTGAGTACAGGGGGAACAGAAGAAAATTACCACAGAAACATGACCTGGTTACCGGTACGTGTTAGTTCTTAAATATTTGTGTTTTCTTCTTTGCTTGAGATGCCAAACTTTAGTGTGCTAGCATATTTGAACCAGAAATCTCGCAAATGTGGTCAGAGATAACATAAAAATAGATTGATTTCTGAAAATTAAAAAAAAATGCAGATACAGGTGCACAACCTTTTATCCGAAGATCCAAATAACGAAAACCTCCGAATAGCGGACATTTTTTCGGTCCTAGAAGAAAGGTCCTTGAAAACGTTCACCGAGGGCGGCCCGCAGAGGTGACAGCGGAACCTCCGGTCGGTCCTCGAAGAAAGGGGAACTAAATCCCCATTCATAAAAGAGAAGGTGAGGGTATATTGCGCGGGAGGGTTAATAATTGACAATATGCTGCTGCCTGCCCGCTGAGTTAAAAAGTTCCCACGGTAGACTCACGATACACAGTGTATCGTGAGTCTTGCGTGGGAACTTTTTAACTCAGCGGGGCAGGCAGCAGCAGCAGATTGTCGCTCGCTTCAGTTTCACCCCACCTACACCCCTCTGCTTCCCGGCCATGTGTGTGACCCCTTCCCTCCCCTCTCCAGCTCCCCGCTCATTGCACCGGCGCGAGGGCTTTGCACTGTCTTCATGTCGGCGAAAACAGCAGGTCAGTGCCAGTCACCGGAGACGTCAGGACCAACGGGACACCGACCCCCAGGCCCACCGCAAGCACGGAGATCCCAGAGACCCACAGCCAGCAGCAGCAGCCCAGCCCCGTTCCAACTCCAGAGGAAAACTGCAAACTGGCCGGAGACGTCAGGACCACCAGAAGCCGTTCCCCGAGCTGCGCCCCCTCATCGGGACCGACCCCCAGGCCCACTGCAAGCACGGAGATCCCAGAGACCCACAGCCAACAGCAGTCCAGCCCTGCCCCGCTCCAACTACAGAGGAACCTGGGTTGCGGATGACGGGGCGCAGCTCGGGGCGTCGTAGGGGCCCATCGGGGAGCGGGTTCCTGTTGGTCCTGACGTCTCCGGCCACCTGCCATCCTCCGGGAACTGTACCGCCCTTGCAGGAGAGTGGGGTTGTTTGCAGTTGCAGAGGGAGGGGGCAAGGGCGGTACAGTTCCCAGTTCTAGTCCAGGGGGGTGGACGGAGACGTCAGGACCAACGGGACACCGACCCCCAGGCCCACTGCAAGCACGGAGATCCCAGAGACCCACAGCCAGCAGCAACTCCAGCCCAGCCCCGCTCCAACTCCAGAGGAACACGTAGGGGCAGAAGCTGATGGTGTGCAAGGTACGTCTTGTTCTTGGGGTGGCGGATGAGGGGGCGCAGCTCGGGCTGTGGGCAAACTGCCACTTGTCGCCGTAGCGGCCCATCGGGGAGCGGATTCCTCTGGAGTTGGAGGGGGAGGGGGGTATTGTGCTGTTTGATCACCCCCTGCTATCCCAGGGACAGGGAGACACAGCGGCTTTTTAGACTGGTGGGCAATCACTTCCAAAGTTCTGCCCACAGTCAGTACACCTCTCCTACATTGCATTTCATACAAACATTTATTCTGCAAGAAAAAACTACATTGAAGACTCAAACTCGCGACCGAGTTTACTGCCGGGATCAAGGCGCAAACTCGCGACCTTGCGGATATGAGCCGAGCACTCTACCACTGAGCCAGCCATTAAAATCTACGCTAAAAAATTTCCATTCCGAAGACCGACAAATTCTGAATTACGAAAAGTGTCTGGTCCCAAGGCTTTCGGATAAAAGGTTGTGCACCTGTACTCAAAGTCAAAAATAAAAACAGAAAATGTTAAAACTGCTATGGAAAGAGAAACAGTTAACCTTTGTGCTACAGTCATTGACTGCTCCACAATCCATACAGCAAATATAAGTTCTGTTATTCTGTACTTTAATTTATTTCAGTTTGTACATTCATCATCTTATTGAAAATGAAGATAAAAAACATATGGATGTACTAATATATGTGTGTGCACAATTTGTAAGTTTGGGTGGCTGATTGATGAAAGAGATGAAAGATGTATGAAAGAGAGGCAAATAATTCGAGTAATAGTTGAAACTGAGATATTATAGAATCATATATCATAAATGGAAGCCATTTAGCCCTTTATGTTCCTCTAAAGAGAGTATTTGTGCTTCCTGCCCCATTTTGACTTTATAAATGCAGCTGTGGAGGTCCTCTTCTTAAAATATCTGAACAATTCTCTTATCATACTACGGAATCAGCTTCACCCACGTTTCTGAACAGAATGTTCCCAACAGGTCTCACTCCAAACAGAAGTTTGTGGAATTTAATATATTTTCATTGTGGAAAACTGCAGCAAACTGAATTTATAATGTCGATTTAGGTTGACAAATCAGTGAATCTGAGAGTATGAATTAAAAACAACAAAGCTCCAAGTATCGTGATTAGAATTGGCATAATGGTAATGTGCAATAATCTCCCAACAAATTAATGAATATTAGGCATTTTTTCAACAGGAAGAGAAGTGTCAGAGGTGGTCCAGGTGAATTCTAGGGCACAATGAAAGCTAATGGCGAAGGTGATAAAATTGACAAGTTCAGTGCGACAGCAGGAGACAGCACGAATGCAGTCATTGATGCAACAGAGCTGTAGGGCTGTATTGGAATAGGCTTGGCAATTGCAACTCCCCATGTGAGTTCCTGTGGCTACCCGTCTGATCATTGGAAATGGAAGATATTAAAAAAGAAGTTGTTGAAGATAAAGTTGAGTTCTGCTAAGTTGACGAGAGTGTTAGTGGAGAGAAACTGGTTGTGTCGTTGTTCAAGAAAGAAATGAAGAATGCTAAGACCTTCCTGATAGATCATGAAGGTGTATAGATATTGGATGTACATGATAAAGATAACCCATTAGGGATCAGGGAATTTGAAAGTTATCAAAATGGTGGCAGGCATGAGAGATGTTGTGGATGTAAATGGGAAGGGACTTACACCTTTTGCCTGCACAGATGTTGATTGACCTACTGATTTCTTCCAGTATTCTTCCAATATTCTGTTTATTGTACATTCCAGCATCTGCATTCTTTTTTTACCATTCCAAAGCTATTTGTTTTCAGACATGAGAATATATTTGGCAGCTGCAGACCAAATCTGACTTTAGTTCCGAGCCTCAATAAGGCATAATTAACACAGTTTAGGTTTATGGTCAGATATCTTATTTAGTTGATAAGTAAGTGAAGTTTTTAAATATTAATAATATTATGTTCCATTTCTATAGGTTATGATATTGATAAGCAGCCAACAAAGTTTCATCTGTTCTCATATTGATTACTGCCATCCATGTTGCTACCAGCATCACAGTCGATCTTGTGCACGACTTGTGAGGGCAATCAAGCTCCTCTATGGAGACACTGTGGATACAATCCGCGATGATGATTCTGCAAGTAAAATAGGATTGAGACCCAAGAAGTCCAAAGAGGTAATTATAATTCTGCAACCTTGTATTCTGGGTGAAGAGTTTTGCTTTCCTTGTTACCTTTTTCCCATCATTTTCAATTGTTGTCTGACATTTCAGAATCAGAAATAGAATCAGAATCAGATTTTATTCGCCAAGTATGTTTTGCAACATACGAGGGATTTCACTGGCCAGGTCAGTCATACAATTAAAAGCAACAGACTAAAAAACACATTTTAACATGAACATCCACCACAGTGACTCCTACACATTCCTCACTGTGATGGAAAGTGAAATAAAGTTCAAGTCCTTCCTTTTTTTCTTCCTCGGTCGGGGGCCTCGAGCCCTCCGTTGAAGGGATGATCTTGACTCCTGTAGCCTCCGCGTGGAGGCGTTCAGCTCCTGCATCGGGATTGCCAGCTCCCCCGCGCCGGCGATCGAACCTCGCGTCGGGGCTGGACGAACCTTCTGCGCCATTGGAGTTCCTGACTAGCTTCTCCCGCGACAGCGAGCCCTTGATGGTAAGTCAGCAGGCCACGGTGGGAGCGATCCCAGGCAAGGGATCCGCTACGATGTTAAGTCTGCGCCCCCCGGTGGGGCTCACGACAGTCCCAGGAGGCCTCCAGCTCCAGCGATGGTAGGCCACAGAGCCTGGAGAATGTGATCCAAAAATTGATCACAAGTTCCTGTGAAGGTAGGAACTTGAAAAAAAGTTTCCCCCGGTCCACTCCCCCCTCCCCCCACATAAAACAAACCTAACTACATTATAACAAACTTTTAACAAACGCTAAAAATAACAAAAAGATTAAAAAAATGAACAGACTGCTGGCAGGGCTGCCCATCTCCCCGGCGCCCCTGGCGGTAAAAATTTCAATACAATGCAATAAATGCACACATTGATTGAATACATTTTAGTTTGGTTCTCATCAAATGTGCTATTTTTCGAATGCTGAATTCAAAGTGCCACTCATTTCCTTGCGGTTTATGTGGAAAATAAAGATTCTGCTGTGGTATTTGTTAAGAAAAGAACTGCAGATGCTGGTTTAAATCGAAGATAGACACAAAATGCAGCAGTAACTCAGCGGGACAGGCAGCATCTCTGGAGAAAAGGAATGGGTGACATTTCGGGTCGATATCAGTCTCGACCTGAAACGTCACCCATTCCTTCTCTCCAGAGATGCTGTCTGTCCCGCTGAGTTACTCCTGCATTTTGTGTCTATCTTCGTGGTATTTGTTAATTTGGATGACTCTTAAAATTAATGATGGGCAAAATTACTGGCATTGCTTCTGATATCCATGTCCCATAAGCAAATGTAAGAGAAGGAAACTAGAGTATTTTAGTGTCTGGCCTTGCCCATCTTCATTGCCCTTGAGAAGCTGCTCATGAACCATCAACTTGAACTGCAGCAATTGGCAAAGATATTCCAACAATAATACTGAAAGAGGGAGGTCTCAAGTTATAGTTGTACAACACAGAAACTGGCCCTTTGCCCAACAAAGCCTGTGCTAACCTTTTTCCCATCCACAATAATCGTATTTGCCCACATTAGTTCTGTACACTTCTATGCCTTGCATATTCAAGTGTCTGTCTAAATATCACTGAAACATAGTGATTGTGTCAGATTTCACCATTGCCCTTGGCAGCAAGTTCCAGATATAAACCACACTGTCTGTAAAAAAAAAAGAAACTTTTATTCCTGAAATCACCTAAAACATCACAACCTGAAACTTTGCCCTCTTGTTTTTGATACCTCTATCAGGAGAGGTAAAAGATTCTGACTATCCATTTTATAATTTTATATACCTCTATCAGGTCACCTTCAACTGGCTTAAGGGAAAACAAACACATCCTATCCAAACTTTCCCGATAACTAACATCCTTTAATCCAAGCACCATCCTGATGAATTTGCTCTGCTCTCTCTATCACGACCACATCTTTCGAATAGTATGGCGACCAGACCTTCAAGTGCAGCCTAACCAGTGTTTTGTAAAGTTATCAAGATTAAATTCCATCTGCCAATGGTCCACTAAATTTTCCATCTGATCCATAAGCTTCTATAGCCTTAGTAATCTACTCACTATCATTAATGCCACTGGCTTTCATGTTATTCTCCTGCATTCTCATCTAAGATATTAATATATATATATCACGTAACAAGTCCCAGCACCAGTCCTTACAGTATACCATTGATCACAGACTTCCAATCTGAAAAGCAACTTCCATCATATCACCAAGCCAATTTGGATCCATTCATCCACCTCGCTATAGAGCTAATGTACAGTGGCTTGCAAAGGTTTTCATACCCCTTGAACTTTTCCACATTTTGTCACGTTACAACCACCAACGTAAATGTATTTTATTGGGATTTTATGTGATAGACCAACACAAAGTGGTGCATAATTGTGAAGTGGAAGGAAAATGATACATGGTTTTCAAATTTTTTTACAAATAAAAAACTGAAAAGTGTGGCGTGCAAAAGTATTCAGCCACCCTGAGTCATACTTTGTAGAACCACCTTTCGCTGCAATTACAGCTGCAAGTCTTTTGGGGTATGTCTCTACCAGCTTTGCACATCTAGAGACTGACATTTTTGCCCATTCTTCTTTGCAAAATAGCTCAAGCTCAGTCAGATTGGATGGAGAGTGTCTGTGAACAGCAATTTTCAAGTCTTGCCAGAGATTCTCAATTGGATTTAGGTCTGGACTTTGACTGGGCCATTCTAACACATGAATATGCTTTGATCTAAACCATTCCATTGTAGCTCTGGCTGTATGTTTAGGGTCGTTGTCCTGCTGGAAGGTGAACCTCCGCCCCAGTCTCAAGTCTTTTGCAGACTCTAACAGGTTTTCTTCCAAGATTTGGCTCCATCCATCTTCCCATCAACTCTGACCAACTTCCCTGTCCCTGCTGAAGAAAAGCATCCCCACAGCATGATGCTGCCACCACCATGTTTCACAGTGGGGATGGTGTGTTCAGGGTGATGTGCAGTGTTAGTTTTCCGCCACACATAGCGTTTTGCATTTAGGCCAAAAACATCAATTTTGGTCTCATTTGACCAGAGCACCTTCCTCCACATGTTTGCTGTGTCCCCCACATGGCTTGTGGCAAACTGCAAACGGGACTTCTTTTGGCTTTTTTCCAACAATGGCTTTCTTCTTGCCACTCTTCCATAAAGGCCCGATTTGTGGAGTGCACGACTAATAGTTGTCCTGTGGACAGATTCTCCCACCTTAGCTGTGGATCTCTGCAGCTCCTCCAGAGTTACCATGGGCCTCTTGGCTGCTTCTCTGATCAATGCTCTCCTTCCCCGGCCTGTCAGTTTAGGTGGACGGCCATGTCTTGGTAGGTTTGCAGTTGTGCCATACTCTTTCCATTTTCGGATGATGGATTGAACAGTGCTCCGTGAGATGTTTAAAGCTTGGGATATTTTTTTATAACCTAACCCTGCTTTAAACTTCTCCACAACTTTATCCCTCATCTGTCTGGTGTGTTCCTTGGGCTTCATAATGCTGTTTGTTCACTAATGTTCTCTAACAAACCTCTGAGGCCTTCACAGAACAGCTGTATTTATACTGAGGTTAGATTACACACAAGTGGACTCTATTTACTAATTAGGTGACTTCTGAAGGCAATTGGTTGCACTGGATTTTATTTAGGGGTATCAGAGTAAAGGGGGCTGAATACTTTTGCACGCCACACTTTTCAGTTTTTTATTTGTAAAAAAATTTGAAAACCATGTATCATTTTCCTTCCACTTCACAATTATGCGCCACTTTGTGTTGGTCTATCACATAAAATCCCAATAAAATACATTTACGTTTGTGGTTGTAACGTGACAAAATGTGGAAAAGTTTCAAGGGGTATGAATACATTTGCAAGCCACTGTATCTTAATCTTCTCGACTAGTTTACAGTGTAGGACCTTGTTAAATGCCTTACTAAAGTCAATACAAAATACATCTACTGGTTTTGAAAGGAGTCACAAAAACCCTCAACGTCTTAGTTATGACCTCAAAAATTCGATCAAATTAGTGACACAGGATTTCTCTCACACAAACCCATGCCTACTATCCCTGATTCCAAATATACATTGATCCAATAATTTCCCCGTAGTTACCTGTTTATATTTCCTGCTTCCCTTTTTAAAAGAGTAACATTAATGAAGATGATTAATAATGATGTGATTAATGAAGATGCCGAATCTCTGTCAAGGCCTCAGCTCTCTCCATTCTTGTTTTCCATAGCAGCCGAGGATAGATCTCATCCAGCCTGGAAATTTATCAAACCTTATGTGTTCTTGACATCTGAATCCTCCCCCTTCGGGTCTCGACCCAAACGTCACCCATTCCTTCTCTCCAGAGATGCTGCCGTTCCCGCAGAGTTACTCCAACCATTTTATGTGTATCTTCGGTTTTGAAACCAGCATCCTGCCGTTCCTCCTTCCACACATTTCGTCTTCCCCTTCTATATTGGACAAGTGGTCCAGACTAATCACTTTTTCCTTCCCTAAACTTACTGACTCGGGAGCGGAGGAGAGGAGGTGGGAGAACAGGGGGAGGAGGAGGAGGGGGGAAGGGTGGACGCAGGAGAGGGACGGGTGGAGAGGAGCTGGGAGGGGGGGTAGGGAAGGGGAGAGAGGGGGGAGTGTCCTGAAGGAGGGGGTAGGGTGGTAGTGGGGGGGGTAGGGGGGAAGAGAGAGTAGATGTCGTACTTGAAACTCGGAGACCGGATGGCGTGGACATTGAGCGGGCTAGGGCTCGACTGCGATGCGGGCAGTGGGCCTCGGGAGTGCTCTGGACCTCGGAAGCCCAACCAAATTACTGTGTGCTCAGCTGCTTCAATCCAGAGCCCGGGGGGGAGTGCGTCTGTGCTGCAGGCGGGGCAGGGCGCTGCAGACGGGCGGCCGAGTGCGAGTCGGTGGGGGAGAGGGGTGGGGTTGACGTAACTTGCAGCGCGTGGAAAACTGTGCAGCGGGCTGCGAGGAGCAGAGCCATTGTGACGTCATCAGCTCGTTAACTTGAAAAAATATTTCAGATTTGTGAACAATTTTAATAAATAACTCAGGAAATAATGCATCAAATATTTAGATGAGGCAATTTTTGACTGTGGTGTATATCTCTATCGGAATATGTAAAATTTTCACCGTTAGCGCGTCGTGTTTTCGAGAAGATGTGAATCACACACGAACATCACACAAGCACACAAATACACACATAAATACACATCCAAGATCAAAGTTTTATAAGTATAAAGATGTGCAGGGCACGTTTTTCTACACAGAGGATTGTTGGGAGCAGAGACGATGGTGGTGTTTAAGAGGCTTTTGGATAGGTGCATGGAAATGCAGGGAATGGGGGGGGTGGGGGGTTAGGGTCATGTGCAGGCAGATGACATCAGTTTGGCACATACATTGTGGCCCGTTCCTGTGCTTTACTGTTCTATGTTCTATGTTCAACCCACTATTGTTATTCAATTTTTTATCTAGTATTCAAGTGACCAGTGCTGCAATCAGTATGAGATCTTGTTACTAGTATTTGCAAAAATCATGCAATCTCCATTCCTTTTACCATCTTCACAGTAACTGTGTATTTAATTTCCAGGTCAGCATGCTATACCTCTGAAGTACTTAATCACTTTCTGGCTTTTATGCTTTGTTTTCATATTCTTCTGCTAATGTTGTGATAATTATTCATTTGCCTAAAAGGTCTAAATTGCCCAAAATTTTAACCCAAGATTTCTTCTACTTTTACAATATGGATTAAATTTGAGTTGTTACTGATGTCTTAGGATACATTTGTTTTTTTTTAAATTTTAGCCAGGGAAGCCTTGCTCAACAAAACACAGTTTATAAAATTGACGTTGTGGTGCTTTAGCTCCATCTATGACCCAAACCATTAATGAGCATTGTCCTACATTGTAATGCATTGTCAGACACAATACGTGAGAATTCTTATTGATGTATCACCACATGTGCCTCTGAGGCTTTACGTTGAGGCTTTTTGTGACTCCTTACAAAAATGCAATAAATACTGTTGGTCCATCAGTACTAATCTTGCAGATATTGAATTATTTTCCCTCTATTCTTGTGCATCGATTAATCCTTATGTTTAGCTTCTCTCCACGGTGAAAACCTATACATTTCTTTCCACCTTCCCACCCTTGCTTTTCTGTTAACTCCCTCAGCTCTGCATTTCCCATTCCGATTACATTTTGAATCATCTGCTGCCTGTGGCTGATCTTAATATCTTGAAACATGCCTAACTGTGTGTTCAGATGCCACGTTCTAAGATTTAACTGAATTCTGTTCATTCTTCACCTAAAATCTTTTTTTGTTGATGAAGCTTCATCATCTTTCTAGTAGTCTGTTTTTTGGCTTTGTATCCATGTTTATGAAATTCTAGTGGATGTTTTAATATATTAAAGAGGCCCTATAAATATAAAGCATTATTGTTTAAATAACTTTTTGCCTATTGCACCAGTAGCAATCCTAGATTATAGAATCACTTGGGAAGGATTAAGAGAGCTATACAGATCAATTTGAATGAGAAAGCAGATTAAACCTCTTTAAAGCTGAAAATTGGACAATACAGTAAAACAACAACCTACTATCCCACTACTTAGAGATATCCTGATGATTTAATATCTGGCTCATAAGCAATGTTTTGTGCGCTAACCAGACACTCGCTGGGACTCAGGGCCGCAGGGTGCCCGCAGCACTTTTCTGACACTCAACAAGGTCAGGGGTTCCTCTGCTGCCTGAACCTTCACCAGGGTCCAGGATTACTGCAGTGCTGCACACATGCTCACTATCAGGGGTTCCTGTGCTGCCTTCAACAGAGCAGGCCCTGGGGTTTCCATGCTGTCCTAACACTCGCTAGAGGCTGGGGTTACATTTATCACTTTAACACACCAGATTATAGAATCAGTTTATTTATTCATGTGTGTATATATTTATATTATGGTATATGGACACACTTATCTGTTTTGTAGTAAATGCCTACTATGTTCTGTGTGCTGAAGCAAAGCAAGAATTTCATTGTCCTATACAGGGACACATGACAATAAACTCACTTGAACTTGATTCATGTTTCTCTCACTGTCCTGATACTCATTGAGGTCCAGTATTCTCCCCCTGCCCAAAAATTGACATGCATGGAGTTCACCCACTGCTCTGACAGCTACTGGAGTCCAACTTTGCATGCATCCTTTAACTTCACTCGGAAATTTATTTCAATGCTGTGCCACATCTTTAAAAAAGGAAGTAAATTAATAATATTCAATAGTTTGGAAAATCTGACCGTTACAAACGTGCCGACTTCTCTGAGTTTTACTTAAACTCAATCTTATTTCCCCTTGAGAAATTAAAACCGAATATCACTGTAATTTGGTTTTCAGATAGAAAAATACTTCATTAATGGTTTATTGAATTTAAATAAAGAAATGATGGACTAGTTACCAATATTTCATTGTTAATTAGGGATTTCTGCAAATATGCATGTAAATTTGCTTCACCCTCTCCTTAAACAAAATAACAATGTCATCATCTTTCCATCACCCCATTTTGTGGATGAAATTTCACATACATACTGCTTTTTTATGTATACATCTTATAAAAGTGTATAAAACAATGAGGGGAACAGATGAATGCACAGTGTCTTTGAGTAGGGGACTCCAGAATAAAGGAATCAAGATGAGAACAACTTAATAGGAACCTGAGGGGCAACGTTTTTGCATGATGGGTATATGGAACGAGCTGCCAGAGAAGGCCATTGAGACAGGTACTATAACAAGACTTAAAAGACATTTGGATGGGTACTGGACAGAAAAGGCATAGAGATATGGACCATATATAGCCAAATGGGATTGGTGTAAGTGGGACATCATTGTCAGCATGGCCGTGTTGGGCCAAATGGCCTGTTTCTGTGCTGTACAACTCTGACTCATCATAGAAAATAAAGTGCAAACTGCATATTTCCGATAAAATAGAACAATAATGGAGTGTTCTTTAAGAATGCCAGGAAACAGAAATGCTTGTTGCTCATAATTGTTCCCTTTGAACTGCAATTAAATATTTATTGGGTTTTTTCTTCAGTGCTCTGACAAGTCTTGCCTCCGTACACCTTTGAGAAAAAGGATACCTGTTACAAGTCTGGAAGGGAAAAAGGATTCTGGAATGTTGAAATATATTCGGACTCAGGTATTGTTATGTAATTGTTCAGGTGTCTTTTTATATATACTTCGGCTAATAGTTGATACATAATCATTCCTATCTATCATTTTTGTGCTGTTCATTAAGGGCCTATCCCACTAACGCCACTTTTCAGCGACTGTCTTCGACCTTCAAGCTCGAGGCCACTCGTCAAACTGTGATTTTTCCCACGACTGTGATTTTTGGCCATCTTACTCAGTCCCCCTCCGCTGCGCAGGACAAGAGGATTTTTCCCATAGATGAAAAATAAAAGAGTTAATACCGTTTAAAAAATGTTGAGATTCTCTCTCCTGAGGCCACGTCCCTACCAGAGGGACTATAAAACCCAGAAGTGTGGAGGTGCCTTAGTTCTCTGCAAGATGGGAGAGCGAGAGGTTGCAATTCTCAGTCTGAGCTGTGAATAACGCTGAACACATGTCTACTAAACTGTGAGTGGTTTTACTGACCTGTCAGTGCCCTTAATGTGGTTTGAAAATGTAGTTTGAAAATGCAAAAGTGTGTTTTGATTTGAAAGTGCTAAAGCTGTGTTGCCTTTGGTTTTGAAAGTGCTAAAGCAAGCTGTGTTGCCTTTGTTTTTGAAAGTGCTCAAGCAAGTTGTGTTGCCTTTGTTTTTGAAAGTGCTCAAGCAAGTTGTGTTGCCTTTGGTTTTGAAAGTGCTAAAGCAAGCTGTTTTGCCTTTGGTTTTGAAAGTGCTAAAGCAAGCTGCCTTGCCTTTGGTTTTG